>NC_081318.1:57017683-57735183 GCF_026419965.1 Kogia breviceps
TGGGCACCACTTTTATCAAGAGAATTCTCTGATTTCTTTATTTTAGATCCAATACTAAAATAAAAACTACACAATTTTCAGATATGCACAATTAAATGTATGTGCATTATATGTATGTAAAACCAAATGTACATTTGTTTCCCATTTATTTGGTACAGATATGTCATATCAGTAATAATGAAAATAATAAAGAAATTTAAAGTGTCATTTATAGGTACAGATAGAGAAATAGTTTCAGAGAAATGAAAATATTGGCCATAGTCAGTAAGTCCCAGAACTGGGACTGGAACATAGTTTTTTCCCTGACTGCAAATTTAATTTTTTGCTGTTGATCCATGGTCAAAGAATGGTTTTCCCACAGGCTTTTCTTTTCTTTTTAAAAATGAATTTATTTATTTTTAGTTTTATTTATTTTTGGCTGCATTGGGTCTTCGTTGCTGCGCGCAGGCTTTCTCTAGTTGTGGCGAGAGGGGGCTACTTTTCATTGCTGTGCACGGGCTTCTCTTTGCGGTGGTTTCTCTTGTTGTGGAGCAGGGGCTCCATGTGTGAGGGCTTCAGTAGTTGTAGCACGCGGGCTCAGTAGTTGTGGCTCATGGGCTCTAGAATGCAGGCTCATAAGTTGTGGCGCATGGGCTTGGTTGCTCTGTGGCATGTGGGATCCTCCTGGACCAGGGCTCGAACCTGTGTCCCCAGCATTGGCAGGCGGATTCCTAACCACTGTGCCACCAGGGAAGCCCAAGAATGGTTTTCATAATTGGAAGGTAGCCCCAATATATTCAGTTTTTCCTCCAACCTTTTCTAACACCAGATTTGATGTGCTCTGACTCTCTCATTTCTTGATAGCCAGACTGCCTTCACTAAAATTCAATATCCCTTAGTCCCTAAAAAAAAATTCAATGCTAATTTATTCTAGCCCAGTTTCAACAATGAACCTTAAAATGAAAAATATTTTAGTGTAGTATCAGCTGTTTTTATCCCCCTGAAACCTGAAAATATGCTAATAAGTATTATTTCAGAGTATTTCTCATTCTAATGCTGAAGTTACACTATGGCATACATCAGCTCTTTGCCAGGCACTTCCATGATTCTGAGGCCTTGTAATAGGTTTAACATACAATGACTGGATGTCTCACACTATATAAGATACATCTCCTCCCCTCTCCATTTTTACCTTTTTGTCCCTTTTATTTTGTGTTTCCTAAAATGACTGAATTTGTACATTCTGTCCTACAGAGGATCCAACTCAAAAAAAAAAAAATTTCTCTTTACCATTATTTCCTTATTTCTTCAGACTCCTTCCTTATTGCCCTCTTTCCTCTCTCTCTCCCTTGGCCTCTGTTAGCCCTCCATCAGAGAACCACCCTGAGGTGACCAGCACCTGTCAGCTTAAAACCTTGGCTATGGCAAAAGCCAAGTGTCCTTTCTCTGGAGAATGAAGAATAGAGATAGTCCTTTTCTCAGAACAAATGATCTTCCCTGTTGGGCCCCTTTCTCTTCTAGAGCATCCTGGCTCTCTATGCTCAACTCTGCTTCTCTCTACCAGAACACACAAGATTTACCAGGTCCAGCATTTGAAATTCACAAAATAAAAATGCCAGATATCTCTGGGATCAAATCAAGGGGCACAGTTGCTGTTGTGTCAGCTCTAGGCAAGTGTATTTTAGAGAGATAGATTTCTAGAACCCAACTTGAAAATAAGTCAACAGGGAAATTATGACCCTATTGCCACAAAGAATGTATAGGGATCACAAGTGCAGTTCTGGATACTTGCAGGAGCCCCATTCTTCCTACTTTTAGAGAGTTTTGTACTCTTTAGCACATAGCATGCCACTCTCCCCATTATTTAAACATGACTGACTCATTTACCAAAGCCCTAGTGCAAATGCTATTTGCCCCCTCCTTTGACAAACAAATAAAATGAAATAACATATTAAGTGCAAATATAGGCAAGAGGTGTGGTATCCATGGCAGCCCTGCTGCTTGAGACTGCACCTAAAACAGGATAGCCATATGCTCCAGTCAGCGTGTCTATTTCAAGATCAGAATGGAGTCCTGAGATCTCTCCCATCCAATCTGTTAGCTGATTACAGCTGCTGATTCATGTCCCTATGGAAATGAAGGTGCCCTGCTGGGGGGCCATGCTATTTCCACACTCTACTATGGCCCCACCTGACAGACACTGTGGTTCTATGCTAGATGCTCATGGGATGTTACCTAACGTTTCAGGTTCTGGATGTCAGGGCTGTAGCTTATCTCAGTTGTTATATCCCATGGTCCAAGGTGAAATACACCTCCTGAAGATCTTAACCAGAGAAATTTCTAGGTAGTTAGAAGAAATCAGTAAATTTATCTTTCTGCCTAGAAGTAGTATCACTTTCCCATTCTCTTCTTTATGAAAAGATGTGCAATAGAAATAGATATGAAAAAATTATAGATTTTGCAGGATCATGTACAAAAATATTTCTACTATAGCTAAATCTCAAACTATGGCCATGTGACTCTTGAGAACTCTAATAATGTATACAGTGGAATGTTTTCATTAAATGTGAACATTTGTATTCTGATCATAAACATTTTCATTTTATACATATTACATGTCACAATAGTGATTTAGGCCCAGTTAAATTTTAAAGTAGGGACACTTGCATTCAAGGAAGTCTTTAATTAAAGTAATAAAATTATTCTTTTTCCAAAATATGAATGCTAATTTATTACTTTAATTGCTATTCTTTCCTTGAAACTTATATGCTAGCTGTTACTTTTAGTTACAGATATTTCATAATTTCTCACTAGTATGAAAGTATACACACGTCTGGACAAACTGAAGTATCTTTGTATATAGCATGAAGTTAGTTAAGATGATAAGAAAATACACACTATCTTGTACATATATGTGACATATCTTTTAGATATTGATATTCTCAGTCAAGAACATCCAGGGAGACAGTTTATACAGTGGTTAAAAAAAGGGTTTTGAATTTAGATACTATTTTATTACCAACTAGCTGTGTGAATTTGCCTATTTCCCCTGTTTTCTTTAGGATATCTCTACTAAGATACAGAAAGGTCAACTGATATCTCAAATTAGATGTGAATCATAGTCCACAGAGGTGGAAGGCACCATCTGGTCTAGTCTTACACAGGCAGGAAAACATAGAGCTAATTGTCACATTCTCCAGTCTTCCTCTCCCCAACTGAAAGTCCCTAATAAAACTTTTGATTATTTCCAGACTTTGTTATTTTCTTTCCATATTTGTGACCCTGGAGTCATCTTTGACTCCTTTTTGCTTTGCCACCCACTTCTTATTGCTGAGACTTTTTGACTGGCCACATTCTTTGCCTCATTAAAAACAAATGTTCATCTATTTCTTATAACTGGACTCTGGTTATGCCAAACACAACTTGGTTTTGAAAATATCTCAGAGGAAGGTATTTTACCCCTCTAAATTATCTCAAGTTTTCCACAGATATTAATATAGGTAGCTCATCAAAGTGGATGGTCAGTAAGTGCTCAATTGATAGTTACAAGAGATGTCCATTTTTTTCACTGTAGCTTGGTATACCCTTAATCTGCATTGCAGAGATTAATTCATTTGGAAAGCTTTTTAAAAAAATCAAATACTTAAAACACATCAATACTACACATTTTCTTTGCCATTTGCCGCTGTTTAAGATCTGTGGACATTTGGGGATTGGAAAACAGCTCTAAAAGCCACAAAGAGATTATGAATGTTGACAACATTGAATCCTTCTGAAAAATAAGCACCTGCTCTTCTTATTTACAATAATAACAAATGTCTGGTCTTTGTACTGGTCAAACAGGTTTTATAGATTTTATAAAAGGTAATTATTTGATATTAAGACTGTAGCTGTCTTTGGACCTTAGTAATAAGATCTTAATCAAATATTGGGGGCTTCTGATATTATGACAATATCTTGGCTAAATATTAATGGAGAAAGTTCAGGTAGTAAGAAAGGCTTCACTGCAGTATACACCTACACCTTACAGCCATGTTTTCACTTGCAGTGAGCATGAGGAACTAGTCTATGGTAACATCCAGATTTGCCACAAAATTATTTTATATACTTAATTATGGTGTGTTTCAAAATTATGTTTCAGTTAACCATTGAGGTAAAAAGCTCATTAAATCATATTAGGGCTTCCCTGGTGGCGCAGTGGTTGAGAGTCCGCCTGCCAATGCAGGGGACACGCGTTCGTGCCCCGGTCCGGGAGGATCCCAGATGCCGCGGAGCGGCTGGGACCGTGAGCCATGGCCGCTGCGCCTGCGCGTCCGGAGCCTGTGCTCCGCAACGCGAGAGACCACAACAGTGAGAGGCCCGCGTACCGCAAAAAAAAAAAAAAAAAAAAAAACATATTAAAAATTTAGTAAAATAGAAAGCAAAGAATGCTAGCTGTTTACATACATGCCTACCATCCATATTAAGTTGTGAGCATCTTGTTAGCAGGAATTATTTTTTTTAAATGGCATTTTCAATGCTTACCCTAGTATTTGGCCCATAATAGGTGTTAAATAATGAATGAATGAGTGCCTGATTTTTATAACCCTGAACACATACATGCTTTGGGGACCTATAAGGGAAATATGTTATTACCTACTGCCCAAATGAAGCATAATTCAGGTAAAAATTCTAGAGCTACATCATCCAATATGGTAGCCACTAGACATATGTGGCTATTTACATTTAAATTAAAGTTAATAGAGATAAAATGAAATAAAAGCTTCAGTTCCTCAGTGGCATAACCATATTTTAAGTGCTCAAAAGTCAAATGAGGCTAGGGACTACCATATTGGATAGAGCAGACATCAAACATTTCCTTCATTGCAGAAAGTTCCACTGGATATCACTGTTCTAGAGAGTGTGGTATTTTCTTCATATGATTAAAAAAAAAAATCTCACCATGCCAGTATGTAAATTCTGATGTACTCAAATGATTTTGCAAATATGAATACCCTCAACTTCAAGGAGTCTTGGGAAGGCCCCACCTACCATATATTTATTAATCTGTAGATTTTTAATAGTCATCATTCTCAATGGCTCGTTAAGAGTTTTAAATTAAATTCAAAAGGCTATGGAGGGGCTTCCCTGGTGGCGCAGTGGTTGAGAATCCACCTGCCGATGCAGGGGACATGGGCTCATGACCCGGTCCAAGAAGATTCCACATGCCATGGAGCGGCTGGGCCCATGAGCCATGGCTGCTGAGCCTGAGCGTCCGGAGCCTGTGCTCCGCAATGGGAGAGACCACAACAGTGAGAGGCCTGCATACCACAAAAAAAAAAAAAAAAAAAAAAAAGGCTATGGAGAAAAAAAAAAACACCTTAAACAAGTGGGTGTCACACTTGTGCTTGCTAAATAATCAGATCTAAGATCCTAGCTGCCAGGTCCTGATCTGATAGGTCTGAGGTATCTTAATGAAAATATATTATTAGACCTCCCCAGGTGATTTTTTTTTTTTTTTTTTTTTTTTTTTTTTGCAGTACATGGGCCTCTCACTGTTGTGGCCTCTCCCATTGAGGAGCACAGGCTCCGGACGCGCAGGCTCAGCAGCCATGGCTCACGGGCCCAGCCGCTCCACAGCATGTGGGATCTTCCCGGACCGGGGCACGTACCCGTGTCCCCTGCATTGGCAGGCAAACTCTCAACCACGGCGCCACCAGGGAAGCCCTCCCCAGGTGATTTTGATGCACATGGCCCAAAGGTCAAGTACTGCAAAATTTGGCCTAAGAATTCCAAGGATTATATTCTTGCTTTATATATTAAAAAAACATGTACTGACTCTCTCTATGTAACGGGCCCTATTCTAGGCAGCAGGGCTGTAAAGACAGAGAAAGAGAAGACACCAATGCAGAAGGTATTAATGAGTGGAGCCTTTCGCAAACTTGTTCCTCTACCAATCATAGGAACCCTGACCACCACTTCCTGTCCAAGCCTGTCCCCAGGTTGTCCCCAGGTGGAATCTGGCTTGTCTTCATCTATATGTAAAGAAGAGTCTAAGAAGGATTTGACAGTAGCAGTAGAAGTAGTAGCAGTAGAGGACAGAGCAAAAGAAGAAGAAGGTGGAAGCGGAGGAGAAAGCAGAAGGGGAGGAGGAAGAGGGGAGGAGGGGAGAAAAAGGGAGAAGAAGGAAGAAGGAGAGAAGAGAATGGGCTTGAGAGATAGAAAGAAAGGAAACTTGATGACTGGATGTTAGGCAGGGCAATAAGCAAGAGAAAAGAGTCTGGGATGGCGTTTAGCTTTCTGGCTAAGGTTGGTAGATACTAGGACCATTCATTTAAACAGGGAATACAGAAAGAATGGCAATTTTGGGGAAAAGAAGATGTTTCGTTTTTGATATATTGAACCAGTATGCTGCCTCTGGCACCTGAAAGTAGAGACATTTAGAAGGTAACTGGGAATACAGTTTTAGATATTTAAAGATAAAGATTTGGGATGTACCAGTGTCACATGAAACCATGGGAGTGAATGAAATCATACAGCAGAATGAAATCATACTGTAGAGAGAAAAGAGAAGGCTCAGAAAGTTTGGAATTTGGTGGACATAAATATTTTAGGCAGTGATTCTTAACTATTTGGACTGATGACCTTTCTGAAAATCAGACAACTTCTAGAAAATGCCAAATTTCACAGACTTACAAAATTTTGTAGTTTCCAATGTGTTGAGACCCCTATTGTGAACTCCCACAGATTCAGATTTCAGGTTTTAAATGGTGAAAGAAGAAGGGAAGCCTGTGAAGGACGGTGAGAAGGGAGCCAGATAGGAAAACCAGATTTCATGGAGATGTATTCATCTGACCTAATGCAACAGTAGATATAAACCTTTTAAATGAATAACCTCTTCTCTTATATTCCTGTTTGTAAAATCAGGAAAGTAAGAATATACATTTTAGAAGTAATTTATTGAATTCCCTTTTTCTTTATAGCCCCTCAGAGCTAGCAATTGAATTCTCTCTCCATTATTCTTTGGGTTTTCTTTCTTTGACTCTTAGAAACCATGGCTTAGTTAACTCAGGAAAGAGTTTCTTAGAGTATATGAACAATCCCACAATGATAATCTCTTCCACACAGGTATAAAATAGGAGTAAAGGGAAGCTATTGTGCATTTGTGTTTCATTGGGATCCCTGCCTTTTATATCACACTCACCTACAGAAGTGATGATGATGGTGAAATGAGTTTCATCTCGCCTTCCAGTTACATTGTTGTAAGCACAGCACATGTAGTCAGTTGTCTTCTGGGCTATTTTCTCAGATGCAACTTCCAAGTGAGGCCCGTGCTTAATGACATATGTGACATTGTCTGTCCTCCGGATCCAGGAGTAGGTGTTGGGAGGATACGAATCAGCAGAACAATCAAACAAGATCGCTTCTCCAATATCCACAGTGAACACTTCCCCTACTTTTAGCCCTTTATCAGAATTAACTTGAAGTCCATAAGGTCCATCTACATTAATTGAAAAAAGAAATAAAGGGGTGACATAAATAATCGCAACATAGTTTTTGAGTTTGGGAGAGCTTAGCAGCATTTTATTTTCCATGAAGGTCCTCAAGTTAAACGTGGGCAAATAGGTCTTCATTTAGACTCCCAGTAAATGATAAGGACCTAGAAGTGTTTTATTCTGGTATCCATGGAAATGGAAATAATTTGAGATGTGATTGAACTTATCTGAAATAGTGTAAGCCCTAAAACTTAGGATATAATTTTATAGACACTGTTATCATGATTGCGGTGCTAAGCTTTCGAGTCATGTATAGATAAATCTGCAATCTTGTTAGACAAATTTCATCTTTCTGAAACTGCAGTTGTACTTAAAAGCATTTAAAAAATAGATTATGGCCACTATTTTCTCTTTGACAACCTTTCTTTGAGTATTATCTACTTTTCTTCTAAGTGCTGGGACAGTTCATGTAAATATTTATGTTACACAGTTTCACATGGAACACAAATTTGTGCAAAAAGATATAGGAGTATTCTATATTTTCATGACATTTTAAGAGTTTAAAGAATTTTAAAAATTCCTCCCACAAGCTAAGCATAGATTCCATTTGGAAAAAATACATCTTCATTATCATCAACAAATATTCATTGATCATCAGTAAACTACTTAATCATGGATATCCCCTGGTATTTTTCCTTACACTGCAATATTCCTGTAGCAGCTTGCTATTTCTATGGCACCAGATTGCCTGCAGATAAAGACACATTGCCCACTGATTTCTTCAGAGAACATATAAAAAGAGATTTAAAAAATATTCCCCAGCTAGATAGGTTTTTCTCATTCAGTATATATCCTGACTTATATTCTAAAAACTTTAAGGTTTAGGCATTATTGTACTCATTTTTCAGCTGACCATAACCAATATTTGTTGGGTATTCACCATCTGAAGACACTTTAAGTACTTATGCAGACAACCACATTTAATCTTTAAAGCAACCGCATAAGGTAAATGTTATTCCCATTATAACGTGAAGGAAGAGATATTTAAAAAATTAATTTTCCCATGGTCACATAGCTATTAAATAGCAGCTCTGGGACTATAAAATATATGTATTTAATTATTCATATTACCTCTCCAAAAAAACTGTTAGGTGGTATAACTTTCTATATCAAAATAGTTTATGGTTTTCTAACTGTATTATTTGTTCTACAATAAATTACTGTCTAATTATATATTAATTCTGTACTCAGTTAATCAAGTAATCAATCAAAAAATACTTGTTTGAGAGATACTAAGTGTTACATAATATATTTAATATGTAAGAGATAAAAAATGTGTCAGACATAGTTCCTACTCTCAAGGAATTTATAAACTGGATAAGGCTATGGATGGATTGCTTAGAAATAACCTAATCTCAAAGGTGCTGATTTTTAAAAAAGTAACAACTGTTCATCTCTCATTGTATGGAATAATATAATGTAGTGATTAGACAGTAGGATAATGAGGCTAAATCCCAGTTTTGTCAATGATTAGTAAAGTGTTCTTCAAAAGTCATTTAAACTTCTGGGGTCTCATTTTCCTCACCTTTACTATAAAAAGATTGATTAGATGACTGGTTGCCAATCGTGCTACCTTTGAAACACCATGATTCATGCCATGCTAAAGTTATTTTGGATACTGACAAGCCAACCCCAAATTTGCAGATTCCCAGAATGGTTCTCCATTATGTCACCATATTCTGACCAATCTACCATTGGGGAGACAAATTTCCCAAGATACAACAGAAACTGAAGGTGCAAAACAATAAATTATATTTAGCTAGAGGACATACACTTTACACATATTTACTTCCTAAAGACACAGAGGCATCTGAAGGAAACCTGTAGATTTATACTAATATGTATACATGAGATGATCCTGCTTTCAGAAAGCAAACATAGAAGTACCTTCAAATTCGAAGTAATCAGGAACTGGAGATGGAGCATTAAAGTGAAGAGAAATGAATGCCCCTTCCCTGTGACTGAACTGGAACCCTGTCGTACTGTTTTCTCATTTCAGGCTGTGATACGGTCTCAGGGGAAAACCTCTGTTTTAGAACTGTGTGTTGTGAAAGAAAACACTCTTATTCTGAATTCCACTGAATAATATTGTGTAATGGGAATGAAAAGTTGTTTTCACTCACTCAACCAAAATCAATATTGAGATGCTACTGTGTGCATGATACTGTTCTAGGTATTGTGAGGAGACCTGAGGTGTCCTATACGTGGTTCCTGTTGCTATTATCTCAGACCCAGTGCAGCAGCAGGGTTCCCTCAAGCTGTCGGCATTGATAGAACATTAGGGAAGCAAAGACCACCGACGGGTGGGCACTGGTTATGGTTCCCATAGTAGGAAACCAATGGGAGGAACCAACAGAGGTTTGGAGCAGCAAAAACCCCGAGTCCGTCACAAAGGTTAAAGTCTGAGAGCAGAGAGGCAGGCTTGAAAAGGAAGAGAAGTGTGGTCATTCAGTATTTTCTGTCTTCCCACTTGTTTTCAGGGTTTATAGAATGTGAGTATAAAAACAAATTGTTTGACTAAATTTAACACACATAAAAATGAGAAATACTGCTTTCAAAGTGTGCTGCCATTACTCAAAACTTTTTGGGGAACTTCCCATTTGGAATTGCTTTAGGACCTTGCAACATAATGGAATATTCTCAAAAGTAGTAATTCTTTCATTTTGGAGAGTGGGTTCCATTTGCAGAGAAAGCCCACAGTAATTTAGAGCCAAGGCTGGTGAATAAGGTTGATTATCTAATTTAATGATCCCTCTAGTTTAAAATAAAACATGTTTTTAAAGAAAGGAATCTGATTGTCTTAGTTCCTCTTCCCTACACTCATGTTTACTTTGATTTTGCTACTTCCTCATTTATTGGGTTTCATGATTGGCATAATATTTTCTCTCCTGTCTGCTTAATTATCTGCTATATGTGGCTCTTCAGAGTCAGCATCAAATACCTCAAACTCCCCTAGCCACCACACAAGCACCTCTTCCAGTTCCTGGAACCTAACACCTTGAAGAATTTAAGTTCCTTGATTCTCATATGATTTCTTAAAATGTAGCATATTTTATCTGATTCTATAAGAAATACATGTTCACTGCAGAAAATCCTAAAATTCCAGAGAAGGATGAAGATGAAAATGCACTTGTTTTCATCTCAGAGAATGAATATCCATATTTCAATGTATGATCTTTAAGTCTTTTTTCTCTACCTCTACCTCTACCTCTCTCTCTCTCTCTCTCTCTCTCTCTCTCTCTCTCTCTCTCTCTCTCTCTCACACACACACACACACACACACACACACACACACACACGGATTGATCTATCATCTATCTATTTATCATCTATCTATGTATCTATCTATCACCTATCTATCTGTCTATCACACTCTACCTACAGCTTACAATCTATTTTCTTCTTCCTATACTCTGATGTTATTTCCTTCTCATTAGCACATCAGGCTGACCATCCTTTACTTTGAAGTGCAGCCTAGTATATTATTCATGGGAATGAGCAATCCAATTGAAGACATTTGGAGTGATTCAACCAGTGTGGCCTCTGACATTGAAGATGAAAGCAGAAGGATAATACTATTTTGACTGTGGTTCAGTTTCTCGCCCTTGGCAGAGAACTCCCAATAGAAGTGAACCCTTTGCCCCAGGAATAGCTGTTTACTGAGTGACTTGTAAAATACATATCATCTGTTCTCTTTAACAATTTATGGCTGGGCAGGAACAGTACCTAAATTTCCATCATGATGCTGCTTGCCACCCTGCTTGGGAGCAGATGGTAAGTATTTACTGTGAGTGACCTTTTTTCTTTAATTTTTATCACTTAGAGCACTTCCCTGCAGCAGTGCCATATGTTGCACACAAAATGCATCAGTTACTGGGTTATTATTTACAACAGAGCTGGAAGGCATACACATTTCATGAACTGCAAGTAGCTACTAGCCTGAATTACTGGCTTGACATTGTATTCCACCAAGGCCAATACCAGGTTATGACATCATAACCTCATAAATATATGGTCACTCTTGATTTTGTTATACTTTTTCTGCCAAAATAAAAAATAATTCCTGTTTTCATGAAGGAAATTGTCATAGAAACAGCGCCTTAAGAAAATAGAAGAGGTGATTCATGCTGAAATTCTAAATTATGATGTGGTCTTCTATGGGGGAGTATTGGAATATAACATTTACTACATTACTGAGGAACTTTGCTAAACGTCAGAAAAAACAAAAACAAAGCAAAACATAACAACGAAGGGCCAGAGCACTATAACTAATAAGCTGTTATAATGGGAATTTAGCCTTCCTACAGCTTCATCAAGTAACACTGAAATCTGAAAGGGATATGAAGAAAGATAATCTGGTCCATTGTAGCCAAATTCAAGAAACCTCTATTGAATTCTTAATCTGTGTCAAGTATTAGGGATACTTAGGGATACAAAGATGAATAACTTGGCCTGAGGTGCTTATGAGTGGAAGAGACTCAAGGAAACATAATGTAGTGAGTTCCAGGGGAGAGATGTGCATGGGGTGCTGCAGGAGCACAGCAAACCTCTTAGTGACACTGAAGACCTGAGACCAGGTTGGGGGCAGGTGAGCCTTTCTGGAGAGGATGATATTGTGAAGGAAGAGGAGGGTATAACCAGGTGAAGAAAGAGAAGTGGGAACAACATCAACTAAGGCGCATATTCTCAGTTTGCAAGGAATAATAAAGATTGAAAGCATGTTGATGCCGTATCAATAGGGTAAATGACAGTTCTTCAGATTACATATTTTATTTAATTCTTGTAACCCCAAACCCAAACCCAAACCAACAAAACAAAAACAAACAACAAAATGGCTAAAACTGTGACAGTAAAAAAAAAAAAATAATGAATCTGGGTTGTGTTTCTGTATGTTACATGATAGGTAAAAACTGCTTAGCACAAACAAAACCATGATGTTTGATTTCTGAATCAAATCAAACCATAAGTGAATGAGTCAATACATGAATGAATTAGTGAATAAGATCAGTAAGATGAGATGTTGACCAGTGAAGGTTCTTTTTTTGTTGGTGGTGGTATGCGGGCCTCTCACTGTTGTGGCCTCTCCCGTTAAGGAGCACAGGCTCCGGACGCGCAGGCTCAGTGGCCACGGCTCACGGACCCAGCCGCTCCGCGGCATGTGGGATCTTCCCGGACTGGGGCACGAACCCGTGTCCCCTGCATCGGCAGGCGGACTCTCAACCACTGCGCCACCAGGGAAGCCCCTAGTGAAGGTTCTTGCATTTGAATGCAAAAATAATCAAGAAAATAAATTATTAACACTCTATTCACAATTACCACATAGTAAGAGTAAAACATCTTAAATCATCTAGATAATTCATCTTTACAATGTGGAAATGGAACCCACATTGTAAAATTTTCTAAGTGTTCCTCTTTCTACTACCTTTCATTAGTCTTTACTTATGACAGGTGTTTCTCTGTGAGATTTCCATAGACTATTCCTAAAAGAGTGCAAAGAAGAAAGTTCAGTCTATAAATAGAAGATATGTCCTGTAAAATCTGAACTGATTCAGATGGGGATATTCTAATTCTTTCAAATAACACAGGAAAGGAAAGAGGATTTAGGAGTTTAAAGCATAATATTTAACATTTACAGGTGTGATTATGTTTTTCCCCCCATTTTAATACTTTACACACTGTGTATCACCATATTCTGTGATAAATTATAAGATTAGGACATGAACTTGCACATGTTGAAAGAAAGATCTTATTTTCACTTTGCCAGATAAAACTAAACTATATAGCAAAGCAAAAGTGTATTTAAAGATGCAAATGATACTTTCATGTACCTGTAATTGTTTATGCAATTTCCCCTAGGAATTTTTCATTTAAATCTATGGCTAAAGTTTAAAGATAGGTAAATAGATGGCGAGATAAATAGACATAAGAAGAATTCATGTAAAGAAAATATTTTCATGTAGAAAAATAAAATGTGTTAAATAATGGTAACGTCTGGGGAAGAAAGTTCTTTTCAAAGTATTCTTTCAGTTTTCTCTTTGCAGGTATCTTCTAAATTACCCAGGCTTTCCACAACTTCTTGCTGTCATGTTGCCAATTATGTCAGCATAGTTTGGGCTCCAAGGTGAAAAAAAATAAGAAAAAACAAGAGGAAAAGCAAAAGAGCGAACATTATTGAGTTTTTCCTATGTGCCACTTGCTGCCTTCTTTACACATAAAATCTCACTTAATCCTCCCCATCCCTCTAGAGGTAGGTATTAGCCTTACACTGAGACAGTGTAGATAAGGACATGAGGAAACTGACTCACAGGGTGACAATGGCAGTCTGAATGGACAGCTTAGGCTCATAACACCATGCTATCCATTACACTCTCCAAAGGACACGATATTTACTAGAGTCCATGGTTGAAACAAAATAAAATCAGGTTTTTTTCAGTGGACAAAGAATGCTCCAACACCATCTTACTTCTGCTCTTACCACACTGAATGGTGGCTCCTCCAAATTAATATTCAGTAGATGATATCTGGCTGGTTTAATATCTTGTTTTGCATTTTGTACGTTTTCTATGTGAATGTAAACCATTTAGACCAAATAATAAAGAACAATGTAAGGATGTGTCTGTATAGCCCTAGATTTGATTCCATTTGTCTGCTCACATTTTCTTTCACTGTGTTCAAGTACCTTGAGTGCTTAGGTCTGTGCTACCTGGAGTTGAATGGAAGTTTTAATTCATGTCAGAATAACCTTATTCAGTCAAGAATATGACTACATGTATAATAGATGGTGCCGAATCTAAAATTTTCACTCCAATTCAATGCTAGTCGTGCAGAGAGTCACAGTTTACACTTCATAAATCTATTTCTCCGCCTTGTGCTTTAAGGCAGACAGGATATTTTCACTATATAACTAATGATTGTAATAAATCTTATATAATTTGCTTCTAGTGAGTGGTGTTTTGGTATTTTTTGGTGAAAAACTGTAATTTCCTTCTTCTTTGGCAATCTTTAATATAATTTCCTCTGTTTCTGTTTCTCTGTTCATCTTTGAGACATTGAATTCTGAACTAGGTTGGACTAGCAGTTAATCCTCTTTGAGTTCCCCTACACCAAAAGTGAATTACACAATCAATGTATGAAGTTTTTTCTATTTCTGTGTGAACAATATTTTTCAGAAAATAATGCTTTCAAATTGCTCTTAGACATGTTTAATCACTGTATGTAGTTCAAAATTGGTGACTTTTTTTCTATATATTATAGGTTAATAAAATATATCTTACCTCCCCTTTTCCCTTTCCTATAAACACTTTTTTTTTTTTTTTTTTTTTTTTTTTTTTTTTTTGCGGTACGCGGGCCTCTCCCGTTGCAGAGCACAGGCTCTGGACACGCAGGCTCAGCGGCCATGGCTCACGGGCCCAGCTGCTCTGCGGTGTGTGGGATCTTCCTGGACCGGGGCACGAACCCGTGTCCCCTGCATCGGCAAGTGGACTCTCAACCACTGTGCCACCAGGGAAGCCCCACTCTTTCTATAATTGCATGACATTTGTGGTCTATTTTGAAAAATGTGCTCTCTTGACAAACATTTCTTGATTTAGTCTAGAATACGTGTGTATTTATTTATAAAACATTCTGTAGTCTTTTTAAAAATTTGAACCTTTGCTTTAAATATAATTTTCCTCATTGTTTACCAAGTAATGCCTGGATTCAAAGCTCCCCCTAATCTGACTCAAATATACAGGTATCCTCTGCTTTGCAAAACTTTGCTTTACGCCACTTGGCTTTTATGAAAGACCTACATTAGTACCTGTTTTTAGCTGACTGAAAGAAATCTGAAGAGGATTTTTGCTTTCACAAAAAAAGATGAAAAGCAAAAAATAGCGATCAGTGTTTGTTTTGCAGGAGCCATTTTACAGGCGGTGGGCACCCCGGCAGCGAAAGTGGTGCCACCAAGCCCCTTCCCAGGGAACTACACTCAGCATCTCTGCATGAAGGCTCCATAGCTTTGAAGTGCATCTGTGAGCACCTGTGCTTTATTTTGATTTATTTTGTGCATCCGTTAGCAAGACATGTCATAAGGCAACTGCTTATTCACTTTATACCATTTCGGTTTACACATGGTTTCATAGGAACACTCGACTTTCTGATGGAAGGGAGCAGGGAACCTCTATCTATTCCTCATTGTATCCTACACTCTAGCCAAACTGGACCATTTGCCAAATACTTTGACCTCTGCTTAGTGTCTGTGTCTCTGTCCCTATTGTGTGAAATGTTTTTTACAGACATTGACCCTTGCCCCATTCATACCCAAGGGTCCATCTCAAATGTTATTTTCTATAATAAGCCTTCTCTCCAGCTAGAAGTAATGTTTTTGTCTCTGAATTCCCATAGACTCATAATATTATAGTAATAATAATGGCCAACAGTTATATAGTATTTACTATGGGCCAATCACTGTTGTAAGCAATTTACATATAGTAACAGATTTAATCCAAACAATAACTCTGTGAAGTAGGTACTATCATTATCACCATTATATGGTTGAAGAAACTGAGGCACAAGAGAGGTAAGGCAGTAGAAGCAGGATTTCTGGCTCCAGAGTTCTGTGCCTAACCACTATACTCCTTTGTATACATTCCTATGGTATCTAAGACATTCTCATACATTTCATTGTCACATTTTCTCACTTCTGCTAAAATATAGGATAGCTTCCAGTTTTAAGATTCAATGGTTCTATTTTTATCTTAATTTTGCTTAATTAAACAAACGTTATTGTATAACTGTATCACACCACTGTACTCCACTTCCCAGAAGTTGCTTTTCCTGCCACATTTCTGCGGCTCGGTTTTATTGTTAAGCTTTATCTAGTTGAAAAAACCTACATATGCTGGTGCTTTTTTCCAAAGAGTTAATAACACACTTCCTCAAGAAGACTATCAATTTTCTATTGAAGAAAATAGAATACAGATGTATCAATAATAGTTTCCATTTACTGAATGCTTGCTTGGTGTCATCTACTGACTATTCTTCAGAAAGGATTGATTTCATTTAATGTGGTGAGGTAGTTTTAACCATCTCCATTTTACAGATGAGGCTCAGAAAGGTCAAGGGATTTCTTAAAGTCACATGGGTAGTGACAGAACCCATTTCCCACTTAGGTCTGTCTACCTCCTAAGCACCTAAACACTAGGTTTTAGGGCCTTTCTGAGCATTATGCAGATATATTTGATGAGAGAGTAGATATACTTACAAGGCTTTATTTTACCCTTGTGATTCAACCAGCTGAAATCTCCACCCTCATGCCACAGAGTGAGAAGTTTTCCTTTGCCATGCCTTATTTATTTTGTTATATTGCTGTTGTGTCCATGCACTAAACTATAATGGTAACTGATCAGATGACTTCCCAATGTGATAAGCCATTGGTTCAACTAGGGGAGATTTTGCACACACCAGTCCCTCTCCCCCACACTCAGGGGACATATGGCAACGTCCAGAGACATTTTTAGTTGTCACAACTTGAGGGGAGGGTGCTACTGGTATGTAGTGGGTAGGGGCCATGGATGCTATTAAACATCCTATAATGCATAGGACAACTCCCCACAACAAAGAGTTGTCCAGCCAAAATGTCATTAGTGTGGAGGTTGAGAAACTTTGTGAGAAGCTGAAATTAGAATGCAATGTTAAACATATTGGAGGTGGTGCTATGGAGCAGAGGGGATGGGGAAAAATAATACAATCAAGAGAGAGAAATCTTGCTTGGGTTGGTGATGATAATATGACATGAAGTGAAAAGTTTTGTGAACTTAACTTGTACATGAGATTAAACAAAAATAACGATAGCAACTACATCAACAGAAAAAAGAACCAGAGAGAATTGAAATCCAAAATAATTACGGATTCCCTGGGAAGCTGAATAGCTTAATGCAGAATAATTATGTTTTCTCTGTGATCCTCTCTGCACCCTGCCTCTAAAAGTGGAGCTGAGAAAATGGGCAGAGAGAACAGCCACGCCTTGGGCCGCATTTCCCATGCATAACCCGGGAACATTCTTTCTCCCTGTAGTCAGCTCCAGAGCACATCCCTCTCCCATTTTATGATGAACAGCTCTTCCTCCATGGGGGTGAATAAATCAGCGCCTTCTGCATGGTTCTGGGTTTGAAATTGAGTTTCCTACTTTCCACTAGAATTAAGGTCACACATGCACTGAGTCAGAGAATATATCCTAAAAGGCCCCTGGCCAGTATCTCAACTTGATCTTCAAGAAACAGGGTTGTGCAAGTAACTATATTTCATGACAAGACAGTGCCTAGGAAGTATAATTGCACCTAGTACTACATTACAATGATGGTGAAAACCAAATGACATCTGGTGTCAACATCTGGTGATGTTCTCTGTGACTCCTCTCATGAAAACTTCCCAGAAGAAAACTCATGTGGATGTATATATTTTTAAAAACTTACAATATATGGTAGGCATAATGATGTCACTTTCCATCTCACTGATAGGGTTCTTCACCAGGCAACTGTAATTCCCAATGTCTTCTTTGGTCACTGGAACAATATGAAGGCTGTTGTTTTGGAGAGAAAAGGAGTTGGTGGAGCTGGTGTGGACAGGCCTCCCATTTTTTAGCCACTGGTAAACCAGCCGGGTGCCCCCTTCCACGAGGCATGTCAGGGTCATGTTCCCCACATACTCCACAGCCCCAGAGGAAGGCTGAGTCTGCACCACTGGTTTCGTGACAGGATCTGCAACATCAGAACAGATAGAAATGATTTTTGCCACCACAGAATTATAATAAAAGTCTATGAGGTCTTTCAAATATTAAATCCTAGGAAAATGATTCCAATGTTTTGCCCTTTATAAATGTAGACAGTTCAGGAAGTAATTAAAGAAGAAAATAAAAAAGTCATGGCAAACACAAAATGATAAAATATAAAAATATCATTTATAGCAGAAATAACTGAGTCTAGAAGTTACTCTTCAAGGATTTTCTAATGGAAACCTTTACTTTACAGATAATGCAGTTAGTGGTAGAGAATGTCGGCTTCCTTATTTCCTGTTCATTGTGCTTTCCCCCGACACCATAAGGGTGTACTCTCACAAGCAAAGTTTACGTAGTTATTCCCCTCTCTTCATTTGTCCTAACATCCCAAGAGCAGCTGGTTGGGATACATGTGGTGAGCCCAAATTTCCACCCACCATCTGCAAAATACAAAGCTCAGATATAGTATACTTTGAGGGGATTGAGAGAAAGTTTTAAAGAATCACATTTGCACCATTTACTTTTCCTTCTATGTAAGTGAACTAATTATATGTTTTAATTACTGTGCATTTATATTGCAGCACTATGTTAGTCACTGTACCATGTTAGTCACTTTAACAAACGAAAGCCTATAATAATCTCCTATGCATGATTACAGGACACACAGAGAATGAGATGATATATAAGTAACAGACAACTGGCTCCAATGTTTAGCTTTCAATTTCCTATCAAACTTTTAATTGGGGTTGAGATAAACCCACACACAAATGGTCACCTTGTCTTTTTTTTTTTTTTTTTTTTTTTTTTTTTTTTTTTGCGGTATGCGGGCCTCTCACTGTTGTGGCCTCTCCCGTTGCAGAGCACAGGCTCCGGACGCACAGGCTCAGCGGCCATGGCTCACGGGCTTAGTTGCTCCGCGGCATGTGGGATCTTCCTGGACCAGGGCACGAACCCGTGTCTCCTGCATCGGCAGGCGGATTCTCAACCACTGCGCCACCAGGGAAGCCCAGGTCACCTTGTCTTTGATAAAGGAGATAAGAATATACAATGGAGAAAAGACAGCCTCTTCAATAAGTGGTGCTGGGAAAACTGGACAGCTACATGTAAAAGAATGAAATTAGAACACTCCCTAACACCATACACAAAAGTAAACTCAAAATAGATTAAAGACCTAAATGTAAGGCCAGACACTATCAAACTTGTAGAGGAAAACATAGGCAGAACACTCCATGACATAAATCACAGCAAGATCCTTTTTGACCCACTTCCTAGAGAAATGGAAATAAAAACAAAAGTAAACAAATGGGACCTCATGAAACTTAAAAGCTTTTGCACAGCAAAGGAAACCATAAACAAGACGAAAAGACAACCCTCAGAATGGGAGAAAATATTTGCAAATGAAGCAACTGACAAAGGACTAATCTCCAAAATTTACAAGCAGCTCATGAATCTCAATATCAAAAAAACAAACAACCCAATCCAAAAATGGGCAGAAGACCTACATAGACATTTCTCCAAAGAAGATATGCAGGTTGCCAACAAACACATGAAAGGATGCTCAACATCACTAATCATTATAGAAATGCAAATCAAAACTACAATGAGGTGTCACCTCACACTGGTCAGAATGGCCATCATTAAAAAATCTACAAACAATAAATGCTGGAGAGGGTGTGGAGAAAAAGGAACTCTCTTGCACTGTTTGTGAGAACGTAAATTGATACAGCCACTATGGAGAACAGCATGGAGGTTCCTCAAAAAACTAAAAATAGAACTACCATACGACCTAGCAATCCCACTACTGGGCATATACCCTGAGAAAACCATAATTCAAAAAGAGTCAGGTACCACAATGTTCACTGAAGCTCTATTTACAATACCAGGACATGGAAGCAACCCAAGTGTCCATTGACAGACGAATGGATAAAGATGTGGCACATATATACAATGGAATATTACTTGGCCATAAAAAGAAACGAAACTGAGTTATTTGTAGCTAGGTGGATGGACCTAGAGACTGTCATACAGAGTGAAGTAAGTCAGAAAGAGAAAAACAAATACTGTATGCTAATATATATATATGGTATCTAAAAAAAAAAATGGTTCTGAAGAACCTAGGGGCAGGACAGGAATAAAGACGCAGACATAGAGAATGGACTTGAGGACACGGGGAGGGGGAAGGGTAAGCTGGGACGAAGTGAGAGAGTGGCATGGACATACAAACGTAAAACAGATAGCTAGTGGGAAGCAGCTGCACAGCACAGGGATATCAGCTTGGTGCTTTGTGACCACCTAGAGGGGTGGGATAGGGAGGGTGGGAGGGAGACGCAAGAGGGAGGAGATATGGGGATATATGTATATGTATAGCTGATTCACTCTGTTATAAAGCAGAAACTAACATACCATTGTAAAGCAATTATACTCCAATAAAGGTGTTAAAGAAAAACCCAACAACTTTTAATTGGGGTTGACGCATCTTCTCAGGTAAATTTGTCTTGACTCATGTTCACATTTTTTTTACACTGGAAAATGTACGTTAGAGCACAAACAGATCCAATCCTTCCACCCAGAGAAGAGAGGAAAAAATGAAAGATAAGGAAAAAGGGGTTGAAAGGTAACTTGCAGGGATGCTGAGCAGTTCTGAAGGCTCCAGCCTTTCTCAACATGGGTGCAATCAAGTGGTCCACTCAATGTAACCCTTTATATTCCCTGGCAAGAACAAAGGGTTTGGAATAGCTTTTGTTTACATTACTATGATTTAAAAAGAAAAATGAATTGGTATTATGAGTTATGTAGAAAAAGCTTATGTTTCAAATGTGCCCATGCATGGAAATACATGTGGTATGGAATAAGTCAAATAGGTGATGTTGAAGGTCTCATATGGGAGAGCCAATCATTAGAACAGACGTTGGTACTGTGATCATACACTTGCATTTTACAGTGTAACTCAGATATGGAAGTTTCCTAAGAAGATTTTTTACATAGGCCCTAAACCCCTATCAAAACCTTTTCGTTGCAGGGGGAAGGCACAATATAGGAGTAGGTTAATAAGAAGTACAAACTACTATGTATAAAATAAATAAGTTACAAGGATATATTGTACAGCACAGGGAACAGATCCAATATTTTATAATAACTGTAAATGGAGTATAATCTATAAAATTTTGGAATCACTCTATTGTATACCTGTAACTAATATAATATTGTAAATCAACTATACCTCAATAAAAAATTTTTTAGAAAGAACTTTTGGCTGCATGTCCATAAACAGATCCAATTGTACTACATATTAACAAGTAATGGATGTTCTATTAAAAGTTTGGGGGGAGAGACGAGATACTACCCAGGAGAATTTCATGAAAATATGAAAACGTCCTCCTTTTCTCTCCCCAAAGTTGTTCTCTAGGCATCTGCTGCCACATCCTGTGTCTTTGTTCCCCTGCAAGCTCTCCAGTTTCCACTCATTTACTGTGCACATATTTACTGAGTGCCTACAAATGGCCTGCATCGGGGTTTAGGCAGTGAGGAAAAAGCAGCGAACAATACAAAGCCTGCTCCCATGGACCTTGTATTCTAGGCAAGGAAGAGAAACAATAAAAAAATAAAAATATACAATACGTCCAGTGTTATGAAAAGAATAAAGCAGAACTCAAGATAAAGAGTAACTCTCTCTCTGTATACTTTACATAAGGTGGTCAGGAAAGCCTTTACAGATAAAGTGAGACTCTGGCTGGGACTGAAAGGAAACAGAGGATAGTGCCATTACCTAGGAGAAGAGTGATCTAGGTAGAGTGAACAGTCAAGTACAAAGGCCCTGAGGTGTGAGTGTGTTTGGCCTGTTCTAGGAAGAGCGAGGAGGCCAGTGTGGTCAGAACAGAGTGAGTGAGGGGAAGAGAAGTGGGAAGGGGTTAGAGAGGTACTGGGCCTTGCGGGACATTGCTAGCACTTTGGCTTTGATTGTGAGTAAGACAGGAAGCTATGGGAGGATTCTGAGATGCAGCAGGCAGGGGTAGAAGCGGGAGAGTGGACAGCAGGCTGTTAGGACAGTTCAGGCCAGAGCTGATGGTGGGGTTGAGCGGGGTGGTAGTGGGCGTGGTGAGAAGTGACTTACTTCTGTGCATATCTTGAAGGTAAAGACGGCAGGGTTAACTTGTGGACTGGATGTGGGGTGTGAGAGAAAGAGGGAGTCAAGGGTGATGGCAAGGTTTTGTCCTAAGCAACTGATGGAATGAAGTTGCTATTTGCTAAAACAGAGGAATATTGTTAAATAGACATGTTTAGGGGGGAAAAAATCAGAAGTTGGGCTTTGGGTGTAGTATATTTAAGGTATGCTGCTTACATACCTCAATAAGGAAAATAAATGTCTGAAAGTTAGCTGAACCCCACTCTCTCTCAGAGGACATACCCAGCAAATTCTATTGTTCCTTAAGTATGGTCACTGAGCAAGTTTCATCCTCCTCAGTGTACCAAAATTTAAAAAAATTTCTTTATGGACAAAAATGGGGCACTTCCCAGGGTACATTCTGTTAATTAGAAATAAAATTTTCTCTGCCTCATTATATCAGCAACTTTATACTTGATAGTTTCCAGGCAAACAAATAATACATTCTCCTTACTGCTTGATTACCTTTAGCTGGGCACTGTGCATATACTTTACATGCATGTCTTATTTAATCCTCAGAAAGCCTCATGAGGAGGATAATGTCATTCGTGCCATGAGACACTGAGGCTCTGAGGGTTAATTTGCCCAAAGTTGCAGAGCCAGGACCTAAAGCCCAGGTAGTCTAATCTCCTGAGCCATTGCTAACTGCTGTGCTACTCAGCTGCCCATGTCACTTATAGCGGACTTACCATCAACGGTAACTTGAATCTTCTGACTAGCTGACACAGTTCCATTTCCCTGAATGTTGACCTTCACGATGTAATTGCCTTCATCAGTGAACTGCAATGGGTTGATGAGCAGGGAGGCATTGGGTGGCATCATGGTGAATTTGTGTTGGTATTCCAAGTCGGGCACCACAGACTTGTTCACAGAGCCCAGTAAGTATTTGGGCATCGTGTGGGGTCTCTCAAACAGCCATATGATCTGGATGTCTGATGCCGGAGTGTGGAATCCATAGTGTACGGGGAGGTAGAGAGCCTGGCCCCTGATGCCATGGACTGTGTGTGATGGCACCACCACCTTCAGCCCAGAACAAGCACCTGCTATGAAGGAAAGGAAAGTTGTAAAGACCCTGAACCACATTTCACAATCTAAAGGGGAAATACAGAGAGAACCTGATCAGGCGATAATCCTTTTCAAAGAAGAGAGGCTTCTAGGTACTGACTCTTCTAGTATCGGTTACCTGTAGAGGTAAATATTTGTCTCTGAAACCTGCATTTTAAAAACTCCCCACAAAGACTGTTGATTGCATGACCTCTTTAAAGGCAAGATGAAAAGGAAAAGCAGAAGTTATTATCTCTAACTGTTAAAGAATAATGGGAAAAGGAGAACTGGGAAAGATGATTAGTTCTAAAGTCCAATGAAACCTTTTAAAAAATTTGAAAATGTGACTGATTAATGTCTGAGTCATATCATATCCTAATCAAACTATGTGGTTGAGGGGCTACTTCCTCTTGAGAATCTTCCTCCACAGTCTTCTGAAATGGCTTAACAGTCCATAATTGGAAGTTGTTCCTTTTAGCCAAAGCCTTGCCAAATGCAAATATCCTAAGGAGAACGGCATTAAACTATGACCAGTTGTGATTGGTTATTCCTGCTCAGAAGCAAGGATCTGGTTGGTGTGTTTGAGCGACAGCAAGAGGCAGGAGCAGAGTGGAGCAGGAGTGTGGTGAGACAGACAGGAGGCCAGCAAGGTGGCTAGGCCAGATCAGGAAGTGCCTTAGGGTCATGGCAAACACTTTGGCAATTTTACTTCGAGTGAGATGGAAACACAGCTGGATTTTTGTGAGCAAGAGGGATAGAGGTCTTTCTTCTTATTGTTTTAGGTGTACTCTGGCTGCCGTGAGAACTGACTGAAATGGGGGAAAGAGCAGGAGCAGGGAGACCACTTAGGAGATGACTGCCATAAAGTAGGCAAGAGACAACTGTGCTGTAGATAAGGGTGCTAGTCAAAGATATTGTGAGAAAAGCCCGGTGGTGCTAACAGGATTTGATGACACATTGCGGGTGGGATACAAGAAACAAAGATAAGTCAAAGATGATTCTAAGGTTGTGGACCTATCAACTGGAAGAATGGAGTCGTCATTTATTAATGGGCAACTAATCAATTAATCATGGGGAATACTGTGGGAGACATTTTTGTGGAAAGACTGGGAGTCAGCTTTGGACATGTTCATTTTAGATGCCCATTAGAAATCTAAGAGGCAAGGTTTCTTCGTAGTTTCTGGCACCTGGAGATTTCCCCTTCTTTACCTTGAGCTATATATTGTTTTATTTTATCTAGCATATATATATATTTACAATTGAGAAGAGAGTCCTCCTTAGCTCAGGTTACCATGTAGCTACCATTTTCTACCATTTTGATTAGAATACTAATCAAAAGCTCTTTGCTTCAAAATCCTCATTTTAAAGGGGAGCAATACGGTACCTACATCGTATGAACAGTGGAGGAGAAAATGAGAGGAATTTAAATGTGAAGTCTTTTGAACAGTGATGGAAAAAAGAAAGAATGGAAAGGAAATTGGAGACAGTTGGCATAGACAACACTTCTGGGAGTTTAGCTGAGAAAAGGAGCAGAAAAAGTATTTTTTAAAATTTCTTTTTTTTTCTTTGGATAGATGCTGAACAGCATGTTTGGAGCTATTGGAATGATCACTAGAAAGAGAAATCTTGATGAAGCAGAAAACAGATGGGTGAGGGTGGGAAAGAATCCTAGGTGAGGAGGGATGAAAATCTGGGCACAAATAGAGATATCTTACAATTTCAATTTTGTCATATACAAAATGTTTATCTTCTTTGATTGTTTCTCCCTTTTCATCTCTCCGAGGAAGGGGATCTTTAAGATTTATCTGAATCATGTTGTGAAAGGTCATCAATATTAGGAAGGGAATGGTAGAAAGGTCTGTTTGTACAACGATTTATTTGGAGAAACTGAAATATGTAGGTCTGCTCCTGTGAGGAATCAAATTCCACCAACAGTAAATTCCTCTCTTTCTTTCCCAGGGTGGAAGTTAGAGCAAAGATTTCCATGGTTTTTGTTTTTGGGTAGCTGTTGGTAAACAGTGAGACCCTGGGGCCAGCAGGGAACTCAGAGCAAAGAACTGAAGAGGAGAAAGGACAAAGAGGATGATCAGAGGAGGTTAAGGGGAGAAGGGGTGCCTAGATGCTCAACTGAAACTGACCATACAGACTAAAAATTCGGTGACTCTATGGGAAAAATAAATATGTGTCTTACAGTCTCCTTGGGCTCTCTATTTGTGATTGACATGTAATTTTTTTTTCTGATAATGGGCTGTACCTGTACATTCATTGTAGTGATTTGGTCCATAACAAAGGAGTTACAAAGGTATGAGGATTTGCTTCTGTTTTCTTTTCTGTCAAGTGCAAGAATGTTAAATTTGTAGTTCTTCTTAATTTGAATCATTAGAAAAAGAAGGAGCTTGTTGCTTGGAATTATAAAGAGGAGATAAAGTGTACTGCAGAAAAGGCAAGGAAATCATAAGAGAGCTAAAGGGAGATGAGAGAGTAAATCTAGGACTTAAAACTAGTGATGTCTGAGATATGTGAAGCAGAGACTGAGAGAAGGGAGTGAAGCTCTTGAAGTCATAGATATAGAAAGACATTGGGCATTGGATGGTGGAACTGTACAGGAAAAGATTCCTCTTAGTACATGTGTTGTCTGCATGAAACAACATGCATTTTCATGCCTTTCATTGTAATTGGTGATAGGAAGTGCCTAACAAGTTCCTGGTAAGCAGAACTAGTTTTTTTAGCACCCATTATTACTAACTTAAGATATGTAAAATGCACTTTTCACTGTATTTATTGTGTTGCTGCTTCCTTTTTTACTTCAGTGAATACGAAAATATTCCTGAGGGTTTCACGGTTCATTCTTGATCTTGGACTCCCTTGTCCATACAATCTTAAATTAATCACTTGCAAATTGCCTGGAAATAGGGATTTCAGGAACCTATTTTCTAAACTTGCAGAGAGATTTCTGAATTTCCTACTCTGATAAAGTTAAAAGTACACTGAAATACGAGGTCTTAGTACAGAACACATACTTGGGATAAAATCGTGTTTAACTGACCTTAGATAAGACATTTTAATTCTCTGGATGGCAGTTTTCTTATGTGTGAAAAAAGGGTAATATTAGATGAGGTCCAAGGCCTCTCTCTACTCTTTATGTTTATGTTCTTGACATCCTAAGGTGCTTTTCTCAGGGTAGCAGCTATCTTACAGTTTAAAGGGGAAGGACTCATATTTTAGTTATAGAGGGCCCAAAGAATTTTGAAGTATTGAATCTCAGATTTAAGTCCACTTACTAAGTTGGATATCTTTTAATAAAGTGGCAGTTCTGTGTTTTTTGCCAAGGTATCAAGGGGGATGGTGGGAATCTACAACATTGCCTTGAGAATGCAATGGAAAAAACGGCATGGCTCCTGCTATAAAACTCGGTAGTTGCCTCTGACAGTAAGCAATTTGGTCATTGACTTATTGGTCCACTTAATACATTTCACAGCTCAACATAGAAACCACTGCTAGACTGAGCTGTAGATAGAGATGGCCTGAGTGCAATTCTGGCCAATCTGTTCTCAGAGTTTGGGGAAATCATTGCAGAAGTCCTTGTTTACTTTTTACTTTTTTTTTTTTTTCTGAAAAGGGGAAGAACACTTTTTCTCTACTTTTTGTGTGGATGAGTTGAAAAAAGATTAACTGAGTTTGTAATATTCTGAAAATGATTGGGAGGCACTTTCTTACCATGGAGTACGAGCATGACTAGAATAGAAATGTAGGTGACTTTTGGATTTTGACTCAGAAAGCTGAATCTTAAGTAAGAAAGCTTGATTGGAGAGTCTATGACTGAAGTTATGGGAAGAAATTTTATTTAATAAAATATTAAATATGATACAAATATTGCAGCCTAGGGAAAAATGAAACTACTTTAGCAGAAAATAACATTTTATATGGCACTTACAATAATCATTAAGGGGAGTGAACTAGTTCTTTAGTCTATTTTAGAAACGGCATCATGTAATAATACCTTAAATAATATATTACCATCAATAGTATCTCTGAATATATTCAATGCTTATCATACCAAATGATATGAAATCATGTTATTTAATTTTTTTCAAATATGTGTGCTTTTTCAAATATATGTATGACATTGAGAAGACAGCACGCTGTTACAATAGCTGTTTGCTTAGATTGCCTATACCATTTTTATCAGATAAATTACAGGTAGCAAGTTATAAGAGTACCAGTGAGGAATGAAATTTTCTTTATAGTTTCTAATCTCAGCCACTAAAATCATTTTATTTTGCAGGAAAGACATGAATCTATTGATATGATTCAATCCTTACTTGTAGTGAACTTTGCAGAATAAACATATAATAGGATGCTTCTGCTACATTTTAGGATCACATACTCTTTTGCCATTGCTGTATTTCCCATGACAGGTGTGTGGAATCCATGCTGGCAAAACAGTAGTTTACGGACTTAAAAAAATTAGCTTCATTTTGAGAAATTTTCAAGTGCTCTTTCCTTGTTGTACAAGAAAACGTAAATTACTAAACTATTGATTTTAGGAAGTCAACCTCTGTAAGAACAAATAAACTTTATGAAAATAAATGACATAAAAATGGATGAAATTTTAATTTCCCCTTAATATTCCAAATATTTGAACTTAAATGAAAATTCAGTTTTATTATTAGATTCACTAATACATACTTTTTGACAAAAAAGGAAACTCTTGACTTTTTGCATATAAGGCACTATACTAATTTGGAGAACATTGATAATACCATTAAAAATCTGATGTACAGGGACTTCCCTGGTGGCACAGTGGTTAAGAATCCTCCTGCCAATGCAGGGGACACGGGTTTGAGCCCTTGTCCGGGAGGATCCCACATGCCGCGGAGCAACTAAGCCCGTGCGCCATAGCTACTGAGCCTGCACTCTAGAGCCCACAAGCCACAACTGCTGAAGCCTGTGCGCCTAGAGCCCGTGCTCTGCAACAAGAGAAGCCACTGCAATGAGAAGCCTGCGCACTGCAGCGAAGAGTAGCCCCTGCTCGCCACAACTAGAGAAAGCCTGCGGGCAGCAACAAAGACCCAACGCAGCCAAAAATAAATAAATAAATAAATAAATAAATTTACAAAATAAAAAAAAATCTGACATACAAAGTTATAGCAATACTCTTCTCTTCAGAGACTCTCTTAAACTATAAAACTAAGACATTATAAAGAACTATCCAGCGATAAAGAACACTTTTGACGTCATATTGCAAAATTTATCTATATTCCAGCAACAAAGACTCCCTAGACCAGTTTCACTGTATTTAATATAAACATCAGACTTCACAAAGTGACCTCTACCATGGCTCAAAATAGTTGGCATTTACTTCCCCATTGCCATGTATGATATTAGCAAGCACAACACAACTATTATTGACTGAAAATAAACTCTTGTATCTTTAGAGAAAATAGAAATTATGATGTACTTTAAACAGGTTTTATGAACTGCATTTGGGGCTTCAAATTTCTAAGATTTTTTAAAAGAAAAAACAAACTGATACTCAATATTCCAAAATACAAAAAAAATTCCAAATTACCCATGGTCTTTACAACATACTACCAATGGAGAAAAGTAAATTTGTGAAAGAAAGAAAGTCTTAAGGGATAATAACTGCTTTAGCTACTTATGAACATGCTATCTATTTCTCTAAAGTATGTTTAATTTTATTTTAGTAGAATTCTTCAAATGAATTGTCTCTAAGTTCTTCTTAAAGCCAATTACAAAAATTACTTAGGAAATGACAGCAGTCCCATTGTTATAAAATTAAGTGCGGCACTGACACAAAGGATACTTTCAAAGCCCAGAAAAATGCACAAAGATAAAAAAGCTAGTTATGGTTATTGCTTAATTTTCCTAAAAATTTCAAAACCTAAACAGCTATATAGGCTTGAATTTGACAACATAAACACTGGAACAACAATCACAACTATGGGAAACTCAAACATTTAAAAAATTTACAAACTGTATATTTCAAATATGCAGAATATGAACAATATTAGGGATAAATGTAAATAACAATCACAGTTACTATGAAAACTATACCATAAGAGACCAGTAAGTGCAAAGCTTTAAACTACTGAAGAAAGCTAAAACTTAAGTTGTTTATTTAGCTAATGTGTTCTTAAAATTTAAGGAATAAAGTTTTTTAAAAAAATTCCTGTCTCTTGGATATAAATAAAACAAGAGACTTTAAAAACTGATAAATAGGAAGAATGGAAAGAGAACATCTGGTGAAAATAATGATGATATAAAAACAGTGGGAATTTTGGAGAAAGACTTTAAACTCTAAGGTTAGAGAATGAGGGAGAAATATTAAAGTAGAGAAAAAAATTTTTAATTGAACTAGCCATTGGGCAAAGAGAAAGGCTAAAGGCATTTTGGAGAAATAATACTTTTAAACACATTTCTCCCGATTGTGTATAAAATATTTTTTGTCAGTTTGGAATCTCACCTTTTTCCACATTTCATAAAATAGGTAAAAAATAGGTAGAGCTAACAGTTTGCCACAATATCTTTAATTAAAACAGCCCAAAACTATGTTCAAAAATTGTTTTAAGTTTCACTGTAAGTGGTCACAAATTCATGACCTACAAGAATATTTGCCAAAGTAGAATGCATTAAAGAGCATTGAACCTATATATGAACTCTGTAAAAAGAAGAGATTCATTAAGTTTTTAGAATGTCTTAACTTTCTTAATGAGTGCTACTCACAATAATTGTTGTCCTAAGAAAACAATAACCATCTATTTATTGAACCTCACATCTCCTAAATGATCCTGTTTCTTTGCTGGAACAAAGTATGTTATTGTTTAAAATTCTGAGCTGCTCTTCAATTATCTGAGTGAATCTACAGCCTAAAGCAAATATTTACCTTATGCCCACAATTTAATAAAAAGGTAGCTAGAACAAACTTCATGCAGTGCCTTACCTAAGAGAAGGAGGTATATTTTGCACTGAAAGACCCCAACCGTGCTGCTGAAGAGCTCCATGAAAGCATCCTGTCCCATGCATACACTGCCCTGTTCCTGGTGGCAACTTGGTTCATGGACCAGCAGCTGCTGGTTTATTTGCCAGGGAAATTAGCAGTGAGGTAACATACCCTAGCCTGCCTCTTGCTTCTGTGATTTGAATACAGAATGAATGTGTATACAAAGGACACAGGGAGTGGGAACACCTGTTATATGCTCTGCAAAAAAACAGGCTTGTGACTTTCAGAACAGCTTCTTAGTGATTATCAGTAATTGTCAGTATATTTCATGAATTATTCTTAGTTATTAATAATCACATGAAGGAAAACATCCTTTTGGGTGACTCTAATGAAACCCAGTATGCTTTCATAATGAGAGCATATTGTGAAATTTCCTGAAAAACAAAAGCAGGTTTCCTAACATGTAAAACGATGCCATTATTTTGAAATTAAAATTTTTTTCTATGAAAACTGCAGTAATTCATATATCTGCTAAACAGTTATAAATCATCATGAAGTCACTAAGTAACATGTAAAAGTTATACCAAAGAAAATAGAGCACCTTTATGTCTTTAAATGTGTATTTTTCTATGTAGTCTTTCCTGTTACAAATGTCTGCCATGGTTTTATTGGATCTATGGATTCATGTAATTTTTAAAAGCAAACCACAGGTGTGTTTCCAAGTGACACTGAATCATGGACTGTGTGTAAATATAAATAAAAGCTTAAACCAAAAGATAATATCTGAGGTCACATTTTCACAACTGAAGCACAGAGTAAGTGAACCAACGGCCCAGAGAGAATCTTGCCTCTTACGGTGGTATCTGGCCTACAGATTTTCTGCCTGGCCTTTTCACTGCCATGGCAGCAGGCAGTCTGCGCACTTCCGCTTAATTTACTAAGTTATAAGTTAACCCCTATTTCATTTCATCTACTGTAAGAAGAGACTAAGAAGGTTCTAGTCTAAGCCTTTGCTATATAAAATAAAAATCTGCGTCTAATCAAGCAAAATTCCTTGCATAAATCATTTTTTAAAAGTAAAGGCTCACTGAAGAAGTTCAGTGATAATAGGGGAAGGAAGAATATTCCTCAAGTGTAATTAAAGGTAAAAAAAAGGAATGATAGTTATTTTGGAGTTCAAGTTTGGAAACACTTTTAGCATTTAAGCTTCCAGAACTGTTTCTACAGGCAAAGAAAATAAGTGACTATTGGAAAACCTGAGGCCTCTTCAGAGGTCTCTTTATGACCTCTCCAAGCTTCAGAAAAATGGTAAGAGCTTCCCCCTGGTAATAATTATACCACAACTTTCTCTGTGCTATCTCTAAATCTTGCAGGTGTGATTTAGAGATAGCAGCACTATTTCAGCACTTATCTCATTAATCTCAATTGATTTTATGCATGTTCATTTTCCCTCTGGGCTCATCTAATACAAAGACTTGTCTTATTCATCTATGGATCTAGCATAGTGGTTAACTAGTATTTTTGTTAAGTTGTTCCCCCAGAAATAAACCCAAATGTTCCTTGGCCCATGTCTTCTGATTCTCAGTTGATGCTTAAGAAATGCATATATTTGGATTGCACAAAACAATTTGGAAAGTAATACTGAAGTTTTATATATAGCACATAGACTCCCCCTCACATCTTTTCAATCAATATTAATCTCTAATTGCTTTTATTAAATAAGCGCTTTCTAGTGCTTTTCAGACACAGTGCTGGCTCATGATAAAGTGTTTTGGGTCCAAGGCAAAGTGAGAGAAATAAAGATGATGGAGTAAGTTTTTCCTAATGTTAAATTTACTCAATCTAAAGGACTGATATTTATTCTGAGATTTTTTCTGTTTTTTTGTGTTATATTAAAAAATCCTTTACTTTATGACATAGCGATAGCAGATGTTACATAAATAAATTAAATTCCAAAATGAATTAGGTCATCTTTTCATGTCATGGCACACAGTAAAAAACGACAACGCCTGTCTGGCACATCCTGAGAAAGTGTTGTGACAGAACCATGATAATGCGCCCTCTAGTGGCAGGTAGTAGGAATAAAATGGTAGCTGCTGGAGTTATTTCTGAATTCAGGATGTTTACACAGGAAGCCACAGAAGATAATGTTAAAATATACCTTCGTTTGATAAAGGAGGCAAGAATATACAATGGAGAAAAGACAGCCTCTTCAATAAGTGGTGCTGGGAAAACTGGACAGCTACACGTAAAAGAATGAAATTAGAACACTCCCTAACACCATACACAAAAGTAAACTCAAAATAGATTAAAGACCTAAATGTAAGGCCAGACACTATCAAACTCTTAGAGGGGGCTTCCCTCGTGGCGCAGTGGTTGAGAGTCTGCCTGATGCAGGGGACGCGGGTTTGTGCCCCGGTCCGGGAAAATCCCACTTGTCGCGGAGTGGCTGGGCGCGTTAAGCCATGGCCGCTGAGCCTGGAGAGGCCACAGCAGTGAGAGGCCCGCGTACCACACACACACACACACACACACACACACACACACACACACACACACACACACACACACACTCTTAGAGGAAAACACAGGCAGAACACTCTGTGACATAAATCACAGCAAGATCCTTTTTGACCCACTTCCTAGAGAAAGGGAAATAAAAACAAAAATAAACAAATGGGACCTAATGAAATTTAAAAGCTTTTGCACAGCAAAGGAAACCATAAACAAGACAAAAAGACAACCCTCAGAATGGGAGAAAATAGTTGCAAATGAAGCAACTGACAAAGGATTAATCTCCAAAATTTACAAGTAGCTCATGCAGCTCAGTATCAAAAAACAAACAACTCAATCCAAAAATGGGCAGAAAACCTAAATACACATTTCTCCAAAGAAGACATACAGATAGCCAACAAACACATGAAAGAATGCTCAACATCATTAATCATTAGAGAAACACAAATCAAAACTACAATGAGGTATCACCTCACACCAGTCAGAATGGCCATCATCAAAAAATCTACAAACAATAAATGCTGGAGAGGGTGTGGAGAAAAGGGAACCCTCTTGCACTGTTGGTGGGAATGTAAATTGATACAGCCACTATGGAGAACAGTATGGAGGTTCCTTAAAAAACTAAAAATAGAACTACCATACGACCCAGCAATCCCACCACTGGGCATATACCCTGAGAAAACCATAATTCAAAAAGTGACATGTACCACAACGTTCACTGCAGCTCTATTTACAATAGCCAGGACATGGAAGCAACCTAAGTGTCCGTTGACAGATGAATGGATAAAGAAGATGTGGCACATATATACAATGTAATATTATTGAGCCATAAAAAGAAATGAAACTGAGTTATTTGTAGTGAGATGGATGGACATAGAGTCTGTCATACAGAGTGAAGTAAGTCAGAAAGAGGAAAACAAATACCGTATGCTAACACATATATATGGAATCTAAAAAAAAAAAGTCATGAAGAACCTAGGGGCAGGGCGAGAATAGAGACGCAGAGCTACTAGAGAATGGACTTGAGGACATGGGGAGGGGGAAGGGTAAGCTGGGACAATGTGAGAGAGTGGCATGGACATATATACACTACCAAATGTAAAATAGATAGCTAGTGGGAAGCAGCCACATAGCACAGGGAGATCAGCTCGGTGCTTTGTGACCACCTAGAGGGGTGGGATAGGGAGGGTGGGAGGGAGGGAGACACAAGAAGGAAGAGATATGGGGATATAGGTATATGTATAGCTGATTCACTTTGTTATAAAGCAGAAACTAACACACCATTGTAAGCAATTATATTCCAATAAAGATGTTAAAAATATATATAACTTCAATTGCTTTCCATTTTTACATGATTATTAAAGATGGTTTAAAGTGTTTTATCATTAAAAGAAATTTCCCACCATCAACATCTCACATCTCACCTGTAACCTGAGGGGCTCTGCTTTACCATACTGTTCAGGAGCTTGTCTATTGATCTTAGTTATATTTGCATTTAAAGTGGAAAAAATGATTACATTAAGCAATCTATATCCATGGTGACTAAACTGCAAACAATGCAAGAAGCTACTGGGGGTAGTGTGTGTGTGTGTGTATGGGTTTGGGTGGGGGTGAGTGTAAGGCTTTTTTGTCACTTCTCAACTCACACTGTAGTTTACTGTCAAGTCTGTTTAAATTTTAAGTAAAGCTTGTCTTGCTTTATAAAGCAAAGAGTCTGCCATATGCATTTCAAACATCCACATTCATTATTTACTAGTAGCATATGAGTGCTTTGGAATGGTAGGAAGAATTGGGAATGAGAGGTGGTGACATGCCAATGCCAAGGTCAACATAGGACAGTGGGGAGTAAGAAGAACTGGGGAAAGAAAGCCCTGTCTTATGTTCTAATTCGATAGGTCTCAGGGAAGATTAGAGTTTACAGGGAAGAGCTGGCTGCTAGAGAAGGGCATCATAATCGCCTATGCTTGTGCTAGTGTTCACTCCTACTACAGTGCTGCCTCCCAGAAGTCCTAATTTACTGATATGGCCGCTAAATGACTATACAGCAATGTTTTCCTTCCTGGGCCCTTCTCCAGGTCACTGCTTTACCTTTGGCAAGTGTCCTGTTTTCTACTACTGCTTGCTCAGGAAGTGTAGTTACATCATTCTGGGGAGGCCACATCTTTCTGCTGCTTTGATATTTATAGGATGCCTAGAAATGTATCTTCCTAACCAAACCAGGATCTCAAGCTTTTATTTAAGCTTCCAGGGGCTCCTCCTATTTGGACCATCAGAAATATGTCCTTATCTTACTTTACTGCTAATGCTACTATCCCGAATCAGATCAACTTACTTAATTCTTACCCCGGATGTTCCAATCTACAGAAATGGGGCTGGCACCCCTTTACCAAGGGACGGCTGTCTAACAGGTTCTCCTCAAGACTTACTGGCAGGCCATCCACACCCTCCACTAGTTTGCTCTGGTCTACCACTAATGACCCTCAGGCAACTGTGAAAGTTCTAAGTCTCATATAGGTATTTTTGAAAAATGGAAATGAAATGACATACTTCATCTTTTAAAAAGTGCTCTTTAGGGCTGTAGGTTTTTGTTTTTATTTTTTAGTTTAGGGAGTTAAAAAGGTAGCATGGGTGGCTCAGTTATTTTCTATAGTGTTAGGGTATGCTGAATTAGAAAATATATTTTATTTAGGCAACAGCACTGATTTACTTTACATGCTTCCAATATTATAGTTACAGCCTTTGAACTTTTAGAGGCCTGGCTGTCCACTTCGTTTTAGTTAATAAGAAGTAAACTAAAATGTAGAGTATTAGAGTTAAACAAAGTTGTAATGCTTTCTTGCCTATTCAGGGTCAAGTAGATACAGAAAACACTCATTTCCCCAGTTTGGCGGATAGGAAAAAAACCAAATACACAAAATGAAAAAAACTTTTTTTTTTTTTGTCACCTGCAACTTTGTGTATTGAGGGGAAAAATTCTGGGTTTGGATCTGGGTTCTAGTCCTGTGACCTCAGAACCTTAGATGGATTCATTTTCTCATTCTAAAGAGTAGATTTTAAATACTAGAGCTGGTTGCCTATAAGAATCTCTTGACCTTAAACAAAGAACTCCTGCAAAAATGATAACAATAACAACGGCATCCTCCTCAGGTGAATCGGAACAGTCAAGTTCGAGAACTACTGGACTTGGATCACCCCTAATATATGCTTTTCAACTAAATTGTAAACTCAAAGGTCAAAACTGTATTTTATTAATCTGAAGTGCTTAGGATAGTGTTGACTAGTGCCCAATTAGCAACAAATGTTTACTGAATTGGGTTTCATTTTATATGCTAATATGGTCAGCAGTTTCTGTCTCTTTGATACTTTCAGGGACTTCTAAATACTGAAGACTTTCACACAGTAAGAATTGCCTGGCAATTAAGATTAGAGCAGGTAAAGAATGAACTAAACTAAGCTTGCCCAAAAGGTACTGAAATTCCTTCATGGGGTTAGAAGTAACAGAGTCAGAAAACCATACAGGTAAGCGTATCATTTTAAAAGGGACTGTCAAGCACAATGACAGAACTATGAACAGGGTGGTTCTGTTGGAGCAGAAAACTGGGCAGAATTATGACTATAATACTTCATAATCGTAAGGTGCTTTACAATTTATAAATTGCATTCACTTACATGCTCTCACTTATCCTTACAAAACCCTAAGTCAAATATTACCTCATTTGTAAAAAATCCATAAGACAAGATGCTGAGAGGTCAAAAACTAGAATTTCAGAGTTGCCAATAACCTCTATATTAGTGTCCTCCATTTGCACACCACTTTTATTATTTTTGCCATATCTGACTACCACCCACTACTGTTGTTTATCTAATATTTTTCATTAGTTTGGCACACTTTAACATTTCTTTAGTTGTCCTAAGAAATATCTTTGAAATCATGGGTCTGTGTTTTATTATTTTCTAATAAACATTAATTAAAATAAATGCAAAAATAAAATCCTTGGTAGCCTTACTTAAAACATCTGGATAAGCAGCCCTTCAGCTTCTGCTTGCACATCTGCAGTAATCTTAGGCAAGTTACTTAATTTCTCTGTACCTCAGATTCCTCATCTTTAAAATGGGGATAATAGTACCAACTCCATATGACGCTTGTGTGGATAAATGAGATACCAAACGTAAAGCTATTAGCAGAGTTTTTGACAGGTAGTAAGCTCTCAATAAATGTTAGCTATTGTTAACTGTTAGCTCTGGGTCACTTTTTTTTTTTTTCTGGTATTCTCATAATTGGAAAGTTCTCTCTTAAATTGAGCCCCAAACCACTCCCCTATTGCTTCCCCCAGTTTAGTTAAACTGCTAAAAGTTGAAAAGAAGACGTTAAAGTGACATGTGTACTTATTGTTATATTTTCCATAGTGACTTGCCTTAGATTACACAGGTGGTAAAATGATAGGTGGGGATTAAATCCTTTGGTTTTAGTTTTCTGCTCTGGATGCCAATACTGAGGAAGACCAGCCCTAACTTGGACAGCTGCCACTGGACAACTTTGACCACTTTATTCCTCAGGCCAAGCCCTGCGTCACCTGGAGAGTGCCAAGTTCTCAGGTCACCTCTTGGAGCCTTCCCCGTCCCTGGCGTTCGCGTCCCTTCGCGTGAGTCTGTTGTCCTCTCACTCCGCCCCTCAAGACCAGGTAGGGTTTCCTCCACCACACTCCTGGGCCGGGGGGGTCATTTCAGTCTGGTTTATATACTGTCTTCTCAGTGTTTGTTCCTGTGGCTCAATGTCTGGTCACCTATGACTTAGGTTTTCGCCTCGCCGGAGCAGCTACCGAGAGCACGTACCTCTTTAAAGACCGGCGACCGCAGTGGTCTCTCAGAGCAACAAGATTTGTGGGCTTAACCGAATCGTCAGCTGCTTTCCTTGCCGGGAAATGTAGTACCTGGGCCGTCCTCTCTCCTCCACTGCAGATGCCGACGGCAGCCGGGAGACTACAATTCCCAGCATGCTCGGGGAAAGGAAGGGAAACCCAGCCTGGCAGCTCCACGTGACCACTCACTATGGCTTCCCTGTGTCGGCACCGGCTGTCAGGTAGTTCTGTGTGATTTGTTAGTTCTGTGCGGCAACGTGCCCCCTCACGAATTCGACATGCAAAGAATCAAATCTCTTATGACCCGACAGGTAAGTAGCAGAGGCTGAAGCAAAGGTCTCCTTCATCTCTCCTGGGAGAGGAGCCGAGATGTTCTGTTCCTGGGCCGCAGGAAGTCAGATAACCAAATTATAGGTTGTGGCAGGTGTCAGGAGCATCATAAAGCTCGAGCACACCCTGGAAAACTCACCTAGGCCGTCAGGTTCGGAGCCCTGCTCAGGTGGATCCCGGTGACCCAGAAACATTCCTTTACATGAGGTCAATGAGGAAGTCGGAGGCTACATTTGTTCGTCCTTTTCTCCCTTTTGCCAGCTTTCCAGTGATAGCCCTAACTACCCTGCAGGGTTTCCTTTATCCAAACTGCCCATCGTCTGTGAGGGTGGCCTGGGTAGGGAAGTGAGACCTGTGCAACAGAGATGACTAGAAAGAGTGAAAAAAGCAGATAATATGAAGACAGAATTGATAGCTTTATGACTTTGGGCAAGTCCCTAAATCTAGTAGCTTTAAGTTTCCGGATGTGAAAATGAGAATAATAATTATTTTTGTTCATCCTGTCTCACAGTTCGGAGTCATCAGTAAGTTAGTGTATGTGAAATGATACTTAAAAAAAATCATTGTCATGGCAAAATAATGGTCTTTTATTTTTTTGCCAGAATGCTAATTCATGAATAAAAAACTTGGCTGTTTTCTGTCTCATCTCATAAATGTTAGGGACTTCCTAATAATGTGTCAGCTTCCTTAAAATCAGAAGTGGCAGAAACTTACTTTTATGTATTTATTGATTATGGTTTGGTTTTAGATAACTTTATTTATTTCAACTCTAATATTTTACTAGAATTGGGCATTCTTTATTATTTTTATATGAGAGAAGGGTAATTTAGATTAAAGTTTTAAATCAGTGTGATTTGGGGAACTTTGGAGAATGTGGAGGATGATCATTTAGTGAAAGGTTCCTTTGTGAATTTTTTGTTGTTGATTAAAAAAAGACTACAAATGCCAAATTAAATTCTTATCTGATAGTTTAGAATTTGAGAGATAGCTGAATAGATTACAAATTGTAGATCTCTGGTGAAGAATACATGAATCCTATGTGTTTATTTTACTTCTGTCAAATCATATTGTTAATGTTATGAAAATAAAATTTAGAAGTTCTGTGAATAATAAAAGATTTAATTAAGTGTGTAATAACAGTTGGCAGTCCCTCACATTTGTTGAGTCCTGGTCTTATGCTTCATAACACTTCTTTTTTGAGGATGGGTTTGAGTCCTGCTCCATCCTGTAGTAGCTGTGTGACCTTGAGCAACTTAACCTAACTTTTTTGAGCATCTGTTTTCACATCTTTAAAATAGGAATGATAACATGTATCACATGGGGCTTTCCTAGTGGTGATGTGTATATGATATGATCAAGGTAAAGAGATAAAGGAGTTACCACAGTTCCTGGGCCTTATCAAAGAATTGCATGATCATAGAGACCATCTCAGTGACTGAATTGATGGTTGGAAAGCGAGAAAACTGGAAGCTGGCAGTAATTCAAACAATAGTTGATTTCAGGCTGACTTTGGTGTCCGTTTGATTTTTTTAAAAATAAATTTATTTATTTATTTACTTTTGGCTGCATTGGGTCTTCATTGCTGTGCATGAGCTTTCTCTAGTTGCAGCGAGCGGGGGCTACTCCTCGTTGCAGTGCGTGGGCTTCTCGTTGCGGTGGCTTCTCTTGTTTCAGAGCATGGGCTCTAGGTGCGCGGGCTTCAGTAGTTGTGGCACGTGGGCTCAATAGTTGTGGCTCGCGGGCTCTGGAGTGCAGGCTCAGTCGTTGTGGCTCACGGGCTTAGTTGCTCTGCGGCATGTGGGATCTTCCCGGACCAGGGTTTGAACCCTTGTCCCCTGCATTTGCAGGCGGATTCTTAACCACTGAACCATCAGTGAAGTCCCCCATTTGATTTTTAAAACAATATACAGCTTTGTACATTATACAACTAATACCCCTAAACTGGCTCTGGGATGCTGAATTTGGACTTTTGTGCCTCAGCTAAGTTTGGTGCTCTCTCCTGTTGCTTGCTGGCAGTTCAGCACAGTCGATATTGTCATCATCGTATAGCAACTTTGATTAGTTTGTTTTCTTTTTTTAAAAATTATTTTATTTTTGGCTGCATTGGGTCTTCGTTGCTGTGCACGGTCTTTCACTAGTTGCGGTGAGCGGGGGCTACTCTTCCTTGTGGTGTGCGGGCTTCTCATTGCGGTGGCTTCTCTTGTTGTGGAGCACGGGCTCTAGGTGCATGGACTTCAGTAGTTGCAACACGTGGGCTCAGTAGTTGTGACTCGCGGGCTGTAGAGTGCAGGCTCAGTAGTTGTGGCGCACAGGCTTAGTTGCTCCATGGCATGTGGGATCTTCCCAGACCAGGGCTCGAACCTGTGTCACCTGCATTGGCAGGCGGATTCTCAACCACTGTGCCACCAGGGAAGGCCCGGTTGGTTTGTTTTCTAACCCTATTTTGTAATAGTGAGTGGGAGAGAAAAATACAGAAGTCCAGATACCAGTGATAATAAGTTTATGTCTCTTAAATGTAGTGAAATTGTTCTGAAAATGAACTCTTCAGCCTCAATCAGTTGTTTATTGGATTGAGCAGGTAAACTCTGTGGTTAGTTGGGATGGAAAAAAAAAACTAAACTAAAGAGCACATACCAAAAGCTGGAACTACACTGTGTAAAAGGTGGGGTAAAATTCAGAGTTTCACACATATTTTAAAAGTCATCCTAATTATATTTGTTTATGGCTTGACTTCCACGTGTTTAATCATTATTAATACACATTTCATGAATCTACGAGGTAGGAAAGTAGGGTGCTGCCTAGAGTTTCATTGGGGATTTTATCTGTACTATTTGTTGTTAGGTTAAACATAGTAGTATTACAAATAAATATACATAAAGATGTTTCTTTTCTGTGAGGCAAAAGAATATGCTGATAATATATTGTTGTTGATGTGGAGAGATGTGAAATTAAGGTCTATGAAACTTAAGAGTTTTTGGCATTTCAGCTCTCCAAGTATCTTGGTTTGGAGGAGAGTGTAGAGCAGGCTTTGTTAGTGCTCTGTATTTGAATGAGCTCTTTTGTTCTGCTTTCTCCATTATGCTGGGCTCTGTTGTTTCAGTTCATTCAGCAAATGATTATTTAACACTATGTGCCAGGCACCATTCTAAGTTTGGGGGATGCAGCAGTTAACAAAACAAAGTGCTAGGCAGACGTGGTGATACATGATTTGGAGGAATAGAGGATAGGGAATCCTGGGAGTTACTGGCAATTTGGGGTCATTTATAATTTTAGATAGGGTGGCCATGGAAGGCCTCACTGAGAAGGTGACATTTGAGTAAAAACCTGAAGGAGGTGAGGGAGTAAACTCTGGGGATGTCTGGGAAGGAAGGAGCATTCTGGGTGGAAGGAAAGCAGATGCAGAAGGCTTGAGGCAGAAGCCTTGAGGCAGGAGCAGCAAAGGGCAGTGTGGGTGGAGTGAAGTGAGTGAGGAGAGAAGTAGCAGGAGATGAGGTCAGAGAGCTGAGGGTAGGAAGCCTGATCACATAGACCCTCATCCTCACCTCATCTCCTCTACTTTTCTCTTCACTCATAGCAAGTCCAGGGAGACCAATAAGGATGCTAATGCAGTCATCCAAGTGAGATACAATATGGGCCTCACCCAGGGTGCTAAGTGGTGGACGTGTTGAGAAGGGGTCAGATTGTGGATGTATCGTAAATGTGGAGTTGACAGGATTTCTTAATAGATTGGATCTGGGCTGTGAGAGAAAGAGAAGCTTCATGGTTGACTCCAAATGGTTTGGCCCCAGCAATTGGAAGAATGGAATTGCCATTTAATGAGGTGGGTAAGACTGAGAGAGGAACAGACTGAAGGAAGGGAGAAAGTTTTAAGACTTGTTCATTGCAACGCCTCTTGGATATTTGGAGAAAGAAAATAGGCAGTTGGCTAAAAACCTGAATTTCTGAGGAGAAATTCAGGGTATAGATAAAAAATTTAGGAGTTATGAGAATAAAGAGGGTATACAAATGAACTCAGATCACCAATGGAGTGATTGTAGAAATAAAACGAGTCCACAGTTGGAGCTTCTGAGGATTCAGTGTTTCAAGGTCGGGAGAAGAGGTGGATCTAGGAAGGCGGATTGAGAAGGAGCAGCCAGTGAGGTGAGCAGCCTGCTGCAACCTGAAGAGTGCCTGTCCTGTAGCTGGTGCTCAGTAAATATTCGTTGGTTAGAGAACATCCAAATCGAGTGGGTCCTGGAAGCCACATAAAGAATTTAAAAGAAGAGGGAGTGATCAGCTGTGTTAAATGCTAAAAATGGGCTGTGGACGGTGAGAATAAGAATGAGCCTTTGAGCTGCAGTCAGGTCATCGGTGACCTGACAACAGCACTTCTGTGAAGTGGTGAGGAGGAAAGCTTGAGGAGGGTGGGTTTGAGAGAAACTGAGGGCTGCGTATAAACACTCTGTTGAGTTTTGCTGAAACTTTTTCTGAAAAGAAAAGGAATCACAAATCATCTCACAGGCTCCTTTTGATCATTGGGATGTAAGTTGCTGGTCTCATAAATGGAAATTGAGTATTCATATGGACAAAACAGAAGTAGTCTGAAGTGTAATCTGATTTGGGCAAAGAAAGAAAGTTGCAGAGACAGGTATTATTTATGATGGATTTTATATAAATTTAAACTGGGGAAATTATGAAAACAAAAATCAAATACAAAAGAAAATCAAATAATGATTAGTGATTATAGTGACAGTTTTAATTTGATAAAGGCAGAGTACTATACTTATAACCATGACTTCCTTCTTTAAAGAGGTGAAGATAAAATAAAAATGCTGACTTTATATTTGTTAGTAGAAATTTATAAAATTGCTAATCAAAGGGTTGAAGATCTATAATCCTAAAATACAGGTGAGTCATATTGTGCTTTGAGACATTTACGTAATTCTTTATTTCTGTTTAGATAAGATTAAAAAAGCATTTCTCTGTGATATTCAGAATAATGGTCAACACTTAAAGAGTGCTTACCACGTACAAGACACCATTTTTGGCCTCATATATGTTATCTCCTTTATCCCTTATAACAGCCCATGAGTTACTATCACCATCGTTAGACTATGATGACAGGCAGGCTGTCTGCAGAAGGCATTCTGTGAATCCCCTGCTTCCTAACGTGTACATAGGGTTTGCAATTTTTATTACTTTTATTTTGTACATTTGGTGGGAAGTTGTCATGTATTAGCAGCAAATTATCATGTGTGGTAACTAATTTGGAGGCAAGGCCTTTTTCTAGATATTGGTATATACCACTTGTTTACTTGTTTGAGGCATTGATTTCTTTACTGAGTAACTCTGGGGAAAGATAAAATTACACCTGATATATTCCTTCAAAAATTTATTAGAGTGGTTAAACAAATCTATACTTTTAAAAATGTTTGTTTAAAAGTCACGGCAATTATATTTTTTAAAAGGTATTTTAGGGGTGGTCGTGATTTTGAGTCAAATTATGAAGTTTTACTCTCATGTATGTGTATACGTTTGAATGTATATGTGTGTGTATATAATGTATAGAGAGGTTTAATTCCATAACCCAACCTTGCCTTCTTTACCACTTTTGGTGCTATGCCCTTGTGATGACTCTTGGTGAGAAATTAGGACAAGGAAGAACAAACACACAACAGTAGTTTCATACTTTTATTTTCTCACTCATTGTAAGACTTTTATCCTCAGTATGCTTTTCTTATTCCTGCAGACTTCCCTAGAAACTTCATTTTAAAGTCAGTTGCATATTCCTATGGGAACAATGGTCTAATTAGTTAGAGATTGGAGCCTAAGACTCCAAATAATTTACTAATTTCTTTGGTGCTTACTCTGTTCTGGAACTGTGCTAGCCCCTGGGCTATAAAGGCAAATAGAGGACTTGGTCTTTCCCTTCTCTTGGGTCTGAGAGAGATATATATTTAATATTTAAAATTTCACTACTTTGGCAGAGGTGTTGGGAAATGTCTAGTGGGATTTCTAAAACATTAGAGATTATAGTAGTTATCCAGGTTGCTTGTTACAATGCAACCCTGGTCCCAATCTAGAAATAGCTATTTATTAGCTCTGTGGTGGGACCTAGAAGTTTTATGTGGAAGTTTTGTGTTTAAAAACTTCCCTGGGTAATGCTGATGGAGATGATCCATGAGCATTACTGAGAAATAGTGTTTCTTTGAAACATAAGATTTAGGAAAACTTCATAGAGGAGTTCTGAAAGTGAAGTATTGGTTTGATTTCTCTAGAGGGTGGTGTGTGTGTGTGTATGTGTGTGTGTGTGTGTGTGTGTGTGTGTGTGTGAGAGAGAGAGAGAGAGAGAGAGAGAGAGAGAGAGAGAGAGAATGAGAGAGAGAGAGAGACAAAGAAGGCTGGGGGGGCGGTATTCCTGGCATAATGGAAGATTGGGGATGAGGTAAAGCACCTTGTCATAAAAAATTGTAGCTATGACTGGTGGTATTTTATAATAGGGAAGAGAAAATACACACCTCTATAATTTTAAAATGAGTAAGTTCTACTCTAAGACTCAAATAATCAACCTAAACATAACATATATTTTGGTTACCAAGGACACCAAAGAGCCAATATGGAGTATCTAAAGGACAAAAACTTGACAGTAGTGTAAATCTCTCCTCAAGTTCATGTACCAGCTAATTTTGCTTATAGACTAATATTACAGGGAATTTGGGTGTCTGCTTTGAATAGACTGTGTTAAAAAGAGGCTTTTAAAGAAAATTTAAATGGCTGACTTCTTTCTGTCTTGATAACTTTCCCTGGTACAAATGAGACTTTCAGAATCCCTCATTTGATGTGAATATAGAAGTACCAGGTACTTTCTATAAAGAGCTAATGCAGTGAGATGTGAGATTTAAGTCTCAATTATGTAGTATAAATTGGGTGCATTGGTGAGAAATGATAAAATCTAGGGATTACTTATGTATTAACTAAGCAATTATCATTATTTAAAAATCTTTGGTTAGCTCAGTCAGTTGGTATATTATATCTGTGGGTCATAATGCTTGGACCTTTTTACCACGTGCATTTGGTCATGATTAATAGATAAGTGCTTTTATAGAATGCTTTTTGTCACCCAAGTTTCTTTTTGTTGTTTTTGAATCATGGTTAAGTTAGACTTCAACCGTTACGTATAAAGGTGCCATATAGTAATTTTATTTTAAATTTCCAAGTACATCTTTACTTGATTTAATAATAGTATAGTACTATATGTGTTGTGACAATTGTTTTTAGAAACATGTGTTCTATCTATTTTAAAGCAGGAAAATTTCTGTTTTTAAAATGGTGATTTCTATTTCAATAAGTATATTCTATCATGTTACAGTTCTGCAGCACAATTAAAATTCCTTTTATTTTTTTTTAAGGGTCTGAAAAGTCCCCCAGAGAGCCTCAGTGATGTTGGTGCCATTGAGAGTCTCCGGGTCCCTGGAAAGGTATTGATCTACATGAGTGAGCGTGACTTTTCACTTCCTTAAGAAAATATTGTTGCCTTTGGATAATTGATTCACAGAAGCTTTTCCTTTCCACAGGCAGATGGTTGTTATGATGAGCTAGGTAAAGTTTTATAATGCAGTAGGCTTGGGGCTTGTTTTTGCTTTCATTACTCATTGGGATGCAGTATGATTCGTTATAGTGAAGCAGAAAATGCTAAATTGATAAATTTAGAGTTTATTATCGTATCAAATTCTTTGCCTGAAAGCAGCTGTATATCAATAAATGAAACTTATTGATTCATCTGCTGTAATTTGGATAAATAAAATGAAATGGCTTACTTTTTATGCTGTAACACTGAGCCAAAAATCATAGTAAATTATGTTTTTGTTATGGAGCAGAGATTTTTTTTAATTTTATATATTTATTTATTTATTTATTTTTGGCTGCATTGGGTCTTTGTTGCTGCATGCGGGCTTTCTCTAGTTGCAGCAAGCGGGGGCTCCTCTTCGTTGCGGTGCACGGGCCTCTCATTAAGGTGGCTTCTCTTGTTGCAGAGCACGGGCTCTAGGTGCGTGGGTTTCAGTAGTTGTGGCATGGGCTCAGTAGTTGTGGCTCGCGGGCTCTAGAGCGCTGGCTCAGTAGTTGTGGCTCATGGGCTTAGTTGCTCCGTGGTGTGTGAGATCTTCCTGGACCAGGGCTCAAACCTGTGTCCCCTGCATTGGCAGGTGGCTTCTTAACCACTGCGCCACCAGGGAAGTCCCTGGAGCAGATATTTTTGAGTAAGTAGCTAAAGCACAGCTTAGTAGCTAAATTGTAGGTGTCTTGGATTTTAATCCCCTGATTCATGTGAACTTCACAGTCTACAAATTTAATAGGTGTCATTTGAAAGCTAGTTGGCTTCCCTTCAGGAGAAATATTAGCCATTGTTAAATAAATAAATCCCTGCTGTCTCACTCTCCGGGGCCTCACCACTCACAACTGCCTCCATGTATAGCAGCTCTGTCACGGATCAAAACCTGTTTTGAATGTCTGCTCTTGTGATTTTCAATTTGAGGATCATATTTTTTTTTTTTTTTGTGGTACGCGGGCCTCTCACTGTTGTGGCCCCTCCCGCTGCGGAGCACAGGCTCCGGAAGCGCAGGCTCAGCGGCCATGTCTCACCGGCCGCGGCAAGTGGGATCCTCCTGGACTGGGGCACGAACCCGCATCCCCTGCATCGGCAGGCGGACTCCCAACCACTGCGCCACCAGGGAAGACCTGAGGATCATATTTGAAACTACTGTTTGTTTCCTGTGTCTGACAACTTAATACACAGGGTTTGTTTCTCTTGATCAGCAATCATACGGCCTCTTATCACACCTCAGTGTCAGCTGTTTAGGAGGATGATTTCCCACCTCTTGGAGGTGCCTTACCCCCTAAAATGAATTTTGTATTTACTGCTTAGATTTTATATTAGGTCAGATACAAATATTATAAAATTCTAACCAACGCTTTTGCATGAAGTGGCTCAGAAGCTGTAAAGAGGCATTTTGAATAGTTTTATATAATTTTAGAAAAGACTATTGGATGTGATAAAATTGGGAACTAAGAGATAACCATAAATCCTAATTGACAGATAATTCTCTGTATTTCTTTGACTTAAAAAAAGATTATCAGGCATTATGAACATGCCTTGAAGTAGATTGCATTAGATGTTTCAGAACCAGAGTAAAATTGATAAGTGAGCCTCTTTAAAAAATACATGAATGTATTGCATAGGAACTTTATGTGGTCTTTAAACCATGAGTCTGTGATGTTTTTCCACTAGTGGTAGGTAGAGAATTTATAATGATCTCATTACATAGTCTTTTTTTTTTTTTTTTTGCGGTACGCGGGCCTTTCACTGTTGTGGCCTCTCCCGTTGCGGAGCACAGGCTCCGGACGCGCAGGCTCAGTGGCCATGGCTCACGGGCCTCGCTGCTCCGCAGCATGTGGGATCTTCCTGGACTGGGGCACGAACCTGTGTCCCCTGCATCGGCAGGCAGACTCTCAACCACTAGCTCCACCAGGGAAGTCCTCTCATTACATAGTCTTCTTACTGACAAAACACCCTCTCCCCATCAGTGATCAGTGGTGTATACTCTTTATTTTTAAAAAAAATATTTTTTTTTATTTTTAAATTTTTTTAAAAAATTTATTTTATATTGGTGTGTAGTTGATTAATGCACAGGGAATTCTACTCAATATTCTGTAATAACATAAATGGGAAGAGAATTTGAAAAAGAATAGATACATGTATATGTATAGCAGTGTATACTTTAAAGATGATGGGCTCTGGCTAGAGAGGCCATTCTGGAATCACAAGGTCAGCAAGTGTAAATGGTTCAGGAGATGATTAAGCCTAGGGCAGTGGGCTGATTGATACTAAGAAGCTAATTTAGTTAAACTGTAAAACAGCTAATGGTAAAATTAGCATCAATGCCCTCAGCTTAAATTTAGCCTTATACTAAGAAAGCCTTATGAGTATTTTGTGTCTATTCTCTCTGTGCTCTCTCTGGAAACATCTCAAGTACTTCAGGGTGAGCTACAATGGGTGGTTTTGAGAAATTGAATTGCTGGGTCTGGAGAGTGGCAAAGGTCCAGTCAGTAGATTGTTTGATGTGGTTGAAGTTCACGGTCAGTATTGAAACTAAGAATTAAGAAGGCTTACGTTCAGAAATTCCTTACACAGCATAGCTTGGTATAACTTGAATGCTGAAACATAATGCTGTGTTTCACAACTGAGATGTTACTTTATAGTTAGATCATACATATAAATTTAATTTTCTCTAAAAATTCTGTAACTGTTTATGGTGACAGGTGTTAACTAGACTTACTGTGGTGATCATTTTGCAATATATGCAGATATCAAATGATTATTTTGTACACCTTAAACTAGTATATTGTATCTCAATTATACCTCAATTTACAAAAAGCATTATTTTAGCTTGGATTCCCCTGATATTTCAGTGGGAAAAGTAAAAAACAAACAAAAAATCAATTTACACTGTTTAAGTGTTCAATGTAAATACTTGTATAGAGAAGCTTTTAAACATTAATTAATTTAATAGCTCTATCTCTCAAGTATAGGTAGAACATTTTTAAAAAGGCATCTTTCATCTTCAGGAATGGACCCGTTTCTTTTTCCTGTTCTTGTCATCATATTTTTCTAAGTTGTAACAAGGAATTGAGATTTCATTGGGGTTTTCAAGAAAGAAAGTTTAGTTTGGTGTTACATTAAAAGGTTCTTGTATAAAGGATAAGTAGGAGGGTAATATTAAGATGACGCATATGAAATGGCTGTTTTAGATTAGAAATGGTCTAATATTGGCAAATTTCATATGGTTCGACTCATTAGGAAAATGAGGCTAGTTAAGGAGAACTGAAGAAGGGAATCAGGTGAGCCTGATAATCCAGAAAGTACTATTGATTTTTTTTTTTCTTGAGAACTATATAAATTCTGAGTAGGAAGAAACCTTAGAAATCATCTGGTACAATTTCTGCATTTTAGAGATAAGATGACACTATATCCCATTTTAAGAGGAGATGTGAGTCAAATAATAATCCATATACTGGAAAATTGGAATTTTGGTGGAGAAAATAGTACAGAAAGTAAAAAAAAAAAAAAGAAAGGATTCTTTTCAGAATTTGCTATAGGAAAGGAAACTTTGAGCAGATTAAAAAAATCTTAGCTTAAATAGTTCAGAGCCAAGGTCAATGGTGCCAAAACTTTGCTGCACATTAGAATTATCGGTACCCAGGCCGTACCCCAGTCCAATTAAATCACCGCGTTGGGGGTGGAGCCAGGCGTCGGTAGCGTTTAAATATCCCCAGCTGATTCCAGTGTGGAGCCATGTTTGGGAACCGTCGGCCAACCTGAGGACGCGATGAGGAGAAAGAACGGGAATACAGGAACCGTTCTAGATAAAATTTTGGAAGTTTTATTGACAATTTTTGTGGGAAAAAGTAGAATGAAAAGTTAGTGATGACCTGAAATTTCATTCCTGGGAAATGGATTCTGTTGTTTTCAAGTTAATGGGATTTTCATGCAGAGGTAAGGATATAAGAAATTAATCTATATTGTATTTACTGACTAAACTTGTTATCCATTTAAGGAAATGTATATTGTTTGAATTATGTGAAAGATTTTTAGATAATTTAATTAGTTACAGAATTATGAAGAATTAAGACCAACATTTGTTATATAATAATTGTAATAGCCACATGGTTGGTAGTTATAGAACTTATTGGGACTGTGTTTGAGAGGATTTGTTGAATCCCGATTAAAAAATAAAAATATCAGAACCTTATAAATCTATATCTTAAGTAAACTTAAGTAAACATCTTAAGTAAATTTCCCACAGTGCTTCTATAATGTTTACATATCATAAACCTGAAAAAAAGTACTAATATGAATATTGTTTATGAATTTTTACTGAAATACTGCCTTCTGATATTATTCTTTAAAGATAAGGGTTTTTTTTGGTTGGTTGTTTTGTTTTTTAAGGCCTTGACTCTATTGACTTGTAAATACAAATAGGATTCAGCTACGTTTACTCTTGCATGATTGGCTTAACTATGCCTTTGATTTTCTTCATCAAAGAAAAATATAGGGTGAGGAGATAAAAGAATTAGCTGTTGCAGTCAAAACCTGAAAAATATATTTATCTAAATATAGGAAGTATTTTTGTTTGTATACTTAATTTATTCCATAAATATTTGAGTACCTACCTACTCTGTAGCATTTCTGTTATATAACATTCTGGGAGTTTGGGCAGAGTGTTTTCTAGCTTTTAGAATACTTCTGTGAAGTAAGATAAATGGATTTGACTGAACTCTTAGAATCCGTGAGAAGAATCCTAAAACCACACTAATTACAGAGCTTTATTTTCAGAACTTTACCAAAACATGAGGAAAGTGCTGGAATAAGAGCCAAGAGAGCTAGGTTCAAGTATTGACTTACACATTCAGCTTATTAAAGGGAAGTCATTTTAATAGCTTTGTGCCCCAGGGTGCTCATCTGTGAAAACATGTGATTAAGCTAGATGATATTTAAGAGCCCTTTTAGCTCTGATATTTTATACTATCTTTATTGTAATATTTGTAGGAGAGATGACAAAAATACAGTCAAAAGAATAAACTGATGAGTCTATTGCTATCTGATTTAGACAGGATTAGTTTTGAAATTTATGACTAGGAGACATTTTTAGCTTTAGTGATTGGGATAAATCACTAAATTTCAATTTAGCATTATGTTTCATTTAAGACAGGTGTCTTCTTCAGGTGGTACCAAGAGGGACTCTAACCATGGATCTGCAGAATCACTTAGACTTTTTCTTAGGCATTTATGACTAAAAATATTTAACTGTGTTCTTTTTAACCATTAATGAAATTATGCTTCTCTTGGCTTCAGATGCTTTGATATTCTTAACCCTTCTTTCGTAGCAAATCATAAAAGATCATTTACGCAGTGCATTTGGCAATCATTTATTGAGCCAGGCTGTTACTAAGTTTTGATCTAAGATGCAAAGAGGTACAAGACTCTATCCCTACCCGAACCTGAGTAGGAGAGACAAGCAAAAATAGATAATTGCAGAGGAGTATAGTAGAGGTCTATTACTAAGGTATGCACAGTGGTAGCACAGCTAGGAGAGGACTAGGGGTAGGTAGATGTGACTGCGGGGTCTTCTAGAGTTGGTGATTCGTTTGTTTTAGAAAGATAACTAGGGTACAGATAGATATTTGAGTGGTAATCCTAGACCAGGATATTGATTAAGAAGATAAGAGTATGAGGTTTAGGAAATGGAGAAGGGTTAAATTTGAGAGACACTTTTAAAAGTAGGATTTAGGACTGAGAATTTTATTGGATGTAGAAGGTGTAGGAATTGGAAAGACTGGGTCATTAGACACTGGGATTGAAGGTGCTGTGATGTCTTTTCTCAGAATAGATAGTATTTCTTCTTTTAAGGAGAGGTCTGATGAGGCGTTTGAAAACTAAAAAACAAACCAGAAAACTGTAAATTAAGAATTATACACTGAACCTTTCTGTCTGTGCTTCAGCTTATGTGTCTTTTCTTCAGCTTTAGCTAGACAGGCATATGGCAAAGAGCTTGATATTTTTCACTAAAGTTGAGAAATTTTTAAAGATAGCTTTAAAAAAAATTTATGTCTCCAAAGCTATTATCTTTAATGTTTTCTTTTTCATAGAAATAAATTTAGGAAAATACTTGTTAAAATAGCATAACTATTGAATAAGAGAAGTAAATAAAAATATTTGGCAGAGTATCAAATATGAAAGTTTTGCTTTCCAGTTTTGTGATTTTTAGTATGTGTTAGTAATTCAGTACATTTCCATGAATAAAATCAGTTTTCCTTCAAGATCTGTTTCTTTAAAAACAAATATGTGTATATTTGGAATGTTGTTATTTTGAAGAAAGGATTAAAATACATTATTTATTTATTTTTTTTTGCGGTACGCGGGCCTCTCACTGTTGTGGCCTCTCCCGTTGCGGAGCACAGGCTCCGGACGCGCAGGCTCAGCAGCCATGGCTCACGAGCCCAGCCGCTCCGCGGCATGTGGGATCTTCCCGGACCGGGGCACGAACCCGTGTCCCCTGCATCGGCAGGCGGACTCTCAAACCACTGCGCCACCAGGGAAGCCCAAAATGCATTATTTTTATCACTTAAGTATAAAGCTGGATTAAAATAATTCCACTTTAATAACCTTTTATAAAAATCTTCTGTAAATCATTTTGCTGAAACCTTTTTTCAAATTGTAACCCTAGTAATATTCCACTAGATGGCACTGAGAGCCTGAAGAAAAACAGGTTGGCTTGAAAAGTTCTGTTTTATTTAAAACACACACACAAACTGATGAAACAGTTGCTTTGATGGATTATTATTGTCTAGTGGGATTTTAAGAAAATGTGCCATTTCCCCACATAATCAGACATCTGCCAATTCATTATAAACGTACATGGTATGTGTATAGTTTTAGGGTGTTTGTGATCTTGAATCCTGTTTCATTTGGAAATAAAACCTGTTTTTGTTCAGTGATTTATGATTTTTATCATACTGATTGCATGTTGAAAACTTCATGTCTTTGTTCTGTAAGCTCTGTGTAGGTTTTGATAGATAAACAGTTTTTGCTCTCAATTACATCTCTAATGTGATGTTAACTTCAAGACTATGGTTTCTGTTTTTAGAATACCTATTGTTGTTGACTGATGAAAAATGCAAACAGAAAAATAAAGCTTTTGTCTTGGCAAACCCAAATTCATGCTTTATAAGAGCAAACTTTCTTCCTTTACTCCCTTCCTTTCTCCCTCCCAACACAATGAATTCTGCATTTATTCCGGTATATAATGTGAACTATGGTCTAATAAGCTAAGTACAGAGATGGAAGTTGGTTTGCATTTCTTTTTTTTTATTCTACTATGCATTTTCTTCAGGGTTTTGAAACCTGACCTGTGAAATGAAGATTTTTGCGTTCATCTTTTTGTTCGAATAAAAACCTACTACTGCAGATGATAAATTTCCAGGCTGTTCTGTGGGTTTAAAAATGAAATTCCTTTTCAAAGAGAATATTGAATTGAATAATGTTAAGGAGAACTGTTAAGCCGTCACAACTAACTTTTTACATTTATAAAAGTGAATAGGATTGAAAGTCTGAGCTTGGGTTGATGTTTTTAATTAGTGTGGTATTTTGGGTAATTTGAAAGTAGTCATTAAATATAAAATTTGCAGTCTTTCTTTTCCCTTCTAAACTTGAATGCATTCTTAAGTGGGAAATAGCTTTGTAAAATTATAGCCTGGTTTCTTTAGAAACCATAAACATATTGGAAATGTTTTATAACACCTTACACTTGAGGGCTCTAATTGTTTTATAGACTTGAATCCCCAGTTCTCATATAACCTTTGGTTGTTACGTTGAGAGGAAAAATGGCTCGGCTAAAATAAAAGATGTTGGCTTAAATGTTTATTACGATTGTTTTTCTTTATTTTTCATAAAGTTACATTTACGATATGCATTTTAATATGTATGTTCACGTAGCTTTATGTTGGAGATGATCAAAATGGAAGAACAGGCTAGGTAGTATGTGTTATATGCAACCTTATAGTGTATTGTGACTGCTGGAAAAGACAGCCTCTAAAGTATTGAATGACTTCTTCGTTATCTGCCGGTTTTCCTAAAATATTCCTGCTTGGTTTATTATGTTAAGAAAATATTGAATGTTTATGCTTACTTTTTGGTTACAGTGTCTGGCACAGGGATATGTGTTAAGATATTTTTAGTAAAGGAAAAATACGGTTTTAGTATATATAAAAGTGTGTTGAATTTTAAAAACATCTCTCCCCCATGATATTTTTCTGCCCTGAGGGAAACCATCCTCTATTCCTTAATCTGTTGTATGCTTTCCCACTCCACTGTTTTTACTTTTGCTTTGCTTTATATTTTGTAACCTTATTCCCCCAATTTCTAATATTTGAAATTTTACCTTTTCTCATATTCTCTAAATGCCACCTCTTCCATCAGATGTGAATTCACTATCCTTTGATGCCTTTCATTTTGTTTGTATTTCCTTTATGTTCTGCCCTGCATCGTCATTGTTTATATTCATCTAACCCCCTCCTATTACTTCAGCAACTATTTGTGGGAAGATTTGTATTTTACTCATCTTTCTTTCTGTATGACCTAGTACAGAGAATTTTTACACAGTGGGAATTTTAAAAGACATTGTTAAATTAAAATATATGACTTTACCGGGAAAGATAAGTTAATACTAGAGCTTTGCCAATAGGCAGGTTATTTCCTGATGATAGTGTGGGAGAGAGGTTTGACTTGTTCTTTTTTGACATTTGTACTTTTGTTTTTATCTCCTTTACAATTAAACTCATTACTTTAATTGTAGTTTTTCTCCAGCTTTAATTCTGGGGTGATGTTCATGTACTTTTTAGATGTAGTTGATTACCTACCATCAGCAGGCAAGTTGTGGCACATTTGATGGTCTGTAGTTGTTGACATATTATTTTTGGATTTTCAAAGTTAGCAGAGCATTTATAGCACTATTATTAATGATAATATGTATTTATTAGTTACTATGTGTCATAAAGTTTACTATAACAATTCTTTAAAAAATTTTATTAATATAATATCAGTCTGTAAGACTGAAATATTTATTACCAAACATCGTTAAAGCATCTAATCTTCTTGGTAACCTTTAAAAACATTACATATTTTAATATGGTATAAGGAGTTTCATTTGTTATTCCGTTCCCTTGATTGTACCTTTAAAATTTTTCTGTAGGAAATCTTTTGTTCATTTTTTTAACATCTTTATTGGAGTATAAGTGCTTTACAATGGTGTGTTAGTTTCTGCTTTACAACAAAGTGAATCAGTTATACATATACATATGTTCCCATATCTCTTCCCTCTTGCATCACCCTCCCTCCCACCCTCCCTATCCCACCCCTCTAGGTGGTCACAAAGCACCTAGCTGATCTCCCTGTGCCATGTGGCTGCTTCCCACCAGCTATCCACACTATGTTTGGTAGTGTATATATGTCCATGCCACTCTCTCATTTCATCCCAGTTTACTCTTCCCCCTCCCCATATCCTCAAGTCCATTCTCTAGTAGGTCTGTGTTTTATTCCCGTCCTACCCCTAGTCTCTTCATGACATTTGTTTTTTTTCTTAGATTCCATATATATGTGTTAGCATGCGGTATTTGTTTTTCTCCTTCTGACTTACTTCACTCTGTATGACAGACTACAGGTCCATCCACCTCACTACAAATAACTCAGTTTCATTTCTTTTTATGGCTGAGTAATATTCCATTGTATATATGTGCCCCATCTTCTTTATCCATTCATCTGTTAACGGACACTTAGGTTGCTTCCATGTCCTGGCTATTGTAAATAGAGCTGCAGTGAACATTGTGGTACATGTCACTTTTTGAATTATGGTTTTCTCAGGGTATATGCCCAGTGGTGGGATTGCTGGGTCGTATGGTAGTTCTATTTGTAGGTTTTTAAGGAACATCCATACTGTTCTGTATAGTGGCTGTATCAATTTACATTCCCACCAGCAGTGCAAGAGAGTTCCCTTTTCTCCACACCCTCTCCAGCATATATTGTTTCTAGATTTTTTGATGATGGCCATTCTGACTGGTGTGAGATGATATCTCATTGTAGTTTTGATTTGCATTTCTCTAATGATTAATGATGTTGAGCATTCTTTCATGTGTTTGTTAGCAATCTGTATATCTTCTTTGGAGAAATGTCTGTTTAGGTATTCTGCCCATTTTTGGATTGGGTTGTTTGTTTTCTTGTTATTGAGCTGCATGAATTGCTTATAAATTTTGGCGATTAATCCTTTGTCTGTTGCTTCATTTGCAACTATTTTTTCCCATTCTGAGGGTTGTCTTTTGGTCTTGTTTATGGTATTCTTTGCTGTGCAAAAGCTTTTAAGTTTCATTAGGTCCCATTTGTTTGTTTTTATTTCCATTTCTCTAGGAGGTGGGTCAAAAAGGATCTTGCTGTGATTTATGTCATAAAGTGTTCTGCCTATGTTTTCCTCTAAGAGTTTGATAGTGTTTGGCCTTACATTTAGGTCTTTAGCCCATTTTGAGTTTATTTTTGTGTATGGTGTTAGAGAGTGTTCTAATTTCATACTTTTATATGTACCTGTCCAGTTTTCCTAGCACCACTTATTGAAGAGACTGTCTTTTCTCCACTGTATCTTCTTTCCTCCTTTATCAAAGATAAGGTCACCATATGTGTGTGGTTTTATCTCTGGGCTTTCTATCCTGTTCCATTGATCTATATTTCTGTTTTTGTGCCAGTACTATACTCTCTTGATTACTGTAGCTTTGTAGTATAGTCTGAAGTCAGGGAGCCTGATTCCTCTAGCTTCATTTTTCGTTCTCAAGATTGCTTTGGCTATTTGGGGTCTTTTGTGTTTCCATACAGATTGTGAAATTTTTTTGTTCCAGTTCTGTAAAAAATGCCAGTTGTAGTTTGGTAGGGATTGCATTGAAACTGTAGATTGCTTTGGGTAGTAGAGTCATTTTCACAATGTTGATTCTTCCAATCCAAGAACATGGTATATTTCTCCATCTATTTGTATCATCTTTAATTTTCTATTTGTATCATCTTTAATTTATGTTCATTTTGTTTATGTAAAATTTTGCCTCATACATTTATATTGGCTTGCAAAACTTGTTCTCTTTTACGTGAAGAATTATGTATTTCTGTACATTTCCAATCCTAGAAAACCAGTTTATATAATGACAAAATTCTGATGTAATTGTTTTAAGAATATGCCATCTAGCTGTTTGTTTATTTTTCTAATTTACATGCATAAAATATCCCTAAAATCATTTTACATTTATTGTTATTTCTAGTTAGAAGAAAGAAGCCTTTCCGTAAGAGTTTGTGGAAAATTTTGACTATCAAAACAAGAACATGTTGTCTCTTCCTTTCCTTTTGTTCATATGTTCCCTTTTTTATACAGTTATACAGTTCACTGTGTAAATTAATTTTAGCTTGATTCATGATTTTTATCTACAGTGTGCCTTGGCACTTTGGAACATAATGATGGAGAATAAGGAGAAACCTCAGTTCTCAAGAAGTGTGTAGTCTCGTCGAGCTGTCAGCACTAACAGCAATGAAATGTTTAGAGAGTGATTTGGTAGCAGCAGAGTCTTACAGACAACCAGTGCAGTGGGATTAACAGGAACATGGTGATTGGGATTCTAGGCAGAATGGAGTTTGTCTGATTGAGTTCAGATGTATGTTTTCACACAGGAGCCACTAAGCTGTCTGAAAGGAGAGGGTATTTTATAGCGATATGGTACTGGGCATTTGTTTTTGTTTTTGAAGTCTGCTTTGTGTGCTATGTTTCTTTTTCTGCCTTTCTTGGTTTTTCTCTCTCTCCTTAGTCCAGGTTACTTAGAGTGTCAAGTGTTACATGTCACTTCTTTGAAATTATATGAGTTTGTCTGCTCTCTGTGATATAATTGCTTAGTTCTCTAGGAAGGAATGGCGTTTGACCTTTTTATATGCATATACAGATTGTACTCTTTTTTACAGATTCATCATACTTGTGAAATGTGCACTTGTGAAATATTTATAAATGAAATCATGCTTTCCCTTTGACATTTTTAATAACTTTGGATATTTGTTTCACTGTCGTTTTGAGTGTGTGTGTACGTATGTATGTCCTTTACAGGTGAAAAAAAACTAGGCATGAAGAGACTAAGTAAGTTGTCCAAGGTTAATAACAGAGTTGCAGCTAAAACCTAAGTGTCTTTACCTTTAGAACAATCAATTAGGTTGTATAGGGAGAACAGCATGTAGTTACATGCCATTGGCATTTACACATTTGAGATGAAAGTGCTCATTCATTGCAGTCTGTTTGAATTCCTGGCTTGTTTCATATCTGATGGTTTTCATTCTTAGCAATTTTTGTAATCTTTAATTTTTTTGTGAATAGTACCAAGTACATTTATTTGCTAGTGGTGCTATGCAATTACTAGGGAGGCAACATTGCTATATCCTCACTTGGGCTTTATTCCTTCCCTCAGCTTGCAGCATCTGAAGCTGGTATTTCAAATGCCTATGACCCTTTAGGGAGGGGGATTGCCAGTAATTTCTCATCTCTTTTTCTATTTCATGTCTCACTGTCGATTCAGATTTCCACTGGATGCAGGGAGGTTGCCTGTGGATAGGCGAACTAGTTGGGAACCCTTCCACAAATGGTGTGGGTTTAACCCATGTCTGTTAAACCTCTTCAGTGCCATTGTCCCAGGTGCTACACAGATTAGTGGGTTGTAGATAAATCCCCACCGAAATACAGCTCCACTGTTAGGATGCTGGATTTCTTAGTACACTCATAGTATCTAATTGCATGCTAAATCAGTGATGGCTGTCTTTAACCTTTTTTTTTTTTCTTGGTTAGTGTATTTTTATAAGTTGAGTTTTGGTACTGAAGAGGCATTTTCTTTTTCATACACTTTTAATTCTGTAGGTTTAGTGTTTATATGACTTTGCCTTCTCTTTTCAATTTATTGGAATTTTAAATGTAAACAGTTAAGTATTCTCTTAAGTTTCAGATTTATTGTTCTAATATTTTCTTTTAGCTTGAATATACTAAGAGGAAATTTTAATAATTTTATCAATTTAAAATATAAATTAAAATCTAAGAGATATATAAGATAGGTTCTTTTTTATAAATGAAAACTAGCCCTGCAATAAAATAATCTAGAGTATCTCTAGATACTCTAGAGATACTCTAGATTGGAAAATATTGTCCTCAAATTAACCGTATAATTTTTGTGTATTTAATTAGTGATGATTCATTAAGAATTTTTGTTAAGTATTATTTTGACTGTAAAATGATTCTAAATACTAGTTTCCTTTTTAAAAAATTTACTTATTTTTTTTGGGCTGTGTTGAGTCTTCATTGCTGCGCACAGGCTTTCTCTAGTTGTGGTGAGCGGGGGTTACTCTTCATTGAGGTGTGCGGGCTTCTCATTGCGGTGGCTTCTCTTGTTGCAGAGCACAGGCGCTAGGGCACGCGGTCTTCAGTAGTTGTGGCTCGTGGGCTCTAGAGCGCAGGCTCAGTAGTTGTGGCACACGGACTTATTTGCTCCACGGCATGTGGGATCTTCCCGGAGCAGGGCTCGAACCCGTGTCCCCTGCATTAGCAGGCGGATTCTTAACCACTATGCCACCAGGGAAGTCCCAATACTAGTTTCTTTTTGTGTACTCAAATGTATTTGAGATTAATTTTAATAAAAATAAAATTTAATAAAAAACTGAATGATTAAATTATATGTCTATAATGTCTTGATTAATGAGTGTGTCAGAGAGTGGGTATCTGAGTTATTGAAATTTTCCAGTTAACTGAAGGTTTATCCAATTATGCAGTGAACTTGCATAGGATGAGGATGCTGACGTTAGGGGGAGGGATTTGTCTGTTAAGCTCTTTTTTTGTTGTATAAATCCATAGAAGCCCCATACTCTATCATTAGAAAGCAAGCATTTTATCAAACTCAGAGCTTTAGGTTCATAATCAGTTCATTAATTGTAGAATCAGTACACCTTGAGGGAAGCCTCATGGAATTACAGAGCTAAACTTGTGAACCTTTTCTAGACATAAAATTATAGAACTAATTTTTGAACCGTTTCTGGTACCAGTATTTCTTAGCCAAGCAGTGAGATTTTCAGCAGAAGGAAGGATTTCTGCTGTTCAGTGTTCCAATACTAATTGTGACCTGAAAGTCATTGAGATGTATGCTGGTTATCTGCGGTGAGAGAGATTTAGAACATTGTTAGATGATGAAAACGTATATATATGTGATATGTATATATGATAGATATTAGGTAGTCTCTTTGTTTTTTCCTTTTGTTAAACATCTAAATTCTATCAGCTACTAGTTGGCATGCAAGGAATCGAAAATAAAATCTAGATCTTCAGACTGGCTCGTTTTTCCCTTCAGTAGACGGGTAGTTTTTAGTGTTTGGCTGTTTACTAATTTTCCATGAACTTTCCTGTTTTCTATTAGTTTGTCTCCTTGGTCAGAATGTTTCCAGGGAATATTGTCAGTGTTAAGACAGATGATTATTTATTTCCATGCAGATAGAATTATAACAGTTACAAGTACTATAATTGTGGTTTCATTTCCTTTAAAGGAGGAATTCCGAGAACTTCGAGAACAACCTAGTGATCCTCAAGCTGAACAAGAACTAATTAATAGTATCGAACAAGTGTATTTTTCTACGGACTCATTTGATATTGTTAAATATGAGCTGGAGGTAAAAAAAAAATTCATTAACTTATCTGAAGCCAATTTTGTTCAGTGACTGAATTTGTGAGTGAGATATGAATGCCTTTTAGGGACATTGTAGTTTTTTGATACCAGGACTGGTCTATGATGACCATGTTGTGACTAAATGAACTATCAGCATTGTTTAAAGATGAGAGTATTTTTAAAAATGTAAAATTAAGTGCAGCTATAGAATATTGGTCCAGGAATATTTTTGTATTTTTGGTTTTTAACTGTTATCACACAATATGTTAGTATGCTGTCTCTATCGTATTTTATGTTGGCTAAATATGTTTGGGAAAGCTCTGAGACTTTTAATCATGAAAGTATATTTACATAATTGTTTAGTCATAATAAATACCCCATGCCTTAATTTTTTTAAAATTTATTTTTTAACATCTTTTTTGGAGTGTAATTGCTTTACAATGTTGTGTTAGTTTCTGCCGTATAACAAAGTGAATCATCTATACATATACATATATCCCCATATCCCCTCCCTCTTGCTTCTCCCTCCCACCCTCCCTATCCCACCCCTCTAGGTGGTCACAAAGCACCAAGCTGATCTCCCTGTGCTATGTGGCTGCTTCCCACTAGCTATCTATTTTATGTGTAGTGGTGTATATATGTCAGTGCCACTCTCTCACTACGTCCCAGCTTACCCTTCCCCCTCCCTGTGTCCTCAAGTCTATTCTCTATGTGTCTTTATTCCTGTCCTGCCCTTAGGTTCTTCAGAACCTTTTTTTTTTTTTTTTTTTTAGATTCCATATATATGTGTTAGTATACAGTATTTGTTTTTCTCTTTCTGACTTCACTGTATGACAGACTCTAGGTCCATCCACCTCTCTACAAATAACTCAATTTCGTCTCTTTTTATGGCTGAGTAATATTGCATTATATATATGTACCGCATCTTCTTTATGCATTCATCTGTTGATGGACACTTAGGTTGCTTCCATGTCCTGGCTGTTGTAAATAGTGCTGCAGTGAACATTGTGGTACATGTCACTTTTAAAATTTATTTATTTATTTTTGCTGTGTTGGGTCTTCGTTTCTGTGTGAGGGCTTTCTCTAGTTGTGGCAAGTGGGGGCCACTCTTCATTGCAGTGCATGGGCCTCTCACTATCGTGGCCTCTCATGTTGCGGAGCACAGGCTCCAGATGCGCAGGCTCAGTAGTTGTGGCTCCGCGGGCCTAGTTGCTCTGCGACATGTGGGATCCTCCCAGACCAGGGCTCGAACCCATGTTCCCTGCATTAGCAGGCAGATTCTCAACCACTGCGCCACCAGGGAAGCCCAACATGTCACTTTTTGAATTATGGTTTTCTCAGGGTATATGCCCCATAGTGGGATTGCTGGGTCGTATGACTTCAGACTATACTACAAAGGTACAGTAATCAAGACAGTATGGGACTGGGACAAAAACAGAAATACAGATAAATGGAACAGGATAGAAAGCCCAGAGGTAAACCCACGCACATACGTTCACCTTATCTTTGATAAAGGAGGCAAGAATATACAATGGAGAAAAGACAGCCTCTTCAATAAATGGTGCTGGGAAAACTGGACAGCTACATGTAAAAGAATGAAATTAGAACACTCCCTAACACCATACACAAAAATAAACTCTAAATGGATTAAAGACCTAAATGTAAGCCCAGACACTATAAAACTCTTAGAGGAAAACATAGGCAGTACACTCTATGACATAAATCACAGCAAGATCCTTTTTGACCCACCTCCTAGAGAAATGGAAATAAAAGCAAAAATAAACGAATGGGACCTAATGAAACTTAAAAGCTTTTGCACAACGAAGGAAACCATAAACAAGACGAAAAGACAGTCCTCAGAATTGGAGAAAATATTTGCAAATGAAGCAACTGACAAAGGATTAATCTCCAAAATTTACAAGCAACTCATGCAGCTCGATATCATAATTGTTTATAACATTGGCATTTTACATTTATAAGAACTTCAAAAAAAGTCAGAATAGTAAAATTTGGGTTTTAGGTGAAACCAATTGCAGGATGCATATGTACTTCATATGCAGTACATACAGAGTACCCAACATATTCTGAAATTTCATCATCAGTTGACAGACTTGAAGTCTAACTTGGGAGTTTCCCGTCTACACAGTGGTATGCATTTTTGTTAGTTCCCCTACTATCCTCCAGAGTATGTATAATCCAGAATGTACTTCAACTGTCACTATCACACTGTAGTGCTTAGTTACCATTCATAGTATTTCAGAGGGGAAATATGTTTTGAGTTCTGTCCTGGACTAGTAGGGATATATGGTGGCTGGTAGAGTGGGGGATTAGGGTTAGGACTTTCTCACATTCTCCTGTTGCAGGTTGTGGAAGGAGTGTTTCCCAGCTCAGGGGCCAGAGTCCCAGTGGTAGTGGGGATTCCAGGATGTTGGAGGTGGCAGCAGTGGAGATAGCAGGGGTGGGTGAGGGATGGAACTTGAGTACCAAGGGTTTGGGTAACAGAGATATAGGCTTTTGTGTCTGGAGTCTAGTGGGGAGGTGGGGAGGATGGGAGGAGTGGGATGTGACACCGTTTTGTATGTGCAGGTTGTAGTTCCTAAGTCAGGTGTGCAGGTAAATGAAACCAAATTAAACAATTGATTTTTTACTCTTTATTTATGGATTTTTTTAGAAGCTCCCTCCTGTTCTCAATTTGCAAGAATTAGAGGAGTACAGAGACAAATTAAAACAACAGCAAGCTGCAGTAAGTAAAAAACACATTTCTGACAAAACTGTAAATGAAACACAACAAAGAGGTGTAACGTTTGCAGGTTTTATTGTTTAACTAATATACTAACATTTTAAACAAATCTTATTATTTAACATGACTCAAATGATACATTTATACATATTCAAATTTATTGTCTATTCAGTTTCCCTCACATTACCTTGATAGATGTGCTTCTAGAACTTGGAGTTCTTTCTCTGGAATCCTAAACGTGATCAAAGAATTTTGAACTTTTTTTTAGATTACTAGGTACCTTTTTAGATTACTCCTTGTCATGCATGCATAACTTTCCTACCCATAGTTTTATGATGGAACTTTCTTATCTCAGAATAAAGGCTCCCACTTCTAGTTGAAATAGGTCCGAAGAGATTACAGGGTTAAGATTCAGAAAGTCTGAATTGCTGTCACTATTAATTGTGTGATGTTGGGCAGGTCACTTAACCTTGCTAAATCTCTTGTTTCATCTGTGAAGTAATGGCTTGGGTTGGGCCTGCATTTTCTCTGATGCTGTAAATTCTGTGATTTTGTATTTTCCTTGTGTTAGGCTGAATTCCTTTTATAAAACTCAGACTGTACTGTAGAAGATTAAATAGTGATAGTAAGTGGTCTTGTTAATTTTTTAATACTGAAAGAGCAATAGTAATAAATTTAGCCATTTTATTTTAAGGTATGATCTTTAATAATACATCTGACAAAATAAAGGAGGATATACTTCTCCTTCTTTAGTGTTACACCCAAAGGTCTCAGTGGGTGCTTGGATCTCCCTGGGGGTAGCAGCATTGGTGTGGGGAAGGGCCTTGAGCACTAGAGGGTTGTGTGGTAAAAATATGTTGTTTTTGGAGAATTAGAGTTCAGTGGATGGTGGCACCTTTTGCCTTCTCCTGGTTTCAGCATATTTAAATATGTACTCCTCCATCTCTGTACTTTATGTGGTAGTATTCTTTTGGGGATGAACCCCACCACAAGGGCCATGTAGCACAGTGGCCTTTGGAATTTAATCAACCTGGCCTTGAATCCTGACCTTGCAGCTTACTAACTGTGGGTGAATTACTGCTGTGTTTAAGATTACTCATCTGGAAAATGAAACATGTAACCCATTTCAGTAGATTGTCATAAGTACTAATTGAGATAATGTAGGAAAAGCAGTCAGTACACTGCCTAGCACAGTGTAGACTAACAATAACTACATGGTCTATTTAAAACAAAAAAATGAAAAACCCATAACTCAAAAAAAAAAAAAAAAGGCAATGACCCAAATAAATAAAGTGATAAAAAAACCCCAATTTGGTAAAATTAGGTGGGTTTCTGTCTGTGTACTATACAGAATCTATACACATTCATATCTATACAAATCTATACAAATTCAGAGCAGATTAAGAAAACATGAAAGAATTAATGCAAACTTTGAATGTATGTGTAGTGTTTTGTTCTTAGTTGGATTGGGGAAGGGGATACAGTTGTGTTTCTTGAGCAGATATTCACTGAATACCATTGGTGTGCCATGCTTCATGCTGGACGTGGTACCTCTGTAGTGTAGTCCTACAGGGGCCCCTGAAATTGTGAAATAAGAGCCTTATGTTCAAAATCATTATAATTCTAACTCGCATACTTTACCGTTTTTCATGGAACTGACCAAGAAACCTTAGGTATCTTCATAGCGCTCCAGAAAACATGTTTCCAGTTTTTCAGAAGTAGTGGACCAAACTGCTGTTTGTCTTCTTACGCGGTACAAAGGATTTAAAGGGTGTTCTGTTTCCCAGATAGTATTTCCATAAATTCAGTAGATTAAACATTTATTTACCTTAACAAGTCTATCTTTTTTAAAGCAAATCCTGTACCCTTAAAGATGGTTATACTTTTGTGCATGTTAGTTAAAGCAGATACTCATATTATTAACAGTAACAATGACCACTTATTGAGTTTCTATTAAGGACCAAGTACTGTGCTACATGCTATACCTCTTGTACTAATTTCATAGCCAAAGAAATATATGTGTCCATAGCATGCCAATATTTGCTGTAGAAGTTATTAGGAAGACCTATGGAATATTCTTGCTAAAATTTTAAATGTAAAATGTAATAGGAAGCATGAGGCTTTTTCTTTTATTTCCTTTGTTTGATTGCATGTTCTTATAGGTCTCTAAAAAAGTAGCAGATTTAATCCTTGAAAAACAGCCTGCTTATGTAAAGGTAGGATAACATTTGTTATTTTTAATAGTAAAATATTAAAAATGTTTGAGTGACTTATAGTTGGAACTTGAAATATTTTAATTTATTCTTTTGTCTATAGTTTATAGCAGCATATTAACTCTATTTGGGTTGTGTATGTGTATGTTTTTTTCTCTCATTTGGGGAATTTACTAAACTGCAAGAAGTGGAAGAGTTTTTGTATTTGTTTCTAAAGTAATCTATTTGGTTTTTCTAACTTGAAGAGCCAATGAAAATTGATTCAATGCACTTTTTAATCATAGATCATCAATAATCAGTCTGCCTTTAAAATATGATAAAATTGGTACTGTCTAGCTGAATCTGCCCTTTCATCAGAAAATAAGAGACTTCAAAATCCAGTGAAATATCTAACAGTGTTCAAATGAAGACATTCATTGTCAAAGCATCTTAGCAAACAAATCATATTTGTCATATCCTTGATTACCTCGTGAAGTTCTGTTGGATAGAAACATTTAAATGGATATATTATTAGTATTTATTTACACCCGTCTAAAGAGGTTGAGTCTAGATTTCCTTACAAGCAATGCTGCCTAAATATTTTGTCACATGCCATTGTGCAAATCAATTGAAAGTGGTTATTTAAAATAATTTTGTGGAAAAATATACCAACAGTGTTCAAGTTCAGGTATTTTTGTTGCTACTTTGTTTTCCAAGCAGGCTTTTCTTTGAAGCCCACTAAAGTTTTTGCTAGAGAACCATACCAATAAGAAAGAAAAATAAAATGCCTCAAACAGTAACCTACACCTAATCTTTCCATAGGAACTTGAAAGAGTTACCTCATTACAGACAGGTCTTCAGTTAGCTGCTGTTATCTGCACAAATGGGAGGAGGTATTGCATTTGATGATACTTTGTTCAAGCTGAGTAACATTTAAGAGAAACTCTGAAACTGTCATCGAAAATTGTTCTTTTTTATGATGATTGCAGTTTATAGAATGCCATTCATTAACTGAATGGTCTAAAAACTGCACTAAGAAGGTCTGTGAGAAATGTCTTTAAATCTAGTTATGGATTAAAAATATTTCTGTTTTTGTGTTGCTTAAATCAGTGCTTCTCAAACTGTCTTTGGTGAAGGGCCAGTCTTTTTTTTTTTCCTTTTAAATTTCCAACTTGTTACAGACTATTGTTTCTGTAAAATGCAATTACTAGGAAAATGAATTTTAAAAAACCCAAGCAAACACATACAACATAGTCTCATTTTTTCTATTATTAGATTCATCAAGCATAAAATTATTGTGTTAACTTTTGCTCTGTGTGTTAAAAAAATTTTTATTATTAGATTCATTGAGCATAAAATTGTTTTGTCAACTTTTGTTCTACATGTTTTTAAATGCTTATTCTCATTTTCTGTACTTTTCTTGTGGTAGACCAGTAACAGTTTGAAGATTGGTATCAGACCACCCACCATGCTTCAAGTAACGCTGGTTTAGTTTGAGCCGTTGAATACATTTGTCAAATAGTGCTCACAGTCCCCCAATTTAAGAGCAATTCAGGATACTATCTCATTAATTGCCTAATTGTTCTGTGTGGAGAGTGTTCTTATTGTACTAGAAAAACTTAACTATTTATTTTTCACTTTTACAGACACTTGAATATTGCAAAGGAAGGTTTTACTCAAGCTAGTTTAGGTCTTCTTGCAAATCAAAGGAAACGTCAGTTGCTGATTGGACTTCTGAAATCTCTGAGAACTATAAAAACATTGGTATATACAGGCTTCTTTTTAAAAATTAAAGCTTAATTTTATGGTTGAAACAGATTTTACCTTTTGATTTATGTTTTTTTCAGCAAAGAACAGATGTCCGCTTAAGTGAAATGCTGGAGGTAAGTTTACAAGGCTTGGAAATTTGGTGATCCTAATAATATTAAGTAGAGAATTATTGTGAAAAAAATTCAGATGTGCATTTTTCTCAAATTGGTATATGGTATGAAGATCACTTTTAGACATGTAAAGGAAGTTGCTCTAGCGCATCTTTTTCTATTGACATGATATACTTCATTTAAAAAAAATTATTGGGGGAAATGTTCAGCTTGTAGCAATGTGGGAGTGTTAACTTCAGTATCTTTTGATTATATCTGTGCCCAAATAGCAATGAAATTATCTTTTGTGTCTAACATAAAGTAGTGATTTGATGAGTATGTCATAGATTAGTTATGTTTGGTGTCTCATATATTAATTGATTTTCTGTGAAAATCAATAATCTGTTTTCTGTTTGATGCTTTCTTAGCATTGTCTGTATACTTTTGTTATAAGATTCACCAAAGCCTAATGTATTATGTGTTTCCCCATAATACTTGAGCACCTTTGGGTAGGTACTTTGTCATCATCTCAGCATCCCCTGTGGTTTGAATTGCCTTTGTTGAATTTAGATATGAGCTTAAGGAACTTTTTTTTAAATGATTTTCTGTTTAATCACTGTATTACTTCTAAACTATTCCCACTAAAACTAGGGTTTGAGAAATCCATATGGAAAATTCATTTGGCATTAAATTACTGTTTAGGAATATTTGGGGCCATTAATGAATATTTCACTTTTTTCCAAATTTATTTGTTTAAGAATATTTATGGATTTATGATAGTAGAACTGTTGAATGTTGATTACAAGTAGAATGCATACTGTTTTGGAACGTTTTATATAAACATTACTGAACGAAGAATGTTAACAGTTAAAGAACTCCTTCCCTCTGAAGCAGCCTGTACTTCTGTATAGGCTTTATCTACATGTCATGGTCTCAGAGGGCTATTACTGTGTTTTTAAGGGAACAGCATATTTTTTTCATGGATACATTTTAGGCCTGGAGGTAGTTGCTTTATTATATTTTACTATTTATCTGTTGTTGGTATTATGTTCCTTATTTGAGAGGAATTAAAATTTTCTGGTGCTGTAACTTTGGATAGAGTATGAACACTGATTTTTCTTTTTCAGAAGCTTTAAGAAAAATGTTTCTAGCCTAATGACTTCTGTTGTTGATTCAGGAGGAAGACTATCCAGGAGCTATTCAGCTGTGCCTGGAATGTCAGAAAGCTGCCAGCACTTTTAAACATTATAGTTGCATAAGGTAAGGTAATGTAAAAATTTTTAAAGCTGACTTTGTCAGTTTTTATATAGGAGTTGTGTAACATACAATATTAATAAACACTGAATATTAATATTAAGTGCTATGTTCTATATTTGTAAATGAGCAGCACAGTAAAATTATAAATAACAATTCTTAAGGTTTGAGAGATAAGATACTTTCTAATCCTGTTTCTTGTCACCTCATTGAAACTCTTTTTTTCATATTTTTTCCAATCTTATTGATTTCATTTTTATGGAGTAGTAGAGAATAAATTCATCTGTTCATGTCTCCATTGCAGCTCTTGGGAATTCTTCCTCCTTTAACTATGCCCAGCTTATAAATATTGAGAGTTCTGTTGCAGTTTGCTTTTCAGATCCAGATGGTTCAACTGTTGGCTCATCATGATAAGAATTCTTTTGGAAAATTTAAAGTGATTTCACTTTATGTAGGAGTCATCTTTGTAATATTTAAGTGATTATGTATTTAATGTATTATATCTTCTGTTTATTTATAAAATGTACAATGTAAAAATAGCTGCTGCATCCTCTGCTCTTAGTTCTAACTTTATTAATGGATTTTGGTCTGCTTAAAATGAAGGTTTTGCATTAGTTGTGACAATACCTTGAGGAATCTCTAATCCTCAAGTGTAACTTCTGCCATTCCTCTAAAAGCATCAAAAATAAGTATAAAATCTAGGGAAAATAGTGAGCTTGCCAAGGAAACCCAGTTTCAAATTAAATTCATACTTATCCTAGAATGTAGTCCTTTAGTCTCCCCTGTATGGAGAATCTGGCACTCAGTGAGCAGGGTGCACTGATATTGTAGACGTTGATTGCTAGTATCTGAAAAAATAAAAGGATTATGATACAACAAAACATTAATACAGCTTCAGATTAAATTTTTTCTTTTAATATACTCTCACATCATAGGTCTGTGCTGGGTATAGAATAAGTAGGTATTTTCCCCCTAGAGATGATACTTTTTTTTTCTTTAGGATTATGCATATTGAAGCTACCACTTTTTGTTTGATTAGGAAGTGCATAGTTGGGTAGTACCAGTAATATTTTGATTTTATCCATTTTGACAGTGATTAACTGTCACTATTTAAAACTTGATTGTGTCATTTATACTTATTAAGTTGGGTGAATAGTGAATTAGCTCTAATATATTGAATATATTTGAAAATTTCTAGCAAGGCCTTCTGGCTCCTGAAGAAGCATAGTGCTCATTTAGTTCATTTCGTGGTGATAAATCTGTTAGAATGAGAAAAGGTTAGTTATGATTGGCTCAGAATACTTCAGGCAGTTATGTATTTACTGAGCGTTTATTATATGCTAGGTACTTTGTTTTGGAATTTGCTGTATAGTGATGAACCACATATAATGTAATCAGTATAATCCATGGTTTTCTAGAGTGCTTAAGTCTATCAAGATGGATTTGGATTGAAGTAGGCCCAAGTGGAATGGGGCTTTATAGAGAAGGAAGTTGAGCATACTGTGGAAGCATTGGGATCTAATTTTCCTTAGGGGGTCAAGACTAAGGAGGACCTGAGGAGGTGCAGGAGGGGTTAGCTAAACCAAGGTATGAGGTGTTGAAGATACAAGATTACGGGTATCATGATGAAGTCTTTGTTGCAGATATGCCAAGCAAAATGAGGACGAAAATATCTATAGCATTTATAGCAACAAAGAAATCAGAGTTGACCTTGTTAGGGACAGATTTGGTTGAAGTGTAAGTGTAGGATGAGGAAATTTTATATGGAGGAGAGATGTGGAATTGAGAAGAGCAACCTGAATGTTTGAAAATCAATGCGAAAGAGTGAGGTTAAAAATAAGATAGAGAACATAATAATAAAGCTTCGTAGGGATTATTGGAGAGATTGACTTTGAAAAAGTCACCGTTCTATTATAATAGGAAAGAATGAGTGGAAATTTGTTGGCAGGAGATTGAGGGTGCAGGTGACATGTTGATACTTCATTTTTTCCATTAATTAAAATTTTTATTTTAGGTTTGCTGAAGTAAATATCTTACTTGGCGAGAGTAAACTATAAAAAACTGAAAGAAATCCTTATTTGGGCTTTTTCAAGTTAGCGTGAAGTGGCTTCTAAGCACTTTTTCATTTTTATGTATATAGTGATATGTGGAGGAGTGATCTGACCTGGTAAAAAGTTTTGATCAAAAAGATCTGTAATGATGATTTAAATTAATCATTGTTTTATTTTAGATAATATGGTACATAAGCAGCATGCTATGTTTACATATATGAGTCATGCATGCAGTAATAAGAAAAGTTTGTCTTATATTCTGAAAATAGGTAAAAATACATGCACAGATACATTAAAATGTCCTAAGGAATTCATTGTAGTGGGATTTTATCTTAGGCTTCCTGGAATTCTGTTAGAGTTGTGTTTTTAACTTGGTGATTTAGTGACAACATCAGGGTGGCTCCGAAAGCAGAGCTGTTAGTTGGAAATGCTTGGTGGTGATGATAGGCCCTCCACCAGCAATTCTTCTCCCCCACATAGAGCTGTGTTTCCTTTGCTTGCCACCATTCATCCTGCCTGACCCAATCCCCTTCTCCCTTCACCTCTTATTTCACCCGTTAGCTCCTAGTTGGGAGAACGTAAGTTTGTTCACTTCTTGTAGATAATGTGATATAGGAAATAGCAGTAGAATTAGTTGATATATGGGACAGATTGAGTCCACAAAAATGAAAGGAATTTTATTCTAATTTCCTTTTATTTTTGTCTTTATTAATTAGATGCCCCTTTCTTATTCTATGCATTTATTTTTGTTTTGCTCTTTTTCCTCTGGTCTTCTGAATACAATCAGTATTGAACCTGTTCTTGAGCTCTTTCACTGGATCTGTTCAGACATAATTCACCAACACTTTAAATATTCTTTTAATTCACCTGGATCTGTGGAATTTAGCCGAAGTCAAGATTCAGTCTTTGCTTGGACCTGAGTTACATCAGGGTGAAAAGTCATTTGACCCTCTGGTAATCATAGGAATAGTCATTTCCAACTGAATTCACACTCTTATTTTCTTTAACATTTAAATATATTTTTATTCCTGTTGATGGTTAGAGAATCAAGAAATATATTCTTTTTTAGAAATGTCCTTTAAGAGAATCATTCCATGATTCTGAGCATTTCTGAATTCTGGTGTGGTGGTTCTGTTTTTTTGTTTTTATGTTGCAGGCAAATTCATATGTACAGTGTATCTAGTCATGCACTTCTTAATTTTTCTTTAGTAGATTATATGTTCCTCTTTTCTTTCCTAGCCACATTGCTCCTTTATTGGAAATAAAGTACTTGGTAGAAGGCAGAGACTCTGTGGTCTTAGGAGTAGATTATATGGAACAACTGAGGGTTGACTCTTATGATTCTGAAAGTAGAAAAAAAAGAATTCACAAATTTGCTTCTGCATAAAGAGGCATTGACTGTTTACCTAGTAAGTCTCAGGTTATATGACTATGTAGTTTAATACATGAAGTACCAAGCAATTTGGTATACCCAGTTAATTGAAAAATGAAAGAAAACTGATAGCTCTTCAATAACTTGTGTCTTCCTTGAGATGTGCTGTGTTTCAGCATCTTTAGTAAAAGATACTGTAACACCAGTTTTGTTCACTTTGATAACTGACAGTGTCCATTTTTACATTATTTGACATTTCTTGAGTTGATTGACAGAGTTATATAGTTGGGACTTACTGGGAATAAGAATCAGAGTGTGTTTATGTTAAAATACGTCTGAATGAAGCATTTAATTTCTTTATCACTTGACATTTATCTAAATTGGTTTCAAGACAGTTATTAAAAGTCAGAACTTCTTTATTTTTTAAAATTTCATTTGAAAGAAACTACTGGAATGTACCTGAGAGCATGCTGGATTATGCTCTGAAAAGTTTGTGTACCAACTGAACTAGTTTGTTGAGTACTACATTTTAACATACACAGATGGATTTAATTTCTCATAATCTTTAAAATATCCTTTCATTTTTTTCTCTGAAGACGATCTTGGCAGTTGAAAGAAAATCGTAGGTTTTAGAACTTTAAATCACAGAATAATGAGCACAGCTCTTAGGTACAAATAAAGCAGTACTAGGGACTCTTCTTCCCCTGTTGCCCTTGATTTCATCTTAGCAAGCAGTGCCTGGTCTCTTTCTCTAGACTCAGGCAAGGGGAGCGAAGGAACATTGCCTAGAGCAATGTTGAGCAGGTGAGTGTTTCTGCAGGATCACCAGGCCTGTTTAGCTACACCCTTATGTAGATCTGAAGTCCCTGTTGCTTGATTGGCTTGGGCTGAGTTATTGATACCATGCTATTTGGACATCACCACCTGCATTCCTTATCTTTTATCTTAACTTGTTTTCCTCTGGCTTCCTCCCCCACACAGTGCCATTTAAAATTAATGTAAAGTGAAATCTACACAAAACATAATACTTGAACAAAAAATCTTAAAAGGTAAAGGTTTTTCTTTCTGCCCACCCATCATTCCCTTTCCTACTACCTAGTGTAAACTGCTTTTACAGCTTATTAATTTTTTTCCTAATAGATTTCACTGTAATTTAACTACATGACAATATCTTTTTCCTGATTTATCACTATCGTAGTTGCTGATGCTCTGACTCTTTACTCCCCATAATAAAAATCAATAAGAGATAGGTGTTTGGTATACATTTTCCTTCTATTTGCGTCTCCATCTTCCAAGTTTTGTTAGTGAAACTCTTATTTTTACTTGGTCAAGTTTATAATGTTTATATTCTTTTCACAACTATAATTAAATCTATGCGTTTTCTAACAGGTTACTTCTAAAAAACTAACCTAATAGAAATCATATTTACTATATTATGTTTATTTAAATATTATTATCTGCAGAACCGATTGATTAGACTCATAAAAACAGAAAAGTAACCCTTTGTCTCTGAACGAAAATCAAAATCCATTAGTGTCTTTCTATTTCTGTTGAACATTTTTCACCTTTTTGGTATGACTCGGCTGCTATCATTTCTTTGGAATATTCCTTTTTTGTGTATTTCTTTGTCCTGTGTTGTTATAGTTACCTCTCTGAAAATTATTTTTTTTTATATGGAATACATGGGGTATAAGTGTTCAGATTTTGAAATGACCTTAATTTAGTCCATACACAATTGAAAGAAAAATTATTTTTTTCCTTAGAAAATGGAAGGCATTGCTCAGCTGTCTATTCTAGCCTTCTGTTTTATAGGATAAAGTCAGATGCTACTCTCATTCTCATTCCACCATAAATAGCGTCTTTCCTTTAGAAGTTTTAGGATTTTTTTTCTACTTGAAGTTATAAAATTTCACCTGTCTAGAAAAGTCCTGTGTCACTCTTTACTCCTAGATGATGAGACAAGAATGAAGTATTATTTAATGCTTAACTGCATGAGATGCTATGTTACTTGTTATACCAAGAGCTCTTGAAATTTATTTCTCTAGGAGTTTGTAGTAACAGGCAGTTAACAGGCAGGACTGTGGGATAATATGCCAGTTAAGAGCACAGAGTGCATAAACAAAAGCCATCAGAGATGTTCAAGCTGTGAATGGCTCACTTCCCATACCCCAGCAGGAATGGGAAATACTGACATTTATAGGAGTGGGAGTAGAAGCTAGGCACCCTTAGCTAAGGCAGCACTGACTATACAGTAATTCTAAATTATATTTTAATAAGGTTTTCTCACTAAAGCTTTATTTTTCAGCTTTTAAATAATTGAATCATGATGATGGTGATAATGATGATGGTATAATAATACTTAAAAAATTTTGGCCTTTACTATGTGTCAAGTGCTGTACTTGTCATTTTCCTTACTTTTTCTTATTTAGCATTAACAAAATATTCCTCGGAGGTGTTGTTATTGTCTCTCTTTTATAGATGAGGATGTCGATGCTCTATAAAATAAGTGGCAAAGCCAGGATTTAAACTTAGATCTGTTGGGTTGCAGAGCTTGTTGTTCCTAAACCACAACTATGCTTGACTGTCTACCAATGTGATAGCTATTATGTGTAGTGGAAGCTCATGGCTAGTAGGCCAATTTATATTATTCTGCTCCAGTATCTGAGTTATATTCTTACTAGAGTTAATTGTATTTTTTCCTAAAACCTATTTCTGCCAGTTGTATTTGTTACTGTATTTATGTTGTTTAAGTAAATAAACTAATGAGATGAAACAAAATTTTTGAAAGTAAGTTGAATACATTGGAAAAACAGAACATATTGTTAAAAATAAATTTCCTTTTGAATTTTTTGTAGATGAAACAACTCATAAAAAATTGGGGCATATAAGGTAACAGTATGATCTGACATTTGGATTGTTTTGCATTTGTTTTTAATCTCCTGCTTCACTTTTGAGAAACTGAAACTTGAAATTACAGACAATTTACTAGTCATTTGGCTCATATGAGACTAAGAAGTTAAAACTCCAGTCAAATGAAAAGACAAGACCTTGGCTCGAAATCAGAAATGGGTGAATGAAGTTCATTTATACAATTTTAGTTAAAATATTCAGTACACATAAATATTCTTGTTTTAACTTTGATCCGTTGACCAACTAAAAGGTCTTCTGCTGAACTCTATCACAGGGTTGGCAGAGGGCCTTTGTCTTTAAAGGGCCAGATAATACATATTTTAAGCTTTGCAGGCCATAAGGTCTCAGTTGCAACTATTTGGCTCTGTCCTTGAAGACCAAAAGCTGCCTTAGATGATATGTAAACAAATGCATATGGCTGTGTTTCAATAAAACTTTATTTAGAAACATAGCCGGTTGGCTAGATTTGGTTCCTCAGCCTGATATCTGCTCTGGAATTACAATTCATAAAGTTTGGAGATGTTGTGAACATTTTCAGTGTCCTTAGTAATGGACTCTAGGCTTTCTCTATGGTGAATGATTGTGTTCTGGGTTAGGTCAGGGATTTCTGAATCCCGGTGTGTGGGCAGAGATCTGGGTAGATCCAAAGTGATCTTCAGAGTTCTTTTACAGTTTGTTCATGTTGAAGGATCATGTGGACATTTCATGGTACCTCAGAGTTGTTTGTTTAGCTTCAAAATGTTTGAAAATCACATTTTCTGTGAGGTCTGTTGATAAACTCAGCAGCAGTGAGTAGACAGAAATCATTGGAATAGACCTTTGATCTAAACAGACTGGAGTTTCCAGTGGCCATGGACATACAGTATAAACTTGGAAAAATAAATTTTACTTTTGCGTATTTCAGAAGTTTTAGCACTCTACTGAACCATATATAAAGATGTGGTAATTGGGTAATTGGTGTTCAGCATAAAATGGAGTCTTGAAACTTGAGAGCTAGAAGCAAGCTTTTAGATCCAGCCCACTTTTGCATGGGAAACTGATGCCCAGAGTTATTAAGAAACTTGTCTTAAATCACATGGCTTAATAACAGAACAGGGAAAGATCATTAAGAGGCTAATTACTTTCATACTATCTTTCAGCAAGTCAAATTTGTACAAAATTTTGATTTATATACAGCTTTCCAAGATGCATTTTGCAAATGTGTGTCCAGATCAGTTATTTAAAAGAAAACTTTTAATTATTTATGGATATGTTACCTTTAATATTTTCTGTAGTGATTATACAAATGCCCCCCCAAAATTGTTTGATTCATTCCATTCACTTGCAGATAGCCTTTAATAGCTTTTAGTCTTTCATATTACAACTGGTAATTTTTTTGACTGTAATGTAGCTTTTATTTATCCAAATGTTTATGAATAGGTCATTTTTACATACTTTGATTAATTGACTGAAATAACTGGAATTCAGGTTTCTAAATGATGGCTAAGGGTTTCTTTAAAGGCTGTACATTTACTATGTCCACTTGTTAATCACATTTTTACATATGTATCTTTAATTAGTAGCAAACTGTTATCAAACTACAGTTGTAGATTTTGAAAGCATTTTTAATAAGACCAAAATGTTTGATTTATAAATTTTATATTTAAAATTTTCTGCATACTATTTACATTACCATGTTTGTAGTAACTCTTAATATATAGGCTTTAACATCATTTAGCCATAAATAATAGAAGCAATAAAAACATCTAGATTTATAATAACATTGTAAATAAACTCTAAAACCCATTTTTTTTCAATTGAGAAGCTGAAAAAAATCATTACTCTCACCTATGAATTAGTTTAGATATATTCCTTTTTTCTCCAAACTCACAATATTCCCTGAGAGAATATGTTTACCAGTTCTGATATTTATTATTCTGGATGTTCTTGCCTCTCCATATCTGTGTCTCTAGCTTCAGCCTTAGGTGAACTTCTGAGCCCTGTGTGATAGAGGAGTGGAACCAGCTTCCACTCTGCTTATCTCTTTTTCTTTCACTAAGGCACCTGTAGACCCAGAGTCTAGTCTGACTCTTTTTCTTCTAAAACATTCTCCTTTTTAAAAAAATCTCTGTAGTTATTTTTTTTTAATTGAAGTAGAAAATGGGGGCTGAAAGAATGATGGTAGAATTTTGTCATTTTTTGTTTAAATTGCAAATTTGACTTTGCAGATATTTGTTACCTGCTCTGAGTCAGGCAGTGAGTTTAGTTAGTCCTGGGGCGTCACTGGGGAATAAGCCACAGTCTGCTCTGACAGATAGTCACAGATATTTCTTTATTATAATTCAGGGTGCTGTAAGCAGAGCATTGTGAAATTTAAGGGAACAGTCAGCAGAGGAAGACTTCTGAGAAAAGATGATATTTGGAAGATAGATGGACATTTGGGCCCAAATAAGAAAAGGAGAATGTACTTTATAGTTATTGTGAACATTATATGCAAGAACAGAGGGTGTGAAAGTCTGGGGTTTGTTTGGGGAGTTGCACATAGTCCATATGACTCAAATACAGTTGACCCTTGAACAATGTAGGGGTGAAGGGCGCTAACCCTAAGCTCAGTCAAAAATCCATGTATAACTTATATAGTTATAAATTAATCTGTGATTCTGCTTCCGAGGATTCAACCAACTGAGGATTATGTAGTACTGTAGTACTTACTATTGAAAAATATCTGCTTATAAGTCGACCAGTGCAGTTCCAATCCCTGTTGTTCAAGGGTCAACTGTATAGGCACTGAAAAGTGAATGGGCAGTTAATTTTTCATGTCAGTTGTTAAGTCTTATGTGCCATGCTAATTTGGGGCTTTATCCTTGGTTTAATTGGAGCCATCAAACATTTTAAAGCAGTGGGTTAATGTGATTTTTATTTCTGCTTTACTTAGGAACTGCAAACTCAGATGTCTTTAGGGACCAGGCAGGTAACATATATGTGAAGCTGCCAGATGACAGCAGGAAATGGTCAGGTCCGCAGGACTGTCAGGCCTTGCCTAAAGCCTTTCATATACAAGCTATTTGAAAATGATGCATCTGCCAAATCAAATGGAATGTTGACCAAATCCAGTCTGGAGTTAGACCCCTGCTCAGAGCTATCCCTGAAAGCTTTTTGGAGTTTGTTGTACAATGTTTGGTATGCAGGTCGATGGTGTTCATCAAATAAATGGATGTATGAGTTGAAGGGTGGGATGTGTGTGTTGTCTGCAGAGATTCGTTAGGAGGTTATTAAGTGATAATACTTGATTTAGAACACAAACTTGATAAAGGAGAAGCATAGGTGGATATGAGAAATACTGAAATGGTAGAATCATCAGGGTCTGATTACCAGTTATATATGAAGAGAGAGAAGAATTAAAGATGACTTTGGAATTTCCAGCTTGGATTGAATGGGTGGTAGTCATATGAATCAAAAGAGAGAGAACATGGGAGAAGAAACAACTCGGGGTTGATACTGATTTTTTTTTAATTGGGTGAAATGAGGAATTATTTAATTCTAAGTGCTAAGGTGCTATCATGGCTATCCTTTTAGAGGTATTATTTTGAAGCCTTTAGCTCTCATTCCTTTTTTTTTTCCATTCATTTATTATTTTTCAGACAGAAATTCTCAGAATCATTTTTTTAAGGAAAATCTCACTCCCGCCTACAAGTATTTCCTTAACCTATATTTATGTCTGTGGCTATTTTTCAAGCATAAATCCTGGTTAGAGACCCTAATTTTTAAAATAAGGTATTAATCCTACACTGTTGATTGTCAAATCCTGAAGATTTGTTCATTCTCAGTGTTTACTAGAGAATATAATCTTCAATTCTCAACCTTAATCAAAAGCATGCTTATGATAAATAATATTTGTAGAAAATGGTCTAATTCCTTTACATGTTTGGATGTTTATCTTTGAGACCATCAGAAACTGGGTACTTGTATTATTATTGGTTTTACTTTTCTGACAAATTGCTTTGCATTTGTATCTCTCTCTCTCTATCAAACCACTTTGGTGTTATCTCCTCAGTTTGCATTAAAAGGCTCTATAAGAAGCAAAGACAAGGAGTCCATGAATCCATATTGTATATTCTGTAAGGCTGTCACCAAGGGTGGTATTCCTTAGGAGATAAAATATTGCTATCCTCTTTATCAAGACTGGCAAAGTTTTCTCTCTCACTTAATGCCAACAAAAGTGATTTTTTTTCTCTTTGTTTTGTTTTTTCTCTTGAGTTACTGGTGTGTTTTGATATTCTGGACACTGAATTGTGTACTCTGGGTTTCCCTATTTGTTTTGGCTGCTAGGACTTTGAGAGTCACATTTATATTCAGATGACAGTTGTAAAACTTGCATAATTTTGGTGTATTAAACTACATCTTCCACTCGTTCTTACTGTTTTATTTTAGTTTTGCCTTAACCTCTTTTGTTAAAAATGTTTTCTCTAAAATTGTATTTATTTTGTTAGATACCACAGATCTTTTTAAATATTGGGATATTATAATTCAAATAATATCAGCTTTTTAAAAAAAACTGACCTAGGGAGAATTAAAGGGGAAAAAAATATCCTAAATGTATAACTCAATATATTTTTACAAAGTGAACATAATTGTGTAATTACCTCCCAGAAACAGAAACAGAACTAGAACATTTCTAGTACCCCAGAAAATTCCTTCATGCCCCATTCCAGTCATTATTTTCCCAAGGTAACCAATGTTCTGGCTTCTGTCACTAACGTTAGTTTTGCCTGTTTTGAACTTTTAAAAGTGCATACTGTATGATTCCATTTATACAAACTGACTTCTTTTCGTCCGATATTATGTTTTTGAGATTCAGGTAGTATATTTTCATTGCTATAGTATTTCATGATAAATATATCTCACTTTACCCATTTAATTGTTCACAGACAATTGAGTTGCTTCATTTTGCCTATTACAAATAATGCTGCAAGGATTGTGTATGCACTTGTGAAAGATACATATCTAGGACTTCTGGGACATAGAGTATTTTTTTTTAACATCTTTATTGGAGTATAACTGTTTTACAATAGTGTGTTAATTTTTCCTTTACAACAAAGTGAATCAGTTTTACATATACATATGTTCCCATAGCTCTTCCCTCTTGCGTCACCTTCTCTCCCACCCTCCCTATCCCACCACTCTAGGTGGTCACAAAGCACAGAGGTGATCTCCCTGTACTATGCGGCAGCTTCCCACTAGCTATCTAATTTACATTTGGTAGTGTATATATGTCCCTGCCACTCTCTCACTTCGTCACAGCTTACCCTTCCCCCTCCCCATATCCTCAAGTCCATGCTCTAGTAGGTCTGTGTTTTATTCCCGTCCTACCCCTAGTCTCTTCATGACATTTGTTTTTTTTCTTAGATTCCATATTTATGTGTTAGCATACGGTATTTGTTTTTCTCCTTCTGGCTTACTTCACTCTGTATGACAGACTCCAGGTCTATCCACCTCATTACAAAAACTCAGTTTCATTTCCTTTTATGGCTGAATAATATTCCATTGTATATATGTGCCACATCTTCTTTATCCATTCATCTGTTGATGGACACTTAGGTTGCTTCCATGTCCTGGCTATTGTAAATAGAGCTGCAATGAACATTTTGGTACATGACTCTTTTTGAATTATGGTTTTCTCAGGGTATATGCCCAGTAGTGGGATTGCTGGGTCGTATGGTAGTTCTATTTGAAGTTTTTTAAGGAACCTCCAAACTGTTCTGTATAGTGGCTGTATCAATTTACATTCCCACCAGCAGTGCAAGAGGGTTCCCTTTTCTCCACACCCTCTCCAGCATTTATTGTTTCTAGAGTTTTTGATGATGGGCAATCTGGCCGGTGTGAGATGATATCTCATTGTAGTTTTGATTTGCATTTCTCTAATGATTAATGATGTTGAGCATTCTTTCATGTGTTTGTTGGCAATCTGTATATCTTCTTTGGAGAAATGTCTATTTAGGTCTTCTGCCCATTTTTTTTTTTTTTTATTTTTTTTTATTTTTTTATTTTCATTGGAGTATAATTGTTTTACAATAGTGTGTTAGTTTTCCCTCTACAACAAACTAAATCAGTTATACATACACACATGCTCCCACATCTCCTCCCTCTTGCATCACCCTCTCTCCCACCCTCCCTATCCCACCCCCCCAGGCGGTCACAAAGCACAGAGGTGATCTCCCTGTGCTATGCAGCAGCTTCCCACCAGCTATCTAATTTACATTTGATAGTGTATATATGTCCCTGCCACTCCCCCACTTCGTCACAGCCCACCCCTCCCCCTCCCCATATCCTCAAGTCCATGCTCGAGTAAGTCTGTGTTTTATTCCCGTCCTACCACTAACCTCTTCATGACATTTTTTTCCCTTAGAGTCCATATATATGTGTTAGCATACGGTATTTGTTTTTCTCCTTCTGACTTACTTCACTCTGTATGACAGACTCCAGGTCCATCCACCTCATTATAAATAACTCAGTTTCATTTCTTTTTATGGCTGAGTAATATTCCATTGTATATATGTGCCACATCTTCTTTATCCATTCATCTGTTGATGGACACTTAGGTTGCTTCCATGTCCTGGCTATTGTAAATAGAGCTGCAATGAACATTTTGGTACATGAGTCTTTCTGAATTATAGTTTTCTCAGGGTATATTCCCAGTAGTGGGATTGCTGGGTCGTATGGTAGTTCTATTTGTAGTTTTTTAAGGAACCTCCATACTGTTCTCCATAGCGGCTGTATCAATTTACATTCCCACCAGCAGTGCAAGAGGGTTCCCTTTTCTCCACACCCTCTCCAGCATTTATTGTTTCTAGAGTTTTTGATGATGGCCAATCTGACCGGTGTGAGATGATATCTCATTGTAGTTTTGATTTGCATTTCTCTAATGATTAATGAGGTTGAGCATTCTTTCATGTGTTTGTTAGCAATCTGTATATCTTCTTTGGAGAAATGTCTATTTAGTTCTTCTGCCCATTTTTGGATTGGGATGTTTGTTGTTTTGATATTGAGCTGCATGAGCTGTTTGTATATTTTGGAGATTAATCCTTTGTCAGTTGCTTTGTTTGCAACTATTTTCTCCCATTCTGAGGGTTGTCTTTTGGTCTTGTTTATGGTATCCTTTGCTGTGCAAAAGCTTTTAAATTTCATTAGGTCCCATTTGTTTATTTTTGTTTTTATTTCCATTTCTCTAGGAGGTGGGTCAAAAAGGATCTTGCTGTGATTTATGTCACAGAGTGTTCTACCTATGTTTTCCTCTAAGAGTTTGATAGTGTTTGGCCTTACATTTAGGTCTTTAACCCATTTGGAGTTTATTTTTGTGTGTGGTGTTAGGGAGTGTTCTAATTTCATACTTTTACAGGTAGCTGTCCAGTTTTCCCAGCACCACTTATTGAAGAGGCTGTCTTTTCTCCACTGTATATCCTTCCCTCCTTTATCAAAGATAAGGTCACCATATGTGTGTGGTTTTATCTCTGGGCTTTCTATACTGTTCCATTGATCTCTATTTCTGTTTTTGTGCCAGTACCATACTGTCTTGATTACTATAGCCTTGTAGTATAGTCTGAAGTCAGGGAGCCTGATTCCTCCAGCTCCATTTTTCATTCTCAAGATTGCTTTGGCTATTTGGGGTCTTTTGTGTTTCCATACAAATTGTGAAATTTTTTGTTCTAGTTCTGTAAAAAAATGCCATTGGTAGTTTGATAGGAATTGCACTGAATCTGTAGATTGCTTTGGGTAGTAGAGTCATTTACACAATGTTGATTCTTCCAATCCAAGAACATGGTATATTTCTCCACCTATTTGTATCATCTTTAATTTCTTTCATCAGTGTCTTATAGTTTTCTGCATTCAAGTCTTTTGTCTCCTTAGGTAGGTTTATTCCTAGATATTTTATTCTTTTTGTTGCAGTGGTAAATGGGAGTGTTTTCTTAATTTCACTCTCAGATTTTTCATCATTAGTGTATAAGAATGCCAGAGATTTCTGTGCATTAACTTTGTATCCTGCTACTTTACCAAATTCATTGATTAGCTCTAGTAGTTTTCTGGTAGCATCCTTAGTATTCTCTATGTATAGTATCATGTCATCTGCAAACAGTGACAGCATTACTTCTTTTCCGATTTGGATTCCTTTTATTTCTTTTCTTCTCTGATTGCTGTGGCTAGAACTTCCAAAACTAGGTTGAATAAGAGTGGTGAGAGTGGGCAACCTTGTCTTGTTCCTCATCTTAGTGGAAATGGTTTCAGCTTTTCACCATTGAGAATGATGCTGGCTGTGGGTTTTTCACATATGGCCTTTATTATGTTGAGGAAAGTTCCCTGTATGCCTGCTTTCTGCAGGGTTTTTATCATAAATGGGTGTTGAATTTTGTCAAAAGCTTTCTCTGCATCTATTGAGTAGATCATATGGTTTTTCTCCATCAGTTTGTTGATATGGTGTATCACGTTGATTGATTTGCGTATATTGAAGAATCCTTGCATTCTTGGAATAAACCCCACTTGATCATGGTGTATGATCCTTTTAATGTGCTGTTGGATTCTGTTTGCTAATATTTGGTTGAGGATTTTTGCATCTATGTTCATCAGTGATATTGGCCTGTAGTTTTCTTTCTTTGTGACGTCTTTGTCTGGTTTTGGTATCAGGGTGATGGTGGCCTCATAGAATGAGTTTGGGAGTGTTCCTCCCTCTGCTATCTTTTGGAAGAGTTTGAGAAGGATAGGTGTTAGCTCTTCTCTAAATGTTTGATAGAATTCGCCTGTGAAGCCATCTGGTCCTGGGCTTTTATTCGTTGGGAGATTTTGAATCACAGTTTCAATTTCAGTGCTTGTGATTGGTCTGTTCATATTTTCTATTTCTTCCTGGTTCAGTCTCGGCAGCTTGTACATTTTAAGAATTTGTCCATTTCTCCAGGTTGTCCATTTTATTGGCATACAGTTGTTTGTAGTAATCTCTAATAATCTTTTGTATTTCTGCAGTGTCAGTTGTTACCTCTCCTTTTTCATTTCTAATTCTATTGATTTGAGTATTCTCCCTTTTTTTTTTGATGAGTCTGGCTAATGGTTTATCAATTTTATTTATCTTCTCAAAGAACCAGCTTTTAGTTTTATTGATCTTTGCTATTGTTTCCTTCATTTCTTTTTCATTTATTTCTGATTTGATCTTTATGATTTCTTTCCTTCTGCTAAATTTGGGGTTTTTTTGTTCTTCTTTCTCTAATTGCTTTAAGTGCCAAGTTAGGTTGTTTATTCGAGATGTTTCCTGTTTCTTAAGGTAGGATTGTATTGCTATAAACTTCCCTCTTAGAACTGCTTTTGCTGTATCCCATAGGTTTTGGGCCGTCGTGTCTCCATTGTCATTTGTTTCTAAGTATTTTTGGATTTCCTCTTTGATTTCTTCAGTGATCACTTCATTATTAAGTAGTGTATTGTTTAGCCTCCATGTGTTTGTATTTTTTACAGATCTTTTCCTATAATTGATATCTAGTCTCATAGCGTTGTGGTCAGAAAAGATACTTGATACGATTTCAATTTTCTTAAATTTGCCAAGGCTAGATTTGTGACCCAATATATGATTGATCCTGGAGAATGTTCCATGAGCACTTGAGAAAAATGTGTATTCTGTTGTTTTTGGATGGAATGTCCTATAAATATCAAGTAAGTCCATCTTGTGTAATGTATCATTTAAAGCTTGTGTTTCCGTATTTATTTTCATTGTGGATGATCTGTCCATTGGTGAAAGTGGGGTGTTAAAGTCCCCTACTATGATTGTGTTACTGTCGATTTCCCCTTTTATGGCTGTTAGTATTTGCCTTATGTTTTGAGGTGCTCCTATGTTGGGTGCATAACTATTTACAGTTGTTATATCTTCTTCATGGATCGATCCCTTGATCATTATGTAGTGTCCTTCTTTGTCTCTTGTAATAGTTTTTATTTTAAAGTGTATTTTGTCTGATATGAGAATTGCTACTCCAGCTTTCTTCTGATTTCCATTTGCATGGAATATCTTTTTCCATCCCCTTACTTTCAGTCTGTATGTGTCCCTAGGTCTGAGGTGGGTCTCTTGTAGACAGCATATATATGGGTGTTGTTTTTGTATCCATTCAGCCAGTCTGTGTGTTTTGGTGGGAGCATTTAATCCATTTACATTTAAGGTAATTATTGATATGTATGTTCCTATTACCATTTACTTAATTGTTTTGCGTTGTTCTTGTAGGTCTTTTCCTTCTCTTGTGTTTCTTGCCTAGAGAAGTTCCTTTAGCATTTGTTGTAGAGCTGGTTTGGTGGTGCTGAAGTCTCAGCTTTTTTTTTTTTTTTTTTTTTTTTTTTTTTTTTTTTTTGTGGTAGGCGGGCCTCTCACTGCTGTGGTCTCTCCCTTTGCGGAGCACAGGCTCCGGACGCGCAGGCCCAGCAGCCATGGCTCACGGGCCCAGCCGCTCCGCGGCACGTGGGATCCTCCCGGACCGGGGCACGAACCCGCGCCCCCTGCATCGGCAGGCGGACCCCCAACCACTGCGCCACCAGGGAAGCCCTCAGCTTTTGCTTGTCTATAAAGCTTTTAATTTCTCCATCAAATCTGAATGAGATCCTTGCTGGGTAGAGTAATCTTGGTTGTAGGTTTTTTTCCTTCATCACTTTAAATATGTCCTGCCACTCCCTTCTGGCTTGTAGAGTTTCTGCTGAAAGATCAGCTGTTAACCTTATGGGGATTCCCTTGTGTGTTATTTGTTGTTTTTCCCTTGCTGGTTTTAATATGTTTTCTTTGTATTTAATTTTGACAGTTTGATTATTATGTGTCTTGGCATGTTTATCCTTGGGTTTATCCTGTATGGGACTCTCTGTGCTTCCTGGACTTGATTGAGTACTTCCTTTCCTATATTAGGTAAGTTTTCAACTATAATCTCTTCAAATATTTTCTCAGTCCCTTTCTTTTTCTCTTCTTCTTCTGGGACCCCTATAATTCGAATGTTGGTGCATTTAATGTTGTCCCAGAGGTCTCTGAGACTGTCCTCAGTTCTTTTCATTCTTTTTTCTTTCTTCTGCTCTGCAGTAGTTATTTCCACTATTTTATCTTTCAGGTCACTTATCCGTCCTTCTGCCACAGTTATTCTGCTATTGATCCCATCTAGAGTATTTTTCATTTCATTTATTGTGTTGCTTATCGTTGCTTGCTTCCTCCTTATTTCTTCTAGGTCCTTGTTAACTGTTTCTTGCAATTTGTCTATTCTGTTTCCAAGATTTTGAATCATCTTTACTATATTATTCTGAATTCTTTTTCAGGTAGACTGCCTATTTCCTCTTCATTTGTCAGGTCTGGTGTGTTTTTATCTTGCTCCTTCATCTGCTGTGTGTTTTTCTGTCTTCTCATTTTGCTTATCTTACTGTGTTTGGGGTCTCCTTTTTGCAGGCTGTAAGTTCGTAGTTCCTGTTGTTTTTGGTGGCTGTCCCCAGTGGCTAAGGTTGGTTCAGTGGGTTGAGTAGGTTTCCTGGTTGGGGGGACTAGTGCCTCTGTTCTGGTGGATGACGCTGGATCTTGTCTTTCTGGTGGGCAGGTCCATGTCTGGTGGTGTGTTTGGGGATGGTAGTAACCTTATTATGATTTTAGGCAGCCTCTCTGCTAATGGATGGGGCTGTAGACCTGTCTTGCTCTTTGTTGGGGATAGAGTGTCCAGCACTGTTCGTTGCTGGTCCTTGAGTGAAGCTGGGTCTTGGTGTTGAGATGGACATGGCTGGGAGATTTTCGCCATTTGATATTGCGTGGAGCTGGGAGGTCTCTTGTGGACCAGTGTCCTGAGGTTGGTTCTCCCACCTCAGAGACACAGCCCTGGTGCCTGGCTGGAGCGCCAAGAGCCTTTAGTCCACACGGCTCAAAATAAAAGGGAGAAAAAATAGAAAGGAAGGAAGGAGGGAGGGAAGGAAGGAAGGAAGGAGGGAGGGAAGGAAGAAAGGAAGGGAGGAAGGAAGGAAGAAAGGAAGGAAAAAATGAAGGAAGGAAGAAAGCAAGAAAGGAAGGAATGAAGGAGGAGAGGAAGAAAGGGAGGAAGGAAGGGAGGAAAGAAGCGAGGAAGGAAGGAAGAAAGGGAAGGAGGGAAGAAAGGAAGGAAGAAAGAAAGGGAGAAGACAAAATAAAGTAGGATAAAGTATAGTTATTAAAATAAAAAGTAGGGCTTCCCTGGTGGCGCAGTGGTTGAGAATCCGCCTGCCGATGCAGGGGACACGGGTTCGTGCCCCGGTCTGGGAAGATCCCACATGTTGCGGAGCGGCTGGGCCCGTGAGCCATGGCCGCTGAGCCTGCGCATCTGGAGCCTGTGCTCCACAACGGGAGAGGCCACAACAGCGAGAGGCCTGCATACCACAAAAAAAAAAAAAAAAAAAAAAAAAAGTAATTATTAAGAAGAAAAATTTCTATTAAAAAAAAAAAAACAAAGAAAAACGGGTCGGTCTAACCCTAGGACAAATGGTGAAAGGAAAGCTAGCTATACAGACAAAATTTCACACAGCGGCACACACATACACACTCACAAAAAGAAAAAAGGGGAAAATAATAGTATATCTTGCTCCCAAAGTCCACCTCCTCAACTTGGGATGATTCGTTGTCTATTCAGGTTTTCCACAGATGCAGGGCACTTCAAGTTGATTGTGGAGCTTTAATCAGCCGCTTCTGAGGCTGCTGGGAGAGACCTCCCTCTCTCCTCTTTGTTCGCACAGCTCCTGGGGTTCAGCTTTGGACTTGGCCCCGCCTCTGCGTGTAGGTCGTCCGAGGGCGTCTGCCCTTCACTCAGGCAGGAGAGGGTTAAAGGAGCAGCTGATTCGGGGGCTCTGGCACAGGCCGGGGGGGAGGGAGGGGCACGGATGTGGGGCGAGCCCGCAGCGGCAGAGGCTGGCGTGATGCTGCACCGGCCCGAGGCGCGCCGTGCGTTCTCCCGAGAAAGCTGTCCCTGGATCCCGGGACCCCGGCAGTGGCGGGCTGCACGGGCTCCCGGAAGGAGCGGTGTGGAGAGTGACCTGTGCTCGCACACAGGCCTCTTGGTGGTGGCAGCAGCAACCCTAGCGTCCCACACCCATCTCTACTGTCCGTGCCGACAGCCGCGGCTCGCGCCCGTTTCTGGAGCTCCTTTACCTGGTGCCCTTAATCCCCTCTCCTCGCGCCCCTGTAAGCAAAGAGGCAAGAAAAAGTCTCTTGTCTCTTCGGCAGCTCCGCGCCCGTTTCTGAAGCTCCTTTAAGCGGCGCGCTTAATCCCCTCTCCTTGCGCCCAGGAAGCAAAGAGGGAAGAAAAGGTCTCTTGTCTCTTTGGCAGCTCCAGACTTCAACTGGACTCCCTCCCGGCCAGCCGTGGTGCACTAACCCCTTCAGGCTGTTTTCACTCTGCCAACTCCAGTCCTTTCCGTGGGATCCGACTGGAGCCCGAGCCTCAACTCCCGGCCCCCGCCCGCCGCGGCGGGGGAGCAGAAAAGCCTCTCCGGCTGGTGAGTGCCGGTTGGCACCGATGCTCTGTGCGGCAGTCTCTCCGCTTTGCCCTCCGCGCCTTGTGGCTGTGCTCTCCTCCACGGTTCCGGAGCTTACCCCTCCGCCACCCACAGTCTCCGCCAGCGAAGGGGCTTCTAGTGTGTGGGAACCTTTCCTCCTTCACACCTCCTTCCCACTGGTGCAGGTCCTGTCCCCTATTCTTTTGTCTGTGTTTATTCTTTTGCCCTACCCAGGTTCGTGGGGAGTTTCTTGCCTTTTGGGAGGTCTGAGGTCTTCTGCCAGCGTTCGGTGGGTGTTCTAGGAGAAGTTCCACGTGTAGATGTATTTCTGATGTCTCTGTGAGGAGGAAGGAGATCTCCGCATCTTACTCTTCCGCCATCTTCGACATAGAGTATTTGTGTTGAGTTTTAGGAGGTGTTAACAGTTTCCCAAGAGGTGCTATCAGTTTTCCCTTCCTCCAGGATTGAATTGCGTATTCCTTTTGTTCTACATCCTTGCCAACATTTGTTGATGTCATTTTTAATTTTTAAAAAATATTTTTAGCCGTTCTGGTCGTTTGTTATAGTATCTTACTGCAGTTTTAATTTGCATTTCCTGAATGCCTGATTGAGTGCATATTTATATGTTTTATTGGCCAATTGGATATCTCCTTTGTCAAGTATCTTTAAGGCTTTTACGGTTTGTTTTTATTCTGTTCTGTTGATCTGTTTATGTATCCTTATAATAAGTACCACACTATCTTATTGCTGTAACTTTATAATAAGCCTTAACCTATTTTAGTATGGGCCTCTCACTGTTATGGCCTCTTCCGTTGCGGAGCACTGGCCCCGGACGCGCAGGCTCAGCGGCCATGGCTCACGGGCCTAGCCGCTCCACGGCATGTGGGCTATTCCCCGACCGGGGCACGAACCCATATCCCCTGCATTGGCAGGCAGACTCTCAAACACTGCGCCCCCAGGGAAGCCCCTTCACACTATTCTTGACTGGTCTTAGCCCTTTGAGTTTCCACATAAATTTTAGAAGCAGCTTGTCAGTTTCTACATTGAAAAACCTTCTGGGGTTTTGATTAGAATTTCAGTTATTCTAGGAGATCATTTTGGTGAGAACTGGTATCAACAATATTGAAGATTTTAGTCTGTTTACGTGGTATATACGTCTCTGTGGTTAAGTCTTCTTTATTTTAGCTGTATTTTGTATTGTATATTTTTTATTTGATTTATTCCCAGGTATTTGGTTTTTTGAAATTGTATTTTAAAAACTTTCATTGTCTAATTCCTTGTTTCTAATATATAGAGATTAATTTTATTTTTGACATTTTACTTTTAATCTGTTATACTTATTATCTTTAAAACTTGCTATCAGTATTTAATTCTTAGTTTTATCTATAGATTCTTCAGGATTTTCTGCCCGCACAATCCTGTTGCTGCTAGTGATGACTCTTCTATTTCTTCCTTTCTAATTCTTTTCCTTTTATTTATTTTTCTTGCCTTTTTGTACTGTCTGTAGGATCAGCAGCACAACTTACTGCTCAAGGTATTGATCTGTGCATTTAATTATTCAGTTTGTCTCTTTTAAAGATTGACACACCTAATTCTGTTTTATTTAATAGTGAACTGAATTCAAAGCTGCAAGATACTTTAGAGCAAATTGAGGTAAGAAGAATTATATATGAAGTTAAATGACTTTTTCTTTTCAGAGGTTTTTGAATAGCATAGATGCATCTTATGTTTTGACTTTCATGTTATTATCAGTGTTTCTACATCACTATACTTTGTGTTTTTCATTTGGAATATCTGCATGGTCAAGTTAATTTACTTGTACTCTCAATAATACTTTAGGAATTGTGGGATCTGAAAAGAGTATTTTAAAATATTACCATATCCAGCAGGATCCCTGAACTGTTAGTCATAGGTGTGTTCTCCTATAAACTATAGGCAAAATACTTAACCATGTATTAATTATTTTTTGATTATCAGCTGCTACTCCTTTTTAGTTTAGTGAGTTTATTTATTTAAGAATGATTATTGGTTGATGATAACCCTCCTAAATTCTTAAACCTCATAATAATATCTCATACAATTCATCAAATATGTAGAAACTGGAAAGGAAAAGCTATGTTATTATGAGCATAAAGCCTTTTCCTCCTACATTTATTCAGAGTTCATCTCTTTCCTCAGAATCTTTGCAAAGCAGAGTGCTCATTTAAATAAACTTAATAAGAATCATTTGGTTCCTTCTGGTACTTTATTTTATTGTTTTCCTGATGAGAGTACTTAGAAAAGTTGAAGCTAGAATTTCAAATGACTTTTTTGAAAGTAGTTTTTGATCATAAATGCAATTATTTCCTAATTGTAAGAATGATAGTTTATTTGATAAACATAAATAGAACTGCTTTGAAAATCCCTTAAGTAAATAATCACGTGAATATTTTAATGAGGACTTTCAAAGCTCAGCTTCGTTCATTCTTATAATTTTCTATATAAGTACAGAATAATATTTATCTCAATGAAATCATTGAGATAGAAACCCATAAACAAAGTTAGTACATTTACATATAAAAGGGCAGTAACTTGAGGTATGTACTTTTAAGGTCAGTGTAGTTTTCTTGAAAATTATCAATGCTTTTCAGTGATTTACAGAAGGATTGTTTTATTTTTCAGTAGTCCTACAAACTCAGTTCATATAATTGTAAGATTTTAGCAGATGCTTGAGGAAACATAGTTAAATAATATTAAAAACTAAAATTCCTTTAGAGACTATGATAATTATTTTGTGTCCCTTGAAACACTAGGCATGGTTTTTTAAAAACTCGTATATTAATAACATCTCAATAAACTTGAGTATAGCTGGTAATAAGAATTATAATTTATTTATATTTTTATTTAAATTTGTTTTTGAGTATTAAATCCAGTGTAATAGTAAATGTATTTAGATATTAGTTAAAAGTGAGAAATTAGTCTTAATATTTTCTTCTTACTACCTTGAAAATATAATTCCTTAACCACCTCTTGCCTCCTCTTTTAATAATACAGGAACAGTTGGATGTTGCTCTGTCCAAAATCTGCAAGAATTTTGACATTAACCATTATACCAAGGTTCAACAAGCTTATCGACTTCTTGGAAAAACACAGGTTAGTTTTGAAAAGATGTTTTCTTTTTTCTTAATCAGGAATCTGTTGATCTTCATGATTGCTTAAGTTTGAATATTATTATTAATATAGTGTGCTTAAAAAGTTTCATTTAACAAAGTAAATTTTTATGTTCTATTAACAATAGTAACATGATCTCATAGGCTCAGAGTATATGTAGTGTGATTAAAGCATTATAGAAGTCTGTTTTAAACTTTGAAGTGTTTCTCAGGTTTAATATTTTCACCATTCTATGTAGTTTTTTAAAAATGTGTATTATGAGATAATTCAGTGGGAGAGAATTGTAGTCTTTTTTACCTCAACTCTTGGTCCCGAATAAGAACTTCTAAATTTGGAGCCTCATGGTTCCTAGATGGGCCATCATGACTCCCTCAAAGTGGTATGTAAACTTTTGTGCATTGTGTACATTTGTTGTAAAATAGGTCCGTTGCATTTATCAGATTTTTCAAAGAATTCTATTATCCTCAGAATGTCCTCACTGCTCGCATGATGCATGGCTTTACATACTCTTACTGCTCAAGGGCTTCCTTGAAAAATTTGAAGTAGAGGCCACAGTTTGAAAATTAATTACATCTTCTGCACATATAAGATTATACATTTTTCTAGAGAACATCCAAACATGATAGGTGTAAATGTTTTCTTCCCTTAAATGCTCTCTTGTCTTAGAAGGAAATTGAAGACTTTACCAAACTATTTAAACTCTATTTACATTTTATAATAAGAATAAAGAAGTTTGGTTATTTATTGTATTTTATTAGTTTTTAATATCTAAAGCTATACCTAGGGAAAAATACTAGAAGGAAGACATTGGTAATTTCGAGGAACATGTTTAAAAACCTTTGAAAATACAACTATTACTTCTGATTTCCCCCATTAGGTGAATTCTTTCACTCATTAAATATTTATTGGTACCTACTATGTGCATTGCTTCAGGCACCTGGATATAGGCCCTCATGTATCTTACCTTCTAGTGAGGGAGACAAACATTAAAGAAATAAATCAGTGTAAGTGGATAGAGTGATGCAAAGTACTGATTTATATAGGATAGTCAGGAAAGGCTTCTCTGAGAAGATGACCATTGAGTATCCTGAACAATGTAAAGGAATGATGGCAGAAGTCATCCAAAGGTGTGATGATGCATGACATGTTTGGGAAAAGGCAGGATGGGTACCAGTGATAAATACAGAGCAACAGAGCAGTGTTCACAATTCAGATTTATCTGTAGTGGTACGATGTTCTGGTTATTTGCAAATAATCAACACTTATAATTCTGTGTATAATAGCTATTTGTGCTGTAGCTAAAATTGGTAAACATTTTTTCCTGTGTTTTTAAAATCTGTTGAAATTTATTTATTTTAATAATAAGAGATTATGTTGTATGTTTTTTCTTTCCATAGACAGCAATGGATCAACTTCATATGCACTTCACCCAAGCCATTCATAATACCGTGTTTCAAGTTGTTCTTGGTTATGTGGAACTATGTGCAGGAAACACAGATACAAAATTCCAAAAGCTGCAATATAAGGATCTCTGTACAGTATGTCATAACTTAATTATTATTCATATGAATCTATTTTAGTTTTTAAGTTTATATCTTTTAGAGCCTACTATTTGAAGATATGTTTGCAAACAGTTTTTCTCCCATATTATTCTTTTCTTCATAGAGAAACTGGAAGATTCAGTCACATAAATAGTAAAGGTTGATAAGACGGTACAGATTTGTGGAGTGTGGTTGCTTCTAAATGGACTCTCTATCCTCTTATAGCTTCTTTTACCCCTCTGTCTCAGGGTCTTAACTCTCTTCTGTAATAGCATCTAGGGTGCTTTTAAGCAACCATCTTTGCTGATTTTCCTTACATACTTTCAATCAGTCTTTTCATGTGTATAAATGTTGCTTCTGTCAGCATCTCTAACCAATTTTTCTTTTTCATTCTTAAAGAAACATAGGTCTGTAGGTAATATAATCCACAGGTGGGAAGTGAACTGAGTTGGGTTCTCCTTTCGAATTGTTCCCACTGATGGATTGGTGTAGTGTGAGGAAAAGAGAATGATGAACCTCTAGGAGAATGGGGGTGCTATTTGCTTTTAAAGGAAGCCTGGTAAAGCATGAATTCTGTTTGATACTTATTAACAGAATTAGGTATGATAGGTTCTTTAATGTTGAAAGAACAGACTTAGAGGAGCTCAATAATGAGATGAAGAATAGGATGCAATTTTAAGGTGGCCCACTTTCTTTGGCACTATTCTTGATAAAAAATTAAGGAAGTTTAGAAATTACCTCAGGTCTCTTGGAAGTATTTAAGTCAGTGCTGTTACTGGCAGACAGGGATGTGAGTATCTCTTATAAGCCTAAGTAAATTTTAACTTGTTTTATAATATTGAGTTATATTTGACCTGTTTAAATCAGGTAAGATTAGGAAGAGATTATCTCATATCATATTTATTTATTTAGTTTGATAAAAAGATGTGGACTTTTAGTAACTGAGTTCTATAAATGAAAGTGGTTAGCTCAGTAGAGGAAAAATGGAAGGAAGCCTTAGAAGTTCAATCAATAAGCTGATGAAAGGAAACTTAAATGTGTTTTCCTGGTGAGAACACATATCAAGGATCTGGAATGGCGTAACTCAGGCAAGTGAGGTGATTTGTGAAGGAGCCTTGTATTAGAATGTACAATTCTTAATTTTTCAATATATGGCATTTGGGAATCATTTTTTCCCTAATTAAAATTAACTGATAATAATTATTGACGAAATACTGGTGTAGGAGCATATGTGACAACCGAGTGTCAGGTAAGAAAGAAGCAACAGAGCCCTCAGGATATATGTGCAGGTCGTTGACTGGCAGATTTTGGAAGTGAGAAGGAAGAGCCCAGGCATTTGGGCAGTTGGTTTTCTCTGTGTAGTAGCAATGTTCTTTTTTTTTTTTTTGCGGTGCGCGGGCCTCTCACTGTTGTGGCCTCTCCAGTTGCAGAGCACAGGCTCCGGACGCGCCGGCTCAGCAGCCATGGCACACGGGCCCAGCCGCTCTGCGGCATGTGGTATCTTCCCAGACTGGGGCACAAACCCACGTCCCCTGCATCAGCAGGCGGACTCTCAACCACTGCGCCACCAGGGAAGCCCAGTAGCAATGTTTTGAAGGAAGTCCTTAATCAAAGATAAAAGTTTAAATATAACATTAAAAATTGAAATAAGTGATTTAAAATTTTGTGTTGAAGTATAGTTGATTTAAAATTTCTGCTGTACAGAGAAGTGATTCAGTTATACGTATATATGTTCTTTTTCATATTCTTTCCCATTGTGGTTTATCACAGGCTATTGAATATAGTTCCCTGTGCTGTACAGTAGAACCTTGTTTATCTATTTTATATATAGTAGTTTGTATCAGTTTAGCTCTTTTATTTTTTATTCTTTTTTAACATCTTTTTTGGAGTATAATTACTTTACTATGGTGTGTTAGTTTCTGCTGTATCACAAAGTGAATCAGCTAAACATAAACAGAAATTCCCATATCTCCTCCCTCTTGAGTCTCCCTCCCACCCCTCTAGGTGGACACAAAGCACTGAGCTGATCTCCCTGTGCTATGCGGCTGCTTCCCACTAGCTATCTATTTTACATTTGGTGTGTATATATGTCCATGTATTTCATGTATTTTATTTTAGACAATCACTTCCCCATCTTATATTTTTCATGGCATCCCATTTTTGAAAAGACCAGGCCCTCTGCCTTATGGAATGTGGCAACGGATCTTACTGTTGATCCCCTCTGCTCAGCACAGGGTCTGGTAATAGTAGCCTTTCTGTCTGTTTGCTGAGCACTTGAAAACAGTGATAATGGTTATGAGTAATAATCACAGAAGCTAAAAAAAAAAAAAATTGAAATAAATGAAATAGTACACTGATCAGAGTTGATGGAAGGATAGTGTTTCTGTAAACAGGGGAACATTTTGTTTCCTTTAAATGGAAGGAGATTGGAAATGAAAAGAGATAATCATCTGCTTGTTCTTATTCACACTATTAGTTTATAAATTTTTTTTAATATAAATTTATTTTTTGCTGTGTTGGGTCTTCGTTGATGTGTGCGGGCTTACTCTAGTTGCAGCAAGCGGCGGCTACTCTTTGTTGTGGTGCGTGGGCTTCACGTTGCAGTGGCTTCTCTTGTTGCGGAGCACGGGCTCTAGGCACACGGGCATCAGTAGTTGTGGCACACGGGCTTAGTAGTTGTGGCTCGCGGGCTCTAGAGTATAGGCTCAGTAGTTGCAGCACATGGGCTTAGTTGCTCCATGGCATGTGGGATCTTCCCGGACCTGGTCTTGAATCCGTGTCCCCTGCACTGGCAGGTGGATTCTTAACTACTGCGCCACCAGGGAAGCCCCACAGTATTGTTTTAAACCACTCAAAGATGTCAGTCTATTACTAAATGGGCTAGAATGAAATTGAACTCTTTTTTTTCTTCTTTTTGGATATTCCTTTACAAAGAAACGAGGGGCAAAATTAGTGTTCTGTTTTTTTTTTTCTCTGGTAAACAGAGAACTTCAGCGTTCTTAAGGCCAGCAGCATACTGTCCCATTATGAAGTATCTGCCATTTGTGTTCTGTTACCATTGCTCTAAGTTTAAAAGTTTAGTTGACTTTGAACCTTTTGAAGTCATTTTGTAACTGAATGTACTTTCTTTACTAAACTGTAATTTCTAAGTGATTTAATTAAAGGCACAATTTTTCTTTTTATAGTTTATCTTTGTCTAGTTTCCTGTTTTTTCTTGAATGTATCAACTTAGAGTTTTTAGATCAGTAATTTAGGCTCTTTTAAAAAATATGTACATTATCTTGAAGCACAGAAAAGGGACAACTCCTTAGAAACAAAAGTTTCAAATGAGAATTAAATCTCATTTCTGGCAAGGACCAATGTAAAGGGGCATAGTGGTTATTTTATCTGATTAAAAAGCCTTTTTGTGATTGCATTTATCAGTACATTGATGTACCCTACATGTTCACACCAGTTTGTGGAGAGATTTAAAGACACCAAGTGGAAGCTCTTTATTTAGTGACCTTGTAGAGAAACATTTTGTAGGTGTTTTGAAAGTTTATGAAGTATGCATCAGTTTTTTTTTTTTAATGTTTTTTTAACATTTTTTTTTGGCAGGCTGATGGGTTTCCCTTGGGAGCTTATTTCAAGATGTTAATTAGGATACTGTTGATTAATTTTATGATAATAGAGCTGGCTAAGCTGGCTGCAGTGTTCTCAACCATTTTTCAACTGTTCATTTCGAAATGCTTTTAATGAGTTTTGAGTTCCGGTTTTGAAATGAACTTGATAATGTAATAATACTTTGGGGGAAAATGTAATGTTTCTTTTATAAAAAGCTTTCTGAAATAATTTCAATATGTATTTTCTCCTTTTGTCACATTGGAGGTGTTTAGTAAATGTTTCTTTACTATATTGGATTGACCTCTTTGTCTCTAACTTGTGTGGTGTTGACTTAAATCAATTTTCAGATTTGGTTAAGTGAGAGGGAAAGAAAACCAGCATTGAGTGCTTTCTCCATGCCATGTACTTTTACAGGTTTTTTACATGCATACATCATAGACCAACTAAAGGCTCATCAAATGTTCCATTCTTCTAGTTTTAAAATTTTTGATTCTTATAAATAATACCTCTTGATATTGAATTATAATTCATTGGCAGTTTGAGGGTCAATAAATATTTTTAGTAAGATCTCTGTTGAAGGTTCAGTTTATTTTGATGTTCATATAAGAGCCTAGAGAAATTTCCTCTTGAGACAAAAAGCTATTTCTGTTCTTAAATTCTCAGGGCACTTTCTGTTGTGAAGAATTAATATATTTTTCTCTTATCAAATAGTATGAGAGTATACAGATTCTCTATGATGATAAGCTGCCAGGAATTTCAGTGCTAAATTTTTTTTTTTTTTTTTTTTTTTTTTTTTTTTTTTGTGGTACACGGGGCCTCTCACTGTTGTGGCCTCTCCCGTCGCGGAGCACAGGCTCCGGACGCGCAGGCTCAGCGGCCACGGCTCACGGGCCCAGCCGCTCCGCGGCATGTGGGATCTTCCCAGACCGGGGCACGAACCCGTGTCCCCTGCATCGGCAGGCGGACTCTCAACCACTGCGCCACCAGGGAAGCCCAGTGCTAAATTTAATGTTCATTTGTAGTAACCATCTTGTTTTGGGTTTTCTGTAGAATTAACTGCCTCCTTATCCTTTTTCTGTTTTCTGACTTCTTAAACTAGTCTCTTTATATGTTTTTATATCACTCACAGTCTTTATGGAGTTAGAATACTGATTATATAAGTAGTCACTCAAATTCAGCAATCATTAATTAATATGTTTACTCTTAAAATACATGTATTTTAAATTATACACCTAAAACATTGTAGGAAAATACAGATAAGCAAAAGAAGAAAATAAAAAATAATATTTCTGTATGCAGAGCTGGTTCTTTTAATGTGTATATAAGCAAATAGCTTTTTAAAGTAGGATTATGCTGTACACACAGATTTAGAACATTTTTTTCCACTTGCTACGTTATAAACAATTTTTCATTTCAGTAAATATGCTATGCACATACCTTTTAGTGGCTTGACAGTATTTCACTGTAAGAGATCCTGTGGATTAATTAACCAGTTTCTTATTCTTTGATGTTCATAATGACAAAAGTTGGAAATAATATAAATAACACTGTAGTAGATATTTTTAAAGTTAAATCTTTGCACACATCATTAATTATTTCTTTAGGATAAATGATGAAAAATAAAATTGCATTGCCAAAGGCTTTGGTTTATATTTCCAAAATTGCCCTCTAGAAAATGTGTTTCAACTTATGCTCCTCATCAGTAGTTTCTGCTTTTATCCTTTTTCCTGTGCACATGAATGCTGATTATTTTATATTTAATAGCTTAATTGTCAGATACCAGAAGGTAGCATATCAGTACTAATTTATGTAGCTTGTCATTCAAGCATATTTAGGATGTGAAGGAAATTAAACAGGGACATTTCATTGATTGTTTAGGTTAATTTGGTTGATTTGGTTGGATAGGTGAGTGGACCTTTCCTTTCTTACTAGAGAAACCTTTTCAGTTGGAGGAATAATGCTATTTACTTACTTGATTGCTTTATCTGATCAGTTTTAAAATACTCTAAGAATTCAGATGTCACATTTATTCTTATCACTTATATAGTAGCACCCAGCTAATTTTTTATATGAGTTATATATATATATTTTAATATAAGAGTTATGTATTGGTTTCTAAATATTTAAGGTAAAATAAAAAATAAGTTTTGGTAATTTTAAATATTCAAAACTTAATGATCAAAAGATAAGGAAAGTTTATCCTCCGTCTCTTCCTTTTTCCCTGCCATTTACTCTTTGGATTGTCAAGAACTGTGAAGGGTCTGAAATTTTATCCTACTTGCAGATTAACAAGCTAGCCTGTTACTGTTTCATGGATACTGGTAGAAGATGCAAGATTCCACTTTCTTTTTTTTTCTTTTTTTTTTTTTAAAAAGGGCCTTGTTCCAACCAAAATGTGGACATGCTTTTATTTTTTTTTATTTTTTATTTTTTTAACATCTTTATTTGAGTATAACTGTTTTACAATAATGTGTTAGTTTCTCCTTTACAACAAAGTGAATCAGTTATACATATACATATGTTCCCATAACTCTTCCCTCTTGTGTCACCCTCCCTCCCACCCTCCCTATCCCACCCCTCTAGGTGGTCACAAAGCACAGAGGTGAACTCCCTGTGCTATGCTGCAGCTTCCCACTAGCTATCTAATTTACATTTGGTAGTGTGTATATGTCCCTGCCACTCTCTCACATCGTCACAGCTTACCCTTCCCCCTCCCCATATCCTCAAGTCCATGCTCTAGTAGGTCTGTGTTTTATTCCCATCCTACCACTAATCTCTTCATGACATTTTTTTTTTTTAGATTCCATATATATGTGTTAGCATACGGTATTTGTTTTTATCCTTCTGACTTACTTCACTCTAAGATTCCACTTTCTTAACTCTCAGACTTAGTATAAACCAGTTTCCCTTGTCATTACCCAGCTTTTGTTAATCAGTCAAGTAATGGGTTCAGCTCAGCAAGGGTAAATAAGGTTATAAAGAGTTTGTAACCTAGTAAGGTCACATTAATTATGATCAGAGGTAGGATAAAAGTTCAAACAACGTATATAGTAGTGTCAATGGGATCAACACAGTTCTTTAAGGGTTTAAGGAGGCAAAAGAGGAGCCTGCAAGTTTTGAGTTGATTTTGGATTTCAAGAAGCATGATGTATGTGGCTGAATACAGGGATACAGAGGAAATATCCTGAGCAATGGCATGAAAGAAGAGCATAGGGCAAGTGAAAGGAACAGTAGGTTGTCTGGCTTGGTTTAACAGGATTAAACCAAGTATGATGATTTGGTGGTTTCTGCCATAGCCTGGAACTAATGAGTGCCTATGGAGAACATGCTTTGGGCTGATGTTATCTGAGTAACCAGCTTTCCCTCTCTTGGCTGGAAGTGAAGGGGTTTTCTAGTCACTTGAAACTGGCTCAGGTGTGATGCCCAAGTCTATGAACCCTTAAAACTATCAATGTAATTTAGACTGCTGGGTGATTTTGTGTGTGTGTGTGTGTGTGTGTGTGTGTGTGTGTGTGTGTAGGATGGGGGTAAATGTTAAAGAGCCAACCTATTTTTAAGATGTGGTACACAGCTGCCAGCAGAAACAAAGTAATTTACTGGTAAAAGCCATTCTCATAACCTGCCAAGAAACCATATTCTTAATTTGTCTTTTTACATTTTAATACTGCCCATTTTTGGTGATAATCTTAGCATAGGGGTTCACAGCATTTTATTACTTGAAACTTTGAAAGATAAATTATATATTCTGATAACACAAGCTTTGCTTGTTTTATAGTATTAAGCTTTCCATTTGATTAAGGCCATTTAGCAGCCATTAGACAAAACTGAGGATGGTAGTAAAGGAGCCCCCTTCTGTGTATTTCACAATTTAGAGGGTGCTAGTTACTTAGTTCCAAGTTGGCATCATTCATAGCATACATATTACATATGTCTTCATGTGTAAATACATATTTAGTATTAATGATAAAATGCCTGGGAGATGAGAATGACTTTTTTCACCAAGATGTTTGTGTTTTTTGTTTTGTTTTGTTTTTTACAATGTTGTGTTAGTTTCTGCTGTACAGAAAAGTGAATCAGCTATATGTATACATATATCCCCTCTTTTTTGGATTTCCTTCCCATAAGGTCACCACAGAGCACTGAGTAGATTTCCCTGTGCTATACAGTCTGTTCTCATTAGTTATCTATTTTATACGTAGTAGTATATATATGTCAGTCCCAATTTCCCAGTTCATCCCACTCCCCACATACCCCCTTGGTGTCCATACATTTGTTCTCTACGTCTGTGTCTCCATTTCTGCTTTGCAAATACGTTCATCTGTACCATTTTTCTAGATTCCACATATATGGGTTAATACACAATATTTGTTTTTCTCTTTCTGACTGACTTCACTCTGTATGACAGACTCTAGGTCTATCCATGTCTCTGCAAATGGCACAATTTTGTTCCTTTTTATGGCTGAGTAATATTCCAATGTATATACGTACCACATCTTCTTTATCCATTCCTCAGTTGTTGGACATTTAGGTTGCTTCCATGTCCTGGCTATTGTAAATAGTGCTGCAGTGAACATGGGATGCATGTATCTTTTGGAATTACAGTTTTCTCTGGGTATATGTCCAGGAGTGGGATTGCTGTGTTGTATGGTAGTTCTATTTTTAGTTTTTTAAGGAAGCTCCATACTGTTCTCCACAGTGGCTGTATCAATTTACATTCCCACCAACAGTGTAAGAGGCTTCCCTTTTCTCCACACCCTCTCCAGCATTTGTTGTTTGTAGATTTTTTTGATGATGGCCATTCTGACTGGTGTGAGGTGATACCTCATTGTAGTTTTGATTTGCATTTCTCTAATAATTAGTGATGTTGAGCAGCTTTTCATGTGCTTCTTGGCCATCTGTTGGTCTTCTTTGGAGAAATGTCTATTTAGGTCTTCTGCCCATTTTTGGATTGGGTTGTTTGTTTTTTTAATATTGAGCTGCATGAGTTGTTTATATATTTTGGCGGTTAATCCTTTGTCCATTGATTCGTTTGCAAATATTTTCTCCCATTTTGAGGGTTGTCTTTTCGTCTTGTTTAGTGTTTCCTTTGCTGTGCAAAAGCTTTGAAGTTTCATTAGGTCCCATTTGTTTAGTTTTGTTTTTAATTCCATTTCTCTAGGAGGTGGGTCAAAAAGGATCTTGCTGTGATTTATGTCATGGAGTGTTCTGCCTATGTTTTCCTGTAAGAGTTTTATAGTGCCTGGCCTTACATTTAGGTCTCTAATCCATTTTGAGAATATTTTTGTGTATGGTGTTAGGAAGTGTTTTGATTTCATTCTTTTACATGTAGCTGTCCAGTCTTCCCAGCACCACTTATTGAAGAGACTGTCTTTTCTCCATTGTATATCCTTGCCTCCTTTGTCTTAGGTTAGTTGACTATAGGTATGTGGGTTTATCTCTGGGCTTTCTATCCTGTTCCATTGATCTATATTTCTGTTTTTGTGCCAGTACCATACATACTGTCTTGATTACTGTAGCTTTGTAGTTTAGTCTGGAGTCAGGGAGCCTGATTCCTCCAGTTCTGTTTTTCTTTCTCAAGATTGCTTTGGCTATTCAGGGTCTTTTGTGTTTCCATAAAAATTTAAAAAATTTTGGTTCTAATTCTGTGAAAAGTGCCATTGGTAATTTGGTAGGGATTGCACTGAATCTGTAGATTGCTTTGGGTAGTAGAGTCATTTTCACAATATTGATTCTTCCAGTCCAATAACATGGTTTATCTCTCCATCTTTGTGTCATCTTTGATTTCTTTCATCATTATCTTACAGTTTTCTGCATACAAGTCTTTTGCCTCCTTAGGTAGGTTTATTCCTAGGTACTTTATTCTTTTTGTTGCACTGATAAATGGAATTGTTTCCTTATTTTCTCTTTCTGATCTTTTATTGTTAGTGTGTAAGAATGCAAGAGATTTCATGCGTTAATTTTGTATCCTGCAGCTTTACCGCATTCATTGATCAGCACCAGTAGTTTTCCTGTGGCATCTTTAGGATTTTTTTATGTATAGTATCATGTCATCTGCAAACAGTGACAGTTTTACTTCGTGTTTTCCGATTTGGATTCCTTTTATTTCTTTTTCTTCTCTGATTGCTGTGGCTCGGACTTCATGTTTTTAAATCATGAATGGGCTAGTTTAGTATAAGGAAAGTTTTGCTACAGCATATGACTATTTTACCTATGGAGAGTCATAGTTTTTAAAGCTTCAGAGAGACTCTAGGTTATTTGCTTTATCCCTTGGCATTAGATATATGAAGTGAAATGCTGGAGTCATGACCAAGTAAGTCACAGAGTTGGGACCCAAGCCCAAATATGTGCCATCCAGTCCACTATACTGAGCACCACTCTGATTTCCAGTGATTAGAAAGTACCTCAGCTATTCATGTTTTGTACAGCTTGGTCCTTACAGAAGTAATTAGAAGTTGGAGAGATGTTGTAATTGCTTGGCCCAGCCACTTATTTAGGTCCAGAGTTCAGCCTTCCCAGAGATATTTTTAGCTCCCTGGGCCTAGTGCTGTTTTGACCTGCAACGTATTTCCAGAAACCTCCCAGCTAAACAGTAGTCCTTTCCAGCAGCTTCTGGTGATGTGAGCTCACTGTGCTAATAGCATTCATCTAAAGATGCTGATAAGCCTTTGTTATTTTCTTTGAAATCCATCTATGAGTGAGTGTGTGTGTTTGGATGGGGGTAGGGATGGCAGCACTAAGAGTTTTAAATCTCTGTGAGGATGCCAAAACATCTGCTCCCTTTGTTTGTCAGGATATGATTAGAGTGATAAATCAAAGTGAAACAAGAACATAATAATACTTTAAGGATACTCCTAAGAATTTTTATTTTGATGTTTTAATATAAAAAAATCATCTTCCTGAAATTTTTGTAGTTAATTGGTAATAGAGATTTCTGATGGGTATAAAAGTAAATTAATATGAACTAAAAGGCTAATTTAGCATTCTCTTTTTTCCATATTTACCACTTTGCACCAAAGCAACTTTCAAAAGGTGACATTTTTTTCATTGTGTGCTTCAGATTCGAAAAGGCTGCATATATTCATTTCTGGATTTACACTGTTCTGTGAAAATAGCCTCTAGATTCTTATTAAATTTATTATTTATAATTAAGCCTGAGATGTTTCTGGTTTTAACAAGCTAATTTCATGATTTTAATTTTGACCAGGTAGGTTGGTTGGGATGGTTAATAGTAGAGTTGGGATGTACAAAGTTTTACTCTTAACTGATAGTGATGAGATTGGAAATCAGATCTGTGGATTCTATGAAAGTGTTAATCAATATTTGATTAAGGAGTGAATTTTGATGTTTGAATAGTGAAGCTTAGTTGCAATGCTGTGTTGAGCTTTTTGCATTGTAACATCTGGATTTGTGAATCTTCTCTAAATCCTGCCCCCCAGGATATTTGTTACCTGTGATCAATGGTTACTAGACATGTATGTTATCTGTATGGAGGTTGTGAGTTACAAAAAAAAAAACCTAGTTACTTAAAATATTCCTCCTTTTCTGTATGATTTTTGAGATAGTTCTGAAATACACCTTTTTCCTCTTTTCTTCTCACCTCTCAGCCTTTCCTGAATAAATTGGTACTACTAGCTTTAGAATGGAAGTGGAAAATAGCTCTGGAACACAGAAGTGTTTGATAAGTAAATTTCTATTTCTCATATATTCTTAAAAAACTTTTAAGACATGCTATTTAGTTCTTTGGGGTGTCTCACTGTGTGAATATTTTCTAAATTGCTTAATTCAAGGCTTTCGTTCCTATCATTGATACGTGATAAGAACATTGAACTGGAATTGCAATATGGCACTCCTCTGCCTTGGTATTCCTGGTTTTATACTAAATGAATCACCCATCAATTGGGACTCGAACTGAGTTGCAGTGTTAAGTATTTAGTAATAAGTGAATGGATTAAACCAATGAAAAGGTAGCAGATCCAGGAATCTCTAACACTGTTTCACGAAAGGTGAACCTAATATATCCAGAGTGGTTTACTATCTAAGGGGATGTGACTGGTAAGTTGTGGAATTGGTGCTGGTTGGGATGCAGGGCTTCCAATTTCTTATCTAGTTCTCTTTCTGTTATTCTCTGCTGGTGTGAAGAAGAATTGATGTCGGAGTGGAAGTTGTAATTCAGAAACTCAGATTCTCTTCTTGGCCTGCCTTTTATTTTTTGACTACTTATACAATTATTTGCTTATTTGTTTGTTTCTTTGAATCTGTCTTGTTATAGTTATGGTTCACACATGTCTGTGTAATAAGATTCTCTATTTGAAATTTGGAGGTGATTTTTATAAATTAACGAGAGCACTAGTTATGAATGATTTTTAGTGATAAGGTGTTAAAAGCATCAGAAGCATTTTTTTTTTTTTTTTTTTTTTGCGGTACGTGGGCCTCTCACCGTTGTGGCCTCTCCCGTTGTGGAGCACAGGCTCCAGATGTGCAGGCTCAGCGGCCATGGCTCACGGGCCCAGCTGCTCCGTGGCACGTGGGATCTTCCCAGACCGGGGCATGAACCCGTGTCCCCTGCATTGGCAGGTGGACTCTCAACCACTGTGCCATCAGGGAAGCCCAGCATCAGAAGCATTTGTTGCTTTGAGAATCGACACTAGTTGATTGCACAGTATAGGGGAAGTGGTTTCTGGAGTCCAACTTTAAAATGAAATGACTCTTAATGTCAGCTTAGTCTTCAAGTACAGAGATGAACACATTTTGGCTTAAATCTATTAAAAATGATATTTATATATCTATCCCACCTTGCCTTTTTTCTTAAACTATTTACTTTCTGTGTATTTAGTATAATGAATCTATACATTTGTTTCTATTTTAGAATATAAATTTAGGTAAGAATCCTCTTGCTCAGTACATCATAGTCTTATGTTTGTACATAGGAACATTTTTGAAGATAAGTTTGGGAGACTTTTAGACATGGGCATTGGCCTAGCTAGATTTGTGAATTATTTACACTTGAGTAAGTTTGGTGAGAAAAAGCTTGGTATAATTTCACTAAATAATTTCAACGTTTTCTTAAAAAAATTTCATATAAACATTTCTGTGTGTATAATCTCATCCAAACCCATTAGAGTTTAGCAAATAGTCAAGAGGTAACACAGTAAAGAACCTCCTTTTCCTTGAATAAATAGGCAAATAATGTAGCTAGACATTGGTTGGGTGGAGAATAGAAGGTAGTAGTTCCAAGTTTCAATTTTCTGGTTTGTCAAACTGTGGCAAGTATAATAAAAGTTAATTGGTGGGCTATAGCACAATTATTTGTATAGTTATTTTTCTTTGGGAAAAATAAGACTAACACTGCCTTCCTTTTATCTGTCAGAAAGATATGATGGGATATAATTAGATTAAAGTTATTTGCATAACATAAACACAAATTTATGCAAAGTTGAGTTTATGAAAGTTTGTAGAAGAGTACCTTTATTCGGTGAATGATTTTTGAATTGCAGCCCAGAATGTTTTTGTGATTTTTGCTTTTCTTTGTCCTCTGCTTTTAGCTTTTTCCTGACCTTGTGCATCATTATTGGTTTTCATTACATTTGTGTGGTATAAGAGCTATGTCAGTTGTAATAATGTGGTAAAAATAAACCAAGGAAAAAAGCAAGACTGGTTCATTGTAAAGGTAGTAATTATAATAGTAAACAGGGAAAGTCAACATAAAAGGTTACCCCAAATTATGGCATAAATATGCAGAAATATTTGTGTTGGGCTTCCCTGGTGGCGCAGTGGTTGAGAGTCCGCCTGCTGATGCAGGGGATACGGGTTCGTGCCCCTGTCCGAGAGGATCCCACATGCCGCGGAGCGGCTGGGCCCGTGAGCCATGGCCGCTGGCCCTGCGCGTCCAGAGCCTGTGCTCCGCAACAGGAGAGGCCACAACAGTGAGAGGCCCACGTACTGCAAAAAAAAAAAAAAAGGAAATATTTGTGTTGATCTCTGCAAGCCATGTGTAAATCTGGATAGCCATTCTAATTTTTCTGTAAATAGGTACCCATAGCCAATTCGGTATACTCAGAAGTTTCACTCCCTCCTGTGTTCCTTCCATTTTTATTCCCCATGCCACCTCTTACAGGTAAACTGACTTCAGTATTTTCTTCTTTATAGTCACTGTGTTTATTTTTTTGATGATAGGCAGATATACCATTAAATTTTTTTCTATTTCTTATGACATACATATATATATAAAATTTTCCCTTTCTCACATGTATATGTATCATATGAAAAGGAAAATTTTTTATTAAAAATTTTTTTAAAATGTGTATGTCTGCTTATCATTATTTTTCACAGTTGCAAAGTGCTTTTTTGTGTGTGTGAAGATAGTTTATCCAGCTAATCTCCTGTGTTTGGACATTTAGATAGATTCCAGTATTTTGCAGTTACAGATAATCCTTAAAAGAATAACCTTGTGTGTATGTATTTTCACATTGTTTGAAGTACACCTTCAGGATAAATTCCTAGAAGTGAGATTGCTGGGTCAAAGGGAAAATACACATGTGGTTTTGTTAGGTAATGTCAAATTCATTTCCAGAGGATTGTATCATTTTGCATTCCCACCAGCAGTGGATGAGAGTTCCTGTTTTTTTGTTCACAGCCTTGCTAACAGAGTATATATGGTATCAAAGATAAACAAAACTGGACACTAATTAAAGTGGTATGGACAGATTTCAATCAGTAATATACTGTTGTAATGGAGAAAAGAATCCATTGTGAACTGAACTCAGCTTCCATGTGTACAGGGGTCACTGGGCATTGTAAAGGGAGAAAGAGGGACTGGGAAGGGGGATGAACAGGGGCTCAGAAGAAGCAAGGAAGTGAAAAATTACAAAAAGCAAGGGGGCTTGGTCCATGTGAAACACATCTCGGTTAGGCTTCCACCTTCTCCCACAGAGACTGGGAGACAGGGGCCCATTCTTCAGGTTTTAGCTGGAACAAACAATATATTCTTTTGGCAGCCTTGACTTTTCTCAGGCAAGCACTTTAAGGGGTGCTAGGGTCATCCTAGGGCTGTGGCCGTGAGCTGCTAGAAACTACATTAGTGTCTTGTTCAACTCTTTGTAGGTCAAGATTGAGGCCTAATGAAGGAGAGGGCTCAGGGAGCCGGCTAGAGTTTGGTCAAGGGGAGAATCTTTGTTACTGGTCAGCTTTAAAATGTTCACTGATCTGATGTGTGAGAATTTGTTTCTTACTGTAGTTTTAATTTATATTTGCCCTATTATGAGTGAAGTTGGGTATGTTTTCAAATATTTAAGGGCCATCTTTATATCTCTGTTAAGTGTGTTTATATCTTCTTACTATTTTTCTATAGGATTTTTGGTCTTTTCCCCCCAAATTTTTAAGAGTTCATTATAAATGTGAGATTTTTTTCATTGTGACATGTATTGTGAATACTTTTTTCAAGTTTATCATTTGTTGTTTTGTTGTTATACAAAATTTATAAAAATTTTTATGTAGTAAAATTTATCAGATTTTACTTTTATTACCACTGAATTTTGAGTCATAATTCGAAAGCCTTTACCTATATCAAGGTGAGAGAAGAATTAACTCATGTTTTGTTTTGGTGCTAGTATAGTTTTATTTTTTAGGTTCAGCTGTCTTATCCATTTGGAATTTGTTCTTGTGGATGGTGTGAGGAGTAGATCTAATCTAGTCTTTTTCCAACTGACTGTCCAGTTGTCCCAACACTATTAATGAAAAAGACTGTCTTCACTTAAGTGATATGAGATGCTATCTTTATCATATACCATATTTTTATATGAGGTCAGATCTATTTCTGGACTTGTTTTTATTGGTATCTCAGTAAATTCATAAATTAACTTAAGGAGAACTGACATCTCTGATGCTGAGACATCCTAACCAAGAGTGAGGGATGTCTTTCTATTTGTTCAAGTCTACCTTTATGTCTTTCAGTTTTCTTCATAGAATTTTGGATCATTTTTTGTTTATTCCTAAAACTTTAATCTTTTTTGTTGTTATTATAAGTTGAGAGTTCTCATTCGTTATATCTTCTAAATAGTTATTATTTGTATATATGAATTCTGTTATGTTTATATGTTAATTTTATAACCTGCTACCTTGCTGAATTCTTTTACTGTTTGAGTTTTATCATTCATTCTCTAGGAATTATATTCTAGGTATATTATGTCATTTGCAGATAGAAGTAGTTTTATTTCTTCTTTTCCTATTCTTTTGCTTCTTATCATTTTCTCTAGTCTAACTGCATTGGCTAGTACCTCAAGAACATTGTTAAAAAGTAGTGGAGATAGTGAACATCCTTGTCTTCTTCCTGACCACAGTGGATATGCACTAAAGTTTCCTCATCTTAGGGAAATGTTTATCCGTTTTTATTTTCTCATGTGTTATTATTAGGAATGGCTGTTGAATTTTGTCAAAGGGTTTTCAGCATCTTTGGGGACAATCATTTTGTTTTTCTTCTTAGACCTATTAATGTGACAGATTGTTAATAGATCCTATAAGATTGAACCATTGTACTGTTCTTGGCATAAGCCCCGCTTGGGCAGTCTTACTCCAGTGGTTAACAATTCCTTTATTTTACTACTTCTTAGCTGAGTTTCAGAGATTTGACGTGCCTACACAAAAGTGTACTTGCTGAGTCATACAAATTAGTATTTTTATTAATTGCTTGATGAATGAATGTTTTAGTAAATGGAGAATTTAGAGGAGGGGGAAATCATTATGGAGAGAAAAAATACTTTTTGAAAGAGAGAGGACGACTACCAACTGGGATTTCCTGAGCATCAATAACACCATAGCTATACTTTCTATATAGCTTATTTCTACTAGCTATTTATTTTCGAGGGCTCGCATCATAGTCTTATTAGCCTTTCACTGTTTTATCAGCATGATCAGTTGTGGTGGATTGATTACAAATTGAAGAAATGCTACGAAATCTCAAATGATGGAGCAGATGCTCCACTGTGACAGACAGAAAGCCTGCAAAATAGAATTGAAGCATTATTTTACCTGTAGAAAAAAAAGGGCAGAATGACAAGCTGATAGTTTTTACAAAGGATAGAGGGAGAAAAATCCATGCATTTCCTTTAGGGAGAAGATTTGGGACCACATATTGTTTCATAGCCATGTTATAGAACACATTTTAAAATGCTGTTGTCAAATATGAATTATCTATATCCATGTGATTTACAGAATTTGCAGGTTGTCAAAGGTACTTACTTAATTTACATAAATAAAATGATTGACTTGTAAAATCTGACCACCGTTTTGCAAGTTGTAACTTGGGTCCAAGGGTGAGTGTAAAGCTGCATTTCATGCTAAGAACATGGCTTTGAAAAAATATATTTGGGGAAGTTTGCACTCCTGGTTATGAGAGCACTTGCCATTCAGTAGTATGTGGATTCATAGTATATGGACTGATACTCCTAATGAATGCTAAAAAGCCATGTTGAAATAGGAAGTACTTGAACAAAATTTTCTTGCCATTGAACTTTCTTTTTAGATATATCAGTGGAAGAAATTTTCTTATCTAATTCTTCAATGCATTTGATTGACACCATAACATTTTATTTTGATTAACTTTGTGTTAAAGTAAACATGATAATTTGAAAGTTGGTTCTTGTCATTTTCTTCAGCATGTTACACCAGACAGCTATATTCCATGCCTTGCTGACCTGTGCAAAGCACTGTGGGAGGTTATGCTCAGCTATTACAGAACTATGGAATGGCATGAAAAGCATGACAGTGAGGATACTACTTCTGCTTCTGGTAGGAAATTATTTTGATTTGATTTTAAAAACTGAACTATAAATGTGCTGTATTTCTGGAGTAAGGAGAAAGAACAGGGACAGCTGTATGTTTAGAATTTCGGGGGACCATGATGACCATAGGTTAAATGTTCACCAGAGAAAGTGATTCAGCTGCTATAAAAACTCCATTACCTTTGGGGATTAACTGGGCTGAAGGACTTCTTATGTGATAGGTATTACCAGTTTCCAGGAATCTGTGGTGATGACCTTAGGACTAAGTTATTAAGAAAGAGCTTCAAAAAAAAACGAGTTGCAAACTAGGTAGGACATTGGTCTGTCCAAATTTACTATAAAATTAATGCTAATATTCAATATTAAGTCTTTTTTGCTAATTTTCAAGTTGTACTAATAAAACTAGATTCTAAGAATTAATAATTATGCTGATACTTTTCTTCCTGAAAATAGATAACAGGACATAAAAATTTTGTAAAAAATGAAGTTTTTAAATACCATCTTTGCAAGCAAAATACAACTTTAAATGTCTATGGTATAGTCATAAAGAGCAAATCTTTGAGAAATTATATTAACTAGGCATGTTTAAAATTACTTAATTCATGTAATTATATATCTTAAGTGATTATCCTTGAATGATAGCTAAGATTAAGTATTCAAAATACTTTTAAAAGTAGTAAATGAGTCTACCAGTATTTAGTATGGGCAAAATAAATTATACCGTACCTGTTTTTTGTATTACATACAGTTTAATATAGCTAGTCAGTCAAGTTATTTTAGTAACTTCTGAAGTCTTTGGTTTCTGTGATTGGGTGGGTGGAGGAATGCTGAAATCTTAGTTTGATTAAACATAGGATTTTGGTAGTATAGAAGACGTACGTTTAATATTTATCTTGACTCATAAGAAGCTCATAAATATAAATAGCAAAAAATAAGAAAAATAAATTCTGTGGCAGGATTTTCAGTCTTTTAGAAATATTGTTGGGGGAGGAAGAGGTTTAAAGGAAGAGAGAAAAAGGAGAAAGCAGAAAATAGGGATGGGCATTGAGCCAGGATTCTAGGCCAGACTATTTTTACCCAACTCCTCTACTATCTCTGGGAGTATGGGCTTTGCAGTCAGAGATACCTCACTTCAAAGTTTGACTGCCATTTATCAAAGGCGAGAATGTGAATAAGTCACTTTATCATCTCCAGGCCTCAGTTTGCTCCTTAAAATGATAGGTTAAGGAAACAAAACAAACAAAAAGCTTCATAGTGTAGTAACACATCTACCTGTAGGATTGCTTTAAAGTTTAGAGAAAATGTAAAAAGTGCTTACACTGGTTGTTGTTAATATCATCAAAGGAAATGGATCAAGAGAGATGATTATGATAATAATGAAATGTCTATAGGCCTTTTTTTAAAAAAATTCATTTAGCTTAGGGAATTCCTGGGCTTAAGGGATTTTTTCCCCACAAAGTTTGTTTTTTTGGCAACCTTTATTTTTTTCTAGATATGGTACCTGTTTAGATATCTCAGCGCCTCTTTTCCTTTCGCTAGTACATTATTTAAGGAGAAACCAAAGGAAAAGTTTGGAACAAAATTAATACATACTTTAGATATAAGCATATAGAAGACAATATATACTCATCATGGTGAAGCTCGCTTTTTGCTTCAGGCTAATAGTTTACAGGTATTATGTATTGTATGCATTTTCATTGGGGTATAGATTCAAACTTAAAACTCTATTTGAACCTTCTATACTTAGTCCTCTTTGCTAAAATTCCTTCACCCTAATCTGTATAATTTAAGAATGTTGAGGACTCTGATCAGTCTAATAGTCAGCTGACAATATCTAGGACTGTAAAAAGTTATTTGTTTGGGCTTCCCTGGTGGCGCAGTTGTTGAGAGGCCGCCTGCAGATGCAGGGGACACGGGTTCGTGCCCCGGTCCGGGAAGATCCCACCTGCCGCGAAGCGGCTGGGCTCGTGAGCCATGGCCGCTGAGCCTGCGCGTCCGGAGCCTGTGCTCTGCAATGGGAGAGGCCACAGCAGTGAGAGGCCCGCGTACCACAAAAAAAAAAAAGTTATTTGTTTAACAGAAATTCTTCCTTTCATATACACATTAAGGACTAAAATTGTAGGAATCAGTATTCTTCACAGAACTTCATACAGCTGAAAGGGCCTCTAGAGTTCATCCGTTGTAGTTCTCTAGTGATACTACTGGTGTCCGAACGCTTCACCATTCTAAATAAACTAAAGCTGTAGCTCAGGTGCACTGCTCTGAGCTGCTGGGTTCCTAATAGCCAGACTCTACAGATGATATGGCTTAAGCTGTAGGAGTAGTCATAGGTACATTAGGCATGTATCTGGGGCCTGGTCTATGAAAGGGTCTTTTGCTGCTTACCACTGGATACCCTGCTAGCCTAAGGTGAGATCATATCCTCAGTTGTTCTGCACAGTTTACTTGTACAAAGGCATAATTTAAAAAATATAATGTGTATGTGTATTTTCAGTTGCTTTTAGGGGGAGAATTATTTTGAGGCAGGTCATTGATCTTACCTGTTGAACTGGACATTGTTAGATTATTTACCTGGAATGGATAAAAGTATTCTGGATCATGAAAATATAAAATGTATTCATCATTGCCTCACTGCATGAGCAGTTTTGCACTCTACTCTTGTTAACATGCATATTAATTGAAAATTGGGTTAATTGGTCCTGTAATGCCCTGGCAGGAGGCAGTATATGGGTCATTAAGAATCTGGTTTCTGGGATCACACTACCCAAGTTGGAATCCCAGCTATAATCACATATAAGCTGAGTGGTCTTAGGTGTAAAGTACTTAACATTTCAGAGTCTGAATTTGTCTATCTTATCAAATGAGTTTAATCCTCATTCCTATTTTTTGACATTGTTTTAGTTGTATAAATATTGAGAATATTTTCTGTATTTTACACATGCTTACAATATATGAGAATCAAAATTTTTTTTTTGAAACAAAAATGTGAAGCAAATTTTAAAACGTATACCATCTTTTATTTTCAGAAGGGAGTAATATGGTGGGTACTGAAGAAACCAATTTTGATCGTGGCTACATAAAAAAGAAATTAGAACATGGACTTACACGAATATGGCAGGTTTGGTTTTTTAAAACTATTTTTTTTACAAAAGCATTAGAAACCTTCATGTCAGAGTTGTTTTAGAAATTCAGTATTTAAGTTTTCTGTATTTGTTTTCCCTGCAGATCTAATCATGTGTTAGCTTTTCATTGGAATAAGTCTACCCTTTGAGTTCTGTAATTTAGTTGTCAATTATATTTGACTATAAGTGGCAGTAAAAAAGTTTTAATTTGAAAATATCCATTGGAAATATTCCTTGATTACATTTTGCTTTTAGTGACCTAACAGATTTGTGCTTTCCTAAAGAAGTTGTCTTCTTATTGAGATACTGTTTATTTTGTGTGTGTGTGTTTTTTCCTTTTCTATTAATTTTAGGAAAAGGATAACTATATAATAGATGACATAGTTGGGTTGGAGTCTAGAACAGAATGAAGAATTCTAAGTCAGTGATTTTTGTGCCTGAGTGAATCTTATGTATTCATTGACTGAATGTGTATTCCTTGGCTTTTCTTTTGCAGTTTAGTAGCTCAGTTGTTATCAGATACCTAAATTTGTTAATTTGTTAAAAATTTTCACTTCCTAGATAAGTGTAATTTCTTTGATGATAACTTTGTTCTTTTTGGACTGCTTCAAAATTTAGAAGACTATAGACACTTTCACCATATTATGGTCTTTTAAAATGTATTTTTGATTTTTCTAATGAAGCTGATGTTTATTTTGAAAATCTTTTATAGGATTTCTTTTGAAAAAATTGTTTAGGAAAATATATACTGAAAACATAAATTTCCTCAAGAATCACTTAGCAGTTATAATTTAGTGCTCTTCTAACTTTTGATAACTTTCTATTGGATATGCTATTTGAATTTATACTTTAGTATTTAAATATGTGATAGTGGTAAGAGCTTTGCCTTTTGTATTGTCTGATATGACCATATGAAACTAATTTTTAGTGTTCCATTAATTATGGGTTGGGGCTGACTTTTTTCTGAATGTTATGTATAACAGAAAGGAAAATCTCATTCTCTAGGGTCAGATATGAGTTGTTTCTGAATTAGTTTTCTAACAGGCTCTAATTATACTTTGTTGAAATTGTAGAATCTATGATAGAATTTCTGGTAATTCAAAGTACTTTGGATTATTGGCTTGGTATTTTATATAGCTAGTTTCTATTCAGTCTGGCAACCTGATGTCATTCTTGATATAGGAATATCTGTTAAATGTAAGACTTAGTAAAGCTATTATCTTTCAAGTGTTTGGCCAGTTTAATGAAAGTTGTCATGCTTTTGAATATAGATAATTGTGTTGTAGGTTTCAAGTTTTAGAATATCTTCATCTCCACCCACTTCAAGTCCCTTTTGCACCTCCAACCCAATTTCTCATCCAGTTCTACACAGGACTTTGTGTACGTTAGGAACTCATTAGTATTAGTTAAATTGAAATTACAAAGCTCAATGCCTTTGAAAAAGGCAAAAGCTCTAAAAAATAAATGTTTTTTGAGAACACATCTGGCAGACAAAACCTGGCAGGAATTGAATTCATTTGATAGCACAATCTGAACAGTATTGTCATTTGGCTTTTTGTAGTATTTATTTATCCCATCAAGGTGAACATTCATATGTTGAAGGGATATAAATGTGTTTTATTTTGGGATACTGCCCTAGACCCCACTGGGAATGTTATATAATATATGCTATACATACCATAATGTATTTCTAATATCTGAAATGCTAAATTTCAAAGCACAAGTGAGCATGTGACAGTTTATTGACATATAAATTTATTATAGAGATGATAAATGGTGATTGAGGAGCATAAGAAGATAGTTAACATTTCTGACATAAAACTAAACTCAGTATCATAATCACCTTGATTATTATTATAAAAACTTTTCAGTTTTTAGAATATTGTTGCAAATTTTCCATGCATTTTGACTCAGTCAGAACCTTTAAGGGAAAAAAGTTGTATCAGTCATAATATGTGTATCGCACTGTTTGTGGGTTTAAGAACACAGTGGTGAAAGCATGGTCCTTAACCTCATGGAGCTTACATATCCAACCATAAGAAAGTCTTGGTCTTTCAAGATTTTCTTTTGTCTTTAAATATTTGATACGTGAGAAGTGACAGTTTTAAAATGCTTGTTATTTCTTTCTTTTTACTATACAAAATTAGGGTTGGAATATTTCTACTTTCTGTGAATTTGAGGTTTTCTTTACAGCCTAATGAACCACCCACTTTTTTTTTTTTTTTTTTTTTGCTGTATGCGGGCCTCTCCCTGTTGTGGCCTCTCCCGCTGCGGAGCACAGGCTCCGGACGCGCAGGCTCAGCGGCCATGGCTCACGGGCCCAGCCACTCTGCGGCATGTGGGATCCTCCCAGACCTGGGCACACACCTGTGTCCCCTGCATCAGCAGGCGGACACTCAACCACTGAGCCACCAGGGAAGCCCCACCCACTTTTAAAGTTCTTCCTGGGGCATTTGAAAAATAACCATGTATTTCTTCTTTGTATTGGAAATTAGGTTCTCTATGTAAATTAAAGCAGTTTATTATTTATATGTATTATTCTCATCTATGTTCTTATTTGGTTGTGGTTTTCTCGGTCTGTGCTGTTCAGAGGGAGGAGTTTTAACCTTCCAGAATGATTGTAGTTTTGTCAGGTTTTTCTTTTATTTCTAACAGCTTTTGTTTTTATACTCGGATGCCATGTTGATTGATGATGCAATGCTAATAACCACTTTACTTACCCTCATTGTACATAATTCTCTTTATTAATTAAAAAAAATAGCTCTTTTCTCCTTAGGCATTTTGCAGTGAATTCTAGTTTGCTTTATTATTACCATTGCTGTATTTATTTTGTTTATATTTTCCTGATAAATCCTTGACTATTCCTTTATTTTAAATGTTTTTCTATCATGTTTTAGTTTTAAAAATAAAGATAATATATAAGGTTCTTAGTATAATGCTTGACAAAAGTAAATAATCAGAAAACAGCACAGGCTCCGGACGCGCAGGCCCAGCGGCCACGGCCCACGGGCCCAGCCGCTCCACGGCACGCGGGATCCTCCCGGACCGGGGCACGAACCCGTGTCCCCTGCATCGGCAGGCGGACTCCCAACCACTGCGCCACCAGGGAAGCCCAGAAAACAGTAGTTTTTACTGCTGTTTATTAAGCTCTTATGTGTATATTAGCACGGTTTCTGATTTATTTTTCCTATTCCATTGACTTTTCTCTATATTGCTAGCATATTGGGGGTAGTTTTTAATATATTTAATATAGGTGGTACAAGTCCTCCATCATCCCTGATAACTTCATCCTTTCAAAGTGCTATTTTTAAAAAAGAAGTTATTGTCTGTTTATTATTTCTAGTGAATTTTAGAATAATTGTTCAGAAGAAAAGTTTTTTTGTGTGTGATTTTGGTTAGAATTTCACTGTATCTCTACATTAACTTGGAGAAATTGACATATTTACAGTATTTAGTCACGTATTCAGTCCCTTAACTCTCAATTTATGGAAATTTCTTTTGTATCCCATTAGAATTGTTAGTTTTTTGTTATAGGTCTGATAGCTCTTACTAAAGTTATTCTTAAGTATATTGTATTTTCAATATTTGTTTTAAATGAAATCTCTCCATTTTTAGGTGCTTCAGCCAGGTATACGTGAAAACTATTAGTTTTTATATACTGTACTTAAACACTTCACACAGTCATCTTATTAATTCTAATGATTTTGAATTGATTATTTTGGGGTTTCTAGTTTACTGAACCATGCCCAAATAATGATGATTTTTATCAGTATATCTAGTATGAGGATATAATTCTTATGTTGCATGTGTGTGTGTATTAGTAGTGATGATTGTGTTCTGTACTATTTTTTAAAATTAATTTATTTTTGGTTGCATTGGGTCTTTGTTGCTGCACAGGCTTTCTCTAGTTGTGGTGAGCGGGGGCTACTCTTCGTTGCGGTGCGTGGGCTTCTCATTGCAGTGGCTTCTCTTGTTGCGGAGCACGGGCTCTAGGCGCGTGGGCTTCAGTAGTTGTGGCACACGGGCTCAGTAGTTGTGGCTCAGGGGCTCTAGAGCGCAGGCTCAGTAGTTGTGGTGCATGGGCTTAGTTGCTCCGTGGCATGTGGGATCTTCCTGGACCAGGGCTCAAACCCGTGTCCCCTGCATTGGCAGGCGGATTCTTAACCACTGCGCCACCAGGGAAGCCCCAAGTCTGTACTATTTTTATATCTGATGTTCATGGAATTGTCTCTATGATATCACCCTAAATATGTTGACTGTTAGCCTAACTAGATTTTTTTTATCAAGTTAAGAATCTTCCTGTCTCATTTTAATGTGTAACTATACAAAAAATGGTTCTGAGAACTATTTTCTATATTTTAGATTTACTTGAAATATTTATTTATTGTTTTTCTTTTTTTTTTAATAGGATGTTCAGCTAAAAGTAAAAACCTACTTGCTTGGAACTGATTTGTCTATTTTCAAATATGATGACTTCATCTTTGTTTTGGATATAATCAGCAGGTAGTGTTTGAGATCTTGTCTTATTCTTTAGTTTGATTCATTGAACCATGATAATCAATGAAATCATGAATCACTGAGTTGTAATGTATAACTTAATGGAAGTAAAGATAATTGAACATTCATAGTCTAATTTCTGCTAGGTTTATGTGTGAGTATGTTTAAATATTTCTGCCCTTTGGATGTTTGTAAACTGTAATGAATGTGATCTTTAGAATTTCTTCAAGCATCCAAATTTGTATGATTTGTCATCTTTGAATAAAGATGACCTGTACTTCTCTTTTTTCCCTATAATAAACATGTTGCTGAAATTTACGTAAATCTTTCTGTCCAACTAGGTTGATGCAAGTTGGAGAAGAATTCTGTGGTAGCAAGTCTGAAGTTTTGCAAGAGTCTATTAGAAAACAAAGTGTCAATTATTTTAAGAACTACCATAGGTAAGAACTCTAATAAAATATGAATAGACTTATTTAGGTAGTGAGAATACCTTTGTCTAATGCTTAACCTTATAGTGTTAATTGGTTTAAAATAATTACTTTTGAATTTGAAAGACTATCTTCTTTGTAGCTTTTTTTAGGATGGTTAAGGATTTTTTTACCAAAAATATCATAAAGTATTCTCATTACTTATTTTTTGTAAATTTCAATATGTGTTTTGTCTTGAGGGGCTTAAAATATTGAACTGACTTCTGTATGGGTGGAAGATGATTATTACATTAAGGATCCCCAGAAGAATTTGGCCATTATTCTCTACCTGCATATATGGTGTGAGCTAGTAAGGAAGTTAAATCAGTAGCGGCAGCACTCAGTGAGTGGGGGATGCTTGAAACTGTGTGCCTTTTAGGAGTAAAAAGGCTTTCAGAGAACAGGGCATGATATTCAGAATGTAGCTACAAAGCCAAGATTTTGTACTACATTGGTTTGCAAAACAATCACTACTAACTTTAAAAAGGGTGCCTAGGAATGGTTTGGGGAGTGGAAGAAGGTGGGAAAGAATGTTTATATAGCAATGTGTTTGTATGCTTAAAGCAACGTTAAATTGAGAGAGAGAATATTTATTAGACCTTTCTTCATAAAAGCTGGACCCTATGCTGTACACCTTATATACATTTTATCATTTTAATTGAGTTACAGCTCACTTTTTATTCTGCATTTTTACTTTTTAAAATTAGGTTTTGATTTTGTTGTTATTTGGTGCTGGGGAGAGTTGGGATTTGAAATTCTCCTTTCTCTCCTTGTTCGGAGTCAACCCCTGGTCACAGGGATATGTGCTATGTCAGAAGAGAGGTTACTGGATGTGAAACCATTGACTAATTTATTATTAAATATATTTAAGTACACATTTTCTGTCTTAATTGTAAACTCTTAAATATTTGTTTTGAAAGTATATTTAAGTTGATCCTGTACCAAAGCAGAGCCTTTGAATTTCACAATTGAATGAAGAGAATGTTTAAAAAATTTTTTTAAAGTTTTTTAATTGATTAAACCTCAGGAAAACAGTGGTAAGGGAACAACGTGAAACCCTAACACTACCTTAATTTATAACTTCCTTTTCTGTTAACACTTAAGCCCTGTTAAAACAGAAGGCTTGGCCTGTACACATTGCTGTCCAAGATGAGAGGGGCCTTATACTCACAGATGGGAAAGGATAAAGAACTATGAAGGAGCCAGAAGCTTCACTTACCCTATCAGAATATAGGCATTGCTGGATGTCCCTTTCTCAAAGATTGCTTTATAATCCAACAAGACAACTGGGGTGTCTTTTGATGTTCATTGTGACTGCAAGATGTGTATAATGAAAAACATGGATTTATTTAATGGTTTGCATTCTGCATTCCATTTTACTTACTGTCAAAAGGTGTCTGTTGTCTGTGGCCACCAGGCAAGGGCATTCCTAGACTCTGACTATGATGGGTATTCCTTACAAAAGTTCACCTTGATGAAATTAGAAAATATAGAAATGAATTATTTCCAAAACACTCAATATTTTAATGGACTTTTCTTATTAGAAACATTTGTGAAACTTGTTTCCCATTGAGGAGGCTGTATTGTATTAGAAGGAGAGCATGACCGGGAAGTGGTAAACTTGGGCTCTTACCACATTTTTGCGACCTGCCATCTCTCTGTCATTGGACAAAGCATTTAACCCCTCTGAGATATGGTTCTTTCTATCAATCATAAAATGAGGTGGCTGGACTTAAAGGTCTCCCAAAGTATTACCTGCAGATCTTTCCCTTTATTCTTGCTGCATTGTGTATTATAAAAATTGGAATAGGTTAAAAAAAGTAAAGATGTAATCTTTCTTTGTAGTATTCTTCTATTTTCCCAATGTTTAAACCAGTCTTGCTCATATACTGCCTGTAGTCATTATCTCTCCAACAGCTGCCATATGGGAAATTATAATGAAATCACTTGGTAAAGTTGGTGCCAACCATCAGTGTGTTCTGAAGTACATCTGTTTCTTTATAAAGCAAGATAAACTTGACAGGCAGTTTAGAAATGATGCCAATGTATATATATTGAGTTGACGAAAGTCATTACATTAGCCAGTGATGAATCTAAATCTTCTAAATTCCAATTTAATATCTCCTTCACCAAATCATATTACATAAATACCGAAAAATACCATGAAACATGGTGAAATATAGATCATCTGTTTCAATTTTGTTAAAATATGCTTACAACTTGTTTCATGGTTCTCTACTGCCAAGTAGAGCTCTTGAGAATAAAGAAATTCTTGAACCGAATTACTCTTATTTTACAGTCCATTTAGGTTGTTGGTTTGAAGATGTAAGCATAATAAAAAGGTGAAAATAGAAGCATTTTACTCTTTGGCAGAACATCTGTTTATAAAATGTACCCACGTTGCTTGTGGAAGTTGTATTAAAGCTTGCGTGCCATTATCTTTTTCTAGGGCAAAGCTGGGTGAGATGTGAGGGAGCACAGTCTCTGTCATCTGTCAGTGTAAATTCTCATCTTTCAAAGATATATTTTATCCTCTCAGGTTTCTTTATGTTCAGGTTCTAAGTTTGTATATACCCAATGCTGTCATTCTTCTGCCAGATGTTGCAGAATTCCCCAAAGGACAAATAATCTAATTTGAACAGTAATGACATAGAAATTATGTAGCAGTGTGCTATTGCCAGAGCATTCTATTTAACAGGTACCTTTTATGTTTAATTACTTTAGTATTTAGAGTTTATAAATGTTTTCAATGATTCTAAAGGTGCACTGACTGATGTCAGAAGAGGGGAAGGGTCACCTATCCTTTTAGGGAGAAAAGTCTCTCCTTGCCTTTTAAGGTTTAAGTTTATTAAGGTTTGGTTTATTCCTTAAGTGTCTTTAAAATGTATGTTTCTAGGGTCAGTTTTATTATCCATATACTTATCTTTGTTTTCTGTCTGGATCAAATGATTTAATCATCTCTTCTGTTTTTGAATACCGGGCCTGACATCTTCTAGAACTGACCTGCTGGCATGTGTTGCACCCCTACCCCTAATCCCCTGCCCATATATCCTCTGCCAAATAAGTTGTTTTGGTTAAGGCTTCAGGGGGAGTAGTAAATAAGTTACCAATAATTTTGGTTGTTTTATAGGAGATCTCATAAAGAGGGTTTTTTTTTTGTTTTTTTAAAGAAAAACCTAACCTATAATAGCTTCAATTTACAAGTGTCCACAGATATATTTTCCTAGTATTGCTTTGTAACAAACTGTCCTGAAGCTTACAGGCTTAAAACAACCATCGTCTTATCATTATTACATGTATTCTGTGAGTCAGGAATCATTCAGGCAGGGATCGACTGATTCTTCTCATAGCACTGACTGAGGTGGCTAAGCAGTACTCAGCTGCTGGAAAGCTTGCGTAGCAGGTTCAAGACGGCTTCACTTGCACCTTGGTGGAGATGGCTGGAAGGGTGTACAGCTGGGACTTCTTACGTGGCAGCTGGCTTCCCATAGAACTAGAGTTCCAAGAGAACCACCCAGAGGCTGCATGACCTTTTCTGATATAGGCTTAGGAGTCATGCAGTCGTTCTACCACATTCCTTTGAATACAGGCTTGTCGTAAGGCTGGTCCATACTCAAGAGGAGGGAAATTAGACTTTTTCTTTTGATAGGGGAGTGGTAAGGTTGTGTCATAGAAGAGCATGTGTGTGGGATACGAGGTATTGTTGCAGCTCTCTTTGATATATTCCTTGGGAAAATAAGGAGAAATGTTTTCAGAAAATAATTTTTTTTGGACTTGGTGATAATGGTGCCAATAAGTTAAATTTATTTTTAATATGTGAAGTGGTTTACTGAAAATTTATGTAAAAGTACAACTATTTTCCATCTCTAAACTATACAAGAGGGCTTAAATTTTGGACTTAAAATGAGAACAAAAGGAACAGTGTCTTCATAATATATATCTCTTACATTACACTACTCCCTCTTCTCTATATATGTACATACACATAAATACACAATAATAATGGGTAGGCAACTATTAAGCTCCTCTTAGTAAATACAGTTGTTACTGATTTCCAGTTTTCTTCCTGCTGGTAAAGAGTCTGGGCAGTGTGGTGTTATCAGTGGCCTTGGGTTCCTACCTCTAATGTGTTACTCACCAGCTTCATGGCCTGTGTGATTTTAACCAAATTTTTTACTTCTCTGAGCATCAAATTCCTTCTCTTTAAAATGTATAAAGGCTTATATTAGATACTCTACCTTCTTTAAACCTTGTGCTTTTATCATTCATTTTTGGAACCTACGTTTTATTGCTTCAAGTCTTCTATTAGGTTAAGTAAAAGATCTGTGTTTCACACAGTTCGAATTCACTGACATTTTTCCTTTAACTTGTAGGTCATTATATTTGAGACATGTTGTAGATCGGTTATTATCTCCTTCACTATATTTGCACTTTAAAATCTCTTTAATTTTATTTTGATTGTACGTATTTTTTTGTATACCAGAGAAAGTTTTTTGTGTCCTTCTTGTGTGTTGTTTCTAAAGATGCAGGTGGTACCCAGAGTGCTTAAAGTAATAATTGGGACTGATTTTCACATAACTATGATTATAGTCAGTTCTGTTATTCAGCATCTGATTACAGTTCGTACTTTACATACTCATTGCTTTTTCATCATAACTGCCATCTTTTTTGTGTATTAGAGTAAAATAGAAGAAAGGAAATAAAATGCAAATCTTTCAGTTTGTGTAAAATGTTCTTGGGGAAAGAGATGCAAAGGAAGTTTTCTTTGGCTCTATTGAATCAATTTGGATAATATTAACCAACTTATCATTTACAGTAAAAAATAAATAAATAAATAAAATTTTGCCTTTGACTATTGTTTCCAACCATGTTGCAGTAAAAAGAACAAGATTTGGAAATCAGGGTCCCTGTCTCTGCTGTCTACTACTTGTGACCCTTCACAAGTGGATTAATGTTTCCTTAAGGCCATTTGTGCCCTTATCTTTACAATGGGCCTGCCCCTTATTGCAGACAATTTGGGAGGGTAGTGAGTAGATTATTACAGTTTTTTCTTTTGAAAAACTTTATTAAATCATAATTCACATAAATGTATGCATATCTTATTGTACAACTCTATGAATTTTTTACATATATGTATACCACATAAACTGCCTGGATTAAGATATGGAACTTTTCCAATATCCTAGAACAAGGTACAAGGTACCTTTTCTCGGTCAGTAGCCTCCTCAGAGGTAACTGCTGTTCTTCTGTCACCATTGATTAGTCATGCCCGTTTTGAACATCATGTAAATATTGTGGTTTTATAAATGTTATTCTGAATTGTATTGCTTTTTATTTTAAATTTCCTGTTGTTTCTTACACACACACACACACACACACACACACACACGTTGATTTAGTTAGTATATTGACCTTGGATTCCTATGATCTGGTGGTTATATTAGCATTTTATTAAATCTAATAGTTTGGAAATTTATTGTTTATATGGTATGTCATTTGTGAATAATGATGGTTTTATATATTTCTTTCTAATCTTTGTATTGGTTAGGACTTCTGGTACAATGTTGAAAAGAAGTGCCAACAAGGGACATCCTTTCATTCAGTACGTTATGATATTTGTATGGTATTTGTGGTAGATTTTTGTAGATACTCTATATCAGATTAAAGAAATTCCTAAGAGACAGTCAACTTTAAGGCAAGAAATATTGGTAAAAGTAAAGGGGATACGTCATAATGTTGATAGATTGTTAGGAAGATATAATAATCCTAAATTTGTATATTCCTACTAAAATAAATTTAAAATATATAAAGTAAAAATATTCAGACTAAAAGGAGAAATAGACAAATTGATATTCATAGTTGGGAAATTTTATGTGCCACTTTCAGTAATTGGTAATATAAGCAGACAAAAAAATCAGTAAGGATATATGTTTGACCAACATATTAGTAAAATTTGCCTAACTGATATGGATATATTGGTATATGTATGTTTATACATGTGTATATATATTACAACACTTGACAGCTGAAGAATTCATATTTTTTTTAAGAGCAGAAGGAAAGTTTATCAAAATTGATCAACTGCTGGGCCCTAAAGCAAGTCCTTAAGAAAAAAAAAAAAAGTCAAAAGATTGAAATCATAGAGAGCATATTCTCCGACCACAGTGGAATTAAACTACAAATAAATAACAGAGATAATGAGAAAACCTGCCAGGTTTTTGAAATTAACCTATTTTCAGTGTTAAAGAAGAAATCATATTGGGAATTAGAAATTATTTAAAAATGAATGATAATAAAAGTATGATATAAAAATTGTGGGATATAGCTAAAGCAGAAGGGGGAATTTTTAGCTTTAAATGCATTTTTTGGTAAAGAAGAATGTTTGAAAATCAGTGCACTAAACTTCCATTTCAAGAAGTTAAAAAAAAATGACAGCAAATTAAACCTAAAGAAATAGAGGGAAGATGATTACAAGAGCAGAAATCAATGAAAGAGAAAGTAAATGTATAATAGAAATCTACAATGCTACTTAACAAGACTGAGCAAGAAAAAGAAACACAAATTATATCAGCAGTTAAAAAGAAGGTATCTATACATCTTAAGACATTAAAAATAAAATAAAATGATATAAACTTTATTCTGAAAGTTGATAGTTTAGATTGAAAAGAACAAATTCCTTGTACATACTTAATAAGCTGATAAAATAAAATATAGAAAATCTGAATAATCCTGTGTCTTTAAACAAATTGAATCTTTGCTTCAAAGCATTTCCATAAAGAAATCTCCAGGCGTGCTGCTATCACTGGTCAATTCAGCTAAACATTTAAGGCAGAAGTAATATCAAAACAAACTCAGAGAACAGAAAAGGACAGAATGCTTTATAACTTATTTTATGAGGCCATAGTAGCACTGATACCAAAACATAACAAGTATGTTACAAAAAAAAAAATTACAGGCTAGTACCTCATAAGAACATAAGTGTAAAAATCCTGAACAAAAGATTGGCAGATTGCATCCAGTTTTATCAAAAAACAACAATACATCATGAACAGGCAGGGTTTATTGCAGGAAAACAAGGTTGGCTAAACATTTTAAAAATTAACAAATTTAATTTACTAATTAACAGCTACAGGAAAAATACCACATTTATCATTTTAACAGATGAAGAAAAAAATTTTAATGAAAATTCCACCCTAGTTCCTGATTTTAAGAAATCATGTCTGTAATTTTTACTTTCAATCTAGTTTCGCTTCTGACCTAATTTTAATTTCAATCTTATATGTAAAGTATGCCTCTTATAAACAACATGTAGTCTTTTTTTGTTTTCTTGTTTTAAAATCCAATCTGATGATTTTTGTGTTTTGATTGAACTGTTTTTTTCGTTTTCATTTAATGTATTTATTGGCATAGTTGGGTTTAAAACGATCATATTGCTGTTTGGTTTCTGAAAGTGTAGATGACTTTTTTCATTTATTTTTTTCTCTTTCTGCCTTCTTTTGGCTTGATCATCTATGTTTTCAATTTTCTTTTTTTTTTCTCAGCTTTAAAATGTATATTCTTATAGTAGTTACCATCAACATTCCAATATGCATTTCTGTTCCAGTTGACCTTAAGTTAATATACTTCCAGAATAATGGGAGAACCAACTTTGTAACTCATTTACCTTCTCTTACCTTTTAATGTTTTTGTCATATACTTTAACTTTCTGTATTATTTTCTATACTTTTTATGGGTAGGAATAACTAAGCTTCAGTCTGTGAGTTGGTATCTTTTATCACCATAATAGTTTTATATTATTGTGTAATAGATTACCATGAGTTTAGCAGCTTAAAACAACATCCATTTATTATCTCACAGTTCTGTAGAAGTCTGGATCAGCTTGTCTAGGTTCTCAGCTTAGGTTTTCAGAGGGCCAAAATCAAGGTGTTGGTTGGGCTTTTATCTGAAGACTTTGAGGAAGAATCTGCATCTAAGCACATTCAGGACATTGGCAGAATTCAGTTCCTTGTGGTTTTAGGACTGAGGTTTCTGTTTTCTTGCTACCTGTCAGCCAAGAAGTGTTCTCAGCTTCTAGAAGCTGCTCTCTGGTCCTTGCCCCTGACCCCTTCCATTTTCAAAGCCAGCAATTCTCTCTGACTCCCCATTTTGCTATCAGGAGGAGAAAAAACTCTGCTTTAAAGGGCTTATTCAGTTAGATTTGTTCCACCAGGATAATTTCTGATTTGATTAACTCAAGGCAGCTAATTGTAATCTTAATTATATCTGCAAAATCTCTTTTTTCCATATTTGGTAATCATGGGGGTGTTCTTCAACATATTTATTCCTGGGAATTAGGGCAGACAATCTTGAGGGATTTTAGAGTGCATTTTAGAGTCATGCCTACCTCAATAATTGTTGTAATAATAGCTTTATTGAGATGTAAGTCACATACCAAAAATGCCAAAAATTCACTCCTTTAAAGTATATAATTCAGCAACAACTGTCACCACTATCTAATTTCGAAATATTTTTATCACTCCAAAAAGAAACTCTGTACCAGTTAATTGTCACTCTTCTCCTGCAGCACCTGACAATTACTTATTTAGTTTTTGTCTCTATGTATTTGCCTGTGATATTTGCCTGTATATGAACATTTCATATAAATGGAATCATACATTATGACCTTTAGTGTTCGGCTTTCACTTAGCATAATATTTTTAAGGTTCATCCATTTTGGAGCATGTAACAGAACTTTCTTTTTTATTGGTGAATAATATTCCATTGTAAAGATATACCATATTTTGTTTATCCATTCCTCAGTTAATGGACATTTGGGTTGTTTTCACTTTTTAGCTATGATGATTGATGCTGCTGTGAACGTTTGTGTATAAGTTCTCTTTTTGTTTTTGTTTAAGCTATAAGAATTTATGGTACAACATGAGGATTATAGCCAATATTTTGTAGTAACTTTAAACAGAAACTAACCTTTAAAAATTATAAAAAAATTTTAAATTAAAAAAATAACTTATTTTAAAAAATCACTCTCTTGTCTTCAACCAAAAAATTCTCTTCCCTCAACCAGTCAAAGGAACCACCATTCCACTGAAACTTCAAACAACAACAAATGAAAAAATAATCAGAATAAAAGTACACCTTTTCCCCAGATGAGAGATCCAACAGTTTTTTTTTTTAACATCTTTATTGGAGTATAATTGCTTTACTATGGTGTGTTAGTTTCTGCTGTATAGCAAAGTGAATGAGCTAAATGCATACATATATCCCCATATCCCCTCCCTCTTGCATCTCCCTCCCACCCTCCCTATCCCACCCCTCTTGGTGGTCACGAAGCACCGAGTTGATCTCCCTGGGGTATGCAGCTGCTTCCCACTAGCTATCCATTTTACATTTGTTAGTGTGTTATGTGAATGCTACTCTCTCACTTTATCCCAGCTTACCCTTCCCCTTCCCCGTGTCCTCAAGTCCATTCTCTATGTCTGCATCTTCATTCCTGTCCTGCCCCTAGGTTCATGAGAACCTTTTTTTATTTAGATTCCATATATATGTGTTAGCATATGGTATTTGTTTTTCTCTTTCTGACTGACTTCACTCTGTATGACAGACTCTAGGTCCATCCACCTCACTACAAATAACTCAATTTCGTTTCTTTTTATGGCTGAGTAATATTCCATTGTATATATGTGCCACATCTTCTTTATCCATTCATCTGTCGATGGACACTTAGATTGCTTCCATGTCCTGGCTATTGTAAATAGTGCTGCAGTGAACATTGTGGTACCTGACTCTTTTTGAATTATGGCTTTCTCAGGGTATGTACCCAGTAGTGGGATTGCTGGGTCGTATGGTAGATCTATTTTTAGTTTTTTATGGAACCTCCATACTGTTCTTCATAGTGGCTGTGTCAATTTACATTCTCACCAACAGTGCAAGAGGCTTCCCTTTTCTCCACATCCTCTCCAGCATTTATTGTTTGTAGACTTACTGATGATGGCCATTCTGACTGGTGAGAGGTGATGCCTCACTGTAGTTTTGATTTCCATTTCTCTAATGATTAGTGATGTTGAGCAGCTTTTCATGTGTTTCTTGGCCATCTGTATGTCTTCTTTGGAGACATGTCTATTTAGGTCCTCTGCCCATTTTTGGATTGGGTTGTTTGTTGTTTTGATATTGAGCTGCATGAGCTGTTTGTATATTTTGGAGATTACTCCTTTGTCAGTTGCTTTGTTTGCAAATATTTTCTCCCATTCTAAGGGTTGTCTTTGTCTTGTTTATGGTTTCCTTTGCTGTGCAAAAGATTTGAAGTTTCATTAGGTCCCATTTGTTTATTTTTGTTTTTATTTCCATTACTCTAGGAGGTGGATCAAAAAAGATCTTGCTGTGATTTATGTCATACAGTGTTCTTCCTATGTTTTCCTCTAAGAGTTTTATAGTGTCCGGTCTTACATTTAGGTCTCTAATCCATTTTGAGTTTATTTTTGTGTATGGTGTTAGAGAGTGTTCTAATTTCATTCTTTTACATGTAGCTGTCCAGTTTTCCCAGCACCACTTGTTGAAGAGACTGTCTTTTCTTCGTTGTCTATGCTTGCCTCCTTTGTCACAGATTAATTGACCATAGGTGCGTCGGTTTATCTCTGGGCTTTCTATCTTGTTCCATTGATCTGTTTCTGTTTTTGTGCCAGTACCATATTGTCTTGATTACTGTAGCTTTGTCATATAGTCTGAAGTCAGTGAATCTGCTTCCTCCAGCTCCGTTTTTTCCCTCAAGACTGCTTTGGCTCTTCGGGGTCTTTTCTGTCTCCACACAAATTTTAAGATTATTTGTTCTAGTTCTGTAAAAAATGCCATTGGTAATTTGATAGGGATTGCATTGAATATGTAGACTTCTTTGGGTAGTATAGTCATTTTCACAGTATTGATTCTTCCAATCCAAGAACATGGTATATCTTCCAATCCAAGAACATGGTATATCTCTCCATCTGTTAGTATCATCTTTAATTTCTTTCATCAGTGTCTAATAGTTTTCTGCATACAGGTCTTTTGTCTCCTTAGGTAGGTTTATTCCTAGGTATTTTATTCTTTTTGTTGCAATGGTAAATGGGAGTGTTTACTTAATTTTTCTTTCAGATTTTTCATCATTAGTGTATAGGAATGCCAGAGATTTCTGTGCATTAATTTTGTATCCTGCAACTTTACCAAATTCATTGATTAGCTCTAGTAGTTTTCTGGTAGCATCTTTAGGATTCTCTATGTATAGTATCATGTCATCTGCAAACAGTGACAACTTTACTTATTCTTTTCCAATTTGGATTCCTTTCATTTCTTTTCTGTCTCTGATTGCTGTGGCTAAAACTTCCAAAATTATGTTGAATAATAGTGGTGAGAGTGGGCACCCTTATCTTGTTCCTGATCTTAGGGAAAATGGTTTCAGTTTTTCACCATTGAGAGCGATGTTGGCTGTGGGTTTGTCATGTGTGGCCTTTATTATGTTGATGTAGTTTCCCTCTATTCCTATGTTCTGGAGAGTTTTTATCATAAATGGGTGTTGAATTTTGTAGAAAGCTTTTTATGCATCTATTGAGATTATCATATGGTTTTTACCCTTCAATTTGTTAATATGGTGTGTCACATTGATTTGCGTATACTGAAGAATCCTTGCATTCCTGTGATAAACCCTCTTGATCGTGGTGTGTGATCCTTTTAATGTACTGTTGGACTCTGTTTGCTAGTATTTTCTTGAGGATTTTTGCATCTGTGTTCATCAGTGATATTGGCCTGTAGTTTTCTTTCTTTGTGACGTCTTTGTCTGGTTTTGGTATCAGGGTGAAGGTGGCCTTGTAGAATGAGTTTGGGAGTGTTCCTCCCTCTGCTATATTTTGGAAGAGTTTGAGAAGGAGAGGTGTTAGCTCTTCTCTAAATGCTTGATAGAATTTGCCTGTGAAGCCATCTGTTCCTGGGCTTTTGTTTGTTGGAAGATTTTTAATCACAGTCTCAATTTCAGTGCTTGTGATTGGTCTGTTTATATTTTGTATTTCTTCCTGGTTCAGTCTCAGAAGGTTGTGCTTTTCTAAGAATTTGTCCATTTCTTCCAGGTTGTCCATTTTATTGGCATACAGTTGTTTGTAGTAATCTCTAATAATCTTTTGTATTTCTGCAGTGTCAGTTGTTACATCTCCTTTTTCATTTCTAATTCTATTGATTTGAGTATTCTCCCTTTTTTTTTTGATGAGTCTGGCTAATGGTTTATCAATTTTATTTATCTTCTCAAAGAACCAGCTTTTAGTTTTATTGATCTTTGCTATTGTTTCCTTCATTTCTTTTTCATTTATTTCTGATCTGATCTTTATGATTTCTTTCCTTCTGCTAACTTTGGGGTGTTTTTGTTCTTCTTTCTCTGATTTCTTTAGTTGTAAGGTTAGGTTGTTTATTTGACATTTTCCTTGTTTCTTGAGGTAGGATTATATTGCTATAAACGTCCCTCTTGGAACTGCTTTTGCCACATCCCATAGGTTTTGCATTGTCTTGTTTTCATTGTCATTTGTTTCAAGATATTTTTAAATTTCCTCTTTGATTTCTTCAGTGATTTCTTGGTTATTTAGTAGCATTTTGTTTAGCCTCCATGTGTTTGTATTTTTTACAGTTTTTTTCCTGTAATTGATATGGAGTGTCATAGTGTGGTGGTTGGAAAAGATACTTCATATTATTTCAATTTTCTTAAATTTACCAAGGCTTGATTTGTGATACAAGATATGGTCTATCCTGGAGAATGTTCCATGAGCACTTGAGGAGAAAGTTTATTCTGTTGTTTTTGGATGGAATGTCCTATAAATATCAGTTAAGTCCATCTTGTTTAATGTGTCATTTAAAGCTTGTGTTTCCATATTTATTTTCATTGTGGATGATCTGTGCATTGGTGAAAGTAGGGTATTAAAGTACCCTACTCTGATTATGTTACTGTCGATTTCCCCTTTTATGGCTGTTAGCATTTGCCTTATGTACTGAGGTGCTCCTATGTTGGGTGCATAAATATTTACAGTTGTTATATCTTCTTCTTGGATTGATCCCTTGATCATTATATAGTGTCCTTCTTTGTTTCTTGTAATAGTCTTTGTTTTAAAGTCTATTTTGTCTGATATGAGAATTGCTACTCCAGCTTTCTTTTGATTTCCATTTGCATGGAATATCTTTTTCCATCCCCTCACTTTCAGTCTGTATGTGTCCCTAGGTTTGAAGTGGGTTTCTTGTAGACAGCATATATACGGGTCTTGTTTTTGGTTTATTTTTTTGTTTGTTTGTTTGTTTTGTGGTACGCGGGCCTCTCACTGTTGTGGCCTCTCCCGTTGCGGAGCACAGGCTCCGGACGCGCAGGCTCAGCGGCCATGGCTCACGGGCCCAGCCGCTCCGCGGCATGTGGGATCTTCCTGGACCGGGGCACGAACCCGCGTCCCCTGCGTCGGCAGGCAGACTCTCAACCACTGAGCCACCAGGGAAGCCCTTGGGTTTGTTTTTGTAGGTCTTTTCCTTCTCTTGTGTTTCCTACCTAGAGAAGTTCCTTTAGCATTTGTTGTGAAGCTGGTTTGGTGGTGCTGAATTCTCTTAAGTTTTGCTTGTCTGTAAAGGTTTTAATTTCTCCATCAAATCTGAATGAGATCCTTGCTGGGTAGAGTAATCTTGGTTGTAGGTTTTTCCCTTTCATCACTTAAATGTATCCTGCCACGCCCTTCTGCAAACTCTGGCATGCAGAATTTCTGCTGAAACATCAGCTGTTAACCATATGGGGATCCCCTTGTATGTTATTTGTTGCTTTTTGCTTGCTGCTTTTAATATTTTTTCTTTGTTTAATTTTTGATAGTTTGATTTATATGTGTCTCGGTGTGTTTCTCTTTGGGTGTATCCTGTATGGGACTCTGTGCTTCCTGGACTTGATTGACTATTTCCTTTCCCATGATATGGAAGTTTTCAACTATTATATCTTCAAATATTTTCTCAGACCCTTTCTTTTTCTCTTCTTCTTCTGGGACCCCTATAATTTGAATATTGGTGCATTTAACGTTGTCCCAGAGGTCTCTGAGGCTGTCCTCAATTCTTTTCATTCTTTTTTCTTCTGTTCCCTGGTTGTTATTTCCACCATTTTATCTTACAGCTCATTTATCTGTTCTTCTGCCTCAGTTATTCTGCTATTGATTCCTTCTAGAGTATTTTTAAGTTAAGTTATTGTGGTGTTCATCACTGTTTGTTTGCTTAGTTCTTCTAGATCCTTGTTAAATGTTTCTTGTATTTTCTCAATTCCATTTCCAAGACTTTGGATCATCTTTATCATTACTCTGAATTCTTTTTCAGGTAGTTGCCTATTTCATTTTCATTTATTTGGTCCTGTAGCTTTTTACCTTGCTCCTTTGTCTGTAATGTATTTTTTTGTCATTTCATTTTTTTTTTAATGGGTGGGGCTGCATTCCTGTCTTACTGATTGTTTGGCCTGAGGAGTCCAGCACTGGAGTTTGCAGGCAGTTGGATAGAGCTGGGTTTTTGTGCTGAGATTAGGACCTCCAGGAGGCCTCACTGTGATTAATGTTCCCTGGGGTCGGAGGTTCTCTGTTAGTCCAGTGGTTTAGACTCAGAGCTCCCGCCATAGGAGCTTGGGCCGATGTCCGGCCTGGGAGTCAAGATCTTGTAAGCTGCATGGCAGCTTACAAGAAAAAAAAGAAATAAAGGGGCAGTACAATATCAAAGAATAAAAAACAAAATAAAATTAGAAAGATAAAAAATATATTATGAAAAATAAAAATATAATTGAAACAACTGCAGTAAGGTAAAATAAAACCACACAGAAAAAAGAAAAAAGAGGGGGGAGCGGTGCAGGGGGAACAAGCCAAAAGGAGAGAACAGTAACAAAGTATAAAGAATAAAATAAAATTAGAAAAATAAAAGATTTATTAGGAATAATAAAAATATAAATGAATCAAGAACAATGAATCAACAAGGTAAAACAGAACCCCAATCTAAAAGAGGAAAAAAGAAAAAGAAAAAACAAAAAGCCTTGGCTATGGGAATGGAACTCAGGCAGGGGTGGGGTTTACAGTGGGGTAGGAGCTAGGCAGGTGGGGGGTTGACGTTTGAGTATAGGGCAGGGCCTCTGCTTAGGACCTGAGGGGAAGGGGAGAGGCAGCACGTGGAAAGGAGGACCTCTGTAGTGTGGAGTTCTGGAGTTTGGAGGTAAGGCCCTGGGTGAGGGTGTGTGGGTGTGGTTTAGGCCCAGCGCATTGGAGGGGGTCTCAGAGGGGGTTTCTGAGTGTAGTGGTAGGGCCCTGGGTGTGGGTGTAGGGGTGGGGCTTGACCTCTGCATGGCAGGAGGGAGGCTCCAGGGGTACAGAATTAGGCCCGGGAGCCCAACAGGCTTCCCAGTGCCTAAGTGGACAGGGAAAGCTCTGGCCCCATTCCCTTCTGTTCCTCTGCGCTCCCCCCGGCAACACCCCTCTCCCCCAGGGTCTTCCCCATTGCTGCTGGACCCCTAACCCCTAACCCTGGGTCGGTCCTGCTGGGTGTAGGAACTCCTCCCCTCCCCCAGCCACCCCTCGGGGTGCCCTCCCAGAAGTCTGGCCTTTACTTTTGCTCCCCCCTTCCCTCCCTCCCACTCCCTCAGGACCCGTGCGACTGGAGGGGGCCTCGGTGGGCAGAGGATCAGGCCCAGGATCTCAGCAGGTTCCCGGGGGCCCAAGTGGGCAGGGGAGACCTGGCCACGCTCCCTTTTGCTCCTTTGTCCTCCTGGTGGTCCCCCAATTTCCACCTTCGGGTGTGAGATCCCTTCCTCTCCCCCAGCTTCCCTTCAGGGGTGCCAGTCCGGTCCCACCTCCGTTTCCCCTCCCCTTCACCCCACCATGCCCCACGTCCTACCCGGTCGCTGGGGGTTTCTCCCATCCCCTTAGGTGTCCGTGGTCCTCCACCGGTGCCTGGTAGATGCCCTAGTTGTGTAGACACACGAATCCATGTCCTCCTAGTCTACCATCTTGACTCTGCCCCCTGTGTATAAGTTTTTGTATAGACATAGTATCAGTTCTTTGGGTATGTACCTGGGAGTGTTTGGTAGTCTGACAAGTAATTTCTCCATTCCGCTCCTCCCCACTCCCCACCCCTGCAAAAAAATCAGGTCCTAATACCTGGAAACTGTAAATGTTATTTTATTTGGAAAAAGTGTTTTGTAGATGTGACTAAATTAATGGTTTTGTGATGAGGAGATTATCTTGGATTATCTGGATGGGCCCTAAATGCCATCACAGTTAAAGGGAGACACAAGGGGACTTGATATAGACACAGAGGAAAAGACATACACACATGCAGGAGAAAGTTATGTGAAGACAGGCAGAGGTTGGAGTGCTGTGGCCACTAGCCAAGGAATGGCAGCAACTACTGTAAATTAGAAGAGGCAAGGAACATATTCTCTTCTAGAGTTTCTGAAGAGAGTGTATGTATCCTTGCTGACAGCTTGATTTCAACCTTGTGATTTCAGACTTCTGGGCTCCAGAATTGTGAGATTATAAATTTCTGTTGTTATAAGTCACCCAGTTTTTGTTAATTTGTTATAGCAGCCACAGGAAACCAATACAGAGTGAAATTGGTGGGTAATATGGTAACCCTATGTTTAATATTTTGAGGAACTACCAAAGTTTCCCAAAGTGGCTGCACCATTTTATGTTTCCATCAGCACTGTATAAGAGTTCTAATTTCTCCAAATTCTTGCTAGTACCTGTTACTGTCTCTTTGATTATAGCTATCCTGGTGGTTGTGAAGTGGTGCCTCATGGTTTGGATTTATATTTCCCTGATGAATGATGATGTTGAGCATCTTTTTATGTGCTTACTGGTCATTTATATATCTTCTTTGCAAAAATGTCTGTTCAAAGCCTTTGCCCATTTAAAAATTGGGTTATTTATCTTTTTATTGTAGAATTCTAAGAGTTGTAAACTTTATTGTTTTAGTTCTTACATTAGATCTGTGATTCATTTTAGTTAATTTTTGTATATGGTGATAGGTATGGGGACAATCACTTTTGCCAAATTCTCAGTCATTACCTACCTCACCTCTTCAAATATTGCTTTTGCTCTTTCTCTCTCTCCTCTCCGTACAGTCGCATGCATACTAGATGCTTTGAATGTGTCTCACATATCTCTTATGACCTTTACTCTTTCTTCCATTTTTCTTTGTCCATTTGTGCTTCAGTTTGGATATTTTCTGTTGCACTGTCTTCGAGTTCATTAATCCTGTTCTGCTGTTTGACTTACCCAATCAGTTTTCAATTTGAGGTATTGTATTTTTTTGGTTATAGAACATTTGTTTGATTCTTTTTTGTTTTTATTATTACAATGCTTTAAAATTTTCATTTCTGTCCATTTCGTGCATCTTTTTCTCTATTTTATTTAACTTATTTATAGTAGTTATCTTAAAATCCTTGTCTGTTAACTCTAATATTTGGAGCAATTTCTGCTTTTCACAGATTTTACCATTTATTCCCTCTTTACTTTAGAACCTGTGGATTTAAAAAAAAATCTAGATTTTGTTTTTAGCTTGATTTTAGTAACATTGAAGCTTGTTGCAGGAAGAAGGAAGAATAGAGCAGACTCTGGCCCTTTGTTTCCTGTGTTAACAGGAAGGAAGTATTTGTTTTTCTGGAATTGCTCACATAATGTACTGATTACTCAGGAGAGATAGTAAGAGCAATAGCATTAAAGAAAGAAGAAATCAGTATGACATGTAACTACTTACTAATTTAAGTGCCATACTTGCTAATTTAATTGGTAAATGCTGTGTGGAGATAGATAGGCCCTGAGCTAAAATATATTTAGATAGTGATAATCAACTTGATCTTTTGGCTTAGTAAGAATGATTAAGATCTATGCTTTTTAGCATAAAACATTTATTAGTGTTTGTGGTTTTATAAACCCTATAAATTATTTCTTGTTTTTTTGGGCACTAATATGTGATTAGCTAAGGATGTTTTAAGTACATGAGTTAGTGAGTAGCTTTTAGTTTAGTCCCTTAATAAAAATATCATTTCCTATGTATTCATTATTTTTGCAATATAGTCAGAATATTCTGAGTTTAGTAAATATTTGTGGTTTTTCTCTTATGGATGATAAGATATTAACAAGTATGTAAAAGTAAATGTGTTTACTGCATTGGTCTGAATGGGTTTTCAAAGTTGATTATGATCATGATGATAACTCTGTAATAATTTTTGTTATATTAATTCTTGTGTGCAGTGTACTTTTCTTATTTTTTGGAGTATTCATTTTCTTTTTTTAAGAACACGGCTTGATGAACTGAGAATGTTTCTAGAAAATGAGACCTGGGAACTTTGTCCTGTTAAGTCAAATTTCAGCATCTTGCAACTTCACGTAAGTTTAAGAGCAAATAAATCAGTCTTTTATGTAGTCATCTTTAAAAGCAAACCATATATATGGAAACATTTATAAAATAATTAAGAAATAGTGCCTTTCCTTTTTTCCTTAAAAGTGATTAATAATAAGCCTCTTTTACAAGGTGATACTTTAATGGATGTCATAATCTGTCTCTTTTTACAAATTCATTTTATACACTTGAGGAAAACTCGTTTGCCTGAAAAGAGACAATTAAAATAATTTGTTTTCTTTAGATTTCAGAAGAGGGTCTACTGCTTCATTTAAATTTTGCAGAAAAATCAGTTATATTTTGATGGTCTTTAATGAAAATGCTTATATTTGCAGAATATTTGTCATTTCTTGAAGGGCCTAATAGGTTCTGAATTTATGCTGCAACTCATAAAATTTGTCTGTAATGAGAAAATGCCTCAGAGATAAAAGAGGTACTTATTAAAAAAACCCCACAACTAAGTTTTATTAGTTAATTGATTCCTTGAATCCTATAATGTAATATGTGAAAATATCTTTATTTTTTTTTCTCTTGGTTGAAACATATTATAGATAAATATTTCTTGTGTGATAGACCATGTCCTATCTGACACATATCAAATATCAGAATACAGTATATAAATTTATATCCCTGTTTAGAAGGTCAAGTGTGTAGTTTTGCCTTTAGAAGAAATGGCTTTCTAGAAAGAATTTTCTTATTCCTGGATAAATGTAAAGAATACATGATTAAAATGTTTTTTTTAAGGGACAGTGTTTATGCTCATATTGTATAATAGCTTATTTCTCATCCAGGTTTATCATATTGCTTTCCTAATGTGGAAATATTAAATACACTGAAACATGTTGATTAATAAATGCTTTAAAGACAATGAAATTAACAATTTTAGCATTATTTTAGAGCTATTAAATTAAGATGATTCCTTAACATTATTTAAAATTCCAGCATTCATTTTAGAATCTCTATTTATTTGAGTTTATATTTAACCATCAATTTGTGTGTGTGTGTGTGTGTGTGTGGTGCATGCATATATAAACTTGCTGTAATTAGAAAACAACTTTTTTACAAGGTACGTTGAAACATTTCCATCCAAGTGAGCATTATATCCATTAAAGTGGTTACCTTGAAGTTTCAGTTATGTAAGATGAGTAAGTTCTAAAGATCTATGGCACAACATTTTGCCTGTAGTTAACAATACTGTACTATGCACTTAAAATTTTTTTTAATGGTAGATCTCATGTTGTAACCACAGTGGGGGAAAAAGTAAGTACACTAGAAACTATTTACAGCTGAGATAGTGTTCATTTGACACATGTATTCCTGTAGATTTTGTTTTAAAAAATTTTTGTCTTATTAATTTATAGTCACCCCTTGTTTAGAATTTTAAAAATAATGGTCTGATTTTTAAGCATTATTGTGGATCTGATTTAATGTATAGCTGCAACTTAAAAAGAAAATAAACACATCATTTGAAGCTTAGTAAACCAATGTAATTTTATTTTATTTTATTTATTTATTTATTTTTGGTGGTACGCGGGCCTCTCACTGTTGTGGCCTCTCCCGTTGCGGAGCACAGGCTCCAGACGCACAGGCTCAGTGGCCATGGCTCACGGGCCTAGCTGCTCTGCGGCATGTGGGATCTTCCCGGACTGGGACATGAACCCATGTCCCCTGCATTGGCAGGCAGATTCTCAACCACTGCGCCACCAGGGAAGCCCAACCAATGTAATTTTAAAGAAGATTATCTCCGAATATGAAAAATTTTAAATTGGGGAATAATATTAAGATGATTAAAAGGTATAAGAAAAATGTGTACTAAATTTTTGTTAAAATCATTAAATCAAGAGTTTTGTAATTCAAAAGAACTTTAGCCATTATTCCATCTCTTCCTCTAATTAGCTGTGTAATCTTGAACTTCAACCTGAATCCCTCTGGACTGCCTCAGTTTTCTCATCTGAGAAGTATGTGATTTGGACTGGGTGCTACAACTCTGTAGCTTTAGTATTTGTGATTCTTTCATCTAGATCGACCCTTTCATTTTACAGATGAGGAAATGGAGGCATAGGGAATCGGGACATTCCCAATATTATATAGGAAGTTAATGGAGTATAATGGATTAAAGTCAAGCTAGGACTAGAAGATGTATCATCTGACCTCAGCATGTATTTGTGTTGTCTGCTTCTTGGTATATGAAGAAAAATAAATGAAAGTTTATAGACATTAGTATAACAAAGAAAGGTATATCTTTTGTGCTTGGATTTCAATGTATTCACGTAGAGTATCTCAAATGGTGCAAGCTGTTTGACTTAACAACAATTAGTTTTTATGAATGACTTTATTAAAACTGTACTCTACTAGGACTTTTGCTGTTATGTAAAAATTTTTAGAATTATTATTCAAATTGAAGTTATTTTAAAAAATTTTGTGTGCAGTTCCATAAAGTAAGCCAAAAGCAGCTTGATGCAGATAACACTGTTTTAAGTGACATCAGCGACTGAGTTGTCTTTAGTAAAACCTTTGAACATGTATGTCCAAGTTTGTGCTTTCAGATAACTTGCAAGATTTAAAAATGAATAACCTAAAAGAAAAAAAGAAGAACCTAAAGAATAGGATTGTTTTCTTTACTGACTGCATCTGCATTGATGGAATATGTTTATATACTTGAATTTTATTGTTGTTGCTAAAAGGGATCTGGCTCCTTTTTGTTTTTTTTTTTTTTAAACATCTAGGAATTTAAATTCATGGAACAGTCACGTTCCCCATCAGTTTCACCCAGTAAGCAGCCATCCTCAACTTCCTCAAAAATGGTAACCTTGTTTGAGCAGTACTGTAGTGGTGGGAATCCATTTGAAATTCAGGCTGACCACAAAGATGAAGAAACAGAAGACGTCCTGGCTTCTAATGGGGTATGGGGTGTTTTTAAAACGTACTGTGGAACATTAGTGGGATTTTCTTATTGAGCGTGTTGTACCCAATGAGCAAGGTAATTGACTAGATTTATTCATACATTTACCACCCACCTTCCTACCTATATATTTAAGACACCTGTAATACTACTTGTACAGGTAATGAATGGCTTTCCAGTATGCTTTGTTGACATTGTCCTTTTAAATGATAAATTTTGCCTTTATGTTTATTTTAGGTTGTTATTAGATTACTTTATGTTCTTACCAGATTACTAATTGAGTAGGAGCATAGTTTATTCACTGCATAGTTATATAATTTATTGGATAGACAGATGTATGAAGGAATAGATCATCGGCACTTTTTTCTCAATTCCACTTGTTGGGTAACTAAGGAAGTCATTTTGTTCCATGTCCCCTTAACTGAAGCAGGATAATGTCTTGTTTAATTACCTGGCAGGGATATTTTGAGGATTTAGGAATACAGTGTTTTAACAGCACTCTGAGCAGCTCAAAAAACAATATAAACTAGAAGTAGTGTGAGTTAATGGAAAGGTTTGCAAGCAGATGAATGAATATGACCTTTATTATTGATTAGCTGTGTGGATCTTGGCAAGTTATTGTGATTTTGCGACCCTCAGTTTCCCCATATTTACAATAAGGAAATACTTACTTCACAGTTACCTATAGGGCCTTTTTACAGTATTTAATTTCCAGAGGGACTAGGTATAATTTTTATTTTAGATTTGATGAAGTTGAAGTGAAAACTGTTTTTTTGGGTTTGACAAAAATCTGTTGAATTTGTCTCCATATATTTGGTTTGTTTTTGTTATTAAGTGAAGATATAATTTTAAAAATATTGTCATGAAAATATACCACTATCATATTTTATTTTGAAGTAGAAGTTATTCCATAGAGAACCATATTTAAAATTATAATTTAGTGATTCTTTATGACATTTTGCCTCTATAAAGTAGACTAAACTGAAAGGAATTAAGTCATTCCAATATTTTTGAAATAATATATCCTTCTTCACTGATGATTTGTTAATTTAAATCTCTCATAGCATTTGATTCTCATTATTTCTGGCAGTTGTGTTCAATAAAGTAAGCACGAACTCTGAATTAACAAATACAGAACCGTTGTTCTTAAGCAAAATATGGGATTAAGTATCTGCAAGCCTCTGGTCACAACATTTTCACCAACTGGTCAATACACAACCTTGTTTTACGTGTGTTTTTCCTTAAAGACACCTAATTTAATATAGTGTTGATGCATTAACATTGAACATATGACCAACAGCACTGTAACTCATGCCTGAGTGAAGCTTATCTAACATACATGTTTTTACCTTAAGGCACATTACAGTCTTCTCGCACTTGGGAACACTAGACGGCACTTTAGTACTATGATTGGGGAGCATTCTGAACAGTGAAATCAAAAAGTACAAAAATTTTAAGAATGTGACACTAAATAGACTTTGAAAAGGGCACTTGTTTACAGCAGGAGGGCTGAAATAAGACGGTAGAGTGTCACCTTGCTTTTAGCTGGGAACATGTATGTAGGGTGACTCAAAAGTGTTTGCCACTCCACATGGCACACATCCGTGAATGACCAAGGAGTGTCATGAAGTATTGATGTTGAGGTTACAAATTTTATCAAGTAGGGAAATCTGCAAATAAAGAATCCTTGAAAATGAGGATCTGTTGTACTGTGGAACTGACCCTAGTTTGTGTAGAACACCTTTCTGAATGTCACCAGGATCACATTGTGTACAAGTGGGGGAAAATGTCTCTGATGTTGTTTGTAGTTATTAATGCGTGATCTCATCTTCACAGGTTCAGCATAGGTCCTGAGGGTCAGGGTCCACATCTTAAAACAGTCTGTCGTAATGCTTTAGACTCTTAAAAAATAGTTGTTGAATTAGGGGACTGACTTCTTCCCTTATTGTCATTATACTGGTCTCCTCAACTGGCAGATGGGGACAAAACTTCCTCATAGAATTGTTTTGAAGATTCAGTGAGACAATTTATGGGAGCACTTAGCCTAGTACTTGGTTGAAACTCAATAAATGTTAGCCATTATGTAATCATATTAGTTTATAGTATTAATCAGCACTGATGATGATACTGCCACTGCTTCCTTTGTTTTGTATGATGGACTCCACTGTCTTCTCCCATGCCGGCACTGGGCCATGGTGCCAAAAAAATGATGAAAAGGCACTCTTCCTCTCAAGAGCAAATCCACCATTTTTGTCCTTGGTCTCAGTAGTCCATAGGTACTAAGCCTAATTTTCTAAGTTGCCCTTGGAATTAAATCTCATCATAATGAATTAGATAGAATATTAGCATGTGTGTTGTGTTTATTAAGCTGACTTAATACTTCCAGAGTACCAGAATTGTATTCTCAAGCTTTTTATAATGAACTAGCAACATGGAAATAAATAGGATGAAACCACTTGAAGGAAGAGTTTTTTTAATCAAATAAACACTCTTTTCCTGTTCTAAGGTCTAGCAGGGTATGTGTTTGTTTTCATTTGTTTATATGGAGATTCTTTTGGGCATTTATAATAAGCTTTTGAAATATAATGTTTGTATTTTCTTTTGAGCTGGTTAAGGTAGGATGATGAAGAAGAAAATGGAAAGTTAATATGATTCTTGATGGCCAAATTAAAGCTCAGTTATTAAGAACTTTCATCTGTAATGTACTTCTTATAAAATTGGATACTTTTTTACTCTGTTGAAAGACTCCAAGAAAGGTTGGTTCTTCGTACCCATTGTTGAATAATACACTGTGTTCTTTTCAGTATGAATCTGATGAACAAGAAAAAAGTGCCTATCAGGAGTATGACAGTGACAGTGATGTTCCTGAGGAACTAAAACAAGATTATGTTGATGAGCAGACAGGCGATGCTCCTGTGAAAAGGTACTTATTGGAATTTATGGTATTTCTCATTTTATGTTGCACGTTTAACATATAGGATTTTCTTGAAAGGTTAAGAAAAAAAGTCAAAAATTAAACTTTTCTTTTGGTTATAGTGTCATGTGACAGAAGTTAATGTTTGTTTTTTTTAACATCTTTATTGGAGTATAATTGCCCTACAATGGTGTGTTAGTTTCTGCTTTATAACAAAGTGAGTCAGCTATACATATACATATGTCCCCATATCTCGTCCCTCTTGCGTTTCCCTCCCACCCTCCCTATCCGACCTATCTAGGTGGTCACAAAGCACTGAGCTGATCTCCCTGTGCTATGTGGCTGCTTCCCACTAGCTATCTATTTTACATTTGGTAGTGTATATATGTCCATGCCACTCTCTCACTTTGTCACAGCTTACCCTTCCCCCTACCCGTGCCCTCAAGTCCATTCTCTACGTCTGCGCCTTTATTCCTGTCCTGCCCCTAAGTTCTTCAGAACCTTTTTTTTTTTTTTTTTGGTTCCATATATATGTGTTAGCATACGGTATTTATTTTTCTCTTTCTGACTTCACTCTGTATGACAGTCTCTAGGTCCATCCACCTCACTACAGATACCTCAGTTTCATTTCTTTTTATGGCTGAGTAATAGTCCATTGTATATATGTGCCACATCTTCTTTATCCATTCATCTGTTGATGGACACTTAGGTTGCTTCCTTGTCCTGGCTGTTGTAAATAGAGCTGCAGTGAACATTATGGTACATGGCTCTCAGCAATCCCACTACTGGGCACAGACCCTGAGAAGTTAATGTATTTTAAAAATGATCCCTGGGGCTTCCCTGGTGGCGCAGTGGTTGCGAGTCCGCCTGCCGATGCAGGGGACACCGGTTTGTGCCGCGGTCCAGGAAAATCCCACATGCTGCAGAGCGGATAGGCCCGTGAGCCATGGCCGCCGAGCCTGTGTGTCCGGAGCCTGTGCTCCGCAACGGGAGAGGCCACAACAGTGAGAGGCCCGCGTACCGCAAAAAAAAAAAAAAAAAGATTTCCTGAAAGGCTAAAAATGTAGTTTTTTTGATAATGAGCATAACCCAAGAGCTCTTAATCTAGAGATCAGTGGATTTTGCTGAAAAACAAACTTTTGATTTATAGAATCAGTGCCGCCTTTGGAGGCGGTTTATGCTTCACATAGATCAGTTTATGTTTCACATTGATTTCCTTTTTCTCAAGGAGGAAAATAGTCATTTGTTTTGTATGTGGCTTTGCTGCCTCAATCTAGTAAATAGAGAAAAATCTTCTGAATGTCATTGATATTTGCTATTTGAGCCTCCTATTAAGGTTTCTTTTTTTGTACTTGAGTTTTGTTTTATGATAAACTGTCTTCTTCAAAAACTATGATAACTGTATAAGAATTTTTGTCACCTTTATTTTTATTTTTTTGCGGTACGCGGGCCTCTCACTGTTGTGGCCTCTCCTGTTGCGGAGCACAGCCTCCGGATGCGCAGGCTCAGCGGCCATGGCTCACGGGCCTAGCCGCTTTGTGGCATGTGGGATCTTCCTAGACCGGGGCACGAACCCATTTCCCCTGCATCGGCAGGCGGACTCTCAACCACTGCGCCACCAGGGAAGCCCTGTCACCTTCTTTAAATTGGGCCTGATTCTGATTTGTGAGTGAGGTAGTTTCATGACTGTGTATCAGATACTGAGTGACCACAAATATACTTTAATGATGGATTTAAGTATACTCTTCCCTACCCTTTACCCCCAAAGTACCTAGTGAATACTTGATTCACTTGACACCCTGATTGATATAATCTCTCACCTCAAAAGTGAACAACTCATATAATTTGGGATATTTTAATTGGGGAAATGTGTTTCCATTGGTTTACACAGATATATGGTATTTAATTATCTACATCTATGATCCATTATGAACTGAATAGAACTATTTTGTTGGACTTTTTCATTAGTTGTTTTGAGTATGTTTTTGCTAAAAGAAAAGGTCTAATTAAGTTGAAATGAACAAACGTCTGCCATTATATGTGTATGTCCTCACATTCTTTGTAGGGTTATGCAGCTTCCTAAACTGTCTTAACCTACCCCTAAGAAATATACACAATATAAACTACTGATTGCAGTTAACCAGTTGACTGTTATATCAGTTCCAACTTCTAAGTGTCTCTTGAATTTATCAAAATTTCCTGTATTTCACTGCTACCATCCTAGTTGATGCAGAAATCTCTGGGCCAGATTATTGAATCAGTCTCCTTACCGTGGCTTCCCATTTCCAGTCTTAACCCTTTCTAATCTGTTCTTGGATACAAATTTAGATTTTTCTTTTATATACACATTTGATCATGTCATTTTCCTGGTTAAAATGTTTAATGGCTCACCACTGCATTTAAGATACGGTTCATACTTGTTATAATCATGAGGTTCAACTCCTTTCACTGATCTGGCCTTGACTTACCTCCTTTCTTATCACATTTCCCCCTGCCCACTCATTCTCCAGGCCACCACTGTCAACTCCTTGTGCTTCTCTAAGCGTACTCTGTCCTCTTACTTCTGATCTTATTACATGTTGTCCCCTTTTTTAGTGTACTTACCATATAACTTCTACTTTTTCTTTGAGTCTAGCACTGCCCCCCAACCCCAGACTTTTACCTTTATACGTTATGCCTAATTCAGATTCTAAGGAAGGTATGTTTCATATTTGTAGGTCTGAAATCAGGATGCTTGGTACAGTTGATGTATAATTTTCCTAGAACATTATTTTAAGTGACATAGCTTCTTTTTTTGTTTACTATTTTATTTTTTATTGAAGTGTAGTTGATTTACATTATTGTGTTAGTTTTCAGTGTACAGCAAAGTGGTTTGCTTATACATATATGTATATATATTCTTTTTAAAAAGTCTTTTCCATTATAGTTTATTATAAGATATTGAATATAGTTCCCCATGCTGTACAGTAAATACTTGTTGTTTATCTATTTTATATCTATTTTTATGCATCTGTTAATCCCACACTCCCAGCTTATCCCCCCCTACTTCTCCTTTGGTAACCATGTTTGTTTCCTGTGTCTGTGAGTCTGTTTCTGTTTTGTAAATAAGTACATTTGTACTATTGTTTAGATCCCACATATAAGTGATATCATATAATATTTGTCTTTGTCTGACTGACTTCACTTAGTGTGATAATCTCTAGGCCCATCCATGTTGCTGCAAATGGCATTATTTCATTCTTTTTTATGGCTGAATAATATTCCATTGTATATATACACCACATCACCTTTATCTACTCATCTGTTGATGGACACTTAAGTTGCTTCGATGTCTTGGCCGTTGTAAATAATGCTACTGTGAACATTTGGGGTGCATGTATCTTTTTGAATGAGAGCTTTTGGCTTTTCTGGATATATGCCCAGTAGTGGGAGTGCTGGATCATGTGGTAACTCTAGTTTTAGTTTTTTAAGGACCCTCCATACTGCTCTCCATAGTGGCTGTATCAATTTACATTCCCACCAACAGTGCAAGAGGCTTCCATTTTCTCCACACCCTCTCCAGCATTTATTATTTATAGATTTTTGATGATGGCCATTCTGACTAGTGTGAGCTGATACCTCATTGTAGTTTTGATTTGCATTTCTCTTAATAATTAGCGATGCTGCACATCTTTTCATGTGCCTGTTGGCCATCTGTATGTCTTCTTTGGAGAAATGTCTATTTAGGTCTTCTGCCCATTTTTTGATTGGGTTGTTGTCTTTTTGTTATTGAGTTGTATGAGCTGTTTGTATATTTTGGAAATTAAGCCCTTGTCAGTCACATCATTTGCAAATATTTTCTCCCATTCTATAGGTTGTCTTTTCATTTTGTTTATGGTTTCCTTTACTGTGCAAAAGCTTATAAGTTTGATGAGGTACCATCTGTTTATTTTCGCTTTTATTTCTATTGCCTTGGGAGACTGACCTAAGAAAACATTGCTACAATTTAGTGACATAGCTTCGTTTAATGGTTGTTAATTAATGTCTGAGAACCAAAGAAATACATTATAGTACTTTTTTTTCTCTGTTTACTGATTTCTCTTCCCCTCTGTACTGTAAGCTCTGTAAGGACAGGAGGATAATCTCTATATCCCCAGCTGATACGTGGTAAGACTTTGAGTAACTAATTGGTGATTTTCAGTAACTAATTAGCAAATTAGATCCTAAGCTGAATTACTTATTGATTTACTACTTGACAACCCTAATTGCAAATCTGTTTTGTTTTCTCATATTAAGCGTTTCTCGAGAGACTCTAAAAAGCAGGAAGAAATCAGATTACAGTCTAAATAAAGTGAATGCACCCATCTTAACAAATACAACACTGAATGTAATAAGACTTGTTGGTAAGTAGCAACACCTTTAAAAAAAAACATTATTATAGCAGTTAAATTACTCTACATTTGTTACCAAATGGGTTTTCATTGTGTACTCCAGTGCCCACCACAGTGAATGATTTAAGATGGTCATATGTCAGTGCCTTCTCATCTTAATTGCTCCAAATAGTATAATACTAATATTAATGTCAATTTTTCTTTTATAGTTAACTACTTAGAATTTGTATCTTCCACTTTTTCTAAAATATTCCAATTAATAGAAATGTAGTGGAAAAATTCTCTGTGAGTTAGAGGTACATGTAGGATGATGATAATACCAGTTTTATATCTGCACAATATTTTGTACTTGTTTCATTGATCTTTGCAATCTTCTTGTCAGATAGGCAGAGTGGATAGTGATTTTCTGGCATTTTCAGACACAAGAGTTCTATAAGCTAGATGTTCACACCATAGGAAATGTTGTTCTTATTACAGATAAGACCTTTATTGATGATTTTGTAGAAGGCAAATAGCATGAAGAAATGCCATATGAAATATTTAGGTTTGAAGATGTTATGGATTTTTTAATATCAGCATTTCAAAATTTTATATGCTATCTCAACCTTTGTATTTCACAAATAGGTCTTTACATTTGACAAATAAGTTATAGGGATGTCTTCTCATGTTAATTAAGTCATCTATACCAGTCAAGAATCTTAGTGGTTTTCTATAAAGATCTCTGTCTTCTGTTTATGGAGATGATAATTTCCTGTTGCCTGGTTTAATTACTCTTAGCTCTGATAAAATAGTCTGTGTTCCTGAAGATAATTTCTAAATTTCATTAATGAATAGGATAAAGAAAACTTTTTTAAGAAGTCCCACTTTCTTTTAGGGAAAATAGTGTGGAAAAGTAATAATGAACTGAGCAGAAAAGAAAAATTATGTATTTTTATGACACAGAAAAATGACAGATTCTAAAAAGCTATTGTATGGCTGATTATTACTGGGGAATTAACTTTTCTTCTTTATCCAAGAGAGCTAACTGAACCTAGCATCTTGAGTTAGTCTCTAGAATTTACAGAATCAGAATTAGAAGAATTCTGAAGAGGTCATCTGGTATAATTTACCATAGAATGAGGATTTCTGTCTTTACTGCATCTGATATGTGGTGGCCATCTAGCCTCTGTTTTATGTCTTACAATAGCTGGAAGCATATTACTTTGCAAGACTACTCATTCTGCTATTAGACTGATTTAATTGGTAAAAATCTCGTCCTCATGGTAAACCAAAATCTCTATCTCTGTCTCTGTCTCTAATTCTAACCTCTGGTCTTAGTTATACCCTTAAAAGCAAAAAGAGTAAGTCTATACTTCTTTCTCCTACTTTTCCATGTAGTCACTTTTCAGATATGTGGTGGTAGGTATACTGTCCTTCCTTTCTTTGTAATTACCCTTCCCCAATCCATTCTTCAGGGTCAGTGTGCTCAGTTGCCTTATATGATCCTCACTGATGGATATTCCAAAGTCCTTGTCATCCTCCTCAGTCTTCGGTACTCACTGTAGTTTTCGGCGTCTGGATACACGCTTGAGATGTAGTTGAATGAAGTCAGCTTTTGCTCGGTTATGTTGAGGTAACTATCCCTAACATATCAGTGGCTTTCAACCCAGAGATTTATCGTGATGCATATTGACTCCTGATCATCTTAGTTCTGCCCCGTGTATGTCTTCATTTTGAGATGCAGGCTGAAAAAGTAGCATTAATCTGGTATTTGGGGAGAAGAGTAGAGCTGAACCATGTTATGACTCTTAAAGCTGCCACTCTGATGTGCCACCCTGACATATCACTGGTCATAGCAAGTCAGGCTTGACTGGAAGAGAGAAGTGTACTTCTGTCACAGGAAGGCACAACCAGTCCAGGGCAGTGGACAAGGATGCATAATCCTCTTACAAGGAGTGGAGGTGGGGAAGAGCAGATAATTGGGGAAAATAATACAATCAACCACATTTAAGTGGTTGTATATTTTTTTTTCCTTACCTAGTTCAAAAAGGACTAGGGGTCATCATATTGCTTTTTACTCTAAAAGACATACATTCACTCAAATCAAATCAGATATAAAGCCACAACAAAATTGAGGAGAGGGAAGTCATGTTTTATTCAGTTCAGTGCAGACAAATCCAAATCTTCACTTCTTGATAGGCATAAGGAAATGAAGAAACAATGCATTGTGCTATTCTCATTGTCTAAGAAGGGATATTATAATGATAGAAGTGTGCTGCTGGTGCTAAGTTCAGAAGATAGTAACAACGAATTCTTATATAAGGATAACTGACCAACACAGTGGACACTGTTTTCTAACTGTGGACTTACAGTAACAGAAAAGCTGCTTTCTTATGGGCCTTTGTTAATTAACCATATAAAACAAGAGCAGTCCTGAATAAAACCTTACTCAGAGAAGAGAATCTGACAGTTGTCATTTCAGTCTTCTTCCCACTAGATCTTTTACTAGAGTTGCAGTTAGGAAACAAGGCCTAGTATGAAAATTTAACTTTCATGTCTTTTCCATTTAGGGCTGGGATTAGGTGCTGCCATTATTCCCCAGTAGACTTTCATGCCTACCACTTTCTCTCTCCCTGGGATGTCTTTATCTTCATATTGTACATATTCATAAAATAGAACTTTAAGGGAACCACTCACTAAGGGGTCTCCAACTAGTAAATGCACTATTCCAACCACGGTTGTTATTGCATAGAGGTGCTTGAAGACTATAAACTGGCAAAGGTGATGTCTCTACTTACAAAGCCAGAAGTACAGTTGTGTAAATAAGATAAAGTTTTGGTGCCTGGGAAGATGAAGGAACTAATTGTTGGGAGACACATTTTAGAACATTAAAGGAATATTCAAAATGTTGTTTTTAAGTGGTATTTATTTGGCATAATTAGGAGAGATTAAACAAGAGTGTTAATGGGGCTTCCCAGCCCCAGGTGGTACCTAAATCTGTTAGAAAGGCTTGGCGTTTTTTCACAAGCGCAGAGGACCAATCAGAACGCTTGCTTGTGAAAAAAGAAAATCCTGTTAGCCTGACGATTTCTTGCAGACAGAGGCAGAGAAATTTTAGGGAATGTGTCTCATCACTGAAGTAGCCTTGGTATCCAAGGAGGCAGCTCTCACTTGAGCGGTTGTGATAGGTCTGAGGGGCAGAAGATAGGTTGCCGAAACCCATGTTTGTAAAACCTACAGACCTTACAACAAAATTATTACTTTAGCAGCTGGAAAAAATACACACCAGCACATACTCAGGACTTAACATTAAACCAGAATATGTACATAAGGGATATTTAGTCATACTGTGGCTGAGTTGCAGTGTATATGATGGAGAACACAGAAATAGGAGGGAAGAAATCTCCTTCATTGGTACATTCTTTTAGGTGAGGCATTGATATTTTTATTTTATCATGGAGTGTTTTAAATTGAAAAAGTAATGCATGAAAATGGTTAAAAATTAAAATACCTTGAGGTATAAACAAAACTCCTGACCTCCAAGTCTCCTTCCTCATTTATAGCATTTCCAGTTTGCCTTTATGTGCTCATTATACCCATTGATGATCTCTCAACTTAGTGCACTGTAGTAAGGGTAACGAACATCCTTCCAGCTCAGATTCTGTTCTTGCTTTTGCCCCATCAGATTGTCAGCTCCTACATGAGGAGAGAGTTTGTCATCTTTGCAGCATACAGAGCAACCAGCCAAGTGCTTTTCACTTTTGTAGGTGCTCAATATACATTGGACTGACAAAACTTAATTTGTAAAATCTGAGTGTTAGAGAAACACTTTTTGCTCCTCTCTTGTAATAATCCACAATGGAAGGAGCCCCTCACCCTCACCCCTGACCCATGCACATGTGTACACACACACACACTTCCAGCACTTCTTTTTACCCTGTGTTCCCTCCTCTGCATAGGGTTGTGGCTCACTGATTGAATTCCCCTGGGCCGCCTTTCCTGTGGTAATCACACTCCTCTCTCTGCATTTCCTATGATGAGCTAGTAAGGCAGGCCTTGTCTTGTTCCTTTTGGGTGTAGTCCTTGTCCATCCATGCTGCTACCTGGTTGGTTTCTTTGCCAGTCCCTCTGTGTGTCTCTTCCCCTTGAGTATAAGGACTCATGGTCTAGATTTAGGGTGAGAGAGGGGTTTTTAAAAATTGAAGTACAGTTGATTTACAATGTTTCAGGTGTAAAGCAAAGTGATTCAGTTATATATAGATATATACACAAACACACATATACATAATATATATGTATATATTTCTTTTTCAAATTCTTTTCCATTATAGGTTATTACAAGATATTGAATATAGTTCCCTGTGCTATACAGTAGGTCCTTGTTATTTATTTTATATATAGTAGTTTGTAACCCCAAATTCCTAATTATCCCTTCCCCACTTTTGGTAACCATAAGTTTGTTTTCTATGTCTGTGAGTCTATTTCTGTTTTGTAAATAAGTTCATTTGTATCATTTTTTGGATTCCACATATAAGTGATATCCTGTGATATTTGTCTTTCTCTGACTTTGCTTAGTATGATAATCTCTAGGTCCATCCCTGTTGCTGCAAAGGATGAGAGTTTAAACAGTGCTTCCCCTGTGAAGCTTTTCCTCATCTTTAGATTAGGTTAGATTCCCTTCACGTAACATCCTATATATACTTCTCCCTTTTTGCATTCATGATAAGTATATTTATTTTAAAATAATAGCAGAGGTAGCTAAGACTTCTTGCTCTTTTATTATATGCTATGTAAACACTTCACATGAATTTTCTCATGAATTCTTCATAGTACCCTTTTTACAAACTAAATTGAAGCCCAGAGATAAATAACTTGCCTTATGTCTGTCAAACAACTGGTAAGTGGCAGAACCATCTTGTCTGATCTTAGAGCCAGTAAGTTCTTAATTTTCATGCTTCACAGCCAGTGGAGGACATCTGGAGCATTAATTCCTGGACAGAGTTCAGCAAGGTTATAATATAGGTTGGAGGCAGAAGTAGGAACTTCTCGCAGTTTGTAATTTGGGAAGAGACATCTTTTCTGGTTATCTGGGCTATGTATTAGGTCACCTTTCTCCATGTTCCCAAAGCATGCTGTGTCTACTGCTCTCTCTGTGCCTTCTGTCGGGAACTCCGGAGAGGAAGAGAGAGGGTGGTATGCATCTGACCCATATCTTGAACCACTGACCACATTTTTCCATCTAGGCTGGCTAACTTTAGAACCATGCTTCTATTTTTTTATCAAGGTAGCACCTCTCACAGCAACACATTAAATAGTAAAGAAGAGCTTGTGGCGAAAAGCAGGTGTCTCCCACCCACCCACTGCTCCCTACCAGGAGTATGAAGGCAATCTCTTGGTTTGTTTCTGTTTGTCTTTCTTCTAGTTGTAATTGCCCAGAAAAGGGTGATAAAAGTAAATGTTGTGAATCCTTGTCAGTCTAAATATGTCTTTATTCTGCTCTTTCACAGAGTGACAATTTAGTTGGGTATAGAATTGCCGTTAAAAATTACTTTTCCTCAGAAAATTAAAACCTCTAATGTTCTATTCATTTTATTGTAGGTGAATTTCTTCTCTCTCTCTCTCTCTCTCTCTGAAACCTTTTAGTGTTTTTTCCCTTGATGTTTCAGAATTCTCTATTGACATATCTATGTGTGAGTTCTTTTTCATTTAGTGTGTTGGGTAGTTCGTGACCCTTTCAATATGAAGGTTCATGTGTTCCTCAGCTGTGACTGATACTACTGTTTCTTTGAGGATTTCCACCTCCCCATTTTCTTTAGTCTCTTTCTTTGATTTCCCCTTACTCAAGTGTTTAGTCTCTTAGGTTGGCCCTTTATGTCTGTCATATTTTTCTAAATTCTTTTTGCTGTACCTTCTGGAGACTTCCTTTTTCCCATTTCTTTAATTTTTTATTTAAAAAATCACATTTTTAATGACTTTACATCTTTAAGAACCCTTCTATAATCTGTGCTTTTTCCTGCCATATTCACCTTTTATAGGGTTTTATATAATTACTGTATTTCTCTTCCTTAGCTTCAATTAATTTATTTTCTCTGGGCCTAGCTTTTCTTTTTACTTTCAGTCTCTGAATTTTCCTCATGGGCCTGGTGATGTTTGATTATTCTTCCCTAAAATAGAAGGCCTATATAGCCATTGTGGGTGTCCTCTGCTGAGTAACTAGAACTGTGTTGGAGCTGGCTCTTTCTCCTTAGAATGAATCCTGAGTAGGAACTTTATGTATAGAGTAGGGCAGGTCTGGGTGGATTTACTGGTAGCCTTTACATTATGGGGACAGATTCCCAAATTCCCAGAATGAGATAGATTTTAATCTGTGGTGCCAATATCCACACTAGTAACCTTAGCTTTTCTAATTTATTTTTCTTAAGTTTGCTCAATTTGGGTGGTGAGGGGGCTTGTTTACTTCTTTTGAAGAGGAATCCTAGGGGGTTTTATTGTTTTTGTCTGTGGGAAAATTCTGGCAGCCTCTACAGTAGTCCCCCCTTATTTGTGGGGGATATGTTCCAAGATATCCCCTGTGGTTGCCTGAAACCACAGATAGTAGCAAACCCTAAATATACTATGTCTTTTCTTATACATACATACCTATAATAAAGCCTAATTTATAAATTAGGCACAGGAAGAAATTAACAACAAAAACTAATAATAAAAATAGAAAAATTATAACAATATACTATAATAAGTTATGTAAATGTAGCCTCTCTCTCACACACAATATCTTATTGTACAGATTTAATGCCTTTGCCATTTTAGCTAAGCACTTATTGCTGTGGCTGTATCTTTTGCAGTCTGAGGTGTGACACCAGAACTAGCATGAATTTCTTTTTCCTTCTTCCAAGTTTCACAGATAGAAGATTCATTCTTACCACAGATGTTAGCAACCTCACCATACGACTCTTTTTCTTTCCTTATTAAGTCATGAACTTTCACCTTTTCACTTGAAAGAAGCAGTTTACAACTTCTCTTTGGTATACCCGAATTGCCAGCATCACTACTCTTGCGTTTTGGGGCCATCACTAAATAAAATAAGGATTACCTGAACACAAGCACTGAGATACCACAACAGTTGATCTGATAACTGATATGGCTACTAAGTGACTAATGGGCAGAATGTGCGGGACAAAGGGATGGCGCCAGATGGCATGAGATTTCATCATGCTACTCTGAACAACACTTGATTTCAAACTTATGAATTGTTTATTTCTGGAATTTTCTATTTAATATTCTTGGACTGAGATTGACCGTGGGTGACTGAAACTGCTGATAAGGGGTTGGGGGGAGCTACAGTAATAACTGCTGGGGAAGAACAGTAACTGGGGGCATGTGGACAGGTAGTTTGTCCCATATGTAGACCTTCAATTAATCCATCCTTTCTCAGCCCTATTTCTTGCTCCTGTTCTCTTGCTGTACTTGCTGCTTCTAAGCAATCACATCCTATTGGACAGCTTCCACCTTCTTTGTGGTTCTCTTTGCATTTTTCCATCAACCTGTTTCCATCTACTGTCTGTCAACTAGTACAGGGGTTGGGAAACTATAGCCTGCAGGCCAAATCAATCTGACTGCCTATTTTTGTAAATAATGTTTTATTGGAATACAACCATGCTCATTTGTTCACATATTTTCTATGGCTGCTTTTGTGCTATGACAGCAGAATTGAGTAGTTGAAACAGAGACCAGCAGAGCTGAGTATCTGCCACAGAGACTGAATGACATACAAAGCCGAAACTATCTAGTCTTTGGTCCTTTACAGAAAAGGTTTGCCAACCCCTGGTCTAGAAATGTTTTGAGATTTCTCATTTTTTGGTGATCATACTTACCTGCTGTTACCTTCTCCCCCACTTCTCTTCATAGATGTTTTAATTCATTGTAAAATTCTCTTTTAGTTCAGTAAGTCTGAGGGGGTGCATAAGTTTCCTTAGGCCTCCAAAGGCCTACTCTGCCCTCTTGAACTGGAAAGACAGAGTTCTCACTCTTCTACATTTGAATATACTGGCAGCCTGCTTATCAATGGCTGTCTTCCATGTATGACCATGTAAGGTCATGGAAGGAGCTCTGTGAGAGAGCAGAGACTCTGTGTAGTTCCTTGTGTCTTAACACAATGACAAGGACATAGTAAGCTTTCAAAAAGTGTTTGTTGAATGTATTGAATGAGTGAATGAATATGTTTTTTTTCAGAGCATTTGGGACCATCTAGTTTTTTTTTTCCTTCTGAATGCACATTTAAAATAGCTTTTACCTATTAAGAATTCATTTTTATATCCTTTCTTAACATGAATTATATGAACAATGGTTAATCTTATTAGGAATGGAGAGGAGCTTTGTATTCTGGATATGTATCAACCCCGATGTTTGCATCCTTCTTCATTCTATTCACCTGTTTAAAATGTTCTTTTATGGATTAAAGTAATATAACATTTTTTTCATTTTTTTTCCTTTACAGTATCACATTATTTAATGTGTAAATAGTTACAGTTTAAATAGCTATATGTTTGCGGTCAATGAAATATCTGCACAGTGATCCAGAATGTTCTAGGAGCATATTTTCAAATATTTTTCAATTGAGATTTTTTTAAAATGTCTGATTATGTGAAATAATTACAAAGAATGATTCTGAAACAAAAGACTTGTAAATAGGAATAAGAACAGAATCTAAATTGAATAGGTTTTACTTTACGATGTGTATGTCTTCCTGACCATCTATTATTTAGAATCATTTCTCATGTAAATTAAGACAGATGGACTGAGTTCTTAGATAATAAAGAAATGGTTTTGATAGTAGACATTTCCATTAGAGTAAATTTGTCATTTTTTTCTACTGCAGTTAATGTGTTTTCTCTTGAATCCTGGTGTCCTCAATAGTACCAATTTAAAATTTATAACAGTTACATAAAGTAGAGCCAGGACCTGAATTATTTGCTCATTTGGAAATAAAGCAAATGGCCTGTTTTAACATCTTTTGCAGAAGAGCTTTTTTTTTTTTTATAGATATGTTTCTTTCCCTATTATTTCCTATAAAAAATAAACACAATTAGGGACCCATTATTGTTTGTTATATGATTCAGCCCATCTCCCATGCACCCTTCAAACACATTAACAAGTTTATGAATGGAGACATTTTGGTTTTTAAATTTTTTTTTGTAACTGTGTCATATGTTTAGAGGAGAAAGAGTGGAATATTGGCATCTTCCAAAGGAAGGGATGAGGAGGATATGTTCTTGGCACTTCGCGAGTATTGAGCTCTTGAGCAATGTAGTGATAAAGAAATGTTCTTAGCCTCTGACGCTAGATTTCACAGGGCTAGGATTCAGGGGAATGGGAAGTGTCTTCGACGTGTCCTTTTTCTTCTTGTTTTTTTACTTTTGCTATGTGTGTATAAGCTTATGAAAAGAACCCCACTCTTCCTCAAGTACATCGTCTTGTTTTATTACACCTAAACATTTTTGAAGACATTGTTTGAAATGGAATCTCCAAGAAATGAGGAACTGTGTTGTTTGTACAGTGTCATTGTAGAAGAGTTAGTTTAAGAGTTCCACAGATATAAGACAAACAGTAAAATATAATGATATGAAAAATCTTTGTAGGTATTTTTTTTATATCAGTGCCATCCAGTAGTACTTTCCAAGATGGTATAACTGTTCTGTATCAGTGCTGTCCAGTACAATAGCCACTAGCTACAAGTGACTATTGAGTACTTGAGGCATGGCTGGTGTGACTGAGGAATGTAATATTTCATTTAAAAAATATTTTGGTAAAGTAATTTTATGGTTTCTTAATTATAGACTAACAGATTTTAATTTTCTATTTAAATTTTTTTCTTTTCAGGTAAATATATGCAGATGATGAACATTCTTAAACCAATTGCTTTTGATGTTATCCATTTCATGTCTCAACTATTTGATTATTACTTGTATGCAATATATACCTTTTTTGGTCGGAATGATTCAGTAAGTCAACCTTTTGGGGAGGAGTCTGTTTCTTTTAAAATTTATTTGTTTTTGTAAATGTAAAGTTCATTCTCTCTGTATAAAATACATAAATAACATTAATTTGAAAATTATCCATCAAAAATCCAACATATTATTGATATTAGCTTTTTGTGTGCCCTATCACCTTATTTAAAATACACTAATTTTAAGCTTTGATATGATAAACATATTGTATGTTATTCAAATTTTTGGCAGAAAAAGTGCAGCATCAATTTCTAACCTTGACATATTTTGGTGATGAAAAATGTGCAGGTTGCCTTGTTTAAATCTGGCCCAGTGTGTAATTATTACACAGTAAATGAGACATTTTAAATATTGGCTAACAACCTTAGCAGGCACTACTACATTCAGAAGATAATGGCAAATATTTATTTAAAATAATTGAAAATCTTTGAACTGAACCTGCCACAGAATTAATTTTCCTGCACCTCCTTTTTGTGTTTCCAAAGCTCTTGTTGAGTTTATCTTTTTCTACTCCTAAGGAGAATAGCACAGTATTAAGCAGGTAACTGATCTGATACTTGGGAATTATTATGTAGTTCACCTACATGTTTGCCAGTTTTTCGTGTAAAAACATACTCATAATACTAACTTTTCACATACTGTATTTTGTACCTTTTCAAAAACTTGTGAATGTTAATGGATAACTACATTCATCATATAAATGTTCATAGTCTTGCTCTGATTACAAGTATATCAAAGACATGATCTTTTAATATGGGATCTGAATTTCCTATTTTCTTAACTCTGCAAAATTAGAAAGAATACTAATATAATCAGAAACTAAGTTGCTGCAGAATTTGTTACTGTAAAATATGTACTAATCCATCACTCTCAATAAATAAATATTAAAGAAGAAAGACATTCTGGAGTTTTAGCCAATTGTCAGAATCGTTTAGTCTTCTACATGAGCTTTACTCTGTCTTCTTGGACTGTTCCTCTAGACCAGTGCAGTCTAAGAGAAGTTTTGCAGTAATGGAAATGTTCTATATTTTTACTGTCCAATATGATAGCCATAAGCCATAAGTGGCTTTTGAGCACTTGAAACGTGACTGGTATAATTGGGGACTGAATTTTTCATTGTACTTGATTTTAGTTAGTTTATCTTGAAATATAAATAGCCACACATGACTTGTGACTATCATAATAGTTAAAACAGTTCTGAACCACAGTTTTGATAAGATGTGTTCAAGTAGAGTCCTTCAGAAACTTTGGGAACTGAGTGCTTTTGGATGTGACTTTCTAGCTGATTAGATGCTGGCACAGATTTGTTTACAGTAGGGTTCACTAGAAGCTGATGAAAGTTAGCAAAGTGCAAGTAGGTGCTCACTGTAAAATATGCTGCATATTTTATTTAAAATCTGTTATGTTTTAAAGAAAACATTAGTCTGATATTTTATATTAAAAGCATTTTTAATCCTGTAAGACTCAGTAAAAGCCATTTCACTGTATTCAAACAATATTGTTAATTATAAGGGTTTCTTTCTATCTGGATGTTCACCCATATGCTGTATTAGAAACAGTTTGTATTCTATGAACCAGAACAAAATGTGCATATAAGCGAGTTTGTATGAGTGAATACTGCATTTACTCTACCTCTTACTTGCACTTTTTAACATGGCTACTGCTGCTTCCTTCCCAGAAGAGAGAGAATTGTATGAGTGAATTTAAATGGTTGCTGTTCATGGAAGAATAAGCATCTCATTGTGTCCTTGGGGTTCTAGAAAGTCATTGTCCGGGAGGGGGGACAGGTTAAGGGATTTTTTTCTGTTCATACTAGTTACTCCTGAAGCTCCTACTCTTCACTGAACTGGTTATAGCCTACTACATCATGTTGTAGTATATATCTAATCCATTTGATTCTATTATAATGTACTCATAGTATTGCTTTGTCTTGCCTTGCCTCAAGCCTTCTGTTGTTCAACTCTTGAGTTATGTTTTCCTTGGTCCTTCCTGTTCACATTCTTTTGTGAAGACCATTCTGTAGCTTACTTTAATGCAGTAGTAAGCACATAGTAGATTCTTAGGAGAAATGGATTGATGTCCTAATTATTTCTTTTTAAATAATTTTATTTATTTATTTATTTGGCTGTGTTGGGTCTTTGTTGCTACACGCAGGCTTTCTCTAGTTGTAAGCAGGGGCTAGTCTTCATTGCAGTGCGCGGGTTTCTCACTGCAGTGGCTTCTCTTGTTGTGGAGCATGGGCTCTAGGCACACGGGCTTCCGTAGTTGCAGCATGTGGGCTCAGTAATTTTGGCACTTGGGCCCTAGAGCTCGTGGTCTTCCGTAGTTGTGGCACATGGGCTCTGTAGTTGCAGCACGCAGGCTTCCATTGCAGTGGCTTCTCGTTATGGAGTACGGGCGCTAGGTTTGCAGGCTTCAGTAGTTGTGGCACACTGGCTCAGCAGTTGTGACACATTGGCTCAGTAGTTGTGGCTCGCGGGGTCTAGAGTGCAAGCTCAGTAGTTGTGGCACACGGGCTTAGTTGCTCTGTGGCATGTGGGATCTTTCCAGACCAGGGCTTGAACCCATGTACCCTGCGTTGGCAGGTGGATTCTTAACCCTGCACCACCAGGGAAGTCTGATATCCTAATTATTTATTTATTTATTTATTTATATTTATTTATTTATTTTTGTGGTATGCGGGCCTCTCACTGTTGTGGCCTTTCCCGTTGTGGAGCACAGGCTCCGGAAGCGCAGGCTCAGCGGCTATAGCTCACGGGCCCAGCCGCTCTGTGGCATGTGGGATCTTCCCAGACCAGGGCACGAACCCGTGTCCCCTGCATCAGCAGGCGGACTCTCATCCACTGCGCCACCAGGGAAGCCCCTAATTATTTTTTATCCAAGTAAATCTTATGAGGGTTATTACTTGACAACGGTTTGTGAGCCTCATTTAAAGTTAACTTTCATTAATGAAACTGTTTTTTTCTCGAGAGTCTGATTCAAAATCTAAACTTTTAAGAATGAATTAACTTCCATTTCTGGGCATGAGGGACTGAGACCTTATTAGATGATATTTCCTGCAGAAAACAATTATAAAACCTGGATGTTTTGTAAAACAAAAGGTAACTTCTTGAAGATGCTGGAGAGTGAACAGAAGCATATAGACTCTGGTGGGAGTTCACGCTAGCGGTTGGGGAAAAGGAAGCTATAAAAATAAATTCCGGGCTTCCCTGGTGGCGCAGTGGTAAAATATCGAGAATGTAGGTTATAATCCATAGAAGAATAATGAAAAATAATACAAAGCACTTTAACTTTTGCCTACAGGAAAATTAAAGTAGGATTCTAAAAAAAGAAAAAAATAACATAATTAGAAAAAGCAGGAAAGGAGGAACCAAGGAACAAAATAGAAAATATGTAATGGTAGATGTAAACCCAGCCACAGTAAATGTTCCTGGACTAAATACTCATATTAAAAGGTAGAGATTGGGGCTTCCCTGGTGGCGCAGTGGTTGAGAATCCGCCTGCCGATGCAGGAGACACGGGTTCGTGCCCTGGTCCGGGAAGATCCCACATGCCGCGGAGCAACTAAGCCCGTGAGCCATGGCCGCTGAGCCTGTGCGTCCGGAGCCTGTGCTCCGCAACGGGAGAGGCCACAACAGTGAGAGTCCCGCATACCGCAAAAAAAAAAAAAAAAAAAAAAAGGTAGAGATTGTTAGAATGGATTAAAAACAAAGCCCATACTTAATAACAAAAAGCATAGATTGAAAGCAAATGGATTGAAAAGATATGCCATGTGAACAGTAAGCATAAGGAGGCTGCAGTGGCTATAATATGAGATAAAATAAGTTTGAAAACAGAATGTATTACCAGAGATAGAGGGATTTCTAATGATATGTAAGGATCAATTCAGTTGGAAGACATAATGATTATAAATGTATATGTGCCTAGTAACAGAGCTTCAAAATAGATGAAGCAATAATTGACAGAATTCAAGAGGAAATGAAAAAATTCAATGACAGCTGGAGATTTTAACACCAGAGTAACTAATAGAACAAGTTAGGTAGAAAATCAGCAAGTACACAGAAGATTGGAACAACTCTTTCAACCATTTTGACTTAATTGATATTTGTAGGACAACATACCTAACAATGACAGGATATATATTCAAGTGCAGATGGTACATTTATCAGGAGAGACCATATATTCTGGGCCATTAAACATGTTGTAATGAGTTTAAAACATTGAAATCATACAGAATATATTTTCTAATGTCAATGTAATTAAATTGGAAACGAATATCAGTAAAATAGGAAAACCTAAGTGTTTGGAGATTAAACAACACACGTCTAAATAAAGATTGGGTTAATGAAGAAACCGCAGAAGAAATTAGAAAATATTTTGAAGTGAATGATAATGAAAACACAACATATCAAAATTTGTGGAATGCAGCTAAATCAGTGTTTAGAGGGAAGTATCTAGTATTTAGCTTTACCTCTTCTTTTCCAGTCTGTATGCCTTATATTTTCCAATCCATATGCCTCATACAGCATATATATCTGTATAATGAGGTCATTTACAAAAAGTTGACCTGCAGCACAATGTAAAATAAAAGTGGTGAGAGTTGCCAACAAACACATGAAAGAATGCTCAACATCACTAATCATTTAGTGATTGCACTGTTGGTGGGAATGTAAATTGATACAGCCACTATGGAGAACAGTATGGAGGTTCCTTAAAAAACTAAAAATAGAACTACCATACGACCCAGCAATCCCACTACTGAGCATATGCGCTGAGAAAACCATAATTCAAAAAGAGTCATGTACCACAATGTTCATTGCAGCTCTGTTTACAATAGCCAGGACATGGAAGCAACCTAAGTGTCCATTGACAGATGAATGGATAAAGATATGGCACATATATACAATGGAATATTACTGAGCCATAGAAAGAAACAAAATTGAGTTATTTGTAGTGAGGTGGATGGACCTAGAGTCTGTCATACAGAGTAAAGTAAGTCAGAAAATGAAAAACAAATATCGTATGCTAACACATATGTATGGAATCTAAAAAAAAACCTAGGGGCAGGTCAGGAATAAAGACGCAGACATGGAGAATGGACTTGAGGACATGGGGAGGGGGAAGGGTAAGCTCGGACGAAGTGAGAGAGTGGCATGGACATATATACACTACCAAACGTAAGATAGATAGCTAGTGGTAAGCAGCCGCATAGCACAGGGAGATCAGCTCAGTGCTTTGTGACCACCTAGAGGGGTGGGATAGGGAGGGAGGGAGGGAGACACAAGAAGGAGGAGATATGGGGATATATGTATATGTATAGCTGATTCACTTTGTTATGCAGCAGAGACTAACGCACCGTTGTAAATCAAGTATACTCCAATAGAGGTGTTATAAAAAAAATGATTTGAAATCAAAGGTTTTACCTCTCAAGAAAAAAAAGTGGTGAGAGTTGACATCCTCGTCTTGTTCCCTCCACCTTCATCTATCCTGGATAGAAAGCATTGAGCCTTTCACCATTGAGTATGATGATCTATTTTATAGATGCCTGTAGTCATGTTGAAGAAACTCTCCTCTGTTACTGAATTTTTCTGAATTTGTATCATGAAAGATAAATTTAGTCAAATGGCTTTTTCTGAATCTATTTAAACAATCATAACTTTCTTTACTAAAGAAATATATTAATATGGTGAAATACATTGGTTAACTTCAAAGTAGGATTTTAGGCTATTAAACCAGTCTTGCATTCCCAAGACAAATACCACTTGGTCATGAATCAGTTTGCTAATATTTTAAGGATTTAAAAAAATTGTGTCCATAAAGTTTAGGAGTCTGTAGTTACGTTTTCTGTGGTATCTTTGTTTGGTTTAGGAATCAGAGTAATATTAGTAAAACAATAAAACAATTGGGAAACATTCTCTTTTCTTCTTCTTTCTGAGAGTCTATGTAGGACTAGTACTTTCTGAAGGTTTTTATTAAATGAAATTTAATAAAGAGCTGCTAAAGTTTTCTCTTTCTTCTTAGGTCAATTTTTATAATATAAGCTTGTCAAGGAATTTGTCTGTTTCATCTGGTTTGGTAAATTTATTGGCATAAGATTATTCATAATATTCCCTTATTATCCTTCTGGTGTTTCAGCATTAGATCTGTAGTGTTATCCATGCTCTCATTCTTGATATTGAAAGTATGTATCATCTCTGTTTTGTTTTTTCTGTATCAGTGTGGCCCTTCCTATCCTTGGGTTCTTTAAGTATCTAAAAGTCTTAAGTTTTGCAATTAAAAATAATAACTTGTGGAAAAGAAATTCCGGTGAACTCTCTCCTGATAAATCCATTAGATTGATATATGTTAGTGTGACCTGTAAATACACATGTGTAAATAGCTCTCTTGTTCCTTTGAGGGTTAAGATTTGATTTCTGTCTTTGACGTTTTGGTATTTTTAAGTACAATTTGGAAACCCTCTGAATGCTAAGTATCTGAGTGAAAACTCACCACATACTTACTTTTCATTAATTTGAAGTTACAACATTTGCAGGGTTATCTCCACAGCAATTTAACATGCCTCTCGTTTTCTTTTTCAGTTGGAATCCACGGGACTAGGTCTTAGCAGTAGTAGACTAAGAACAACTCTAAACAGAATACAAGAAAGCCTCATTGATCTGGTAAGTAATCAATTCTTTTAGGTTATTTAAAATAGAAATTGACGATCTAATCAACTACATGTAAGTGTATTTCTATATGTACCTTGAGTTCCTGTGTCCCTAGAATATTAATGGCATGCAGTAAGTAAACTGGAGGTTTCTTATAGTCTGATGGAGAGAGAAAGCTGGTATACATGAAAGAATATGATATTGGCTCTACATGCAATACAAGTTCAAAGAGAAGAAAGGTTTAGGTTCAAAATTACTGTCAGAGAATGACTGAAGGAAGAAGTGAGACTTACGCTAGACTTTGAAGAGTAGGCATGGGATCAGTGGGGAAGAGGAGAAAGAATGGCATTCAAGTTAAGGTTCAGAGGCTGAGCAAGGGCCTTGAGGTGGGAGCAAGCCTGGCCCAAATTTTGGCAGATTTTTGTGATGGGGCACCAGTTTATGCCAAAGAGTTGTGTTGCAAAGAGTGGTTAGGACGACTTTATAAATGGCTTTAACATTTGAGAAGTTTAGGTTTAGTCGGCTATGCCGTAGGGCGTCTGGATTCTTAACTGTGTCATGTGATGAAATGCATGTTTTAAAAAGCTGGGTTAGGTAGCAAAACAGGGCTGATCCTCTATAGTGTCTAAGCCAACATAAGCAGTTAAAATAAAAAAAAAATTTTTTTCTTATGCTTGGTCACTATAGCCAGAGACTTTTGTTATTCAGTGCATTTCTCTGCATCTATGAATTTTCCTTTATTCCATCACTTACCCAAATAAGCAATCACTTTCCTCTTTTCTCATAAGCTCTATATTATGAGCCTACTTCTGTTATTTAAGTTTTTATAAAGCAATGTAATCATTCATTCTATTAAGAAATACTTGCTTAGAATAATTCTTATATGCCAGGCATTGTAGGCCTGGAAAGTCATCAGTGAACAAAAGAGGTAATTCCCGTCTTCTTGGAACTTGAATCTTATTGGGGCAGAGAGACAGATAAATGTATGAGTGTCAGATACTGATCAGTGCCAAGAAGATGAAGCAAAGTGATGGGACAGTGATCTTTAAGTAGAGATATGAATAAAGTGAGAGAGGCATATGCAGATATTTCAGGTGAGCACTGTTTACACAGAGGAAATAACCTGTATCCATCTCATCCACCCCCCTTAAAATTTGGAGATCTTTTTGCCCAGCACATATTTTTTTAATATATGTTCATAGTCCTAGCACTTACCTTGGCACATAGCATCTCTTCAATAAATGTTTATAGAGTAAATGAATAAACTCGAATCCTTGAGTTTGGTGTCTCCTGGATTAACCTGGCTTGTTTTCTTGTCCACTTAATCCTGATCTTTGTTTTCAGAGTCAAGGCTCCTTTTTTGACACAGCCATCTATTTCTTTTTCTTTTTTCTTTCTTGTTTTTGGTCTTTGTTGTGTAAAATCCATCATTGGTTTTCAGTCCCATTGGCAGTTATCTGTTTTGATTTTGCTTCTCCTTGTTTGATACTTAGCATAACCTTGACCTGAAGATCTTGTTTTCCAGATCTTAGTCCACAGCTGAAGTTTTTCTTGTTTCTGGCTGAATGCCTCAAGGGTGAAATATACCACTAGAATCATTCACTCTGGCATTTCTCTGCCAGCTCTGCTAGTTACTAGCTCTATGATTGTCAAACCACAGTTCCAGATCTGACCCTTAAGCTGTGGATTTAATGCTGCCATACAGTGTGTAATGAAATAGCATGACCCACCAAACAATGGGACCAAACTAGCTGTTATTTAAGACAAGCTGTCACCCATCTAACGATAACAATGTATCTGTAGCATCTGTCAGACCAGTTCTTTGCTCATTGGATAAGTTTTTTCCTGAATTGGTGTAATAGTCAATTTTAGAAATGCATTTTTTAAAAACCAGCTAGCTACACAGCCCTCCCCCATAAATTGATAGATGTGCCTGTTTTTTTCTTTGCCACCTTGTCTTTTTAAAATATCTTTTTTTAAAGACCTTTTTCTTAGCATCTCTTAAATCAAAGACTGCACCTTGGATCAGAAGACTGTGTGAGCGGTTGTTCCTCTGTCAGTTTGTAAGGAGCGCTGACCTTTGAAAGAGCCTCTCCACGGTCCCCACTCCTCTGATGGATAAGACTCTACAACAATACAGTAGAAGTTTTTCTGAAAATTTCCAATGTTTTACGTGTTAAGTTATTACACATACTGATAAGCATCATTTTATTATTTTAAAAAATATATTTGTCATTTACTGGACCTTAATCTCAGGTTTTCTTAAGCTGGTTATACATTTTCTTCACTTCATTAATTTGCATCTACATTGGCAGAGAACATTAATTGGTTTCTTGCTATTCAGTACATTCTTTGGCTATTAAAATAATTTATAGCCTAATCTGGAACCACTGGATGGAGGTAGTATTTTTCCTTATATTTCTCCTATGTGTTAGTTAAAACTTTAATAAGCACTTTTTTGGTAATTTTATTTTCTCCATATATATCTTCTAAGTTTTGCTTCTCTTTAAGCTGTAAAAGGCAAAATGGAATCATTATGTTCTTTAAAATGCCACCTGAAATTGTTTATCATATAAATTCACTGTAAACTAAGAAAATTTGTTTGACACATCAAATAAAAGTCTAAGAAAAATCATCTAATACTGGACAGGCAGGAAAGGAAGCTGGTGTAGGTGGTAATGGTAACAAATGTGAATTTTTAGTTATCTACCTGGTGATGCTAAACTGTTTAAGACCTGTGGCCAACTTTGAATCTTTGATAATAAAAATGTATTTTCAATTGATCCAGAAAAGTCCATAAATATTAATTTTCTTTGTGTTAGTACATTACTGGCAGGAAAGGCTAAAAATATAACTTTCACTGTGAGAGTAAAGATTGATTAAGGTTTCATTTTTTTTAAGTCTTCAAAGAGTTGTATATCCTTTCCTTACTATACTGGTATAAGCTGAAACATGGATCCTGTTTAGGAGCTTTTCCATTTAAGTGTGCAATAAGCACATACCATTTATTTATGTCAGCTTGACATTTTGGCACTTTCTTGCTCTCTTCAAGTGTATTTCTCTAAATGGATCTGTTTTGAAGGTAGACACATTAAGATTTGTTGATGGATTATAAGAGGAGTGTGACACTGAGAAGAGTCAAGGATGGCACCTAACTTCTGGAGAATGGAGGTGCCGTTAATGGGGATGGATAAGACTTTTAGGAGGACACATTTGAAGAGGACATCAAGAGTTCAGTTTCAGATATGTTAAATGCACTAGAGGTGAGAGAGGGGGTCAGGGCAAGTATATAAATTTTGAGCTGTTGGCATGTGGGTGGCATTTAAAACTGTGAGACCGGATGAAATCATGTAGGGAGTAGAATGTAAGTTAGAGAAGTCTCAGGACTGAACCCTGGGGCACTCCATTGTTTAAAGGTCAGGGGGAATATTCAGAGTTGGCTATTGGATTTGGCCATAAGGAGGCCAGTGGAGACCTTGTTTACTCTTTCTTTGGAGTGAAGCAGACAAAAACCTGTTTGGAATGGGCTTGAAAGAGGATAATAGGAGAGGAAGAGAAGATTCTTATTATCATCTCCATCAATGAAACTAATAGAGGGCCTGCCATGTCAACAGGCATGCCAAGGACTTAAGGTACAAAGAGGGTGAAATTGGTCCCTACCCCCCAAGAACTCACAATGAGGTAGGAGAGTTAGAAAACAACAACTGATAAAGTATGCTGTATGCCACATACAGGTGTATGTATATGTATAGGCAATATTAACACAAGTAAGATAGTTATTTTTCTTGGGAGACTGAGAAAGTTATAGAAAGGAGGTGAATATGAGTTCATACTTAAAAAGTGAGGTAAGAGGCAGGCAGGCAAGGAGAAGAGAGCTGGTAAGACAGGAGTGTCAGGACAAGTGTAGTAAGCAGTCCAGTGTGACTAGACCTTAGGGGTGTAAAGATTATCTTGAAATGAGACTGGCAAGGTAGCTGTTTGCAAAGGAGTAATATCGTGGCAACAAGTTTAGGCTTTTTTTCTGTAAGGAAGGGATCGTCAGTTGAGACTTTTAAATTACAGAGTGATATGATCACATCTCCATTTTAGAAAGATCACCTAGGTATTACTGAAGTAATTACATGAGGAAGAAACAAACAAGAGAGGTGTCTGTTTAGGCATGATGGAGGTGCAAAGGAAGAGGGGGTGGTCAAGAATGATTCTAAGGTCCTTCACTTGGACAGTCTGATAGATGGTGATTAAATAGCCCCCCAGGGACTTCCCTGGTGGTCCAGTGGTTAAGATTCCACACTCCCAATGCAGGGGGCCTGGGTTCGATCCCTGGTCAGGGAACTAGATCCCACATGCTGCAACAAAGATCCCATGTGCTGCAACTAAGGCGTGGCACAGCCAAATAAATAAATAAATCTTAATAATAATAATAAAGTATTAAATAAATAGCCACCAGAATTAAATAGCACAGGCACCCAATTGGTACCAAACCGTATGTAATTTTGTGATTTGTGTGTTATTGTGTTTTTTGGCAGTAGTGGGGTGATTATTTTCCCTTTTAGTAGAAGGAAATAAATAGTGGAGCTGTGACATTGATTAACTTGCATAGTTCACTTATCCTGATTGTCCTTAGAGAAAGCACAGTTGTTCCCAAAATAACTTTTAAATGCTAATGAGTAATTAGAGCTTGAAGAGTGACAATACCTTTCATAGAATATAGGATATAAAAAAGAACTAAACAAGAATAAAACCATTTTCTAACTTGAAAGGTTTTATAATATATTATTTCCATTTTGCAAAATTTATAAACCTGTTATAATCCCAGAGTCCTATGCATTTGATGTCTCTTTTATTCATAAGGCAAATGTTAGAGATTTGTGATTATGTAATTGATTTAAAAAGTGATCTAGGGCTTCCCTGGTGGCGCTGTGGTTGAGAGTCCACTGGCCGATGCAGGGGACATGGGTTTGTGCCCCGGTCCGGGAGGATCCCACATGCCGCGGAGCGGCTGGGCCTGTGAGCCATGGCCGCTGAGCCTGCGCGTCCGGAGCCTGTCCTCCGCAATGGGAGAGGCCACAACAGTGAGAGGCCCGCATAGCGCAAAAAAAAAAAAAAAAAAAGTGATCTAGATTTACAGTTTGTACACTTCTAGATTTGTTTTGTATTCAGTTTTTGTTCTGTAATTTTCTTTGAGGATCTTTTAAGGCTCAGCCCACTCTGCTCTTTGGACATCCCTTTTATTTCCATTTACCATCTTCCTTCAGGTCAGTAATCTATCCCTAGAGATATACAATACAGTTGCTTCTGTTTCAGTTTAGAACTACATTTTAGTCCTGCCTTCTTGGGATTATACCAAAGTTACCTTGATTAAGGTTTAGGTGTGAAATGGCTAATCACACCATAATTTTGGATTTTACCAGCCTGGTCCTGGAGAGGCAGTCTGTTCTTCCTCGTTTACAAGTTCTTGAAGGGCATCTCACTATTGTCTCAGTGAAATATTTGTCAGTTCATAAAGATTCCTTATGTTGGCTAATTTTAGGTCATGCACAGATAATAGCATATGGAGTTGGATCATTTTCACTTAGTATAAAAAGGAATGTTCTAGTAGTTAGAAAATGTAAAAGGAGGAAAAAAAGAACTGAAACTAAGTGTAATTAACGTATGCCTGAGACCATTTTAATTATAGCTCCAGTTTTGTAAAATCACATGGGTTATTGCTATTAGACTTGCTATTTCAGGCTGTGTGTGTATATGTGTGTTATATTTTCAGGAAGTTTCAGCTGATCCTACTGCCACGCTCACAGCAGCAGAAGAGAGAAAGGAGAAGGTACCGAGCCCTCACCTCAGTCACCTAGTGGTTTTGACATTTGGGGATACATTGTATGGGTTGGCGGAAAGAGTGGTAGCCACAGAATCCCTGTAAGTTGTTAAAAACAGTTGCTTTGCCATTAAATATTTAAGAAAGATTATAAAAGTAAGCACTGTATTCTAGCTGTATGCATTTTCCACTTCTAAATATTCCTTAAATTACTCAATATTTCTGAGAAGTATATCCTAAAATAGATTACCAATCAGTTTTTAAAATTGCATGGTTGATTTTCAGGTTTATAAATGGAAGGAGGGTAATCTTTTAAGTTTCATTCTTTAGCGGCATGATCCTTGCTTTAAGTAAGACTTTAGAAAAGCATGTTATAGTATATAGTACTTTATAGTTTCCCATTGAATTACGATTCTAGAGAAACTGGAGTTGCATTGTCAGTTTAGTGTTAAATGTAGTCGACCCTTGACATCAGCAGGAGTGCATCCTGACCTTTATAAATCCCCAAGTTCTTTAATAAAATGAGAGCATATAACTTCTTCCATATAATATGGCCCAGTATAATTTAAGAGTTTTTGTATATAACAAAAAGTAGTGAAAAACAGTATGACTACCAGCAGTCTTCAGCTGAATGATAACGATTCATGCACGTGTATGTCTCATGTATACATTATGTCTCAGCCAAGTTCCACTTTATTTCCTGTTATGAATGTTTGGGTTATTTCTGAAAAGTATCAGGTGTTAAATCTGTGAACTCATGGGTCTGTTGTATGTACTTACATGGGAAATCCTTCTAAAAATACTGTTGTATTCTTTCTTCAATCTTTTGTGTTATCTGTGCTCATATCTTACATGCAAAGCAGCATAACTGTACACCTTGTGGTAACCAGATTAGCTCCTTTGAAGTCATCCTTCTTTCACATCAGCTCACATTCAGTGATAACTCAGCATTAATTTTTGTGTGAATTGTAAATGAGTGTGTCAAGTGGCAGTGCAAGGTAGTTCTTTAAAATGGAAAATAATTTTAATCGTTAAACTTTTGCTCAGAGATCTTAAAGATTAATTACACAAAAAATATTGACAGGCTCTAAATACTGTGTTTTGTTTACATGGTGGGTTATTTATTCCCTTTAGGGTATTCTTGGCTGAACAGTTTGAGTTCCTTCAGCCACATCTGGATGCTGTGATGCCTGCAGTCAAAAAACCCTTTCTTCAGCAGTTTTATTCTCAGGTCAGACATGTCTTATATATCATTTCAACTGTGAGCAAGATAGGACTGTCACATGTTATTTAGGTTATTTTTTTTTTAACTAGTGTTCAGTCTCTCAACATCAGGAGAGGTGGATTAGAATATTTGTTTATTCATTCATGAATTCCTGTATTAAATAAAAACTTATTGAGCACCTCATATAACTTTTAGTCTAGTAAGAGAAAGAGCCAATTAAAACTATATTACAATAAAGTATAGTTAAGGGAAAGAAACAGTGGCAGGGTATTTAACCTTGACTGGAGGCGGAGAAGGGGGTATGGTTGGGGGGAGGTTATCTAGAATGGCTGTCTTGAGGAAGTGTTGTTTAAACTGGACCAGAGAGAAAGAGGGTGAGAGGAGTATATTTCGACTAAGGTAGTGGCTTATATGAAGACCTACAGATGAGAGAGCACGGTGCCTGTGAGCAGCTAAGGAAAATTCAAATTCCCAGAGCGGGGAAGAGGGCCAGTGATGAGAAAGATGGCCGGAGTGATTACGCAGAAGTCACATGACATACAGTGCTCCCAGTCAGGAGCTGGACTTTGTTCCAAGGGTACTGGGAAGCTACTGGAGGTTTTGAAAGAGGTGGTGAGTAGCATGGTGAGGTGTGTGTTTTAGAAAGCACTTTGGGGGAAGAGTGAAGAATGGACCTCAGATGGCAAACCTAGAGGCAGGAGACTGGTTTGAAGACTTTTAGACCAATGTGGGTGAGAGATGATGGGATCTTGAGGTGCAGTGTGGAAGTGGAAATGGAGAGAAGTGAAAAAATCTGTAGTTTTGTTGTTGAATTGTCAGTGGCCTCAAGTTTGTTGAATATCTCAAAATTATGTTTTGAGTAAGACCTTTGCCCACGAGTTAAAGTATTTTCATAATTTAAGTCTCCAGTTGTATAGTGTTTTATTTTCAGATATGTGTACTAGAAACAGGAACAAAATATATTTTAGAAATTTGATACTTTTAGAAAATATGGGGTTTCATTTCTGTGAAATTTATTTCAGACCGTCTCAACAGCCAGTGAACTACGCAAACCAATTTACTGGATTGTAGCTGGTAAAGCCATTGATTATGAACAGATGCTGCTCCTAATGGCTAATGTGAAATGGGATGTAAAAGAAATTATGTCACAGCACAACATATATGTAGATGCACTGTTAAAGGCAAGTATTCTGGGAAACATCTCTGTTAAAAATAATTCTACTAAGGGAATTATTCGTGTAATTGAAATAGCTCCAAAATTGTGAGATTATAGTTTGTACCACATTCTAGCATTCTTGTGATATTAAAGCCCCTGAGTTGGAATAGGATTTCTTTCCAAATTTTGTGTTCTTTTAGACCCAAGAATACTTTGTAGATTTTTTGTTTTTGCTCAGTAATATCCCATTTTGAGTTAGAGTCTGATTAGTGTCTCTTAGCTGGCTTCATATTATGTAATCTCAATGGCCATGACTGTAGTGACAAGAGGATATTTCTGTTTAATTAGAAGATATTTCTAGAGTTGTGTATATTCATTAGCAAGAGACTACACCCCTGATTATTCTAAGTTTTTTTCCAGAAATCACATTACTTTTGCAATGTGTCATGCAGACACCTTTGTGTTCAATGACTTAACATTTATAAGTTTTCTGGAAAGAATTGTGGTAGTTTTTTTTCATTTATGCATCAAGAGATATTTATAAATCACCTGACATATGCCATGTACTGATCTAGGTGCTGGCAGTATAGTTGTGAGTTAAGGAACTTATGTGCCATCAAGGAATTTATATGCCAGTGCAGCGACAGCAATAAAGAGATACATTAATATATAATATGTCAGGTGATGAATAGTCTGGTGAGAAAATAACCAACAAAGAGGGATAGAGAGTGGCAGGGTGTGGGTTGGAGAGGAAAACCATTTATTTACTTATGGTCAGAGAAGGACTCTTATAAACTGAGAATTGAGGAGAGGCCTGAGGGTAGTGAGGAAATGAACCGTGTGCACGTCTGAGGTGAGGGAAGAGCATATGAGAAAATGAAAACAGCTTTCAGAAAAATTTTGCTTTTCATATTTGTCAGTGAAAAGAAATTGGACCTTCTTAGCTCTTGACTCATCTCAGTTACACCAACATTCTTACCTGCTTAGTCCAAGGCAGTAAATAATAGGCTGGGACACTTGAGAACCAGTAAACAAAGCCAGAGATCAAAACAGAGATAGCAGCTGAATTCAGCTGGTGTGCCAGCTCCCTGTGACGTCTGGCACCTTTCTGGAGGGCTGGATTGAGGACTCTCGGGCTGTCCCCAGACTCAAGGAACTAAGGGTGCCAGATCAGTTAACAGTGTCTAGGTATTAACATGAGATCTAAGCATGCTCTATAATTGCCACCCTGGAAGAACTTTGATTTCTAGATCGCCTAGGAGACTTCAGCTGGAAATTTTAATTTGGAATGTAAAAGATACATGTAATTTATAAATCACACCCCTTCTTTTTTGAACAGTTCTGTTTTTGAAAAGTTGCTTCTGTTTTATGACATGCTAATTATGGTACTTATGGGGATGCAAGAAAAAAGAGTCTTCTGCCTTCAGTGAATATACATACTAGAAGAGGCAACTTGCTTCAGTTATTCTTAATCCAAGAAACATTAATGTTATAAGAAAGAACCAGTGTTATTCAGATTATTAACCTGAACCCAAGTTTCAGCAGTTTAAGACTTTCTCTCATAAAGAAACTTTTATGGGACTTCCCTGGTGGCGCAGTGGTTAAGAATCCACCTGCTGATGCTGGGGACACGGGTTTGAGCCCTGGTCTGGGAAGATCCCACATGCCGCGGAGCAGCTAAGCCCATGAGCCACAACTACTGAGCCTGTGCTTTAGAGCCCACGTGCCACAACTACTGAAGCCCGTGCGCCTAGAGCCTGTGCTCCGCAACAAGAGAAGCCACTGCAATGAGAGGCCCTTGCACCGCAACAAAGAGTAGCCCCCGCTCGCCACAACTAGAGAAAGCCTGTGCACAGCAAAGAAGACCCAATGCAGCCAAAAATAAATAAATAAATTTATTTTAAAAAGGAAAAGAGACTTTTATGATAACTTTTGTTCTGTTACTTTTCCAAGTCCAAACCTTTAGATTAAAGCAGTCTGTAAAAGAGTCTGTCCCAAAAGAATCATAAGTAAAATGAAATAGTTTTATTATTCATTTAACAATAAGCATTCTTGAACATTGGTTTAGCAATGAGTGGAATGGCATTTCATATAGTAAGCCTATAAATTTATCTTTAAAATATTAATGAAAAGTATTGAATTATGACTCTTGAAATCTAAAGCACAGTTTACTGTAGTGAAGCATAAATACAGTAGCAAATACTGTTTTGCTAGATTCATGAAATGAAAAAGAGGAAGAGCAATTACTTATTTACTTTGATTTTCAAAAGTAAGCTTAGTGGACTAAAGACCTACTTCTTTCTCATAAATGAGTAAAAGCAGTTAACTGTCAAAAATCATTTAAAAATTGTGATTTAGGAAGCAGCCAGAGATAACACAACGATCATGTGGTAGCTTGATTGGTGATGATCAGATTTTTTTCCACCTGTGTGTTATTTGAACACATGTCAGTCTTGACTTGGTACACATTGTGTAGTTTCTCTCTTGAGGAAACTAAAGAAAAATATATCATTTTAAGGCTTGTTAAATTTATTTGAACTGTATTGTTGAGAAAGGATCAACAGCATTTACTTTTGTAAATGAACATATTTAGATGATAATAGTCGAAAGAAATCAGAAATAAATTTACAGAAGGGTGAACCATCTGCTGCTTTCATGTAGCTGTTGGAATTGTCTAAATTAGTTATATATATTTTATTTTTAGTAGAGTGGTATCACAAAAGGTACTAATAACTAATAAAAATGTTCAGTTTTTCTATAGGTAATGAGATAATGTATATTATGCAGTTTTTTTGGTGCTAAAAATTTACAACTATTACATGACTTTTCAATCATTCAGTATGTAATAATTTATTTACTTTAAAAGAATGTTTAGGAAAGAGAATAATTTATCAGATTGCTCTGTAAGGAGTACAGCTACAAATTACAAATAGTTCATTCTGAGGTGAAAGCTCATTAAAATGCTTTTTTAAAATCTGGGTTTCTTAAAGATATTTTAAAAGACATATTAGTTATTAAGCCTTTTTAATCCACACTGACAGTCATACAAAAATTTGAGGTGTCGAAACACTTGAACATTGTTTAATCAGTTAATGACACTTATTTCCTTTGAGCTGAAATGTAGTGTACTCTGTATTACAACATGATTTATTCAATTTGATATACTTAAAAAAACACACGAAGTCCAATTATCTTTGGCATTATCTCTCTTTGTTTTACTTGATTTCATTCTGAGCGTTTTAAAATCTTTTTTGCCTTTAAGATGGGAAAGCAATGTAACATTATAATTATATTCACATATGGCCACGATTTTTGTCTTCTTAGGAATTTGAGCAGTTTAACACGAGGTTAAATGAAGTTTCTAAGAGAGTTCGGATACCCTTGCCCGTGTCTAATATACTTTGGGAACATTGTATACGTCTGGCTAATAGAACAATTGTGGAAGGGTAAGTTTTTCATGAAAGCATTATCTGATTCTTCAGTGATAAATCATAATATATGAATAACATTATATGTTATCACTAATGGATGCAGAGAATAGGTAGAGATAGTGATAGATAGTGATAAATAGCAGACAGTCTCATAGTAATTCAGGTTTAACTTTGGAATGTAATTAGAAAAGAGACCTTAAACGCCACTGTGTCACTTTTTTTTCTTGCTGGTGACTTAGAATCAGCTAGTAGAGGAGTGAGGAATGCAGCATCTAATGGTTATCTGAAAATTAAACTAGTAATAATTATTATTACCTAATACAATTATTACAATGTTGATTATACATAGCATTTATTGAGTGCTATTTGTCATTTATTGAACGAAACCCTTCACAGGATTCTATCACCAAATCCTAACATAAACTCTCTTTGGTGGTAGTATTCTCTCTGTTTTGTCAACAGAGCGATAGCCTAGCCTCAGAAACTCAAGGCTAAAGAGGTTAAGTAACTTGTCCAAGTTCACACAGTTTTTAAATGCAGAGAAGGCTTACGAACTCCTCATTTTCTAATGGCAAAATCAGTCCTCATAACCACTATATCACTGTTAATATCATTATTATATCATTGTAAACCGTATCAATCTTTCATATGTTGAGTTTACAGATCAAAAGTAATTTTCCCACTTACTCAGAGACTATGCTTACTCTGCCTGTAACATATAGAATACAAATAAGAATCAGTAATACATTTAAAATATCCCTGGAAAGCAAACTGCTATTTCAAAGACCATTCACAGTCATCTAGAATTGCACATCAGTTGAGTTTTCACACTATCATTTATCTGATTTCTCATTGGTTCTTATTTGTTATAAAAAAAGAATGTGTTTGAAAGTGGAAGGGATGGTGACAAGCTGACAACAGCCTTGGCATTTTGTATAATACACCATCCAGTCTGTTAGGGTTAGGGTTAGGGTTGAAACCAGCAGTGCTGTAAATCCCAAAATGGCTCTCCATCGACAATCATGACTGGATTGTACTGTTAACAAATTTATTTAATAGTAAAAAGTGAATAACAAATGTTATATTTGTGTATAAAACACTTCTTATTTAAAAAAAAAAAAAGCTTGGTCACTTTAAATAATATAAACTAGTTTTCTTGCGGATTTCCTTAGGGGAAGTACCTCATTTCCTAGTGTTGAATTCTCCACAGTTTGTAGATTGAAGGAACGAGACACTGACTTATGAATAATAAAATGTACTGTTAGGGTTAACATATTTATTCTTATTACTAGTCCACCTTAGAACACAGTTTTTTAGTAGTGTGGGGTCTCAGAATAAGTCTATAAAGTGTTTTTTGTGTGTGAAAAATATGTATGTACTTTCTATGCTTATATGCTTACATGTTTCTTAGGTTTGCTGAATGTTTACAGGAGAGTTATTTCATTTGTTTTCTTTGCATTGAGTAGTTAAAATATTGAACAGTTTTATGAAGCTAAGATTACTTGGGAATATTCATAGCTTAGGTTTATAAATAATTCTTGGCAGCCAGATTAACTGGAATACCAGTTAAATACCAGTTTAACATTCTTACACATGATTATGTTAATTGAGTAGGCAGAACTATGGTCTGTAGAGCAAGAAGAAACCTTAGAAGTTATTTGATCTTTTTGCTTTGCAAATGAGGAAACTGAGGCCCAGATAGGTAAAATGACTGCTTAGTGACAGGGCTGGAATACAACCCAGTCCTTCTGACTCAAGGCTCATGTGCTCTTTTTTCTCATAGAATCTCACCAAATGTGGATTAGAGAAAAGTTTAAGTACCTAAAGGTTTCTTTTGCTAACCATCCCATCATTTATGTTTTTTTATTCTTGTGTGTCCTAGATATGCCAACGTCAAGAAGTGTAGTAATGAGGGTCGTGCCTTGATGCAATTGGATTTTCAACAGTTTTTAATGAAACTTGAAAAGCTAACAGATATTAGACCGATTCCAGATAAAGAATTTGTGGAAACCTATATTAAAGCCTACTATCTAACTGAGAATGACATGGAACGCTGGATCAAAGAGCATAGGGTGAGAGCTGGGAAACAGTTAATTAAGTTTTATTCCTTATCCATTGTGCTGTTCTTGTCTAGTATATTATATAATTCAAAATCATATGGATGAAATAGAAACATTTGCTTTTTTAGCATGAACTACTTATGCCAGTTCTTTACCATATTCACACTGTTAATGCAATGCCCTTTGCCTAATCAAATCCTTTTGAGACTTTGTGAACTGTAGCAGTAATTATCTGGAAAAACAGCCAGAGTCTGAACTTTAGCTGTGTTTATCCTGCAGCTGTGTTGTAGGAGAAGGCTGAAATTGGTTAACATCGGGACAAATTGAATATAGCAACACTGAAATGATTCACAAGCTAAAGTCTGTTATATAACTTAAACCTTCTTGTAGACCTGAACAATGAATGGATGACGGCCTGAACACACTGACATGTAGTAGTGATGACTGGTATATTAATATTTAAATAGCTAAATTTAACCTCATCCTACATTAGATTTTACCTTAAGTATAGATGAGATTATTTCTTTTGTGTGAATATATAGGTAAGTAGAGAAAAATACTACTTATAGCAAGTGTTATTTTGGATGCTGAATTTTTTTGACACAGTTCAACTCAACATATATCACCAGAGAATGCTCAATACAGAGAGCTTTTCGGTATGATTGTTATTATATATCATTTGTCTAGATAGGCAGTATGTGAAGACAGATTTAATGAAAATATGAGAAGTGTTAAAATTTATCACCAAATCTTATTCCATCAATAACTCTAGTGTTCACATTTATTAATACTGTAAACATCGTGGGTAAAAGCTAAGTAAATTTTTATTTCATTTGACTGGGTAGGGAAGTAAAATTATTTATATTTACTTTATCAGGCTCATCCTTTCTAGTTTCAACACTCTAGAAAAATGAAATGAGTTTTAGTCTGGACCATTAGCCTGAACTTTGTGTAAATGTGCCCACTGTAGGGCAGTTTCAGATCTTTGAGAGCAAAGTAGAAATGTACATGTTATTTTCAGTGATTTAATCAATTACCTCAGAATTGAGAAAAATGTCACCATTTTTTGTCCCATTGACCTCCGTCATTTGAGAACCAAAATGCTAAACCAGATGCAGATGAATTGCTGATGTTGCTAGAATCCATTTAATAAAGTAAGCTGTAAACACTTTGGGGTTGGTACTGAGGAAGGGGTTTGGGGTAAAAGGACAAGTAGCTGAAGAGAAAAAGCACAGCTCGTAGAAGTCCATTATTTGATGTAAGAACGATGCCCACTTTAGGGTTTCTTCTTTTAATATAGTGGACTAAAATTTTTAGTAATCGTATTTTGGAAAAGCTTTAACTAACTGATATTTGTAATACAGTGAAATTTTCCCAGCAGCCTGGATTGTCCTGTTTTCCGAGAACTTTCCACAATGTCTAGTGCAGTGCTTGGGTGGTACTTTCTAAATGTTGAGTGATTACTGGAGAGAATTTATGAGGTGTTTACAAGTGCTCTCAGAGATCAGATACACAAACTGAGCAGTTTGCTGAATTTTTAAGATTAACTCTTTCTCATGTTTTGAAATTGCACTGTTTTTATTGGTTACCTCCAGTGAAGACATGTTATTTTCTTATTAGATGATAGTACACAACTCTTTCCCGAGCTGAACTCTTACTGTTCATCCTCCAGAACCAAATGAAGATGTAAAACTTTCTGATGAGCTCCTATTCATGCTCATCCTAACAACTTATCTGAAATTCAGGAACTAAATTGATTTGTACAGTAAAATAATACTTATATAGTTGACCCTTGAACAACATGGATTTGAACTGTACAGGTTCACTTATATATTGGTTGAATCCTCGCATATAGAGGAACCTTGGATGAGGAGGGCTAACTATAATTATGTGCAGGTTTTCCACTGCATGGAAGGTCAGCACCCCTAATCCCTGCATTGTTCAAGGGTCAACTGTAGTCTTAAAATTTTACTTTCTAGCTACCAACTATAATACGAGGGTTTGAAAACTAGTAACTTTTTGTCCTTTGTTACCTTATTCATTTGTTGTATCTCAGAAGAGTTGTTCTGTGGTTGGAGATTTTTTTCTTTTACCTAAAATGTTTGCAAAAGGTACAGTGCTAGAAACTGCTTACTTAGTGGCATTTTAAAATTTTGAAATGTCAGTGTATTTTGATAACCTAATAACAAAGACTGTCATAGAAAGAAGCATAGTGTATGATCTTAATTGGTATGTTATGTGCCATATTAAAAAGATTCTAGTGCTTCCTGTTTCAAGTGTGTACTATAGGTATCCTTATTCCCCACTATTACAGCTCTATAAACAGTGTGTCTTCCGTGTCTTGACCTCAGTTTCCACTGCTTTACACTGATTTCTAGTGCTCAGTAACTATCCACTGAGACCTGAATATTCGTCTGCCTGTTTTTTGCATTGATCACATACATGTGTTTTAGTGTACTAAATTTGAATCTTCTTTTTTCGAGCAGGAGTATTCAACGAAGCAGCTGACCAATCTGGTAAATGTTTGCCTGGGATCCCATATCAATAAGAAAGCAAGACAAAAACTTCTCTCAGCTATAGATGATATAGACAGACCCAAAAGATAATGAACACAGTCCTTTTTCCTCAATGACATTGATCTTCTCTCAACCTACATGACATGAAAGCCAATTTTTCATGCCCTCCTGACAACTGTCTTAAGAAAACTTTGTGCATGTTCTTTCCAACTGGAAAGTGGAAAACATTGGAGTTTGTGTGGTGTTCTCAAATGATTTTTATATGCCCTGATTGCTTCTCTTCAATTTTTAGTTTCATTTGTTGTATTTCTTTCTTGAAATGATATTGCTTCATCATAACTATTGTTATGTGACTACAGTTATACCCTTTACTGAATAATGTACTATAAATATATGATTAGAAAGAACAGTGACAATACATTCATGGGCAGTTTTGGAGAATGAATTTATGTTGGCATTTTTCTACCCTCTGAATTTGGTTCTTAATAAGCATCGTATGGGAGGGTTAATGTATAGTATCTCCTAATTATGAGCACTGCATGACAGTTGAAAAGTACATGTAAGCAAAATAGTTGAAAAATCAATTTGCTGTCTGTGTTTCTAAATGTGAAAGTTTGTGTTAGGGTTAATTTGGTTGTGAGAGTGATCATAAATGATGAAATTTAATAAATATACTCTAACATGATCAGCCTATGTGAGACTGCATTTTGATATTTTTCCACAGCAGGCAGATTTCATGAAACTATAATGGGATTTTTTTAGTGTGTTCTAATTTGAATGGTCTTGTATCCTGAAACCAATGGTGGAAAGTAATTTCATTGGGTAAACCTCTTCAGTGCTTGAGTAGCATGCAGAATGGTGATAGTAGGATTTCCTCCCTCCCTCCCTCCCTTTTTAAATAATGGGATATTTTCCCCTGTAAGCTTTACTCTCCTTGAATTTAACTTTTCTCTTAGAACAGCAAAACCTGGCTTAGCTGACTCAGGGAAAGAATTGCCAGTTAGTTAGTCAAGCATAAGTACAGGGTCATATGTTCACCATTCTTAAGTATCTGCTTTGTATCACAGATACAATGTGAGTTTAGCCAGTGCTAAACTTCGGAACTCAATTAGTCTTTAGTAACTGTGTACTGTTACTCTAAACTTTGCTTTGAAGCCAGGGATATTCTACCAACAAATATGACATAAAAATCAATTTCCTTTGTGCTCCTGCCAACTGTCTGATAAGGAATATTTTGCATGTTCTTTCTGACTGGGGAGAAGCTTGTATGTTGGTCCAGGATTACTGGCATGACCTGTAACATCAATAGCTCCCAATCCTGAAACATCTCATGAGAAACTGGCCTTGTGTACTGTGAGTCTTCGAGAGCTGAGGTGCTGAAGTGAAGGGCAAAGTGTGACATGTGATCAAGCACAGAGGTGACAAGGAGACGATTGCCACTCAGTGTCCATCGGTCGCTGCAGGTACCCATAACCGGCACAAGATAATGTGAAACACTTTTTGAGAATATGTCTGTGTGAGGGGTGTTAGTTTGCATCTGTGAGATGAGTTTTTTGTTGTCAGTCTCTCTCGCTTCCCTGTTCATTTGCTGCCAATTTAATATTGACAGTAAATCTTCCTTCTTGTGAAAAGGTATGAATTTGGTGCCATTGTGATCTACTTGTGGAACTAGACTGTGTACTTGTACGGTAGATCCTGCTGGTATCCATTGTCTGTTTGCAGCCACTTGAAGAAAACAAACATGAGATAAGCTTGGTCCCTGTGTTTCAATGCCATATTCAGCTGGGCACATAAGGAGCTAATCAATCTCATTTCTCAGTTGATTAGGAGCTGCTTATTTCTTATTTTTCACATAGATTTCATAGTTGGCTTTCTTTAATTTCTACTTTAGTTCATTCTGGATAGTATGAACAGCAGTTTTCTGCCTGGTAGGGTATTTTCCTGGGTGATAACAATTGATACAGAGAATTACTTATCTTGTTAGAGACTCAACAGTACAGTTGGAGAGACCTTTTAGCTTAACCATACTTTGCTTTCCCCATCTTCAAAATAAAAATCTTTCTGATACTTTTTGGAAAAGGTTTTTTGTTTGTGTTTTCATTAAAAGGTAACTTAATAAGTGCAAATAACATCAAAATAATAGGATATTTGAATCATTAAATTACCTAACAACAAGAGAGTTACCAGACATTTCTCAAATATGTAATGATATTGAATTATAATCATAACAGTTTATGAAAGTAATTTTAAGATAAATAGAATTGAAAAGCTTGAGAATATAAATTGAATTATACATGTTCTAAAAACTTTACTATTATAAAACATTTCTTTTAGTGTCTAAGTGTTCCTGACCTTTGACATTTTGTATGAATGTATCCTGTAGAATTCAAGATTTTAAGTTGATATGAGAACCTGGTAAGTTATCCCCTGAGAAAGAACGGTGATTTCTACAAATACATTGTTTCGCATTAAGAAATACTAGGGAGATGCATAGCAATTCAAGTGAACTAGTTTGCTTCAGTTTATGAAACCTATAGAGATCTTATAAGTTCACTTTGACTAATAAGCTCATTTGCTTACAAAGTGAAATCGAATTTCTCTTGAAGCCAGGATCATATGGTATTTTATCATAACTTTAAGCAGAATTTCCTTTGAAATCTTCTATTTAGCTGAGTGCTAAAGTGAAACTTTAAGTTAGATTAAATAGCTTTTTCTTTACCCATTCACTGAAATGTAGTCATAGAAAAAGGCTTGTAATTCAATTCACTGTGAAAGCATAGTTATCTTTTCAAATGAAAAATTGTGCCTGAAGGTGAAATAAAAGTTGTGCTTAGAGAAAAAGAAGTGGTCCAGAGGAGAAATATTTCTATTTTATATTTACTCTTTGGAGTAATTTTTTTACAGACTCTTAGTAGTTAACAAAATGATATTTAACTCTGGACAATGATTAATGACAAGAGAATTATTAATACTCTGGTGTATTCTTTGTAAATGTTAAAAGCAGTGGAGCTTTTTACAGATTTTTTTTGTTGTGTTGAAACATATTTGCACAATTCTTATCATCTACAGATTTTTAAAGACCATCAAAAAGTTTAAGCTGCACTACTCTCCCAAGGACAAAGCTGTGTCAGACTTGATACATGAGAATTCTTAACTCATCCAAAAGGATGGAGGAAAGAGTAGTTCATTAGTTCTGATGATACTTTTTTTGATCGGCATATCCTTTTGTGAATGTTGCTAAGCGTACCTCCATCATTTTTTTCCAGAGTTGCCATCTGTCTTGCACCTGGGCTCAGGACAGTGTTTACATCACACATGACGGGTTAAGGAATAGGCTTTCTTGGGGAAACTTACAAGCTTTGTACAGAAAAAAAAAGAGAAGCCTTTGTCCCCTACCCACTTGCCATTGTCCTCATGAGAGGTGAGACAGGGCTAGCAGAGTACAGAGACTGTATTGGGGGAGGATTTTTTTATAGCAAATACAGCAACTCGCCACTTAGTGACCCGGGGCCTGCGGGTGTTGTTCCTTTGTCTGGGAGGAGAGAGCCATTTTCTTTGGAAAGATGAGTTCCAGTGCCACCCCTTCCCTTAGCCAGCTCATCCCCCAAGCAGCTGAGTGAGCTTCAGGGACATACCATTGTCTGTCTGGTGTCAGGTACTGGCAGGGCTCTAGTGGGTTGGACAGATAAAACCTGCTCTCAGGGATCTTAAGTCTAGCAGGATCAATAGATGTAAGCCAAAAGAAAATTCTGGAGTAGGCATCAGGAAAGACTCCACTGAGGAAGAGATGTTCACATGGAGACTGAGGATGAGTAGGAGTTAGGTGAGGAGGCTAAGGGAAGAGTGTGCCTGAGGGTCAGAAAAGCCCATGTGGTTGGTGCACCGAAGGGAGCGGGAAAGGGGGGGGGACACAGAGAAAACTAAGGAGATGCGACAAACTTAGATGTCTCAAGCACCCAAGCAGGAGACACAAATGAATAAAGCAGCAGATGTTATTCAGTAACAAGTGACAGGCATTTTGAGACGTGGACAGTTCAGGTCAGGCCGTACCTGCAGGCACTCGAATTATACTTTTAATCTCTGCATTCAAATGAATGAATCTCCTCTGGCCCATCAGCTAAAGGGAGGAGGGAGTCTGTATACAGGAGGAAAAACCCAGAACATCCATCTATGTGTTTCCTTGTGCACCACAGCACTTAGCACAGAATCTTACTTTGCTCAAAACTACACGATGGATGGAGTGGTGAAATGGATGAGATGCAAGTGCTTGGGCCCGTCAAACTAGAATTCCCTCCTAAACTGTCCTGAACAGCTGGGCAGTTTCTTAGGGGCAGGACTGTCACGAGTTAACTTCTTTACACTCCAGAGGTCCTTGTCCTGGATCAGACACGTAATTGATGTTTGTTTATTGACTTCTCAGTACTGAGGAAAGGATTAATTACTCAGTGATTGTTGAAGAGAGGTGCCCGCTGGCATTGGAAGCTGAAACAATAGCAGTTTAAAAAGAAGCAAATACTTCTATTCCTTAATTTTTTTTGCACACCTGCAGGCAGCCTGAGATGAAGATTGACTTGTTTTAATAGTCTGTGCCCTAGACCAGTGGTTCTCAGAGTCTGGTTCCCAGACCAGCAGCCTCAGCATCACCTGAGAACCTACTAGACAAGCAAATTCTCAGGCTCCACCAAAGACCTTCGAAATCAGGAACTCTCGGGGTGGGACCCTGCAGTTGGTAGTTTGACAAACTCTGATGCATGCTAAAGTTTGAGAGCCACTGCCTTCAAACACACACACACACACACACACACACACACACACACACACGGATGAAGTGATCCAGAGCAGTTGTTCACTTGCTTTAGGATTTCCTTAGAAGCTGATATGGCAGCAGAAACACTAGCGCTGCCAGATGTATCATACCTGGCTTTCTTAATTTACGAGTCAGAAGAGGGTCCCTTGGGTGGTTTACCAACAGAATGCATGAAGGAAAAGACTCAAGCATTTGCCTGTCATAATGGCATAAATACTGATTCTCACCTCCCCAAGTCAAGACACATAACTCACCTGCATCAGGCTCTGCTGTTAAATCTTTCTCCTCACAGAAAAGACTGTAGTATAGCTATTACAGACAGACTGCTGAGCGGGCATTTTTTTTCTTTTTTCCCTTCCCTACTTTAGGATGAGAATTGATACTTTTCTATGGAATAAATCTTAGAGCATTGCCTTCCCCATATGAGCCTTTATGAGTGACTAGTGTGTGAACAAGCCACCAAGCATGTGTGTGTCCTTCACTCTGACTTCAGTAGACTCAAAGATTCTCCCAGGAGAGTTTTAATTGGTGCATAAGTCACAAGCAGTGAGACAAGTGGAACTGCAGGAATAACTAATAAAATGTATCGTATTTTACAGAGATTTTGTGTTTGAATCTCTCAGCAATTCATTGAATCAGTCGGAGAGGGGTCAGCTGATGATTTGACAAGGGAAGCTTGGCATGAGCTGGATGTGTGTTGGTGACTGGGCTTCTGTTGAGGTTCATATTCTTTTATTCCTGCCTAGTCCCTAGGTACTCTGTGTCAATAATTTTAAATTTCTGTTTATCTAAGATGGGATAATAATGGTACCTACTTCATAGAAGTATTGTAAGGATAAAAGAAAATGTGAAATTAAGTTCTTAGAACAGTGCCTAGCATTTAGTTAAGGGTTCCATAAATGGTGGTTATTATATTAACTTTGTTTTGTGGAGATGGTGATCGGGGCCCAGGAGGCTGAAGCTGTCTTCCCAGAGTCACGTGGCAAGGCAGGGAAGCAGCACTTGAACCCAGTGCTCTTCCCTTCACAGCTTCTAGTAGCGGTCTGATCTATGTATTGGCCACTGATGGACCTCATCACGTTTCTTCAGAAGCCTGGTCTGCCTGAATTGCCTCCTTTGGTCAGTTCCTTGGCTGTACTTTTACCTCCTTCCTGAACGGTTGGCTGGCGCACTGCAGAATTCATGCTGGTCCTCACTGGGGCTCCTTCCGCTTTTGGTGCTTCCAGATTTAATAGCAGAGCCTGCTGCAGGTGAGTGATGTGTCTTGACTTGGGGAGGTGAGAATCAGTGTTTATGCCATTATGACAGGCAAATGCTCAAGGGTCTTTTCTTTCATGCATTCTGTTGGTAAACCACCCAAGGGACCCTCTTCTGACTCGTAAATCAAGAAAGTCAGGTATGATACATCTGGCAGCGCTAGTGTTTCTGCTGCCATATCAGCTTCTAAGGAAATCCTAAATGTTATTCTCAGTTCCACCTCAGGCATGCGGAAGGTTTTCTTTTTTGCCTCCTCTTCATAACAAGATACCAAGTCTTCCCAGTCTCTATTCAGGGGCTTAAGTCTGAGGCTGTGGAGTGGCAGGTGGCCCACAGGTAATAGGAATGTTCACACTCGGGGCAGCTCAGCACTGTGTCCCTTCTTTGGCCTCTGTCCATTTGGCAGAATTGCCTTCCTTTTTCTCCGCTTTGCTCTTCTCCATACCTTCCTTTTTCATCAGTCACCCCACTGAGAAAGTCAGCCTCTTTCTCTAGCCTCAGTCTTACCACGTTTTGGGGAACAGTGGTTCTGCAAGTGGACATGTTTTTGTTTGCACTTTGTCAACTAGGTTTTAGTAATTCAGCTTCTTTGAGGGTTGAAGGAGGAAAAATGGCACTTGCATGCTAGTGAGAGGCAAAGAAAAGGGAAATACCCAGAAAACCAACAGAGGCATTAATGGAGATACAACCCTGCCATTTATTAATATCTTAAGAGTGTCAGAAGAGTACTCTCAATTCTTTTAATACGTTTCTTTATAATTTGTAAATTTATAAGTACGAGGACCTGATATTTTCCTCTCCAGGCTTGTATGTTCACATACGTCTCCTGGAGCCCCCAACTTCATTGACTAAACAAATGTACTGCCTGGTGTCTGTTTCTTCAGATAATGGAATAGTTATTTTAAAATTTATTTCAGCTGAGGCCCATCAGTTACCTCTTCTGAGTCATTAATCTTTGAGACAAGGCTTGGTGCAAGCAAACTAACTGCAGTTTTGTCCCTGAGATTTAAGTGTGTATCAATAATAAAATTCTAAATGAGATTGTAATTAGTGCACGCCGAGGGACTGAGATTTGGCAGTACCTGATATACTTTTCAAAGTAAGTACTTTGTCTTCATCTTTAAAAAGCTCACTTGTTGGAAGGGGGTTTAAATGCCTTCCTAAGCATCTTATAGAGAAAAGCCAAGATGATTTTCATAAGTGAATTTCGATTGACCACTTTGAATGTATCAGAGGAGTTTTCAACATACTGGCAATTTGCAGTGTTGTTTGGCTGGTATTTAACCATGGTAAAAGGTACTGGGCTCTTAACGGTTTAGGGCATCTTGATAGTTTTTGTTAAAGTTTAGGCCAAAACAGCTTTTGGGTTTATTTGTTTGTGGGGTTTTTTGGGGGGGGTTGTTTTGTTTTTGTTACAGGTCAAACTTCTCTTTTTCCTTTGACCCTTGTTTTGCTCTTTCATCTTCAGGAGAATATGAAGAGGAACTTTGGAAAGAGATCACAATTTAATAAAAATGATGGTGGCATAGAAGACTTTGTGCAGGGGTTGGGATGGGCAGGTATTGACCAGTTGATGCTATGAGCTGCTGTTCCCTGAGCCTCAGGGACAATGTATAAAAGACATAAGTGTAGCATTTGAAATAGGAAGATTTAGCAATGACAGCATCACACTAAAATTGTCCATCTGGCAAGGTGGAGTTGGGGGGTAAAAAATATTTTAGTGAAAACAACAATTGAGAATGAAAAATAAAAGACAATGATGTGTTCACCATAATTTGGGGAGTCCACCATAGATCTACGTAGAGGTGGGGGAGTGACAAGTAGGCAGGGAACGTCAGGAATCTTATGTGAACCCAAAGTCCAGGAGCATCTTGTTTTCCCAGGATCCAGTGGGTCTGTATGGAAGGCAGCATATGGGCCTGGCAGCAAGGATACATAATATTATACATAGCCCCAGGGGATAGCAAGATAAGGTGCTGAGAAGCTTCCAGAGTACCATCTAACAGTTTTGAAGCTAGTAGGAAGCTTCAGGGTTACCTAGTGCAACCTTCCACTAGGAAAGTTATGGATATCCATAACCTCTGAGTATTCACAAGGCAGGATATCCTTTACAAGCATACTTACCAGATCAGTCCTAGCTACTTTCTGAGAATTTCCAGCATCAGGAAACTTGCTTCCTCACAACCTCTCATCAGAGATGTCCCTGGATCTGAAACTGTACTCCATGGGGCCTACATTCATTGTCCCGTGTTCTGCTTTCTGATCAGAGAGAATATAGGAATGTTTCTATCTCCCTTCTATTAATGCTACCTGTAGCAGCATTAATGATGATAACCAGATCGTATGCAGGATGCTAACTCATTTTGAGCTTTAGGTAGTCACCTAAAGCTCTTTCATTGATTCAGTGCTGTTAAAATCTATCCTCTTCAGCATTTGTGCAGTGGATTATTTTAAATGTCGATTCAAGATCTTACACAATTTTTGTATATATGTTATTTTATTACTTTTGGCCTTATTGTAGCCTGTCTAGGATTTTTTGGTTCTAGATTCTGCCATTCAGAATATGAAGTACACCCCACTTTGCTGCCCAGGCAATAAGGTTGTATTTCTTGTAGGTCCTCGGTCAAGTGGATAAAAATGTAAGTGGGACAGAACCAAGGACAGAGCTTTCAGGCCCAGCACAAGGTAACTCTGGTAATCAGAACTCTTTAAACGGGTATATTAGAACTATGAGTGTACTACCTTTTATCATTTTCCCAGGTTTTTCTAGTTTGACCACAAAGGTAATCTGAAATTTTGTGAAATTCTTTGCTGGGGATAAAATAGTAACAACACTGTCGATAAGTGGAAATATTTTAGTATTCTTGTCCTCACTTGATTCTGTGCTGGCTTTTGATGATGACCTTTTATAAGTGCTCACAAACTAATTTTAAATATTTTATTCTTGAAATCTGCCAGTATTCCATGGTAAGCTCACCAGCTGGTTGTGTGGGAAGCTTAATCCCTCTCAATATTAGAATGTTATTCACCTAATTCCAAACTTCAGACACTTTGTGTCCATTTATAGAATTGTGCAGAAATTTCTGCTAGATCTCACTTCTAGTTCCTTTGTAACCACAGGAGGAAGACTTGAACTAACGTAAAGTTTCTAGGTGTTTGTTTACTTATTGGAGTATTATGTATCTCTGACTTCCATTTATCTTAATAGTGTTTGTTCTTCCTTTTCTAATTATAATGAACATTCCTCTTTTTAATTTAAACCTAATTAATATTACTTCGTATACCTCAAGCAGCGATGTGTTTTCCTCCTCCTTCGGGCCTGGAACACATATGTAAACACACTGAGAGTTGTCCTGAGGCTCCTGATATCTCAGGTCACACTGTGCTCTAACCTCCGGAAAGGTCACTTGTCACTCTTTTGCATTTGACTCTGGTTATGCACCTATCTCTCTCTTCATCTTTTGTATTTTTTACAGTGAAGTGAGTAGAATATTCCTTGGGCAGGTACACTATCATCTTCAGAGGACTCTTTCTCCTCCTCAGAATGATTGCTTTGAACTCCCTAGTCAGAATTTCTTTTCTCCTTCTCTCTTTTTTTTTAATGTTCTTCTAGAGCTAAATTCCCTCTTAGTCTGGACACAGGATTGTGATATCTTTTCCTGACCATTTTTTTGAATTTTGCTTTCTCCTGGGGGAGATGGTATAATAGTTAAGCTACTCAGCTCCAGGGTCTAACATGCTAGGTGAACTTGGGCAAGTTACTTAACCTCCTTTTGCCTCAGTTTCCTCATCTGTAAAATTGGAATAATATGAATAATAGAATAATATGTCATAGTGGAAGATTAAAGATAAAAATATGTAAAATTCTTAGTAAAGTGCCCAATGCAATACACTATGTATTAATCATTTTTATGGTATAAGGATCATTTTTGACCAAGCTACTATGAATCCTAGGAATTTAGTTCCATTCATCCAACACTGTCATCATCTTCCCTTTATTAATCAGTTCTCCCTTACTTGAAAAATGAAGTTTAAAAAGCTGCTTTCGGGGCTGTGTGTTGTGTACTACACAACTGCAGGGGGCAACGTCACATGGACTGCAGCAGAAATAGTGCCTCCTACAGTTGTGCAGTGCACACACACTGGCCCTGTGCCTCCCCCTGCTTCCTGAATGATGAAACCATCAGTGACGCAAAGCCAGAATTCCGCAGATGACCCTGCCTTGAGCAGAATAAGTCTTATAGAAGATGTCTTCAGGTTTGAGGTCCACTTCTATAGCATAGTTTCATTGGAGGAAGAGGAATCCATATTGGAAAGAGTCCGGGAGGGAGGGGACGGAGGGAGGGAGAGAGGGAGGAAAGAAGGAAGGAAGGAAGGAAGGAAGGACAATGGAAGGAAGGAAGGAGTTGATGATGCAGGAACTGGAATGTGGTGAACGATATATGTATAAATAGCACCTAGAGTTGGATTTAGATACTTCACCTCCCTTGGGCAAGTTACCTACTCCCCAGGTGTGGTTCGTTACCACTTGGTCACCCCAACCTCTCACCCTCAGGCTATGTAACTGAAGACTAATGAGATGCTGTGTGTTCCACAATCCTGCAGGTGGATAACAATGAGTTTAGCTGCCTTTGCTTCAGTTTCTTAGAATCCTCTAAAAATAATGTATTTTTATAGGAAGTGAGTAAACCACTATGATGTCTCTAAGATGTGTTATATTTTTCTGAATCACATAATAAAAACACTTCTAACATTAAGCCTGTGTAGCCTTTCTGTTTGTTTTTGGCAGTCTCCGTATTTTCCATTGGCACGGGAGTGTGGAAGGTCCCCCCTCGGGCAAGCGGTTCTTGATACTCTGCAGTGCACCAGTTCAAAGAGATGACAGAAGGCCTCACCATATTTACTCTACAACTGTCAATGGGCAATTTGATTAAAATGGTGCTTTAGGATTCGTTTTGAAAGCAAGTCTTATCAGCTAATGAGATAGTAGTATTTTTTATTAACTCTTAACTGAGTGTTGGTTTTTCTGTTTTCCATTTGCCCTGGTTCTATGTCTGTAAATTGGAAAATAGACTTAGTCATTGTATGAGTTGGTAATTTTAACCTAGAATAGAGTAAATAGATAAGCGCATGCCTCAGTAACTTGACCACTTATGATGTCTTCGGAGTTCAACAAATTAGGCACCCTGTTTTACAAAGGCACCCGGCCCTAAAGCACCTTTGTGTTGAAGTGCTCCGAGAGCCTGTCTGGGTTTGTAGTGTAGTTGTACCTCTGGCCAGTGAGGGAAATATAATCCACATATAATTTCTTCTTCAGCCTATTGATGTGTGGATTACATCGATTGCTTTTTGAAATATCAAACCAATCTTGCATCCCTGGCATAAATCCTGCTTGGTCATGGTGTATAATTCTTTTTATATAGCATTGAATTCTATTTGTTAATATATTTTAAGGATATTTATGTCTATATTCATGAGGAATATTCATCTGTAGTTTTCCTTTTTGAACTATCTGTGAAGTTTTGATATCGGGGTGATAGTAACTTTATAGAATGAATTAGGAAGTGTTTCCTCCTCTTCTATTTTCTGGAGAAGATTGTTTTGAATTGGTGTTAATTCTTCAGTGAAACAATCTGGGCCTGGGGATTTCTTTTTTAGTGGGAGGTTTTAAATTATGAGTCGAATTTTCTTAATAGATAGGTTAACAGATCTATAACAGATCATCATTCAGATGATCTGTTTCATAGAATGAATTGTAGTAGTTTGTGTTTTTTGAGTATTTGCTTCATTTCATGTAAGCTGTCAAATTCATTTGTATAGAATTCTTTGTAATATTTTCTTATTATCCCTTTGGTGCCTGTGGGGTCTGTGATGGTACGTACTATTTCATTCCTGCTATTGATAATTTATATATATATATATATTTTGTGGTACACGGGCCTCTCACTGTTGTGGCCTCTCCCGTTGCGGAGCACAGGCTCCGGACACGCAGGCTCAGCGGCCATGGCTCACGGGCCCAGCCACTCCGTGGCATGTGGGATCCTCCCGGACCGGGGCACGAACCCGCGTCCCCTGCATCGGCAGGCGGACTCTCAACCACTGCACCACCAGGGAAGCCCAGTCCTGACTACTTTTGATAGCACCTTTTAGGTTTCGCTTGCCCAGCATCTTTCTCCCCTTTTTCCTAACAACACTTTGATTTTTCCTTTTGGGAACCGACTTTCTCATTCTTGGTCCTTGTATATGGGTCACATCGACTCTTACACCCCCTTGTGACTGCAGGCTTGGAAATGTGACTCAGGCATAGCCAATGAGACTTATTTTCTGGGGTTTAATTGGAATCAGGGGGAAAGATAAGCTGGAAATGCCAGGGATTATTAAATGGAGAGGACCTGGCAATGAATAAAGCGAACGCAGAGGAAAGTAGAACTCAGAGAGGAGAAAGAGAGACTGAGTCCACTTGATACCTTGAACTTCTGGATCTTAGTATGCCTAAACCCAGTTCAACCTCGGCTTTTTCAGCTACATGAGCCATTGCGTTCCTTTTTTCCTTGTTATACGGGTTCGAGTTGGCTTTCTGTCACTTGCAGCTAAGATCCTTGTTTGATAACAATGTCTGAAGTTGGCGTTACATTGAGTATTGAGAATTGGGAGGGAAGCCCCAGAGCATCTTTCCTCCCTACACAAATTTAGGAATTTTCTTATGCTGATTAGGTCTCCAGTCAAGACAAGTCACCAACAGGTAGAAAACCAGATGTAAATAGATTGTAGTCTATTAACATGGGCGTATTATTGATTGATGTTTTCCATCAATCAATATTTTATTGGCTCAGTACTTATTCAGAAATACTTTCAAACTTCTTTAGAAAGAGTGCCAACAATAAGCCACTTAAATCAGATGGCAGGGCTTCCCTGGTGGCACAGTGGTTGAGAGTCCGCCTGCCGATGCAGGGGACGCGGGTTCGTGCCCCAGGCCAGGAAGATCCCACATGCCGCGGAGCAGCTAGGCCCGTGAGCCATGGTGCTGAGCCTGCGTGTCCGGAGCCTGTGCTCTGCAATGGGAGAGGCCACAGCAGTGGGAAAAAAAAAAAATCAGATGACAGTATTTACGTTATCCATGGGAAGAATAATTGCCGTGTATGATTTTTGTGTCAAAGGCATAAGAGTTATGTTACTTTCTACTCAAGTCTTTCCTAGGAGGATGGTTGGTATTAATCCATCTTTATTATACTCAATCTACCACTTGTAATGAACATAGAATATTCTGAAATCTTTTAGGTAAAAAGTAAGTCAGTGCTTCAGTTAAGTGAATCTATGCTGCTCTTTGGCAGGGACTGACCCATGCTTTATTTGTTTAAAAAAAAAAGAGGAAAAACATTTCCTGCCTGGTATATTTAGACAAACATTTGCCTTATACAGTCTTTCCTTTATGGATTATTTCTTTGTCCTCATTCACTGTTGATAAATATCATGTTCAGTATCCAAAAGGCACAATTTACAAATATTTTAAGGCCCAGCAGTTACAGTTTTTCCTTGTCGCATCACTCTTTCTTGTTTTTGATAGTTCTTTTTGTGGTTATAAGACCTTTCTTAATGACTACATGTTTTCTTACTTTTGGCAAAACATTTGATCTTGGGTGGACTGACTTTATCCTGCCTCCTCTGCTGCCTGGATGGATAAGAAGGTGTTTCTTTATTTGGGGTTTTGGTTTTTTGATAAAACCAGTGGGGTTTTTTTCATGTTTACTACTACAACATATAGAGGGCTTTCTTATTCTTAAAGAATCACTAAGAACATATATCCTTTTTGAATTAATATTCTTTGAAAATTATTTTATTGATTACTTCACATTGTCTAAAGATTCTAAAGTTATATTATGAACTTTCATAATTCAGATTGTTGGGAATAGAATAATTGCTCTTAGATCTGATACACTGGAGAACATCTTTACACTCACAAAGAAATTGAAGACTATGTAAACTGCAAAGCACCTTGTTGATTTTGATGCTGTGTCAAAGCCAGAGGTTAATTATAATGCCTTTTAATCCTATTTCTAAAAAACAATCTGTAGGAATTTGTTGTGTAAATAGATTTAGTTTGGCACTCTCTAAACAAGATGACTTCAAATAGGATGTTCCTAAAAGATGTTATGTTTTTAAAAGTACTTTTTAATTTCCCCTTATGCAAAACTTTGGTTATATTCAGATTGAAAAACACTTTTTTTAAATTGAAAATTGGAAAATTAAGAATATTGAAATGATCCAATTAATATGATACTCTCTAAAAACTGAAGCTAATCCATCCAAAGAAATATTTTCACAAGTAACTTTTGAACTAGAAGGATAAATCCAGGGAACAGAAATGCAACCGAAGTTATCAGTAGACAGAAAATTATATTCAAATCTTAAATGGGAGATGGATTTTTTTAAAAACTTATTAAAAAGCATAGCTCAAGGAATTTCATCATAATTTGGGGAGGCAGAATGTTCCTTCTGTCCTACTTTGGTGAGTAATGTATTCAGTCCTGACCATCTCATTACCTAAGAAATGTAGGCAAAGTGGAAGGAGTTCCAGAGTTAAGTAGCAGACATGACTAAAGGCCTTGAAAATCTAATCCATGGGGGAAGATTCAGTGAAACACAGCCTGCTTGGAAAGAGTACACAAGCTGAGCCAACACTGGGGGAATAATCAGGGTCATGGGAGGAAGCACAGTGGAGGAAACAGAGTGTAGTACATACAGCCGTCTTCATTAGCAGTCTCAGAAGGGGGGACTCACTGGGATTGTGGAAGGGACAACACAGCAATTAAAACTAGGTAAATAAACTCACAATCACATGTTAAGGATTTTCAAAAATAAACTGAGGCATACTAAAAACTTTCAGGAGTTGACTTGAGCAAAAATCAATTCTAACTGGGCAGCAGCCCAAACCGGAAGTGGTTAGGAAAGGAGTCAGGGGAAGACTTAAATAGAAAAAGTGGGAAGCAAAGGAAAAAATTACTTGATTGGCTATAGCTTGATTATAGTTGGCTGTTTGTGATTGGTTGTCCTTAGTGTTTTAATTTTGTAACTTTGAGGCATTTGCAAGCTCAGGTTTTGGTTTGCTTACCATGGCATTAGAGCCACCATGAGAAATTCACATGTATTCCATTTTCTTGGAAGTGGAAGCTCATAGCATGCTTTTAAAACAAACAAAGCAAAACAAATGAACAAACAAACAAACAAAAACCCAGATTCTCCACAGTGTCTTTGTTATAGGCAAGACTACCTGCTGCTTTATTTCCAACATATGTGGGCTAAGTGACAGTGTCCTGTCTTCTCAGCCAGTTTGGAGACAACTTAGTACATTTGATTTGTGTGTGTTAACATGATTAAACATTCAAACTTCAAAATTCTTCCTAACAGTTCAGTGGCTTTTTGAGCGCCTTCTCATTTGGAAACAAAAATTGAAGCCCACACTTATCTCTTGGCTCTTCTCCATGGGTTGGTTTCTTTCCACTTTGCGGAGATCTAAATATCAACAGGGTTTTCCTCTACCTCTCTGGGAAGTGGAAGACAAGTTAACATAAGCTTAAATTATGAGTTAGGCCTCTTTTCCTTTTCTCTTGAGGGCTACTCTCTTCTTCTACATGCAGCCACAAACTTGCCAAGAAACTAGTGTCTGGTGACCCCCTGTGGTGGTGGTACTCCATTGGGCCCAGCCCTTTATAGAGTTTTTACAGGATCTTGGCTCTTCTTCTTTCCTGCCAAATTCCTCTGTTTAGAATCCCATTCCTTTTTCTTTTTTTTTTTTTTTTTAAAACTGTAGTTGATTTACAACATTGTGTTAGTTTCTGGTGTACAACAAAGTGATTCATATATATATATATATATATATATATATATATATATATACACACACACACACACACACACATATATATATAAAATTTCATATTATTTTCCATTATGGTTTATTACAGGATATTTCAGGATATGTATTACCGTATTACAGAATACAGTTCCCTGTTCTGTACAGTAGGACCTTGTTGTTTATTTTATATATAGTAGTTTGTATCTGCTAATCCCAAATTTGTAATTTATCCTTCCCCCACTCCCTTTCCCCTTTGGTAACCATAAATTGGTTTTCTATGTCTCTGAATCTGTTTCTGTTTTGTAAATAATTTCATTTGTATCATATTTTAGATTCCACATATAAGTGAAATAATATGGTAAGTTTGTAAAGGAATTCTAAACATGAACATAATGTAAGTAATATTCTTCCTTCCCCAACTGTGTCTACCCTAGTCTTCAGAAAAAAAAGGTGAAATTTTTTTGGTTGTTGTGAAAATGGTGACCATGCTTATTCTAATGGTTTATCATTATGAGTTCACTTAATAACATAGGAAATTTCATATGCTCACTTATAATTAGAGGCTATCAGAGAAGTGTGAATATATAGTCTGCATTGATTCTAGACCTCTTGATTCATAGTCGTAATTGGTTGGTTGTTATCTCCTTCAGGAGGGAACAGAGTCTTGGGGAGAGCAGGTTTAATATATCTTTAGTCAACAATCTCCCAATAAGAACTGAATTTGATAAGACTATATAAATTACAGCAAGAAAAAGATTAAAATGTCAGTCTTTACAATTCTTGACCAACTTGGATCATGTTATTCATGCTGTCATTTATGTTTGAAACGCATTATGAACCCAACCCAAGATTTTCTTCACCTACATCCTTTCTCCAAACCTCTTCCTTTCTCAGAATTCTCTCATAGTTAATGCCATAAACATCCTCCTAGTCACTGGCTGGAACTCTTGAGACCATTTTAGCTCCTTATTTTCCTTCATCTTGTACATTCTGTGAAATACCAGTTCTAGTTAGTTCTGTCTACAGAGTTCCTTTCATACTTGCCTTTTTGTTGTTGTTTAACAAAGCATTGGCTGATTCCAGGTTCTTGGTATTTCTTGCTTGAATAAGTACTATACTCAATTTAACTTGAGTATAGGTTTCAAATATTTGCTACCTCCCATCCAGTATGCCACACTGCCCCTCTTAAATGCTATGAAAATCTTTGCATTGCATTTGAGTCTCCTGTATTGACCCTCTAGTTCAACACAGTGGCCCACTGTTACCCCAAGAAAGTCATTTTCAGATTTCTGCTTAGTTTATGCTAGAAATGGCAAAATTGGTCTCAACCCTTAGGTCCAAATCAGAAGCAACCTTTGACACTTTCCATGTAATCTGTATCCTTCTGAGCTAGGAGACAGGGAAGTTTCATGTGATAGAGAAGGAAGACTGTAATAGGACAAGAAACATACTCCTCCTTTTCGCTTCTTCAGCCTCTCCATGCATCCAGTGCCTTCCTTCTTTCCCTTCAATGCGCTCTGAATGCCGCTGCATGCTCTGCTTCCTGACCAGGGGCATGGCTTATTGGCAGGATCTAGCTGAGAGCTGAAGAAAAGGAGAAAAGCTAAACTTCAAAAAGCATGCACTTCGCATGGACACAGGGTCTGAGGCATTCCTTGGGGAACACAGAGAACCAAGGACTTGGTGTTAACTCAGCCCAGTTATTTACTTAATCCGACTTTGTTGATGACCACTTTTCCAAACTGAGGGACAGTTCCGTTTGCATCTCAGTCCTCTCCTGTATAAAAACGTGATGGTGAATTAGAAAAAAAACCCAAAAACCGAACAGCCATGTTTCTGCTTGATGGTACATTTCTTACCACAGCAAAAGTGTCTGATTGAAATGGTTATAATAGAGCAGAAGAAGCACAGAAGTTAAGGTAAGAGGACCTGTTTGAGTGTGATGTGGACGTGCTTTTGAAGTACACACCTGGTGCTCTCTTCTGCCCACAGCTTCTCTCCGGCTGTGTGTAGTAGGAATGAGGGGAGAAAGGGAGAGCGTGTCACAGATTCTCCCCCACTGCCTATGATGCAGCCGCTTCTCCCATACAAAGAGGAGACAGACAGCCCCCAACCAGCTCACAGGCTGCTGTTTGATGTATTCTATCCCTGCTAGCTGAGAGCAGACAGACAGCCCTTGTTGAGAGGAAGCTGTGGCCTGAACTCTAGGCTGAAATGGAGACAATTGGATCACTGAGCCAGAGGGTTGAATAAGGTTCTCAGTTATTAGGAATTATCACCAGAGTCCTACATTGGGAAACACATTCAGGCCACAGGTAAAAAGCAGACTGGTCATGATAAAGCTGATGGATCATGGAGAGGCCCCACTCTACTCACACCTGTACATTTGCTAGCAGGGAGAAGTTTTTCCAAAATGAGATGTCGTAGCCTGTAAATATTAAGTGGCCAGCTGTGAACCACTGCAAAGCCAATCTGGACACATTTTAATTGGAATAAGAGCCAGAGAAGTAGCCAAAGACATCTGCCAAAGGAATGGAAGTAGATCTTGGTATTACTTGATTGCCCACTGGGGATAAAGGGCAGCAAATCAAGTGCTGGAAGTTAGAACCTTGTGAGAACAGAAATGGGGCTAGAAAGTATGGCAATGTAAGTTTTCTTTCCATAGATTAGCAATAACTAATGGCAGATAAATCATTCATCCTTTAAATCTTAACATTTTCTTTGGAATGATAGTGTAGTTTACCTAAACTTTTTTCCTTAGTTCTGGTGAAGTAACTGAACTTGAAGTTTAATTTCTTTGGATATATTTCTTCAGTTCCTGCAGTTATAAGCAGTCTCTGTCATTTTATGAAAATGTGTTTTATTCTCTAATTTTTTGAGAAAGAAAAAGAAGTGTAGCCCATTACCAGTCCAAACAAAGGGAAGCAGCTGATAGAGTTTTGCAAAGTGCTGATTGTACTTGTGAGCAACCCGTGGTCTGCTTGCTCTTGGAGAGGAGCATTCTCTAACTTGAAATTTTCCACTGTTTGCCAGGCCCAGGAAGTATCAACAATGGTTAAGTGAGAATGAGATTCGTGACCTTAAGAGTGGTTTGGCTAGAAAACCTGAGGAAATACTCAGGGGTACCATCCCAGCTGACAGGGAGTAGTGTGTTTCCTGGGTACTGGAATGGCAGGGGGTGGGGTTGGTCCTTGGGATGGATGTGCACCTGCTTTCTGATGGTCTTCTAATGAGGGATTTTGTTTTTCTCTGACAGGGGTGACTTAGATGTCATCCTCTCTGGGACAGAGATGTCCTTATGTCTCTGAGGTTTGACGAATTTCCTAAGAGACCACAGGGACATGTTCTTTGACCTGGACTAGTTTTGATATGGGATGGCACTTAAATTACCTGTTCTCAGGCTTGAGTTTCTTGCTTTATCTCTGCATTGCCCTCACATTCTCCCAGAGCCACATTCCCCCTGCTCTGACACCTGCTTCTCTGAACTCCGGAGGAAGTTCTGCGCACCCAACAGGGCAAGTGAGGTCAATGGAACACTGAGCCCAGCAAGGCAGAAATAAAGAAAATGCAGCAGTCATTCTGGACGGTGGTAGGTTTATGTCCCAAGAAGAAGGAAACATGAGCACTTCAAGGACACAGGAATTTGTCAGAATTCTTTCTTTGCCAAATCCTAGCAGAGGTCTGCCCTCAGTCCACTGTCAAGAACAATTTCCTGTTCTCTTTTTCCAGCCTGCATGTCCATTCTGTGGAGAAAGACTTGGCTTCCACTGATGGACTGTCAAATGTAGCTGAGTTCAGTACCTTTGCCAAAACGTTTAACCATTTCCTCTGGAAAGCTGATATCCAAATAGAACCTACCCAGTAACTTTATTTGCTTTCATGAATTATTAAAACTGCTAAAATTTTACCTGTCAGTCTCTCCTTGGGAAGCAGTGGGAAATCTGAGGATAATTTTCTGCTGAGAAATAAGTAAGACATGATCTTAAAGGTAAAATTTTAAAGGTGATCATGTCTCACAAGCCCAAAGTTTCCATTGTAATAGTCCAGCTGTTGGTCACATGCCACATTCATGCAACAGTGATTCTTTTTAGATCTTGCCATCAAAATTTGCGTACAGCTCAACCCAGTAGGGCAGCTAGCACCAATGGGAGCAAGTGGGCAATTCATCTACACATGAAGTGCTGCAGGAGACCTGAAATGTTTCTTCAGAGATCTTTCTTCCTACATTTGCTGATTTCTTTTAATGAGTATAGAAAGAGAGATTATGTGTGCTTAACTTTATGCAAGTTTCTATTCAGATGTGGTTTCTTGTAATGTAGGAAACATTTTTATTTTTAATTTGAGAAGCATCCAGGCCTGAAATTTGACAGTAAAGAAGTCAGGGTAAGGTTTTGCACAGAAAATCTTAAGATGTTTGGTTTCAGTCGTTGCAAAGGAGAATGGTTTCTGCCTAGAGGCTTAGTTTGGTGACGTTAGAAAATCACAAAGATAAGAAGACTGAATTAAAGCCATTTTAACTAGGCACCTCAAGAACAGTGGTCTCACATTGAAAAATGTTTTGCAAATCAAACGTTTGGTAACTTCAGATGCATTTAATATGAACTCAGATATGTGGTAAGTATGTGTAATCAGAAAGCGTCCACTTCCTATCAGTCTGTGGTTATATGAAGACAATTGACGTTAATTTCCCAGACTCACTATTTGGTAGCCTTCTAGCGTGTAACCGTAAAGCACCAGCGCCCGGCACAGTTGCCCCCAAGGAGTGACCCACACCCTCTGCCGGGCACTCTCTCATCACTGAGCCAGGCACTTTGTCTTCTGGCCATCAGCCTGGCCTTAGGGACAGCCCCCGAGTTGGGTCGTGTCCTCATGGGGGATCCTCCTGGCAGTTGTTTTCTGCAACAGCCCAACTATCACCACCTTCAATTGCTAAAATGACAAAACCCTAAGGTACGAAACAATCCTGTGTCCCCTTCAGTCCTCACTCTACCCGGGGACCGCATTGTAGTCTGTGTGGAGTTGGTTGTCTTTTTCCTATTTTGAACTTCACTTTGGATCTGGACCCAAGCATTTTTACTTGTGCTCTGAGTCTCACTAAGTCACTTGTGAAAACAGTCCTTTGATTTTCTGCTTGACAGTAAAGTAACTTCCTCTTAGAGGCTAAAAACCTGGCTGGCACTAGACCAGAGGCCATCACATTTCCCTTTCAGTCCTCCACTGGGTTCCAGGAAATAAATCATCTCCTATAATTAGACCTGATGTGTTGCCCCAGCAATAAGCGCTTCATCCTTCACCCCCTGAAAAGACTGCATTTCCTTTAGGGCCATCCAGAACCACTGCTGATGCATAGCAAAAACCAACTCTATTGTAAAGACAGTAGTGCCATGAAACTCTGCAGAATTCACACATCTAAAATTATTTCCAGACAGACCTACAATCTTTAATATCATCCCCTTCTCTCCTCACGCCAAACAACTCTTTCCAGTAACTTCAGAAAGTGAAGAGATATGGTAAACCTGAAACTTCTGTGTGACAAAGAGCTCAACAGTTGTGAAATTGCTTGCAGCACATGTAGTCAACACGGGAGCTGAGAAAGTTTATTTCTACTTCATTCAGGTACTTTCTCTGATGTAAAGTGATCAAAGTCGGTGCTTTGTGTCCACCTAGAGGGGTGGGATAGGGAGGGTGAGAGGGAGACGCAAGAAGGAGGGTATATGGGGATATATGTATATGTATAACTGATTCACTTTGTTATGCAGCAGAGACTAACACACCATTGTAAAGCAATTATACTCCAATAAAGATGTTAAAAAAATAAAGTGACCAAAGTGGAGAATGGCACTAGTACTCTTAATTCTCTATAAATTGGTCCAGATAAGTATGGGACACAGTGGACAATAAAAACCCAGTTATCCTTCTTTTATACTCCTTAGAATTTAGGAGATTTTGGAAAATAACTTCATTCACTGGAAGTATATACCAACTAATAACAGACTCTGGGCTTGATGCAATTTCTTTTCCTTACTGATTACTGGATCTGTTAGGAAATGCTCAAAATATATTGCATTCTTACCCTTAACCTAGAGGGAGAAATTATATCTGTCTGGTATCTATCACTTTAGTTACAATGTCATGTCACAATTAAAAGTTGACTATATGGACAAAAAGCTTAGTATTTTGATCATTATCTTAGAGGGATTTCCGACTGATTGAAAAATCTTTAAGGAACTCTCTAAGGAATGTTAAATTAGAGGTATTTTTAAGCAACATAATTTGTCTTACTGTAGTTTCTTTGCTCTCTCCCGCTAAGATAAAAACGGTGAAAGTGTGAGGAGTCAAGTCAGTGGTTTGGGGAAGGTGTGACACTTTATTGGGGGGAAATCTGTTCACTGATTAGCTGGAAACTTACCCACCTAGCAAGTGGAACCTCCTGGGGGTAAAATTCTTCTTACAGAGTATGCAGGAAATTGCAGACTTCGGAACATTCTTGCAGATGTACAGATACAGTCACATTTATTGTCTGATCTCTTATGAACAATTTTTAGAAATACAATTGACCCTTGACATGTTAGATTTTAAAATGTGCTATTTGGACCACTCACAAGCAACCCAAAGGATCAAAAATGTGTGGTTTGCTGAGGTACAAATTTGAGTGATTTTCCAAACAAAACATTTAGTGAGAAGGGTGGCATTATTTTACATGTTTGCATATCTCTTTAGTGACTGGCTTAATGAAGGCAACTGGATTCTTATATCTGCCTCTGCCTTCATTCAGTCTGTTGAAATATATTGCTTTTGATTGAAGTATGTAAAGAAAATCTAGTCTCACAGATATGTACTAGAACATGTAAGAGTGTTTTAGTAACTCTTTTGGATAATTATAGATTGTTTTCTTTGATTCATAACCTCTGGAAGGTTAAGTGTAGTGCAATCATTGTATTGATAGTTTTTTTTAACATCTTTATTGGAGTATAACTGTTTTACAGTAGTGTGTTTGTATTGATAGTTTTTGAAGTTTCATCATTGCTAAGAAAATTCTTCATATGGTCTTAGAATTATAAAGCCAGAAAGAGCTTCATTTCAGATGTGGAAATCAAGACATAACGTGACAGAGATAGGATGAGAATACTGGTATTCAGACTCCAAATTCATGATCCATTAAAGTAGGCTACACCTCACCTCAGGTTTACCTGTCATTGTTTTTTTTTGAAAGATACCCTTGTTTTTCAAGAAAGTGAAAATGCTACTTGTCAATTGTAATTTTAAGAATAATAGATACAAAATTTTATTTTTCCTGTTTCTCCCAGGTGGTTTCATTTTTTGAAGAAAGTGAGTAAGAGATTCGGTTGGCTATTGCAGAATGGAGCATGCAGGACCCTCCATTTCTCTAACAGATAAGAGGTGCAGTACCACCCTTTAATCCCTAGTAAGCACTCAAATATTCGCCAAGCTTAGTAAGACTTGCCATAAATACCTAACAGACTGAAATTACCAATCTGCAAAATGTTTTCCTGTGAGAGTGCATTATGAAGTTAAATTTATTCTGTAAAATTGTCAACTAGTAATTAATGTAACTAAAGTAGGAAATTTTTGTGGAATCAAAAATTGCTTTTAGTTGTACTATTGTTCAGGAAGAACAATTTAAGAACATCTGGATTCTGTGTTCTTAGCTCATCATCCTAGTTTATGGTGTTGCTTTTATTCTCTTGTAGGTGGTAAAATAGTGATTCAAAGACTAAGATTAAATATAAATGTGACTCTCCTTTTTAGGTCGTTACTAGTAGAGAGGGGTATCTTTTGGAGATATTTAAAGGGCTGGATTATCAGCAACTTTGTAAATGTTTAGGATTCAGTACAATTCAGTATGGGTTTGGCTGCTTACTTACATCTGTAATTTTTGACATTGCATCCATTTTAGGGCTAACATAATGTGTTGCTTGATTTATGAGCACTCAAAAATCCACAAACATTATAAATTAATAAATAAGACCAGAATATCAAGCATGAAAAGTGTTTCTATTAATAAGGATAAGAATTTTGCTTTCAGCAAATGAAGTATGACATGGGTTTACTTCCCCCAGCATCTGTTCAGAAGTCTCAGAATTTGAACACTTTGTGCATTCTCTCTTTTGTTCTGTGTTCCTTTTGGGAAAATTCCTTGAACTGTGATCTAGAGAAGGTGAGAGGTGGACTGGTCTTCTATTCAGCCTAGTACATTTCCTTCTATTTACTTGACTTTTAAAATCTTAACTGGAAATAAGAATAGCTGCCTTCTCCTAGTCGGAATGCCTTTGCCACCTACTAGTTGTGTGACACTGAGCAGTTTTGCTGTCTGAGCCTTACTTTTGTGATCCATAAAGTGGGAATAATATCTTCCTTGATATGGTGTGGTGTTTAAGGGGATTAAAAGAAATAGTGTATGTAAAGTACTTAGCATAGTGTATGACCAAAGTAAAACCTCATTTATCATTACTGAAGAAAATTTTCCAGATGAAGCCGTGTTCCTCCTTCCCTCCATAAAGCATTCTGGCAGATGCCCATGGAATGCTGAATGCTCAGGGCTAGAAGCTACTCAGGAAGGTGTGGTCGAGGACCAACAGCATTGGCATCACCTGGGTGATCACCTGGTATCACCTTGGTAGAAATGCAGATTTTTAGGTCTCAACCCCAGACCTACTGAATAGGAGTCTGTATTTTAATGATCCCCAGGTGATCCGTAAACACATTAAAGTTTAAGCAACACTGTGACAAGTACACCTGCTTAACAAGTGTTTGCTCCCAAACCATTTGATACCAGTTGTTCTTGCTTTTGTAATTACATAATTTAACCAAGTATCACATAAAGCTAAATAAGAGTGTGAAAAGGGAGAGTTGTTGTTTTTAAGAAAACTAAGTTAAATGCTTTAGAACAATAATAGTGATGAATGAGTTATCAAAATTGCTGTTGAAGTAAGTGTGGGTGAGGCAACCGTAAAGATTGGAAAAATGGTAAAGATCTGTAAGATTGTGAGCTCTGAGTTCTTCTCTTGCATGTTTTAGTTTCTAGATTTCACTGTAAAGAAGTTTAATACCACTTAGTCAGTGACTGGGGCCACCCAGAAGAGTGTGTGCTCAGCCCAAAAGATGAGGGCGACCTGGAATCAACAGCTGCCAGCTAACTGCACATCTGGGCAGCCAGTCCTTTCTTACAGGGGAGAATCAAGGGACACTCACAATGTCTGCCATCATCCCCATCTGTTTCTTAAAAATCTGCAAACCTGTGAATACTTGCATGGTATAAATAAATAAGCCTACGAGACCAATTTCTTATTTACTTTATTGAATGAAGACACCTACAAATGTGAAGACTTTGAACATCCCAAGTGCAAAAATTTATACACTTTAATGATGGCGTTTGGAACTTGACAACTAATCGTGCTGTATGCACACCAGTCTGTAAATATAGTCAACAGTCGTCCCCAGAGCTGTGAAGTGACTCTTGACTGATTTTCAAATTATTGTGAATTTGCTAACTAATCAAAATTCTGAACACAAATTGGCTCGGTCAGGATGCATGATGCATATCTAAACCACCGAGGAAATATCCGAGCGGCTTTAGGAATTCATCTTCCATCATCTCTAGTACGTTTTACAGACCACAAATAGCCAGTGGAGAAGGGTGTTTCTCTGTAGCATCTATCACAATCTCAAGCTTTCTTACATAAAGGCAAACTGATGTGGTAAAAAAGAGTGATACCTGAAGTGAGAAGGCCTGTGTTTGAGAATGGCCTCTGTCATTCAGTTATGGATTTAATGTCATTGGGGATTGGTGGTCACGACGTCTACCGCACAGAAACTTGGGAGGGATTGAGGAAGTGGATTTGTTGACTTCCTACAATGAGTCAGTAATGTTATTACATTTACTTACTATCTAGTTTAATTCTTGAAATGCTGTGAAGTTAGATATCTACATTTAATAGATGAGGAATATGACACAGAGTTACTAAGTGGCAGAAGTCAAATTTGAACAAAATTCTGTCCAATACTAGAAGGTGTGTTCTTTTCTTTATACCAGCCTGCCTCCAAATAAGTTTGTGAAATTCATGTGCATATATGTTAGTTAGTATTATAAATTGAATGTCAAAATAGCACTCTTTATGTCTCAGTTTTGAGACAAGAACAATATGATAGGTGTCCAGTAACCCTACAGAATATCCTAAAGCACAAGGTTAGCTCACACTGGAGGTCCCAAGAAATTATAAATTAGTTTTCCAACAAGATAGTTTCTGTCATGTACTTTGAGAGTATAAAAGAGTTGTGGTAGAGAGACCTTGGGAGAAAGGATTTATTTGGAGAATTGTAAATATTCAAGACCCCCAGCTTCCCCCTCTCCACCCCCACCAATGGCAGAAGGAAGATGGTTGTTTCCTCCTCATCAAAACCAAATTAGAAATGCTGAAAGGAGAACCACTCAGAGAACAAAACTGGGTATGCTTAAAGAAGCTTAAGGAAAGAAGACTGAAGTCTGACCTTCACCAAAAAACCTATCATTGTGTGACTGCTTGAAGCTGCCCTGCCTGATGGCGGCAAAGAGGTTTCTGTACTTTCACTTTTAGTGGTGTGTGTTCTTCAGGAACGAATATGGACCTATATGGAAGGGAACCAGCCTGGGGTGAAGAAGTGACCCTACCAGAGGGAGTGGATGGTGGAAGAATGTCTATAAGCTGAGAGAATGTCAACCAGTAAGAGAGTGAACCCTCCAAGCCTCCCTCGACCCCCTGGTCCAGTAAAGGGAACCTCCAATAGAGGATAGGGCCTCTGAGGAATCTGCACTAGAAATAACCAGAACACTGTAGGCCCTACACATCCAGAGGCAATAAAGACAGATCACAGATGTGCCTACCATGAAAACCTCTTTTCACCAAACTCTGCCCTCCCTGGGCTCAGAAACATTAGCTAGTGTGATGGTGGGGGAGAGATACTGATCAACACCTCCTGCCATACCTTTGCTGTAATCTGCTCTGCCAGATTCCAGTACCGAGGGACTGTGATTATTACACTGTCCTGAACATTTTAATTCCTTAAATGTGATTATTCTTGTGAATGAAAAGGTACTTTCCTAAAGCATCATCCAGGAAATGATAAGAAGGAATGAAAGTGCTTGTGATTTTTCCCTACAGAGGGCAATTCATTCACATACAGGCTTTATTATTATCTAAATAATAGTGGACTATATAATATAGACCTCTATATAATAATAGTGGTCTAAATGAAAGTGAACTTGGTGCTGTTCCTCATTCATATTCAGCATGTTTGGGTGATGTAGAGGCCAGCTGATTGAGATTTCCTGGTGTGAAATTAGAGACCTGGAAAGAATGTTTATGATGACCCAGTGTCTAGGACCTAGCCCAGCACCTGGCATCTTACAAATATCAAACATTCAATAAACATTTTTTGAATTGAATGTAGTCCAAGATCCTAGTTTTACAGATTCAGAAAGGGGTGTTCAGAGAGGTGAAGTGATAAGGTCAGATAACTCGTCAGGGACAGAACCGAGACCTTCTATCAGACAATGGCCTTCTTGTTACTTCTCCCCTCTGGGGTAAGCTGCTTCAGAAAACTCAGTTATAAGTCCAGGTAGGTAATTAGCCTCCAAAACATGGACTTAACAAAGTTTTATTTCTTGCATGTGCTACAGGGATGATGTGGGCTAGGTGGGGGCTGTGCTGTGGGGACACCAGGTTGTCAGAGGTTCCACCATATTAGGTTTGCTGCCATCTCAACATGCAACTTCTAGAGTTGCTGCAGCAGAGGAAGAGAACAATGGAGAAGGCACACTGTCATTTAACTCTCTTGAACTGAAAGTGACACATGTCATTTTCCACTCTTAGGGCATTGGCCAGAATTAGCACATGGTCCCACTTTCCTACAAGATTACTGGGAAATCTTCCAATGTACCCATAACAGAGAGGAGAAATTAATATGATGACATAGTAATTGTTACCACATCCAGAAGTGTAAACTCACTTTAACTTTTGTTCTCCTATCTAAAGTTTGTTTTCCTGTCAAAACTGAGAAATGATCTCTGTCAATTGCAAGGCCACAAGGGAGAATGGTTGCTGAATGGTGAAGTCAAAATATCTCTTTAGAATGTTTCTGTGTACTGTGTATAAGTTCATTCCTGCTTAAGAAATTGCTGCAAAAGACACATTGCAGCCACATACTAGAGCAGTCTATTAGAGCAGTCTGTAGTGCTGATCTGGCAAAAGAAAGTCCTGTGGTGAGACATTTTGTTGACAGGTGTTATATCTTATTTGGAATGGAGGTTTTCCAGCCAAAAATAGGTCCAGTATTCTGATAACCAAATTGCCTCCCAGAGGAAGAATGCATTTATTTTAACAAATAATATAGTCTCACAATGAATGGCTTCATTTCAAAACTTTCAAAATGTGGATCTTATTTATTTTTCTAAGGAAGAAACTTTCTGTAAAACAAACTCCTCCTGCTTCAGTTACAATGACTAAACACTATTGTTGTTTGAAAGTGTCATAGAGAGACATGAGACAAGAAATTAGGGGCTGAATGGAAATATGATATGAATAAAATGGGGATGAGGATTGGGTTTTTCCCTTGCAATCTCTCTGAATCACAAACAGCTCAATATTTTTATTACCAACATCTTTTGGTGCTTATAAATATTTTTGATAAAGTGAAAAATAGAAACTTATCAATAGGAGCACCTAAATATGTAAAGCAAATATTAACACACCTAAAGGGAGAAATAGACAGCAATATAATAGTAGTGTGGGACTTTGAAACCTCACTTAACTGATGGATAGACCATCCAGACAGAAAATCAATAAGGAAACATTGGACTTAAATGACAGATAGATTTAACAGGCATATACAGACCATTCCATCCAAAAGCAACAGGATACATTCTTCTCAAGTGCACATGGAACATTCCCCAGGATAGATCATATGTTAGGCCACAAAACAAGTCTTGATAAATTTAAGAAGATTGAAATCATATCAAATATCTGTTCTGAACACAATGGTATGAAAATAGAAATCCATTAGAAAAAGAAAACTAGAAAATTCACAAATATATGGAGGTTAAACAAGGTATTACAAACATATTACTGAATCAAAGGATCAAAGAAGAAATCAAAAATAGTTTGAGACAAATGAAAATGGAAATACAGCATAACAAAACTTATGGGGTGCAGCAAAAGCAGTTCTAAGAGGGAATTTCATAGTGATAAATGCCTGCCTCAAGAAACAAATATCTCAAGAAGCCTAACTTTACACCTTATGGAACTAGAAAAATAAGAACAAATGAAGCCCAAAATTAGTAAAAGGAAGGAAATAACAAAGATCAGAGCAGAAATAAATGAGATAGAGACTAAAAAGACGATAGAAAAGATCAATGAAACCAGGAGCTGTTTTGAAAAGGTAAAGGAAATTGACAAAACTTTTGCTAGACCCATTAAGAAAAAAAGAGAGAGGATTTAAACAGAATCAGAAATAAAAGTGGAATTATTACAATTGATACTACAGAAATACAAAGGATCATAAGAGACTAGTATGAACAATTATATGCCAACAAATTGGACAACCTAGGAAAAATGGATAAATTGCTAGAAACATACAACCTACCAAGACTGAATCAAGAAATAGAAAATCTGAACAGACTAATTACTAGTAAGAAGACTGAATCACTATCAAAAACCTTCAAAACAAAACAAAACAAACAAAAAAGAAACAAAGTCCAGGACCAGAAGTCTTCACTGGTGAATTCTACCAAACATTTAAAGAAGAATTAATACCAATCTTTATCAAACTCTTCCAAAAATAGAAGAGGAGGAAACACTTCCAAACTCATTTTACAAGGCCAGCATTACCCTGATATCAAAATCAGACAAGGATGCTGTAAGAAAAGAAAATTACAGACCAATATCTTTGATGAATATAGATGAAAAAATCCTCAACAAAATATTGGCAAACTGAATCTAACAATACATTAAAAGGATTCTACTCCAAAGAATAGTGAAAATGTGGAAATTGATTCTATTGTTCTTTTTCATTCTGTAGTATCCATGTATAGTTCAAGGTTCCTGGGGAATAATTAAGTAATAATTGGGACTGTCATAATAGCTACAATAGAAAGCTTTATCACTGGGTTCCCTATATCTATTTTGAAGAAGAAGAAATCCTTGCCCATCAGATATCTGTACTTGCATAGTTTGTTAGAGATATTTGAGTTGCATTTCTTTTTTAGAGCAAAAAGAGTTGACAAGTCAAACTCATAGAAACCATAGAATGGTGATTGCTGCGGACTGGGGGATGAAGGAAATGGGTAGATGTTGGTCAAAGGGTACAAACTTCCACCTATAAGATGAATAATTTCTAGTGTACGGCATGGTGGCTATAGTTAACCAACTATATTATGTACTTGAAAGTTGCTAAGAAAGTAGATCTTAAACCTTCTCACAATCACCACCCCTCACAAAAGGTAATTATGTGAGGCAATCAAGGTGTCAACTAATTTTATTGTGGTGATCATTTTACAATCTATATGTGTATCAAATCATCATGTTATACACCTTAAACTTACACAATGTTATATGTCAATTATATGTCAATAAACCTGGAAAAATACCAAATGGCAATTAAATTAAGAAATTTAATTGCCATTCAATTATTCCACAAATATTTATTGAATACCTACCGTATGCCAATCACTATTTCAGATCTCAGGGATATTGTAGAAAACAACCCCAGAACTCCTGTCTTCACAGTGTCTAAATTTTATTGGAAGGAGAAGAAAATAAATAACATAAATAAGATAATTACATATATGTTAGAAAATAATACAGAGAAAAAAAGAAAGCAGGGAGTGGGGGAGAGAATGTTAGCATGATGGGTTATGATTTTAAATAGAGTGGTAAGGAAAGCCTCACAGAGGTGACATTTAAACAATGTCTTAAAGTGAGAGAACAAACTTTCTGAATATCTGTGAGAACTGCATTCCAGGCAAAAAGAATAGTTAATCATAGGAACCAGAGGCAAAAGAAAGTATAACATGTTGGAGAAACAGCAAGGAGGCTAAGTGTGGCTATAGTAGTTTAAGCAATGGGGAAAGTAATAGGACATGACAGCAGAGAGGTGACAGGGTGAGGGCAAATCATTTAGGGCTTTGTAGGGTATTGTAAAGACTTTGGCTTTCACTGTAAGAAAGGATCAGTAGAGGTGTTGAGCAGCGAATAAAAAGCTCTGGCTTAAGACTTGTTTTTTTTTTTTAATTTCAAAACATTATACCTAAAAGTATATACATTGCAATTAACAGTTCACTGAATTATTAAAAGTGCACACACCCATCTGACAACCACCTGAATAAAAGAAATAGAACATTACTTAGCTTCCCAGAAGCCTCATTGTGACCTTTCCTATTACTACTTCTCTCTCCACAGATACAGTAACCTGTATCTTTACTTCTGATATCATCAATTTGCCTTATTGAAATGTATGTAAATGAAATACGTGAGATTTGTTTGTGGTTTTACAAAAAAAAAAAAAAGAGGATCTTACACCATGATCAAGTGGGATTTATTACAGGGATGCAAGGATGGTTCAATACCTACAAATCAGTGTGATTCACCACATTAGCAAAATGAAGGATAAAAGTCCCATGATCCTCTCAATAGATACAGAAAAAGCATTTGACAAACTCCAACATTCATTTATGATAAACACAACAAAGAAGTGGGAGTGTAACTCAATGTAAAATGGATCATATATGACAAGCCCCTGGCTAACATCATACTCAGTAGTGAAAAGCTGAAAGCTTTTCCTCTGAGTTCAAGACCAAGACAAGGATGCCCACTTTTGCCACTTTTATTCAAGTATTAGAAGTCCTAGCCAGAGCAATAGACAAGAAAAAGAAATGAGATATCCAAAATGGAAAGAAAAGAGTAAAATTGTCATTGTTTGCAGATGACATGATATTATATAAAGACTCCACCAAAAACCTGTTAGAACTAATAAACAGATACAGTAAAGTTGCAGGGTGCAAAATTAATCTATAAAAATTTATTTCTATACACTAAAAACAAGCTAAAAAAATAAGAAAATTATTCCACTTACACTTACCTCAAAGTAAGATACCTAGGAATATATTTACAGAAGTGAAAGACATGTACACTGAAAATTATGACACTGGTGAAAATGCTCATGGATTGAAATAATTAATATTGTCAAAAATATCCTTACTACCCAAAGCAATCTACATATTCAATGCAATCACAATCAAAGTTCCAATGGTATTTTTTTCCCTTTAGGCCAGGATCATGCTGTTTTGACTACTGTAGCTTTGTAATATGTTTCAAAGTCAGGAACTATGAAGCCTTCAGCTTTGTTCTTTATCAAGGTTGTTTTGGCTCTTTGGATTTTTGCATCTATGTTCATTAGGGATATTGGCCTGTAGTTTTCTTTCTTTGTAGTCTTTTTGTCTGACTTTGGGATCATGGTAATTCTGGCCTCATGAAATGAGTTTGAAATGTCCTGTCATCTTCAATTTTTTGGAATAATTTGAGAAGTATTGGTGTTAATTCTTTAAATGTTTGGTCTCAGTAGGTTGTGTGTTTCTGAGAATTTATCCATTCCTTCTAGATTCTCTAATTTGTTCACATTTAATTGTTCATAGTAGTCTCTTATAATCCTTTTTTATTTCTATAGCATTAGTTGTAATGTCTCTTCTTTCATTTCTGATTTTATTTATTTGTCTTCTTTTTTCTTAGTCTAGCTAAAATTTGTTACTTTTGTTGATCTCTTCAAAAAGCCATCTCTGAGTTTTGTTGATTTTTTTCTATTCTCTATTTCATTTGTTTCTGCTCTAATCTTTATTATTTCCCTCTTTCTGCTAACTTTGGACTTAGTTTCTTCTTCTTTTTCTAGTTCCCTGAAGTATAAAGTTAGGTTGTTTGAGATATTTTTTTCTTCTTTAAAGTAGGTGTATACTGCTATTAACTTCCCTCTTAGTACTGCTTTTGCTGCATGCCAATAGTTTTGGTATGTATATTTCACTCTCATTTTTCCTAAAATATTTTTAAAATTCCATTTTGATTTATTCTTTGACCTATTGGTTATACAAGAATGTGTTGTTTCATTTCTATATGTAGATGAATTTTCCAGTTTTCCTTCTGCTGTTGATTTCTAGTTTCATTCCATTGTGTTTGGAAAAGATAGTTGGTATTATTTCAATCTTCAAAAATTTGTTAGACTTGTTTTGTGACCTAATATGTGATCTGTTCTGGGGAATGTTCTGTGTGTACATGAGAGGGTACATTCTGTCACTGTTGGTTGGAAGGTTCTATATGTGTCTAAATCCATTTTGTCTATAGTGTTGTTCAAGTCCTGTTTCCCTTTGATCTTCTGTATGGATGTTCTATCCATTATTGAAAGTGGAGTATCGAAATAAAATAGATTAATTTTATTCCTTTGATTGGGCTAAGTTTTCCTGCTTTTTCCTGTGCCTTGTAACTTTGTGTTGGTATCCATGCATTTGAAAAAACAGCCTCCTCTCCAAGTCTTTACAAACTGGCTTTGTATAAGAAAATACCTTTACTAATCAGTGTACCCAGAGATTCTGGGGGCCTCTCAAACCTTTTTTGTTGATGTGTCTTCTCTGGATTTGGGTGCATAAATTCTCACAGGGTTTTGTGTTTGTTTTTTCAGGCACTTGTAATCTCGTATTCCCTCTGGTGTCTGCGTGCAGTACTGCAGGTTCTCTGGAACTGCTGCAAGCCTCTCAGCTTTCTTTTGTTTTTAGCAGCCCCCAGGCTTCTAGAGTATTCTGGTCCCATCAGTGTTCCCAGTGGGTGAGACAAAAACAAGTCTCTCAGGCAACCCCCTGCCTCAAATGCTGGAACATTGAAGGTATGCCCTTTTTCCTTTGCCAGGAATAAGCCACTAGCAGAGAGTTGTTTAATGACTTTCCTGGGTTAATTCTGCCTTTGGTTAATTTCCAGAGTTCTGAAAAATGTTGATTTTGACAACTTTTGCCAGTGTTCTCATTGTTTTTATGGAGAAGCAGATTTTTGGAACTTCTTACTCTGTCTGGATGTGTATTTCCTCTATATTGCTTTTATTCTTAATATGTACTTGCAGTTAGTGCATAATCTAGATTGATATTTGTATTATTTTATCTTATTGATTCTGTCATTCTGCTGACTTCTGGCTTCCATTATATCTGTCTAAGTCACTCAGAAGTTAGTCTGTTTTTCATCACTGGTTGCTTTTTAAGAGTTCCTATTTGTGTGTGTGTGGGGGGTTTAGTCTATGTTACTCTGTGAATTTCTTTTTATTTACTCTTTTTGGCTTTGTTGGGCTCCTTGTGTCTGTGGATTGATGTGTTTCAAGTTTATGGAAAATTCTAAGCCATTATCTCTTGAGATATTACTTGCAACCCATTCTCTTTCTCCATTTTGTTTGGTGGAGCTCAGGTTAAATATATATTAGACATTCTCACATTGCTTAGTTTCTCTTCTACCTGTTTCTTCTATCTATGTGTGAACTCTGGATATTTTCTTCTCACTTTTCTTTCAGTCCATGAATCCTCTATATCTATGTCTAATCTATCAAACTCACCTACTGTCTCTCAAATATTATTGGCTTTTTTATTATAGAAATTATATTTGATTCTTTTTTAAGAGGTAGAGATAAAGGCTTCCCTTTATTTTTCTTCCAGTTTTATTGAGATATAATTGACATACTATAATTTTAAGGAGTACACTTTTAATAATTTTATTCCTTGCAGATATCTTCAACCTTTTATATACATTTAAACAATGTCAGCAAAGTTGTTTTTTAATCTACATAGCAAGTTCAACATCTGATGTCTTTGCAAAACTATTTTATTCCCAGCTCTCTTCGTGAAGTCTAGTTTCTTTGTGCCTAGTCATCTTTGACTATGTGCTGTACAGCATATTTGATTTTTTTTTTTGACTATTGACAAAGTTTGCACTTACACTTTTTAAAAATAGAACACTTGAGATTGCTTTTGCCAGGCACATGTGCATAAGTAAGGAGCTCAAATATTTCTGGAGAACTTAAAGTAAGTTCAGGAGTTGAAATTCCCTAGTTTATCCTGAAGAGTGGAATGGGATATAATTCCATAAGAGTTACTTTAATTCACCCTCATCCTGAATCCTGATGGTGTACCCTTTTGGGGATGCCAGATCATTATGGGGAGGATTTTTTTTCCTGTTAGTCATCTCTCTTCTTTGTATGTCAAAATTGAGGTTCACATTGACAAATGCCCTCAGTGTGCAAGCGCCTTCTGAGAGCACTTATCTTTCTGGGTTATTATTTTCCCTTCGCCTTTGACTTTGTGTTTTGTTTCTTGTTTTCACTTTTATGTTTTTAACAGATAATTTTAATATTTTATCAAGATTTTTATCTGTTTTCTGAGGTAGACTTAATCTGAATTATCTAATCAACTATTAACAGAAACAAGAATTCCAGCTGTGCATATTTCTTCAAAATGTGCAGCATCTTGCTCAGAGAGCTTCATGGATACCATGCTGATTTCTTTTTTTTTTTTTTTTTTTGCTATACGCGGGCCTCTCACTGTTGTGGCCTCTCCTGTGGTGGAGCACAGGCTCCAGACGCGCAGGCTCAGCGGCCATGGCTCACAGGCCCAGCTGCTCCATGGCATGTGGGATCTTCCCGGACCGGGGCACGAACCCGTGTCCCCTGCATCGGCAGGTGGACTCTCAACCACTGCACAACCAGGGAAGCCCATGCTGATTTCTTTACATGTCCTTCTTCATCAGGTCCATTATTAGTTTTACAGGCAGATCAGTGATTTTTTCATACATTCTCAGTATACAATTCTGGTCTTCCACTGCTTTAATAGTTGAGCTTTTTAAAAAATATATATGAGGCATCACATCTTTCTATTGCTGTGGTCTCTCCAACTTTCTGTACCATCCAAGTGACAGTACTTCTCTATTTGTGTTAATATTTCAATTAACTTTGTTACTCTTACACTTCACATCTTTGTAGGATATAAGAATTGTTTCTTTCTTCCCAGATAATTTCCCATGAAACATGGGAAACATGTCCTCTTCTTCTTTTATGGTCTTGCTTTATCTGTCAGCCTGGGGTCCTCTGGAGAAAGTTTTGGAGCTGTATCTGGGCACTATTATCCCTCTCTTCCTCATTTTTCAGTTCAAAGATTTCTTGGTTTTGCCAGCCGGTTTTCTGCCCAATAGAACCCTCTCAGCCTTTAGGATGGGCAGGCAGGCCCTCAGTAGGGACCCAGTGTACTGATGCATTGATAATAAGATTCAGAAAACCAAATTCTAATTTTCATGGATATCCTCAGATTGAACTCTTCTCATTCTACCTTCTTTCTCTGAGAAAGCTACTACCATCATTTGGAAGAAGAAATGAAAATCACCTGTGCTTCCATGATCCTCAGCTTCTTACCTAAAACCTTCTGACAGGGAACATTTTTTATTACATTAGTATTCATTCCTATGGGAGTATGAGTATGTCTGATGCATTTAATGAGCCTTGGCAAGTTTTTCTTCAGGGCTTAGACATATGCTCTAAAAAGCCAATTATCTTAGGGCACATTGCGATGTCAGGACAGAAATCTACTGCAACTATTTCAAGGAGAAGAGGGATTAATTGTAAGAATACAAGGCAGTATTATAGAATCCAATTGTTGGAAAAACAGCCAGGTCTCTTGAAAGATAGAAAGTAATCAGGTGGCTACTTTTTCCATTTCTGTCTTGCTCTCTTTCATCATGGTCCCCTGTCTCCATTCTCTCAGCATCTCTATTCTCCTGATTTTCTTTCTTATTTATCAGTGCATATATGGCTAAAAATGGCTGCTTAGTTTAGGTGTCTGCCTGTGTTTATTTTATTTTGTAATTAAAATTTTTAATTGAAGTATAGTTGCTGTACAATATTATATGTTACAGGTGTACAATATAGTGATTCACAATTTTTAAAGGTTATAGTCCATTTATAGTTATTATATAATATTGGCTATATTCCTTGTGTTGTACAATATATCCTTGTAGCTTATTTTATACCTAATATTGATAGTTTGTATTTCTAAAACCCCTATAATGGCCCTCTCCTTTTCCCTCTCCCCACTGGTAACTACTAGTTTGTTCTCTATATCTGTGAGTCTGCTTCTTTTTTGTTGTATTCACTAGTTTGTTGTATTTTTTTAGATTCCACATATAAGGGGTATGTGACATATTCCACATATGTCAGACAGAAAGACTTTGTCTTACTTTTTTCACTTAGCATTACGCCCTCCAAGTCTACCCATGTTGCTGCAAATGGCCAAATTTCATTCTTTTTATGGCTGAGTAGTATTCCATTGTATACATATATACCACATCTTCTTTATCCATTCATCTGTTGGTGGACACTTAGGTTGCTTCCATATCTTGGCAATTGTAAATAGTGCTGCTATGAACATTGGGGTGCATGTATCTTTTCATATTAGTGTTTTTTTTGGGGTTTTTTGGATATATACCCAGGAGTGGAATTGCTGGGTCATATGGTAGTTCTATTTTTAGTTTTTTGAGAAACCTCCATACTGTTTTCCACAGTGACTGCACCAATTTACATTCTCACCAACAGTGTAGGAGGGTTCCCTTTTCTCCACATCCTTGCCAACATTTGTTATTTGTGTTCTTTTTGATGACAGCCATTCTCACAGAATGTGCTGTGGCAAAGACAGTGAGATCATCTGGTCTAAACATAGAAGACATTCTCTTAGATGGTAGTGTAGATGGAGAGGTAGTGATTGGTTTATCAGTAGATCAACAGATTCACTATTCTGGAATGGAGAGACACTTATCCACTTTTTAAATGCATGAAGTGTCTTCCTTGATTCAATTATTTTAACACATATACTAAGGGCAGAGATAGGTTATTTCTTGTTATTAATTGACTTGTAGATTTGTGCGTTTTTAGGTTGTTGTCGTTGCTGATTAAATGCTTCAGTTTCACCCTCCCTGACCACATGGCTATCACGCAAATCAGATCAAGAGTTAACCTTTTCTATGTGTGTTTTTCTAGTCACTAAGTTCTAAACTTTGTCTTTGCTTGCATTCTGAACTTTCAGGATTATTTTCTTCTATTCTTTCTAGTCTTTCAATGAACTGGAAGAGGGTTGCCCTCTCCCAAATAGGGATACCTGTTTGCTCCTAAAATATATATCATCTATGAGACTTTTGAATCAGACAAACCTAACACCCACTTTGCAGGTTCCCCTCTCACAAGATGAAGTGTGGATCCTGATGGTTCTCCCTGGAAACAGTCTTATTCCCATGTCTAATAGTGTCATTGTTCTAGTAACTACTTCTCTGCTAACTGAAGAGTCTGTGGATATCTTCATATGCTTTTTAACTTTTTGGATGACTTCTTCTATAACCTGCCTTTGCATAGCCCATGTCAGTATTTTTCTTATTGATTAACTGGAGTTCTTTTTTATGTTCTAGACATTAACTCACTATTAGTTTTATCTTTCATTCTAACATTTGTCTCTTTAACAAGGGACACTATTCCTTATTGATCAGGTATCTTTATTTTGATGTAAACAAATTCTTTTTTTTTTTTGGTTTTTTAGTTTGTTATTTGTTTAAGAAATCTTTTCTGCCCTCAAGCTATTTGTTTGCACATTGTTTTTGTAAATGCATGTATTTATCTTTTACAATTAGCTCTTGATCTCCCTGGAATCTACCTTTTTATATAGGATTAGTAAGAGATCCAGTTTTATTTTTCCCCATGTTGTGAGCCAGTGTTTCCAACATTGTCAAGGTAATTTCTCGCACAATGTTTTTCTTTTTTCTTTTTTTTTTTTTTTTTTTTTGCAGTACACGGGCCTCTCACTGTTGTGGCCTCTCCCGTTGTGGAGCACAGGCTCCAGATGCGCAGGCTCAGCGGCCATGGCTCACGGGCCCAGCCGCTCTGCGGCATGTGAGATCTTCCCGGATCAGGGCACGAACCTGTGTCCCCTGCATTGGCAGGCCGGCTCTCAACCACTGCACCACCAGAGAAGCCCCACAACATTTTTGTTTGTGTGTGTGCGTGTGTGTGTCTGTGTGTGTGTGTGCTTGCTTTTACTCCATTGCTCGCCTTCTGTTTCTTCTAGAATAAACATATCTAAAGTTTAAGTGTCCTTCAAGGAACAGCTTTAGGTATGTCCCATAAAATTAGAGATGTAATGCTTTCCTTATCTAAATAGCATTAATAGTTAAAAACTAACATGACACTAATATAAGACAGTCAACATTCTATAATCTTTATTTATTTCGGCCACACCGTATGGCTCGTGGGATCTCAGTTCCCCAACCAGGGACTGAACCCGGGCCATGAAAGTGAAAGCCTGGAATCCTAACCACTAGGCCAGCAGGGAACTCTCTATAATCCTTAATATTCTTTTGAAAGTCAAGATTGTACAGAAATATTTATTGTTTCCAACATCAGATTGTTTAACTTACAATTTTGTTATTAATTTTTACTTTTATTGCATTATGGTCAGAGATCCTCTGAGTGATGTTAATCCTTTGGAATTAATAGAGGTTTCCTTTGTATTCTTAAATATGGCTGTTTTTGTAAGCATTCTATGTGTACTCAAAAAAGAATGCATGTTTCCTGTTTGTTGAGCGTATAGTTTGATATCTTTAATAGTTTGAGTTTGGTGATTGTATTTTCCAGATATTATATAACACTTCTAATATTTTATTTGCATGATCTATTAGATTCTGAAACAAGGATGTTAAAATATTCAACTACAATTGATAAGTCATCTATTTCTTCCTGAAGTTCTCTTAGTGTTGTTTGGTGTATTTTGCAGCTGTATTTTAAGGTGAGTATGAGTTTATAATGGTTATAATCTTCTTGTTCAATTATCCCTTTTCCTAATACATAATTTTCTTTCTGTTCTTTATGCTTTTTTTGCCTTATTAAATTCTACTATGTCATATATATATATTTATCATTTAATATTTATATTTTAGTTCCTTTCATATTAGGCTCTTTAACCTTCTGTGATTTTTTTTTGCGGGGGGGGGGCTGCACTGTGCAGCATGTGGTATCTTAGTTCCCCGATCAGGGATGGAACCTGTGACCCCTGCAGTGGAAGCGTGCAGTCCTAACCACTGGACTGCCAGGGGATTCTGTTTGATATTGAGAGGATCTTACATTTCTTTTGGTTCATGTTTCCCTAGCATAATTTTCCCATCCATGTTTAATATTTAATTTTCTTTTGTCTTAGGTGTGTCTCTTGTTGCCTGTACATTGTAGGGCTTTAATTTTTCACTCCACTATGGAACTATCTGTTTTTAATTGGTGACCAAGTCCACTCTATTATAATTAATCTTATATTAAGATATTTCACACACTTTATGGCCCATAGTCATGCTTACTCACCCATATTGCTTTCTTAACTATCCAAATCTCTATTTCTTCCCCTAAAAGAGAAAGCTTTAGTCTGCTCTCTTGTCATGTTGATCTTGCCCCAATCTTGTCAATATTAATAAGATTTTAGTTTGGGGTATTTATTTGTCAATCTTTGAGTTTTTTCTTATTTGAGGTCTTTTAATCTTTCTTTAATCCTGGAGGATTTAAACAGTATTTTTTCAAACATTCCCCCTCTCTATTTTCATTTTTTGGTCTCCTTTTGGGACTCCCTTTGTCCAGGTGTTGGATAGAGACACTTTCATAGCCACTTCGTAGAATTATGAGCCTACAGATTAATCTTACTGGCTTTGATTTCCCCTTTGGGCCATTCTAAATAATGCCCATTCTTTTTTTAGGAACTACTAACTAGGTTTTACAAGTCATGCAGCAACATGTCAGGGGAAATCTTTGCCTGGCTAATAGAGTAATGGTGGCTATAGCCTGTTTTGATTTACAAAAAGCTGTTGATGATTCCAACTGAGCCTATTGGGAAAAAAAATACTGGCTTATGTGGCTCTGGATGAAGAGAAGGAACTGACAGCTGTCTTACTCTGGGTATAGAATGTCCACCATTGAGGACAGGTCTTATTTAGCATTTTGCAGTAGAAAATTATCCCTGGTTTTCAGACTTAGTTTTTTTAAAAATGAGTCACCTCTATCCCTTTCAGTGGGACAAGCCTCCCAACCCTGCACACCCTTTCACTAGGCGCCTGAGTGAAAGCTCGGCTGCAGGGTGAAGTCTCTTATCTCTGCTCCCAGTTAGATGACCCCTATCTGGCCAGTCTCCTCAGCTCTGACTCATTTGCTTGAGCTAGAAACAGTAATCAATGAACTTGACAGATTTGACTTGGGCTCTGATGCTCACTTTGACCCTCCTTATTCCCAGGCCCCTTTGATACCAGCTTCTATGGCTTGGGGTACTATCCTCCTGACTCTGTAGTTCATCTAGGCCTCATTGCACCTACTATTCCAGGTACCAATGCTCCTTGGGTCCGCTCTGGTGCACTGGGGCCAGGATCTAAACCAATCTGGTTAGCCCTGTTTGCATCTCCACCAGGGAAGGGGGTCCTACAAAATGTGGCAACACTCTTAGTAGGAAACAGAAAGTACTGAACAAGAGCTTTTACCAGTCCTGCAAGGTGGCAATTTAAAAAGCAGAGGCACTGGGCGCTCGATTCAAACCCTAGCTCAGCCACTTACTAACTGTGTGATTGTGGTGGGCATGTTATTCGTGGCTCCCACTTAGTTTTCTCATCACTAAAATGGGGCTAAATTCAGGTTTCGCTGTTATAAAGAAGAGGTAAGCTAATGTCCATAGGTTTATATTGACTATGGTGTTTCAATGATTGGTGTTCCTTTTTTCTTCTCAAATCATCTCCATTTGAGGGATGTTCTTCATAAGTTCTCTGTAACTTAACTCCATATTAAGCCTCACGATATCCCCCTTGTGACGACAGCATACAGAAGCTATAAGGCTGCGTGTGGTGGAAAAGTGCTATATCCAGAGAAATGCTTGCTGCCCTGAGAATTAACCACCTATCCTGCTGGGCAAAGATTTCGAGGGCTTGCAGCTGGGTGTCTGTTTCAGCCTGAGAGACCAGTGTCCTAGTTTTGATTAGCCAGTCTGGCAGGGTTGGATGGAAACAGATATCCTGATCTATTCTAAATGTTTTTTTTTTTTCATTAGAGACATCTCCGTTGGTTCTTATTGAATATGTACTTAGCACTTCACCAGTAACACTCTGAGATTTTATTTGGAGGTGATTTCTCCAAATTAAAATGAGATATTGAGTCTCTCAAGCAAAGCAGACTGCGGTGACATTCAGTGGTGTTGCTGGTCAATTGGTGAAGAGTGAGACAGTTTTGAGTGTCAGTGGAAGGGCTTCTAGGTAGAATGCATTGAATGTCTGTGAATGGAAAATGGACACGGATCAGTGACCTAAGAGACTGGCTGGTCAATACTGAAGATAATGGAAAATCTCTGAAATCTTTCAGAAGTGCTTGCTAATCCAAATGAAGGAAGATATGATATTAGAATCTCTTCCTGACCTAAGTTAGCTTACAGTTTCAATGGCCATGTTTTCCCTCCTTCAATGCTTATTTTTCATAGATATTAAACATGTTAATTCTATGTCCAGAAGAACAAAAACCATCAGAAATACTGTTGGTTTTAAATTTTCAAATGTGGTTTCTTTCTTTGTCTTCACACGCACGTATTATCATCCTTTTTCTTTATGCTTCCAGTTAATTCCCCAACCTCCCTCCCCACCTCATACAAATTATCTCTGGATTGGTTCAGTAAAATTAATTTTCCTAAGCTTAAGTTAGGAGCGAGGCACCTTGTTTCTGCTCTCAAAATAACAAATGACCATTTCTTTCTGAGCTTTCTAAATATGCTTTTCTAAATATGTCTTCTGATCCATCCTCTTCATGAATAACCTTATTTTAAACTCTGTTAGCTCCAACCATAAGATGTTGAACTGTAACCTAGCCAATGAAAGAATTACTACCTTAGACCTTATCAAGAAAATGAGTCCTTGCTAAGCCTTTATGCAGAGATCTTGTGAGAATACTTCTTATAACTTAGCTGTCCCACCCAGCACTAATGTGGAGAAAAGGTCACACGCAGCTACCACCTCCAACCCCATGTGTGTGTGCTTCTGCCCCAAAGATATCAGTGGTTATGGTTTAAGGGTATGGGTTCACTTGGCAGGTTTGACACAGAGAACTTTGTCATGATGACTTGTTGTACAGCCGAATGAAAGGTGTATGAAACATCTGTTGCATTAATGACAGTGAATGCAGGAATGAATGAGAAGGGTTGGAGATCCATGATGACAGCATTTCTATCATTTCTTTTCCAACATCTTTCCCTCCTCCAGGAACCATGATATGCACGTGTATCCAAAGGCCAGTTTTGGATCAAAGCAGGTGGGCAGCTGACCCTCTGAGTTCCAGTTACCCTGTGGAAGAATCAGATTTTACGGTATGATGGGAAATTATTTTTGTTCTTCAGTATCACGAGGGTAAGGATATTTGTTTCTCCCAGTGGAACACAAAGGGAAAAATGTAGCCCTGATGTATCCTTTCTGAAAAAGTTCCCCAGATCTCCTGAGGCCAACAATTCTGGTTGCTGTCACATAGTATGAAGACCCTACAAATTGCTCTTGTTCCCCTGTATTATTCATCATAGTTCTCATTTATTCCTCATTTCCAGATCTGAAAATCTTTCCAGTAGTGGCCTTTATGCATTCTAATGATATTTAATTAGCTGCCTTTAACCCAGCCAAAACTATCTTAAAAAATCAATGATTGTGGGCTTCCCTGGTGGCGCAGTGGTTGAGAATCCGCCTGCCGATGCAGGAGACACGGGTTCGTGCCCCGGTCCGGGAAGATCCCACATGCCGCGGAGCAACTAAGCCCGTGAGCCATGGCCGCTAGGCCTGCGCGTCCGGAGCCTGTGCTCCGCAATGGGAGAGGCCACAACAGTGAGAGGCCCGCATACCGCAAAAAAAAAAAAAAAAAAAAAAAAAAATCAATGATTGTAACAATTCTAATGATCTGATGTGATGTTGAACAGTTCAAGTCTGGTCCCACAATAGTGGAAAAAATAACCCAAAAAAAACAAAAACCCGAAGAATGTGATATTTTCTTGCCCTTGCTTTCTTTGCTGTGCTGCCCAAAGTTATACAATATAGTTTGCCAGTTGCGTGTGGTTTTGCTTTAGCAAGCGTATGAGAACTGTGCTTTGGAGGGTCTAGTCAAATTGAAGACTGAAGATGGTTCCACTGACAAAGATAATAACCCTGATGTTTCGCATATGGTTTTCTAACCTATATTTTTGCATTATCTTGCCTTCTCCTGTAATACAAGAAAGATGAGATGTCAGCATCCCATGGCTGAAATGAAACAGAATAGGGAATGAGTTTAAGAGATGAGATGAATGAATGAATGAAAAGCTGAATGTTTCTTTAGAAAAATATGCACATATACAACTTTTTGCTTATCACATACTCTGTATTAATTCATACATGGATGTAGCATAAGCATTTTGAATAATTTTGGCATTGTGCACAATTCTATAGTAAGCTGTTTGATTTTCTTCAGCCACTACTATATTAGCACAATAGCACTAGAATATTTCAGCAAAATATTATCACATTTGTACTAGAGCTGCCAAAAATACTCTGTTTTCCATGTTTGTAAACAAAAATAGGAACGCTATTACATAAACACTGTGATTGGAAAAATACCCTCTTTTCAAATCCTCCTTTACATTCAAGTAAAGGAGACTTAAGCTACTTTAGTATCCAAAATACATTTTCTGTGAAAGAATATAATTTTCTTTGGGTGCACTAAATATGCAACCAGAACAAATCTTTTTGTCTTTCCAAAACTATATCATTTCTGAAAGGCAGTGCCATAAGATGATATACATGAGATGAGATTTGGAGGGCTTCAATGTATGTCCTCATTTAGCATACAGATTAACTAATGGTAACTGATTACTGTTGCAAATTCACAACTTCAGGTGCCAGCAATGATACTGGTTTACTCAGGGATTTTTGAAGATTTTATATTGCAGGAAGTAAAGAGAGGTATGGGAGTATAATATTGGATTTTATATGAGAAAGTTTTTATTTTAAATGAGTTGATATATAGTTAAACTTGTAGCAGTTAATTTTTTCCCTCTCCTGTTTCACTAATAGCAAACAAGAGGTCAACTACAAACTGATTTCTAATTAGTCCTACTGAATCTTCCTGGAAAAGGCTCTGAGATCTTGTTAAGTTTAGAAGCTGGGTGGAAAGCAGTTAATGGACTTGTATGGAGTCTTTTAATTACCAGTCTTAAATTTATCTTTTACTGCTAGATAGCACCCAAGGGCAAGAGGTAATCTGCTTTATAAACCTTGGAATGATTTGCTTTATAAATCCTGGAGTTTAGGAAAGTGGAAAACTCTCTTTAAAGAGAGTATTCTCTTCCACTAGGAATTATATTTTTGGCAGTTTTGTGAAAAATTTAGTGATGGATTCTTTGTGACCTCCCAATTTATAAATGTTAGCAACATGAAGGCCAATTCCTCACAGCAGTTAGGGCCTGCCCAACAGATAGGATTATCCAAAACCAAGATGAGCGTATTAGTAAACCAACTAACAAATTGACCCATCTAAGGTTTAGAGCAAACTGACTCTAAATTTCTTTTTCACTCAAAGCATTACATTTTCCTGCCAAATGCAAATCTTTCCCCCCACCTACACACACTTGGTCATCTCATCTCTATATTAGAAAGCCACATTGTCTTGCGGAGGTCACACTATAATTTGTGCAGTTTACATTGTGTGGATGGTAAAACGTCTGAGTAACATCAGAATTGATAGAAATTAAAAATTAAAAATCAGATCCTTAGCCAAATACAGAAGTATCCTAATTCAAAGTTTAGAGTTAAAAAGAAAAACATTGACAGTGATTTTAATTTTTCAAAGGTATAAATGGCTCAAGATTAACAAGGAGCACCCTGTATCTGAACTAGGTCAACTTAACTGTGTTTTACTCGGACACTTTGCTTGCATTACTATGACATTTGTATCTCAGTCCTGGATGAAAGATGGAATTCACAGGAGTTCACAAATGCTGCAGAGGGAGACTCCATTCCTAGACTGTCTCCCGGTAGCAAGAGTACCAAGTAAAACTTTCTTCAGGTTCACTATGGACAAATGCACTTAGTAATTCTCACAAATGAGATGTTTGCTCCTGGGAGGATGGAAATTACTTTAAATGCATGGTCGGTCTTTTTCCCAGGAAATGAGGGCTCAGTGATCACGATGCTGTATTTGCGTCACATTCAAGCGGATGACTCTTGCTCGATGATTTCCATGGCGATGACCTCAGCACCCTCCATAGCGACGACCTCGGCCCCCTCCTCGCCTAGGTTGTTGGTGGGCATGTTCCTTGGCTCCTGATGGCAGATGTAGACAGGAATCTGAGGAGCCTCAGCCAGGGCGGCAGCGGCAGCGGCAGTGGCAGCAGCAGCGTTGGCAGCACGGTTGGCACGGCGGCGGCCACTCCAGCGCTGGGCTTGGTATTGGTTCCATTGACGCTTCAGAGCAGCTTGGACCTGGAAGAGAAGAGAGAACCTTGTGTTCATACAGTTGTCGGAAATGATCTGAGCCAAGTTCATGAGCACAGGTCTTGGAGCTTATCAGAGGTTGAATTGTAATTCTCATCTAAAGGGCCGTGTGGTAAATGCTCTGCCTGTGGAATATACCATCTTGGAAGAAGAATTTGCAAACTGGAGAACTGAGTTACTTGCCTCAACTACCACTGGCAAGGTTATTTGCTGTTTTGAGCAAAGATTTCTTCATTAGCTCTTACAGTCAATGAATGAAAATTTGACTTGGTTTCACATTCAGTATGGCATCCACGCCATATTAGGGAGACAGAGTTTGAAACCTTTTTATCTGCTACAACCTCTGATACAGCAGAAGCTTTTATCTAAATCTATACATTATTGGTCATGAAAAAAATATATGGAAACCATTGCACAGTTCTGGATTTTATGGTAATGGCCTCATACTGTTGATTTTCCTTTATCCAACGTGGCTTGAGATGGGGTGTGCCCGATAAAACTCTGGTTAGTGGTTAACTAACCATGTCTTATTCATTTTTGTATTACCAGATGTCGTGGTGTCAACATCCATTCTAGAATGATTTTCTCCCTCTTTAAGCCAAGAAAATGATCATCCATGACCGTATTGTAATTGGTACGTGAGCGTCGGGTGGTATTAGGGTGGGATGCTAAAACTGGCTAGAGTGAATTTGAGGAAGAGACTTGAATTCCTCCCTGAGGTGAACTGTAAACCACTAGGTCATCTACAGTTGTGATTAGGTCTTCTCTCTCACGCCATGGTGTATGATTTGGGGAATTACTCTTGAGCTCCAATGGGTTGCTAATTTTCGAAATTATCAGAAGCAACCACTTGTAATATTGTACCAGCAACGAGCTGCGTGGGAGGGAATGGTTGTCACTGGGTAACATCACATCACCTTCCCTTTCCTTTTCCACTGATAAGGCCATTTCACTGGGTCTCATTTGATGCCATGAAAAAGTATTGAACTTTGGGTCAAGAAACTGACTCTGCCCACATTAGCCATGAAATCTTGGGTAGTATAGTTAACCTCTCTGAGACTCCTTTCTTCAGTACAACTCGTCTACCTCACCTAGCTGTTTGAAGGATTAAATTGTTGCACTATGAATCAAACTGGCTTCTAAGATGTAAGTACCATACAAGGAGGCTATTATGCCTATTATTTTTTTAACATCTCTATTGGAGTATAATTGCTTTACAATGGTGTGTTAGTTTCTGCTTTACAACAAAGTGAATCAGTTATACATATACACATGTTCCCATATCTCTTCCCTCTTGCGTCTCCCACCCTCCCTATCCCACCCCTCTAGGTGGTTACAAACCACCAAGCTGATCTCCCTGTGCTATGCGGCTGCTTCCCACTAGCTAGCTATTTTACGTCTGGTAGTGTATATATCTGGTAGTGTATATACGTCCATGCCACTCTCTCACTTTGTCCCAGCTTACCCTTCCCCCTCCCCATATCCTCAAGTCCATTCTCTAGTAGGTCTGTGTTTTATTCCCGTCCTACCCCTATTACTCAGCCATAAAAAGAAAGGAAATTGAGTTATTTGTAGTGAGGTGGATGGACCTGGAGTCTGTCATACAGAGTGAAGTAAGTCAAAAGGAGAAAAACAAATACCGTATGCTAACACATATATATGGAATCTAAGAAGAAAAAAAATGTCATGAAGAGCCTAGGGGTAGGATGGGAGTATTCCTATTATTATACCCTTATTATGGCAGGATGGTGGCCTCAAGTCTTTAAAGGAAACTCTTACGTCCTATGTGTGGATATATATATATTTGGAGGGTGGTGGTGTTAAGAAAATAAAAAAGAGCTCTTAATTACATAGTTTCTCAGTTCTCTCTCATATATTCCAAGCTAGGTCTCCACAAAGAGTACTCTACAGCCTGGTAAAATATCTGATGCTAGTGCAAATGAAAGTTTTCTTCACATTGTGATTTGCACTGGCAAAAGGGTGTTGTTGGATCTTTCTTTTGGGAAAAGGAAAGATCACCCTAGGAATATATTTTCAAATACAAAGGTGTTTATTAAAGGTATTAATGAATGAATAGTTCAGACTCTCCCCTTCCATCACTCACTTTGTCCTTCACTTCACTCCCCAAGAAGACAACTGTTTCCCTATCCGTTTCTGGGCTTTTGCTTTGCAATCTGTGCAGTAGGGAGAGCTACAGAATTGAAGAGAGACTAGACTGATTATATCAGAAAGGATTGATATGAAACCACAGCTGAATATATCTGGGAAAGAGCATCCCTACTGAGTTATACTTTCAGATAAAACATGAGTAAATTTTACTTTTTGCCATGCAATGAAATTTCTTTTAGTACCTCTTCAAGAATCTAGTAAATATTTAAATTGCTTTCCAATTCTCTTTTGAACTTTGGATTTCTTTACAATGTATTTTCCTGTTGAGACTAGCAAAGAGAGAGTGATGCTTTATTTGGGTTGTACCGTCTATTAAACTGGTCCTTAAATGCCAGGTTTATAATCTAGGAACTATCAAGTGCCCTGTTGAGGAATTAGGAAATATACTGGCTCAGCATAATTTTGGAGAAGCAATGTCCCCAGACAAAGGGAACTGATAGTTTCCGTGGATTCAGCATCTCTTAAATACCAACATTGTCTTTATAGCTAAAACGCAACACAGATATTTAGAGGTATCTGAGGCAGACAGTGCCCAGCAGGAAAAGAAAAAAAAAGGAAGTCTTTGTTTTGACTCATCTGTCCTTTTAAAACAATCTCCATTGGAGTATCCATGCATACTACTGAAGTACCCAGCATGAGGCCAAAGGGTTTGAGGTCTATTTCAATTTTTTAAAATTGTTACAGAAATGTTCATAGCCTCCTATAATTGTATTCCAAAATTATAACCTATCCTTTTGTGTGGAGATGGCAATCTGCTTCCATTTGTAAACCACACATGTAAGAATAGGCCCTTAGCAGCATGTGAAAGACACTTCAATTTAATACAGTTTAATAAGGGCAATTATCTCCTACAATACCACAGGTTGAGCCTAACGCTGCTTTGATCACAAGAATGTGGGCACTGAATCTGAAAAATACAGGGGAGACTCTGGTTGCTCCTGAAAAGCATCAGAGATGTAAGGAGTTGCCCACGGCGTAAGTATAACATACAAAGTTTTGAATTATATAAATTCATTGCTCATTATAAAAGCAATTAACACAGATCACTTCACATTTCCTCGATTATGTCAATTTATTTATTGCCAACTTTAAAAAATAGAGCCCTGGTCTGATGGCTTGAAGACATAATTATTACACTTGGCTCTATTATTAACTAACTGTATAAGGCTGGTAACATTTGGGCCTCCATTCCTATATTTGTAAAAAAAAAAAAAACTCAGGTTGGAAGGTTCGTGGTTGAATTTGGATGTTTTTGTCTTTGGCCTTTGTTTTCCCGTTAAGTTCATTATAAGCACTTGCAGTTATTGCTGCTGAATGGAAAGTGGGACTTATCCCAGGAGTTCTGATTTTTTTTTTTCTTTGTCTAGGACAAAGAAATCCTTGTTTAGCTTTGAGTCCCAAAGCTTTCTTGAGCCTCTAGAAAGACAATATTTTTGAAAACCAAGTTTTATTGAGAGAATTTCTAAATAGAAAAACTTATTTTTGCATATGAAGTGGTCTGAAAATAGAACTTTACTAAAAGCAATAGTATACAGCCACTATGGAGAACAGTATGGAAGTTCCTTAAAAAACTACAAATAGAACTACCATATGACCCAGTAATCCCACTACTGGGCATATACCCTGAGAAAACCATAATTCAAAAAGAGTCATGTACCACAATGTTCACTGCAGCTCTATTTACAACAGCCAGGACATGGAAGCAACCTAAGTGTCCATGGACAGATGAATGGATAAAGAAGATGTGGTACATATATACAATGGAATATTACTCAGCCATAAAAAGAAATGAAATTGAGTTATTTGTAGTGAGGTGGATGGACCTAGAGTTATACAGAGTGAAATAAGTCAGAAAGAGAAAAACAAATACCGTATGCTAACACATATATATGGAATCTAGAAAAAAAAAAAGGTTCTGAAGAACCTAGGGGGCAGGACAGGAATAAAGACACAGATGTAGAGAATGGACTTGAGGACACGGGGAGGGGGAAGGGTAAGCTGAGACGAAGTGAGAGAGTGGCATGGACATACATACACTACCAAATGTAAAATAGATAGCTAGTGGGAAGCAGCCGCATAGCACAGGGAGATCAGCTCGGTGCTCTGTGACCACCTAGAGGGGTGGGATAGGGAGGGTGGGAGGGAGATGAAAGAGGGAGGAGATATGGGGATACATGTATACGTATAGCTGATTCACTTTGTTATACAGCAGAAACTAACACACCATTGTAAAGCAATTATACTCCAATAAAGATGTTAAAAAAATAAAAGCAATAGTATAGCGAACATGCAGGATATGACATAGGGAGAGTCCCTTATAGACAGGAAGGGGAAGTGGTGAGTACAGAGCCCTTCCAGTCCCCCCACCCCCCAGAGGAAGAGGAGAGAGAGATATAAAGAGACACAAATGACTATGCATTTCCACTTCATGGAGGGAATACTTAAAAAAATGGGGAGAAGAAAGCAAGGAATAACAAACATTCCTGTATAGCAGGTCTTTCTCTTTGCTTCTGAGAGCACAGTCCTGAAAATTGATAGCCTTGTAAAGAAGTCCCACTCTTGGCTTGGTACCAGGTCCAACATGGTGCCTGAGCAGTGGAGTAGCAGTGACTATGGCACATACTAAAGACAGATTCACAGGCCCTTCACAAAGGTGAAGAAAGGGGCCTGAGTTTCCAGGCTCCTCAGGTGGCCTGGAAGGGAGGACTGGTGTCTCAGGATAGGGCTGGGGCCTGCAGAGTGAAAGGATCTCTAGGGTCCTCAGAAGTGAGGGGAGCCGCCATGAACTTCAACAGGGGTTGCCAGCATAATACTTGGAAACCAGCTGCCCATTTGTTCAAAGGCTTTTGAACTAAATATTTTCTAGAGAGAGACTGTTGTAAACTATTAGAGGCTGGTGGAATGAGCTCTTCAAAGCAAGCTAAGTTACAGCAAATAAACAAAATTTTAGTTTTCACACATTTCAATTTGTGACTATTGAATTGAGATCCTTCTAGACCTTGCTGCTTTGATCCACAAACTATTTTATCCACAGTACATGGGCAATAGCAAGAAAAATGAAAAAGGGAAAACCTGCACTGTGTTGTTAGTACTCTCAATTTTTAAGCTACTGCTTAGAAAAATTGGGCCTCTCCCTAGGTGTAATCATCTTTTTGTGGTCTCTTAGATACTTAACAATTTACTGAAATGACTGGGTGGTCAATGTCCACACTCTTGGAAAAGTTGTGGGAAATGTCTGTTACCGAAGCGTGCTCTCGTGGTCATCTCCTGATTCCTTGTACTGTAATCCTCAAAATTCCTTTCCTGCTTTTAAACTACCAATTGACTATCTGATCCATTTCCATAGTAGAAGCCACTGATAACATATGGATAATAAACAAAAATTAAAACCTTTATCTTTGTCGTAGAGCTGACACATTAGCTCCCTCGATCTCTGCTTAAACGTAACATTCAGCCAGGCAAAGCCTGCTCACAACCACGCGGCTGGAAATCACTTTCCGCATGTGTGAGTGCCCTGCCCATGCTCAGTGTCGTAAGACAGTAAGCTCACAGGAGGCCCAGGGGCCTGCAACCCATGGGGCTGAGCTGATACTACATTTGGCACAGTACACCGTTTCTGTGTTATCAGAAATGTCACACTGGTACATTCCCGTGGTAACATGACATTAACTAAAATGGGGATGATTTCTTTACTTCCCAAAGTAGAGATAACATACTTGAATTAGAGACTTTCGATTGTTAGGAGCACCTCTGGGCTTGCTTTCTACGCCTGCCACTACAAAGACAGCATCGTGGATAAGACACAATCAGTATTGAGGTATTTTTACAAATGCATGCAAGCCTTTCGTGTTTTCAAGGTATGCCCTTCCTGAAACTGATTTTTATATTAGCCCTATATTGATATTATTTTAGATGAAAACATTTAATTTGTATGCCACCTGAGCCAACTCAAAAGGCAGGGATATTCATTCACAGAAACTGATATAAAGATGGGGTGACCTAAGCCCTATTTATTTATTAGTTTTTACTGTTCTTAAAAGAAAAGACACTTTAACAGCTGGTAACAGAAGGATGTCTTTTCGTTTCTATCCCAGACTTTCAGTGTAGTCCCTAGCAATAGTGAATGCACAGTATATTTTTGTTCGATTAAGGAAACGATGGATGGATGAATGAATGAATAAAATGTATCAATTAAAAGGGAGAGCAGGGGCAATCATCTTGCAGTTTTAGAGAGGAGCAAGAGGTTTTAGAGCTGCAAAATATTATAAGTGCTTACTGAATATTATTTAACTGAAGAAATAAAGACTAGAAAATCCATTAAATATCAATTAATAATGGTTAGAAAACCATTCTTATTACTAACTGGAAAATAATACATTGATCTTTTAACAAAATGTGATTAGCCTTGGTATAAAATTATTCTTAATAGGAACTAATTTAAAATTATCACAGATACTTTTACATTAAAAGTTATGAGGTGTATAACTCAAGAAAGTGTACTAACAAAACTTCAGGAAGGAGTCATAGACATAATGCCGTGCAGTGGAAGATTTAGTCCATTGAATTGGAAATCAGGAAATTTGGGTTCTAGTCCTGGTTATAAACTGTGATTGTGACATTGGGCAAGTCACGTGATCTTTCCGGAGTTTAGATTTCTCACCTGAAAAATGAGGCAGCTTTCAAATCATGTTCTTTGAAGCCCTGGAAGTTCATTGGTACAGATTTAAGCAGCTCCACTTTTGTTTTACAAATTGGGCTCCCAGGCAAGATATCATTGGAAGAAGGGGAACTCTGTCTAAAAAAACCCTTAAAACACTGGCCATGTGGATCTCTAGATTTTACTCATCTAAATATTCAGATAACAAATTACTTATTCCCTTTTGAATCTTAACTCCAGGGTGATTTTCAAAATGTTGAATAAGTGGTATGACACTGGCATCAAGCAACTGGAAAAGAAGGCAGTGAACCAGGACAAACTGGCTGGATACTGGTTCTGCCCTAGTGAGGAGTTGGGTCTTCCAAAGGGAATGGGGGGGTGTGACATCTATTCTATGGGAATCCAAAATAGCTTTCACTGTTGCTGCTTAGGGTGCTGACCAGCTTAAGGTATAATCCAAGGAAATGAGAATTTAGCTACCTGTCTGGATAATATCTTCAGTTGTACCACACAAAAACACGGGTAAGATTCAACTTGCAGTAGTGGAAAAAAATATGATCCAGCTAGTCATGAAACCCTGTAAGGTCAACTGTAGAAGTGAGAGCAAATGAAAAGTGCACAGAGGCCCTTTGGAGACTGTAAAGTGCTGGCTTTACATAAACGAGTGACGGTATTACATGTAACACACGCTTACCTCGTGGTTGCAGAAGCAGTAAATGACGGCAACAAAGAATCCCTAAAAAGAGGAGGAAAAATAGAGTTGAAATTATTTTTGTGTACATTGTGTTGTTTAGTAATCAATATAAACAGACAACCTGGAGAGGAACATTTCCCTACGGCAGTAGCAAGTCAAGGCTCGATGAAAATTACAACCACTCATGTTCAGTGCTTCACTACAAGAATATTCCATTAGAAATGCCTTTTTCTCATTAGGATTCTATTGTCTGGCTAAAAAGACTACTCTCGTCAATCTGGTTAATATATTACAGCCTTTAACATGGAGATTTATAGCAGAATATGCTGGTTACAGGGGATTTGAAAAGAATCTTTGTACCTAAAAAACTTAAAAACTGAGATCTTGTAGCATTTAGTAGAGAAAACTTTTGCAAGCACAAATGTCACAGTCAGTGCATGGCTGTGGGCCTGACTGTGCCCTGGGTCCTTGTGGTGAACTAGTGCAGTACTGTTCCCACAGCCAAGTCCATCTCGCCAATAAGGACGTGGACTAAGTAACTTCTGAGGTTCCAGTCACTACTCAGAAGATTCCTGTGTCCAAGCTTTAACTGCCTATAGAAATGGCCAAAATAGTAGATCCGATTATTAAAATAATTCCTAAACTTAACTTTTTAGTCAATATGTATTTTTTTTTTTTTTTGCGGTACACGGGCCTCTCACTGTTGTGGCCTCTCCCGTTGCGGAGCACAGGCTCCGGACGCGCAGGCTCAGCGGCCATGGCTCACGGGCTCAGCCGCTCCGCGGCATGTGGGATCCTCCCGGACCGGGGCACGAACCCGTGTCCCCTGCATTGGCAGGCGGATTCTCAACCACTGCGCCACCAGGGAAGCCCCTAAACTTAACTTTAAGCCCTATTAATTTTGACCTCCTCCTTCACATTGAGCCTCAGCAGTAGAAAATAAAACTACTTGGACATGAATAACTGAGACAACAGAACTCTGGCCTAAGAGCCTGTAGCAGACTCACTTCTGCCTTAGGACACGCCATGTCCCACCCTTGCTTTCCAAGTACCTCACACTGTGCCTTCAACGAGGCTTTGGATCTGAAGCAAAGTGAACGGAAACAAGGCAGCCACTCTCCACCTCTGTGTGGTAGACATGGGACCACCTGGGATGACCCCCAAGAGGCTGCTCCATTCTCTCCCACATGAGAAAAGACCTGGATACATTTCCCTATGTAGTCACTGAACTGTCAAAGATGGATTCCTGACATCCCTCTGACAGACTGAGGGTGACAGAGCAGGAGCCGTGGATGCTCTGTGCAAATTCATTACAGCTCCTGGAAAAACAATTCAATGTGTATTTATGAAAGGAGGGTCTGAAAGTTACTGTATGGGAGACAGAGTATATGTGTGGGTGGGACCAGCTGAGGGTCCTGGGAGTAATGGGAAAGCAGAAGCAACAAAGTGCTCACAAAACCTAGTTTCCTTCACAGTTTTGGCTGTTGGCTTGGAGTCTGTAAGTTACGAGATTTTAGGTCAGCTTTAGAGTTATATCTGCTGACTTTGCCACTAACCAGAAAATTCCATTTCCTTATCTGTAATAGGCCTGAGAATACTTACCTCACACATGAAGTGCTACATAGTGGTGAATGGTAGCTATAATTATGATGATTTCTGATTGGACAATGTGAGAGTGTCAGCCATACCCATTCTCTGTGGTCTGCCTGACATTGTAGGGCTAAAATATAGGTATACTAAGGTTCTGACCTCTCTAATCAGAACCAAGGCAATGAAGTGAAGTGACTGGAAACTGGCTTCCAGTTTAAGAGGGATATAGATTCCAGCTTGGGGTCCAGTGTTGGCATTTCACACTGATAGAAACATCTGCTTCTCTGCTCTGTGTTTTCATGGCATTAGCAACTATACTGATAATAATCCAGGTTGGAAAGCCAACTGGCATTGGTTACATTGGTCTTCTACAGTCCCCTCAATAAAGCAAAACCAAATGTGGCCCTCGGATGCTGGGGAGGGGAAGGAAAGGTCAAAAGCACTGTGGGAGGGACTTCCCTGGTGGCGCAGTGGTTAAGAATCCACCTGCCAATGCAGGGGACACGGGTTCGAGCCCTGGTCCTGGAAGATCCCACATGCCACAGAGCAACTGAGCCCTTGTGCCAGAACTGCTGAGCCTGCGCTCTAGAGCCCATGAGCCACAACTACTGAATCCTGTGCGCCTAGAGCCCGTGCTCTGCAACAAGAGAAGCCACCGCAATGAGAAGCCTGCACATCTCAATGAAGAGTAGCCTCTGCTCGCCGCAAGTAGAGAAAGCCTGCGGGCAGCAATGAAGACCCAACACAGCCATAAATGAATGAATGAATGAATGAATGAGTTAATGAATGAAAGAATAAAAAAAGCACTGTGGGAGTAGCTCTGCAGTCAGTCTCTGGACAAATATATTTGTTCTCTAAAGATGTATTCTCAAAGCTCATACCTCCTGTTTCCTGTCTCCTTGCCCAATTTTAAGATTCAAAATGTGGGAAAGCAGGCAGTGAGAGAGACAGAGAAGGTAACATGTGTTACCTTCCGGGTAACGTGTTCTAAAGGGTCATTCTCATCTCAGAGGAGCCCCAGAAAACTGTGGGCCCTGCACCAACCAGCTGAGTGAATGGTTGAATAAGTGCTTTCCCTACCTGGAAGTGAATCAAAGAGTGCATCACGTAGTCGTAGATCCTTCCAAGCACTGGGTGGGAAGGTCTCCAGGGGAGGACGACGAACTGAACCCCCAGCAGGGGCACCAGGATCAGAGTGGCCCTCACCGCCTTCAGGTACATGTGCGATTCCTCCTCCTGGGATTCCTTCATTTTCTTCACAAGCACCCGGACGATGTTGAGCAAAAAGAAGAAGTTGATCTGCAAAGATATGATCCTTCTGAGCAAATTCTCCACGTCAGCACCCCTGAAGGACACCCACTTCCCTCAGTTCTCGTTTATCCAGTGTGGGGAGCAGGTAGCACCTACACGGGACACAAGTGACTGCCTGAGAGGTAATATAATCGGCTCCGTGTTACAAGAACACGGAGCATCAGTAAAGCCAAATATTCTTTTCAGACGTGAATTAACATTTCCCCCCGTTTTTCCCTATATGAGAAAATAATTTCCTGTATATGTAAGTATATTAGGTTCAACTCTAAGGCAGGTATTTTATTCTTTATTTAGGTTTTTATAATTTTTACAAAGGAAGTCATAAATGACACTGAGATTTCTCTTTCTTATCTTTTCATTATGAAGATTTTTCCCTTAGGCAGGACTACTTAACTAAAAGTAAAATGAGGGCTGAAAAATTTATCTGTAAAGCTTATGCAGTGGAGAAAGCTAACGTAGACTTTTTTTTTTTTCTAATAACACTTTTCAAAGGAAATCACTTCATTGAGGTATAATGTACTTTCAATAAAATGGAGATTTTAAGTTTACATTTGGGAAGTTTAGACAAATGTATGTACCTGTGTAACAACCACTCCAAACAAGAAAAGAGCACTTCCACCACCCCAGAAAGTCCCTTCTTGAGCCTTTGCAGTCAACAACTCCCGGACCCCACCTCCAGCAACTAATGATTCCTATCATCACAGAAATGGAGTAATATATGGTGTGTATTCTTTTATGTCTGGTTTCTTTGGTTTAACATTACTATCTGTGGGATTCATTTGTGTTGTGTGTATTGGCATTTCATTCATTTTTACTGCTGAGTAGTACTGCATTATATAAATAATACATACACATACTTTGTTTATTCATTCTCCTGCTTATGGAAATTGGAATGGTTTCCAAAATTTGACTATTATGAATAAGCATGCTGTGAATATTTGTATACAAGTCTTTGTGTTTTCATTTCACTTGAATAAGTACCTAGGAGTGGAATGCCCTGTTCATATGGTAAGTGTATGTTTAACTTTGAGAAACTGCCAAACTGTTTTCCAAAGAGGTGGCTTCATGTTACATGCCCTCCAGCATTATATGAGAATTCCAGTTGCTCTTCAGCCTTGCCAACACTTGGTACGGTCACTTTTTAATATCAGCCATTCTAGTGGATCACAAATTACTTTTGGCTATGAAGATTAGTTTTAAAAATTTAATTGATCATTTATTTAAAAATAATTAGAATAATTCTTCTACCTGGAATAGAAATAAATGTTATTACCCCAAAAATTCAATAAAGGAAAGAGACCTTTAATAAAAATTGAATTCTTATGGGGTGTTGCGTAAATATTCAAGACCCGTGTTAGTAGGCCCTTGTGAGCACAGTTGAACTAGTAAGTACACCACTATTCTGAAAAATGGCAAAAGAAATTGAATTTGCATTGGAAAGGCCAGGAAAGTTAGGAGACAGCCCGGGTGATAACCTAGTTTGATCAGTTACTAATGGATGCTTCTTCAATGCAGGAGCAGAATATGGTCTATGACTCCGACTTTTCATTTTTCTCACTCTTACCTGAAGAAAACACTATCTTTGAGGTTAATGGGGAAAATAATGTCTAAATTTTAAATTGGATGGTTCTGATGATGGCCAACATACAGTAAACCATGGGTGGAAATAAAGAGCTTGCATATAGACAGTCATATTTTCTCCTGGCCCAACTTCTTACTAGTCATGTGATCTTAAGTGAGTTTACTTGAGTCTTTGGGTCTAGTTTTCCTAATGCGTAAAATGTCTCAATGTATCCACTTGGAAGGTCTGCTGTTAGTAACGGTATGGCAAGGTATGTGAAGTGCCTGAAATGCTGTAAGTGCATGTTCAGCAGTAGTCATGATGATGGCTCATGGACCAAAGGTGAAATGGAAGATGGTTTAGTTTGGCAAAGCCCAGGGGAAAATGCTGCAGGGGGACTTTGTGATCTCTCGCTTTCTTATCAGCAACATCTTTACCTTTGGCCTTTAACTAGGAGAATTTATAGAATTGTTGGAAAAAAAAAAGAACACCTATATTGTTGCTATGGCTTGTATAGAAATGAGCTTATGCCCCTCCACCCAATTGTAGTATATAAAAATCATTTTTAAAAAGACTCTCAAATCAAATTGTTCTTATTATAGATTATCATTAAATTAACTGTTAATAATGGATTTAAAAAGCAATTCTCACCACTAATGCCCCCATGACAGGACCATGGATGATGTAAAGCAGGTTGGTGTCCACACTCAGCCAGCAACTAAAAAAAAGAGGAGGGAATACATCAATACGATTGCATTTTATTTACAAATATGTTAACTAAGAACCACAATACTTACTTGTCATTGAAAAACAGGGCCCTTGCGATAGCATGGGCAGTGGTTGGCACCAGCGGGAGCCCTAAAATGTGAAAAAGTACAAAAGCTATAACTACAGTTTTATAGAAATTGTGGTTTACTTTCACGAATAGTGGCAAATTTCATGTCTTGTCAAGATATTGCCCTGATGTTTTTGTGCAGATTATCTTTGGTCAGACCAGGTAAAAATGCTCTCAGTTAGAACATCATGTGCTGTCAGAGAGTTTGGTTAACAGCATCCAGATAATTAAAAGCCTTTCACAAATTATCCAGTGTGGTAGGTACATTGTTACTCTATGACCATAATACCATTGTTATGTCTGTGGTGATGATGACTATTAATTGAGACCAGAAAGCTTTTCATTGTGTGTGAACTGGGCTCTCTTACACAGGGGAGGTGGGTTGTCCTGAAGGGAAGGGACCTGAGATGGCATATGAAAGCCATAGTCTGATTGCTCCAAAGACTTCTTGGTGCTCTCAGTATTTCTTCCAGGCTTTTTGTTTTTCTGTTTATATCACGTGCATTGATCCTACTTTCTTTCAACAAAAACACTTCAGAGTAGCTAGTACATACCCTACCCTCTGTAAGTTCTGGCTCCAGGACCTTTTATTAAAGCAGCTCAGAATCTATTTCCCTGAGTAAACTTGAAGTACTAGTCAAAAACAACTTTGAGTTTATAAATGGAATGATGGAGATAGCTGCTGACGATGCATCCTGTCAGTCTGAATCTTTTAAAAATCAACCTTTATTCTATAAAAGTAATCTAGAGTAAAGCTGTAGCTTTTGTAAAAAAAAAAAAAATTCTTTTTCTCTGATATACCCATGCACAATAGAAAATTATTTGATTTGGTTGACACATTTGTAGACAGTTCTTAAAACTATTATCAATTAAGAAATGTGTCTCAGAAGTGAATCAGACCTCCACACTTCTATTTTCTGTGAATTATATCCAAAGAGACTCAGAACATTGAGTTCTCACCAAAGAACCATCTCAGCTTCTTAACCCATGAAGCATATAATTCAAAACAGGACCATCAAATGTTTGACTTTGAAGAATTTTGAGTCTATTTATATAAAACATGATTGTGTTTTATTCACAGCAGTTCTAACATCCCACTCAAGTTTAGAATCAGAAATTCACTCTCTGACTTCACTTTGAAATACACATTTTAGAATTAGACATCAAGAGAGGCAATATGGAGACTTCACTTCCACCTTGTCATTTTGTAGAAAGGAAAATGCGATTCTTACTTAATACAGAGATGAGTATAGACCCGTATCTGTTAATTTCCTACGGCTCTTCACCTGCCTCTAGCTATGATGTCACTTTTTACACAGTTTATTTTTTCTTTCCTTTTCCTCTTCTTCCAGGCTTCAAGTGTCATAACAACCTTTCCGGCCCACTAAAGATGGTCAGAGTAAGAATAATCCTCTTTCTCCAGGATTTTTCTTCAGGAGTGCTGGATAAATTCTACTTGTTCATTATAAACGTCCATGGGTGGGGGAGGTCCTTCTTTGATTTATAACAACGGGAGAAACAGCAAGGTGAAGAATCAATCTGAAGAGGGTTGTAAAATAAATGATTTTTCTGAGAACTAAACTTCAGTGTTTGAAGTTGCTTCCATTTGAGAGAAATTGACCAGTAAGCCCTCCAGTGCAGACTTGTAAGGAAGTAACTACTGAAAGAAGCCTTTTTTCATTTTCTGTTGGGAAGTTCACCACTAGATACTTTTCACCCAGAGGGTGATGTTCATACTGTCTCTTATAATTCTTTGAGATGGAGTGGGTAATATTACAGCTGAAATGAATGGATGAGATGTACATCACCTGCAAACAAAGTTAGGTCTTAGGATGTAGCTTTCTTGGGTCAATTTTTCTGCTGTCCCACTTTCAAACTCTTTTCAAAACACAGGTTACACCTTACTTCATGTCATTGGAACTAAATTTTAGGACCCATTGTACTGTTTTGGTGTGAAAATAATTTCAAAAGGACAATAAAAATATCCACTAGAAATTTCTTCTTCTCTGCTCTATTAAATTCTTTAAAGTTTCTGTGAAACTATTTTGGTTGAGAATTTATTTTGGTTGTAATTTTACTTGTTTTCCTCCCATCCAAAGATAATGTTTGCCTGAAGTTCTAAGAGAAGGCTATTGCTTTAAAAGAAGTCATCATAGCTGTCTTACAATTTTGTTCTCAGAATTGAGATTTGGTACTGTGATTTTTGAATGGTAAAGAGTTTGGTGGAATTTTAGTGTGTGCTGGAGTGGAGAAAGATAGATTTAGCCCAGGAATGTTAAAAAAAAAAAAATTACATTTTAGAACTATACTTGTTGACTATCTTTCTAAACATCTATCTATGGAAATGCAAATCCTTCTCATTCTTTTAAATGGATGATTCTGTGCTTACCTTACTGAATGTGATGTTCCTTAGGATTCTACTTGAATCATTCTGATAAAGTTTTAAGTATTCTCTGATTAAGATATCCCATAAATATTTTACTTATTTTCATTACCTTCTTTTTGATACAACAGCTTGTTCTTTTTCCCTTTGAATTGTAACACACATGAACATGTGTGTTAAGCAGATGTCTTCAAAGAGCTGACTACGATGATGCTAAAAAAGTTTTATAACAAATTCACAATGCATCAGTATGGAAAGAGCAGTATAAATTGCTCCTTCCAGGGTGCTCTCATCTCTGCTGAATGTCACAAGCAAGAATAAATGTGCAGCCTTTTTCTTCCATGAGAAATGTTCTGAGTGTGGCAGACAGGTGTTTTTAAATAGTCAAAATTGGTACAAGAAGTATGCCATACATTTTACTTCAAAGGAAATAAGTAAACTAGATCAGACAGAAATGGTGTCGGGGGCGGGGCAGGGGGGATGTTATTTTCAGGTTTTCAGTTTGAAGGCATCTGACCAGTACCAATCACTATTATTGTGATAATCAGAATTGCTATTGGGAAGAATTAAATTGTAGCTAGTTGATTCCTGGCATGACCAGTTTCAAAAGACGAGAAATCACTGAGAGGGTATGTATGAAGCTGAGAAGGGCAGGGAAAGGAAAGAGGAGCTTCTTGTGGAAGGCTGGGACTAAAAGAAAAAACAACAGAAAAGAGGGGGAAGATGGCGGAAGGGTAAGAAGTGGAGATCACCTTCCTGCCCACAGATACATCAGAAATACATCTACATGTGGAACGACTCCTACAGAACACCCACTGAACGCTGGCAGAAGACCTCAGACCTCCCAAAAGGCAAGAAACTCCCCACGAACCTGGGTAGGGCAAAAGAATAAACAGAGACAAAAGAATAGGGACGGGACCTGCACCAGCGGGAGGGAGCCGTGAAGGAGGAAAGGTTCCCACACACTAGAAGCCCCTTCGCGGGCGGAGACTGCGGGTGGCGGAGGGGGAAGCTTCGGAGCCGCGGAGGAAAGCACAGTAACAGGGTGCGGAGGGCAAAGCGGTGAGATTCCCGCAGAGGATCTGTACCGACCAGCACTCACCAGCCCGAGAGGCTTGTCTGCTCAACCGCCGGGACGGGCGGGGGCTGGGAGCTGAGGCTCGGGCTTTGGTAGGAAGCTGGAAGAGGACTGGGGTTGGCCGCGTGACACAGCCTGAAGGGGCTGGTGTGCCACAGCTAGCCGGGAGGGAGTCTGGGAAAAGGGCTGGAGCTGCCGAAGAGGCAAGAGGCCTTTTCTTCCCTCTTTGCTTCCTGGTGCGCGAGGAGAGGGGATTAAGAGCGCTTCTTAAAGGAGCTCCAGAGACGCGCGTGAGCCGCGGCTATCAGCGCGGACCCCAGAGATGGGCATGAGACGCTAAGGCTCCTGCTGCCGCCACCAAGAAGCCTGAGTGCCAGCACAGGTCACTCTGCACACCTCCCCTCCCGGGAGCCTGTGCAGCCCGCCACTGCCAGGGTCCCGGGATCCAGGGACAACTTCCCTGGGAAACTGCAAGGCGCGCCTCAGGCTGGTGCAACGTCACGCCGGCCTCTGCCGCGGCAGGCTCGCCCCGCATCTGTACCCCTCCCTGCCCCTGGCCTGAGTGAGCCAGAGCCCCCGAATCAACTGCTCCTTTAACCCCATCCTGTGTGAGTGAAGAACAGACGCCCTCAGGAGACCTACACTCAGAGGTGGGTCCTGATCAAAAGCTGAACCCCCGGAGCTGTGCGAACAAAGAAAAGAAAGGGAAATCTCTCCCAGCAGCCTCAGGATCAGCGGATTAAATCTCCACAATCATCTTGATGTACCTGCATCTGTGGAATACCTGAATAGACAATGAATCATCCTAAACTGAGGAGGTGGACTTTGAGAGCAAGATATATTATTTTCTCCCCTTTTCCTCTTCTTGTGAGTGTGTATGTGTATGTTTCTGTGTTAGATTTTGTCTGTATAGCTTTGCTTTCACCATTTGTCCTAGGGTTCTGTCTGTCCGTTTTTTGTTTGTTTCTTTTTTTATTAAAAAAATTTTTTTTCTTAATAATTATTTTTTATTTTAATAACTTCATTTTTTTTTATCCTCTTTCTTTCTTTCCTTCTTTGTTTCTCTCTCCCTCTCCCCCACCTCTCTCCCTCTCTCTCCTTTTTCTCCCTTTTATTCTGAGCTGTGTGGATGAAAGGCTCTTGGCGCCACAGTCAGGAGTCACTGTTGTGCCTCTGAGGTGGGAGAGCCAACTTAAGGACACTGGTCCACAAGACACCTGCCAGCTCCACGTAATATCAAACAGCGAAAATCTCCCAGAGAACTCCATCTCAACACCAACACCCAGCTTCACTCAAGGACCAGCAAGCTACAGTGCTGGACACCCTATGAAACAACTAGCAAGACAGGAACACAACCCCACCCAATAGCAGAGAGGCTGCCTAAAATCATAATAAGGCCACAGACACCCCAAAACACACCACCAGATGTTGACCTGCCCACCAGAAAGACAAGATCCAGCCTCATCCACCAGAACACAGGCACTAGTCCCCTCCAAAAGAAAGCCTACACAACCACTGAACCAATTTTAGCCTGGGGACAGACACCCAAAACAATGGGAACTATGAACCTGCAGCCTGCAAAAAGGAAACCCCAAACACAGTAAGATAAGCAAAATGAGAAGACAGAAAAACACAGCAGATGAAGGAGCAAGATAAAAACCCACGAGACCTAACAAATGAAGAGGAAATAGGCAGTCTACCTGGAAAAGAATTCAGAATAATGATAGTAAAGATGAGCCAAAATCTTGGAAATAGAATAGAGAAAACGCAAGAAACATTTAACAAAGACCTAGAAGAACTAAAGAGGAAACAAGCAATGATGAACAACACAATAACTGAAATTAAAAATACTCTAGAAGGGACCAATAGCAGAATAACTGAGGCAGAAGAACGAATAAGTGACCTGAAAGATAAAATAGTAGACATAACTACTGCAGAACAGAATAAAGAAAAAAGAATGAAAAGAACTGAGGACAGTCTCAGAGGCCTCTGGGACAACATTAAATGCACCAACATTCAAATTATAGGAGTTCCAGAAGAAGAAGAGAAAAAGAAAGGGACTGAGAAAATATTTGAAGCAATTATAGTTGAAAACTTCCCTAATATGGGAAAGGAAATAGTTAATCAAGTCCAGGAAGCACAGAGAGTCCCATACAGGATAAATCCAAGGAGAAACATGCCAAGACACATAATAATCAAACTGTCAAAAATTAAATACAAAGAAAACGTATTAAAAGCAGCAAGGGAAAAACAACAAATAACACACAAGGGAATCCCCATAAGGTTAACAGCTGATCTTTCAGCAGAAACTCTGCAAGCCATAAGGGAGTCGCAGGACATATTTAAAGTGATGAAGGAGAAAAACCTACAAGCAATATTACTCTGCCCAGCAAGGATCTCATTCAGATTTGATGGAGAAATTAAAACCTTTACAGACAAGCAAAAGCTGAGAGAGTTCAGCACCACCAAACCAGCTTTACAACAAATGCTAAAGGAACTTCTCTAGGCAAGAAACACAAGAGAAGGAAAAGACCTACAAGAACAACCCGAAACAATTAAGTAAATGGTAATAGGAACATACATATCAATAATTACCTTAAATGTAAATGGATTAAATGCTCCCACCAAAAGACACAGACTGGCTGAATGGATAAAAATACAAGGCCCATATATATGCTGTCTACAAGCGACCCACTTCAGACCTAGGGACACATACAGATTGAAAGTGAGGGGATGGAAAAAGATATTCCATGCAAATGGAAATCAAAAGAAAGCTGGAGTAGCAATTCTCATATCAGACAAAGTAGACTTTAAAATAAAGACTATTACAAGAGACAAAGAAGAACACTACATAATGATCAAGGGATCGATTCAAGAAGAAGATATAACAATTGTAAATATTTATGCATCCAACATAGGAGCACCTCAATACATAAGGCAAATACTAACAGCCATAAAAGGTGAAATCGACAGTAACACACTCATAGCAGGGGACTTTAACACCCCACTTTCACCAATGGACAGAGCATCCAAAATGAAAATAAATAAGAAAACACAAGCTTTAAATGATACATTAAACAAGATGGACTTAATTGATACTTATAGGACATTCCATCCAAAAACAACAGAATACACATTTTCCTCAAGTGTTTATTGAACATTCTCCAGGATAGATCATATCTTGGGTCACAAATCAAGCCTTGGTAAATTTAAGAAAATTGAAATAGTATCAAGTATCTTTTCTGACCACAATGCTATGAGACTAGATACTAATTACAGGAATAGATCTGTAAAAAATACAAACACATGGAGGCTAAACAATACACTACTTAATAACGAAGTGATCACTGAAATCAAAGGGAAAAAAATACGTAGAAACAAATGCCAATGGAGACATGACGACCCAAAACCTATGGGATGCAGCAAAAGCAGTTCTAAGAGGGAAGTTTATAGCAATACAAACCTACCTTAAGAAACAAGAAACAATTCAAATAAACAACCTAACCTTGCACCTAAAGCAATTAGAGAAAGAAGAACAAAAAAACCCCAAAGTTAGCAGAAGGAAAGAAATAATAAAGATCAGATCAGAAATAAATGAAAAAGAAATGAAGGAAATGATAGCAAAATCAATAAAACTAAAAGCTGGTTCTTTGAGAAGATTAAAAAAAAATGATAAACCATTACCCAGATTCATCAAGAAAAAAAGGGAGAAGACTCAAATCAATAGAATTAGAAATGAAACAGAAGTAACAACTGACACTGCAGAAATACAAAAGATCATGAGAAATTACTACAAGCAACTGTATGCCAATAAAATGGACAACCTGGAAGAAATGGACAAATTCTTAGAAATGCACAACCTGCCAAGACTGAACCAGGAAGAAATAGAAAATATGAACAGACCAATCACAGGCACTGAAATTGAAACTGTGGCTAAAAATCTCCCAACAAACAAAAGCCCAGGACCAGATGGCTTCACAGGCGAATTCTATCAAACATTTAGAGAAGAGCTAACCCCTATCCTTCTCAAACTTTTCCAAAATTTAGCAGAGGGAGAAACACTCCCAAACTCATTGTACGAAGCCACCATCACGCTGATACCAAAACCAGACAAAGATGTCACAAAGAAAGAAAACTACAGGCCAATATCACTGATGGACATAGATGCAAAAATCCTCAACAAAATACTAGCAAACAGAATCCAACAGCATATTAAAAGGATCATACACCATGATCAAGTGGGGTTTATTCCAGGAATGCAAGGATTCTTCAATATATGCAAATCAATCAACGTGATACACCATATTAACAAACTGAAGGAGAAAAACCATATGATCATCTCAATAGATGCACAGAAATCTTTCGACATAATTCAACACCCATTTATGATAAAAACCCTGCAGAAAGTAGGCATAGAAGGAACTTTCCTCAACATAATAAAGGCCATGGATGACAAACCCACAGCCAACATCATCCTCAATGGTGAAAAACTGAAACCATTTCCACTAAGATCAGGAACAAGACAAGGTTGCCCACTCTCACCACTCTTATTCAACATAGTTTTGGAAGTTTTAGTCACAGCAATCAGAGAAGAAAAAGAAATGAATCCAAATCGGAAAAGAAGAAATAAAGCTGTCACTGTTTGCAGATGACATGATACTATACATAGAGAATCCCAAAGATGCTACCAGAAAACTACTAGAGCTAATCAATGAATTTGGTAAAGTAGCAGGATACAAAATTAATGCACAGAAATCTCTGGCATTCCTATACACTAATGATGAAAAATCTGAAAATGAAATTAAGAAAACACTCCCATTTACCATTGCAACAAAAAGAATAAAATATCTAGGAATAAACCTACCTAAGGAGACAAAAGACCTGTATGCAGAAAATTATGACACTGATGAAAGAAATTAAAGATGATACAAATAGATGGAGAGATAAACTGTGTTCTTGGATTGGAAGAATCAACATTGTGAAAATGACTCTACTACACAAAGCAATCTACAGATTCAATGCAATCCCTATCAAACTACCAGTGGCATTTTTCACAGAACTGGAACAAAAAATTTCACAATTTGTATGGAAACACAAAAGACCCCGAATAGCCAAAGCGATCTTGAGAACGAAAAATGGAGATGGAGGAATCAGGCTCCCTGACTTCAGACTATACCACAAAGCTACAGTAATCAAGATAGTATGGTACTGGCACAAAAACAGAAATATAGATCAATAGAACAGGATAGAAAGCCCAGAGATAAAACCACACACATATGGTCACCTTATCTTTGATAAAGGAGGCAAGAATATACAGTGGAGAAAAGAGCCTCTTCAATAAGTGGTGCTGGGAAAACTGGACAGGCCATGTAAAAATATGAGATTAGAACACTCCCTACCACCATACACAAAAATAAAGTCAAAATGGGTAAAAGACCTAAATGTAAGGCCAGACACTATCAAACTCTTAGAGGAAAACATAGGCAGAACACTCTGTGACATAAATCACAGCAAGATCCTTTTGACCCACCTCCTAGAGAAATGGAAATAAAAACAAAAATAAACAAATGGGACCTAATGAAACTTAAAAGATTTTGCACAGCAAAGGAAACCATAAACAAGACCAAAAGACAACCCTCACAATGGGAGAAAATATTTGCAAATGAAGCAACTGACAAAGATTAATCTCCAAAATTTACAAGCAGCTCATGCAGCTCAATAACAAGAAAACAACCCAATCCAAAAATGGGCAGATAACCTAAATAGACATTTCTCCAAAGAAGATATACAGATTGCCAACAAACACATGAAAGAATGCTCATCATTAATCACTAGAGAAATGCAAATCAAAACTACAATGAGACATAATCTCTTACTGGTCAGAATGGCCATCATCAAAAACTCTAGAAACAATAAATGCTGGAGAGGGTGTGGAGAAAAGGGAACACTCTTACACTGCTGGTAAATTGATACAGCCACTATAGAGAACAGTATGGAGGTTCCTTAAAAAACTACAAATAGAACTAACATACGACCCAGCAATCCCACTCCTGGGCATATACCCTGAGAAAACCATAATTCAAAAAGAGTCATGTACCAAAATGTTCATTGCAGCTCTATTTACGATAGCCAGGACATGGAAGCAACCTAAGTGTCCATCATCGGATAAATGGATAAAGAAGATGTGGCACATATATCCAATGGAATATTAGTCATAAAAAGAAATGAAATTGAGTTATCTGTAGTGAGGTGGATGGAACTAGAGTCTGTCATACAGAGTGAAGTAAGTCAGAAGGAGAAAAACAAATACCGTATGCTAACACACATATATGGAATCTAAGAAAAAAAAAAGGTCATGAAGAACCTAGGGGTAAGACAGGAATAAAGACACAGACCTACTAGAGAATGGACTTGAGGATATGGGGAGGGGGTAGGGTAAGCTGTGACAAAGAGAGTGGCATGGACTTATGTACAATACCAAACGTAAAATAGATAGTTAGTGGGAAGCAGCCGCATAGCACAGGGAGATCAGCTCAGTGGTTTGTGACCACCTAGAGGGGTGGAATAGGGAGGGTGGGAGACACAAAAGGGAAGAGATATGGGAACATATGTATAACTGATTCACTTTGTTATAAAGCAGAAACTAACACAGCATTGTAAACAATTATACTCCAATAAAGATGTTTAAAAAAATTAAAAAAAAAAACAACAAAAAACAAGTTTGATTGTATGCTGGCCTGTTTTGAGGACAGGGAAAAACAGGAGGACCTAGCACCTGATGTGGGATAGGCAGGATAGTCACAAGCTTGATTTCTAACCCTACTGGATGGTTAAAAAATCCAGGATGCTGGGCTATTGCCAGGGTACAGCCCTTTTAGTAGCCCCGCTGCATTTTGGCTCTTGACTTCTATGAGATGCTCTAGAGTGTGAGAATTTCTCTTTCTGATTAAATTAGAATATCTTATTATCTGTTCCTTACAACCAAAGAGCTGTAGCATCATCAGTTCAACTTTGAGGCAACCCATATATCTGCCCTATTGACCCACCATTGAAGGATTATCCCACTGGGTTTGGGTAATGTATTGATACTTGGTTAAAATCCATGTGTTCCTGTGAGGGAGTGTTGACCAGTAAACAAATATAGCATAGGGCCATCCCTGGAGTAAATTGTGGAGAAGACTTTGGGCTGCTTACATGACTTCCCTGAGGCATTTCTATACAGTTGGTAACAATATCTGTTGTCCCTCCTCATGAAATCTTGCCTCTCTTATGGATACTTTTAGGGGCTCCCCCAAATACTGCATTAAAAGTCAGGCTTAGCTGAAGGCAATCCACAGCTTCTGCTCCAAGAGTCATAGTCACCCTGTCAGTGGAGAGTAAGGGCAGCCCTTTGGCTCTATAGACAGTGTGAATGGCCCTCGGGATCCTCCTCCACTATGGAAGTTTCACTGAGTGTGTTTTTGTCCCAGAGCTTTTTCCCTCTCACTGCCTTACTATCTGTCTGCTTCCCTTCCACCAGTGGGACTGTTCTTTTAGCAGCCCTCAGGCAAAGGGAACAATTCTAGAGAGTCCCCAAGGACCTCAGCACCCTACCTTAGTCAATTTGTACAGAATTAGCCACACCTCACAAATCATGTGACAGCGGCTTGTAGAGGAAGCTGTCTCAGAAGCTGTCCTCTGAAGTGACAGCCCAGAGAAGCAGGCAGCCCAGAAACCTAGGCGTGGAGATTGATCCTGCCAGAGAAAGGGGTTCATGATGGCGGATGACCTACAATGATTCCTGTATAAAAAATTACCACGGGTTGAGAGGCTCCATGCTATTATTGTTGTATCAGAATGAGATGGAGTGCCTTTCATTAAAGTGGCCAATGATAACGCTCCAGAACATGCTTTGAGACCTGGTTTCTTGTCTACTTTTGCCCTTGCAACACAACAACCGAGCAAACTTGGATTTTCAAAAAATAAAAGTATCACCTGTTACTATAACACCTACCAGGTGCTTCCATTCAATCGTCTACCTTTGGTGGTGAGTTTCATAGCCAGCAGCAATGCTAATACAGGACTAATCATCAGCCTCGAAAAGGAACTTGCTCCATTATTGGAAGAATTGAGACAAGTTGTGGAAGTTTCTTAATCTGGCAGTGGTTTCTATGTATACCTTATCTTCATTATATCAGACACAGTGTCAATCCAGCAATCTTTAGACTACAGCAACACTTGTATCCATGTACTCAAGAAAGGGCCCCTTTTTCCACCTTACACTAGAGAAAGAGCCTATAGATAGAATTTATGGACAGATTGATTGTTATTTTTTCTTGTGGAGGACCTTTTCTTATTTGTGAGATCTGGGGATTCCACAGAAATGGTTCAGTCTATCACAGCTTCTAGGGAGTTAGTCCAGTCACCAAATATGCATGAGATTCTATTCGGTGGCTCAGAATCAAAAAGATACTTTGATCCACGTGAGCCATGAAGTGCTCTCTATTGTACAATATGGCAGGCCTGCAGAATGAAGCAGACTCTTTTTATTGTGAATGGTGAGAACGTATTTTTCTTCATATTATTTTCTTTGCATTGAGTGTGAGGACGATAAAATGGCTTAGTAAAAGTAATAAAATCAGTACAATCCCTAACTTTCCTTTGTATATATTATTTTGCAGTATAGGTGAGTATTACTAAGTGATTTGATTCTTCTCAGAGGGTGCTGCTCTTTAATGGAAATGAAAATGACAGCCAATCGTTTTTTCTTCCCTTCTGCTTTCTATAACCAATCAGTGTTTTTTAATGTTTGTGTATTCTTTATAAAATTTAGATGTGATTCATTACTGAATTGTTTCCAATATTGGTATGTATGTAAACATGGTAGTACAGCCCTTTTTTTCATACTTGAGTATAAATAAAATAGTATTTTTAAAAGTACAGTTTGAGCACTACATAGGTTTTTTTCCCCCAGACTGTTTTTAAACATTTAAGGACTACAATTAACTTAATTCACTCTTTCAACCACATGAATAAGCGACTGTTTCTCGTCTGGTTTGGAGACTGTGTCGCCTAACATAAACTGTCAATTGGAAAATGAACCTCATCCATGAGCCTTAAGAAAAAAAAAGAAGTAGCAGCCACACCTCAAACAGTCCCACCAGAAGCTTTTCAAAGCCATTGCCATGCACTGTGATGTCAGGTAGGTTCTACTTGGAGGCCCATGTGGTTACGTCTATTACTTAGCTGGACTCCACTTCCTGAACCTTCACTAGAGGAGGCCTGCTGATGGATTGACAGGAAGGAACACACTCTTGAGGAAGGGAAGTGGGTCCAGGGTAGGGGAGTACAGAATTCAAAATGTGAAATTCTCCTTTGCTCTACAAACAGGTGATAAATAAAACTGAAGGGGGTCTAATCAGATCTCTCAATCAGCGCATGTTTTCAGTCCATCTGTTAGCTGGGTTTGTTTGCTGAAGACATTCTCATAATCATACCCCTCCTTCGCTGCACTCGCCCTCCTGCTTATCACAGTCCATGTGAACTTGTTAAAAAGCTTCTATCAAGTTCTCTTGGAGACTGAACTCCTGCCAGCACCTGTGTCCCATCTCTCCTCAAAGGATCTCAGCCCCTGCCTGTTCTCTGACCAAGACTAGAAGACTGTGAATATACAGACAGAGGTAAAGGTGGCTCAAAACTGAGCTGCAGAAAATACATACCCCAGCCCAGGACATAATACCACCACATGCGTTGTCCCTCAGCGAACACAGACACCACGATGAGGGTGTGAAGATAGACTCCTTCACAGAGCATCCAGAAATAGTTGCACGACATCATGTACTGGTGAAAAAAGTGCAAAATCTTGCAGATAGGCTGTTGGAAAGAAATGGAGATACTCAGTGGAAGACATCTGTAACAATTTGGCTGAGAACATAGGGTGAATGTGAGCACGAGCCAAAGTATCTGCATTCAGCCTGAAAGGCAGTTTCCCCAAGCATCTATCAACGTGTCACCCTCTAGAGTCGGAAATCAGAGTAATAGTTCATAGGTTATTAGTATTACATGTAAACAAACAGCCAACTAGGGCAATGGAAGCCTAGTCTCCCAAATGTTCTTTTCTCATTACATCCTGGTTACTTATATAGACTAGACAGGTTTATTTTTCCTGTAGTGTGTCTGAGACCCATAATTTTTGATAGCATCCAAGGATTCGTCACATAACTTTTAGGGCCCCTTTTCTACGGCCAATGAGGAGAATAACACAGAAATTGTTAATGCTGTCCTGAAGTTCACTGATATGTTAGTGATTTTTACTTAGCAGTAAAAGAGGAGAGAACTAGGTGGTAAATTTCTCATATATGAGCCAGGAGCTATGCTGAGCCCAAATGATGTGATTTTGCTTTCATAAGGGAGCCTTAGTTTCTATACGGGGGTCCATGTGTTTGGGACACAGAGATAAGGATGGCAACCTCGCTTGGTACTCAGTACTGATGTGGGATCCACATTTCTGGAGCAATCAAGATTAACTACATATTGTTGTCTGTAAAGAAATAATTATTGCTTAAACTACATAACAGAACACCCTAAAGAGTTTCCTAGTCACCTCTAGAGTAGGGCTTGTCATCTTGGCACTATCGATGTTTTGGACTGGATACTTTTTGTTGTGGGGCTGTCCTGTGTGTTGATGGGTGTTTAGCAATATTCCTGACCTCTAGCCCCTAGACGCCAGTAGCATCCCCTACCCAGTCATAACAATCAAAAACGTTTCCAGACGTTACCAGATGTCCCCTGGAGAGGAAAATGTCCCTGGTTGAGGAACACAACCCTAAGGTATTTAGCTGTGCTCGACTCCCTCTAACAACAACAAAAATAGCAACAATTTAGCATGCAAGACTTTACATATTAGGGATGATTATTTGCATTATTATTTTATCAAATGCTCTGCTTTACATTTTGAATCTGACTGGATTTCAGGCCTTTTTTTTTACAAAGCAAATTAGCCATAAAGTGACTTTCAGTATTGCAGAAACCTTTTCAGGACCACTCATTTCTATTCAACGCATAGCAATAGTAATTCATTTACTGGGAATCTGATGCACTGAGTCCTTTCAGAACTCATTGAACGTAAGAAGCAGCCAGCTGGGTCCATGAGAAGGCGGATAGTGTATTTTCAGAGATAGAATCAACCTCTGATTCTGACCAAAGTGGAACAGTAGTGCAGATAATTCAAAACATCAGGTAATCTAAAAGTAATTTATATTGGCTTACAAAGGCACTGACTTTTTTTTTATCTGATTACCTTCCTAATTGGGATTATTTAATATTATTATTAGTTTGCATTTGCTAAGCAAATACTTGCTATGTGCACATGACAAACAAGGAAGTAAAATAAGAAATTCAGTTGATACTCTGGATTCATTTTAAAGACTACTCTTACTTGAAAACCCTATTCCTTCTGGATCAAGAGGTCCAGAGCAGAAGCTTTGGTGGCTGCCATTTGTAGAGGAAGGGATAAGAAGAGGGCAAAGATGATGGACCAGGGAAAAGCTGGGGCTCTGCATCATCCAAAGCAGCTTTGACTTCACATTTTATATGCAGCCAATCCTCATTATTCACTGTAGTTATGTTCTATATGGCTAGATACAGTAGCATACTAAGGAAAAAATTGTGAGATGTTTTTTGTTTGGCTTTAAAAAATTTGGCAAGGGAGAATTCAAAATAACAACCAACTATTTCTTAAAGGACATTCTGCTAGAGTTTGGTTAAACACGTTATTATTTAAGATCCTTTGATTTGTCAAAATGGTGGCTAAATTTCGTGAAGAAACTATGCTTATTTTTGTGTGTGTTCAATCCTGGACTAGGTCCTACAATTGCAAAGACAAAGGTCAGTGCTTGCAATTGAGAACATCATCTTCTGGAGGGGAGATGAATACAGAAATACATAAATGCAGCCATGCACAGTGACTTCTAAAACAGGTGATTTCTGTAATTAACATTAATACCATTAAAAATTCTTTTCTCAGGTACATAGCAAAGCCTGACACCTAGATAATAGCAAATAAATGAATCAAACTAATGGGGCTTGTGTTGTTAACATTAAATAATCCATTCAATTTTGTGAGAAAATTAACAAGGAATGAATTAGTAGATTCTGCCAAACTTGAACAAAGTATTAAGTATTGTCAAGCATTCTGCCCTTCCTCCAATTTTTGCATTATTTGGGGGCTGCTATACAGACTCATTTATAGTAAAAGAGGTGGCTAACTATAAATTTACTTCTCGAATTTGCATGAACAATATTGAGGCAAAATGAAGAGCGTGCTAGGAGGGCCTCTCTTTGGTTACTGGGGGCTATTAGAAGCATGTTTGAAAACTTATGGCGAACAGTTAAAACCACATCCTCCACCATACAAATATATTAATAAATAACTAAAAATATTGAAAAATTAGTTTGAAATGGTCTAAAGAGTACTAACTCCATAATACTTTGTACCGAGTCAAAGCTGCCAAGTTTATTTCTGCTAAATCTTGCTTTAAAGCAGAAATACACCTTGGGGTAGGTTCTGGTGATCTCCAGCACTGTGTCTATAGGCTGTTCTGCCTCTGTCGCAGTGGTGTGTATTTCTTTCTGTCTCATGTAGGCATATACACCTTTGGGGAATGGAGGTTGCAACACCATTACCTTCCCTGAACTGCTTAGAACTGGAGTGGGAAATACTGTGGAGAGAAACTACTTTTGTTTGTCTATAAAAGTGAATGCATCAAATGAGACTGATATTTGATTCGGTCAGTAATTTTCCCAGCTCTCTTCTCTTGAAGTGTGAGAGTGATTTTGATACACAGAGAACTAGAAAGGACATACGGCTTACCTTTTTCCTCTCCATTCCTTCATACATCTTACAAGCTTGAAATGCCCTTTCATCAACTCCTTGAAATTAAACTCTAAAGGGTATGGGCATGGCTTATTGAAAGGAGTTCTTGAAAGCAGTGATGTAATAATGAATCCCTCCAAAAATATCCAGTTCAAATATAAATAATGAAAAAGTTTATAGTAGCGCTTTTTCAAATTTTAGCATGCATCAGAGTCACTGGGAGAGCTTGTTAAAACACAGATTTGGGGTCCCACTAGTAGAGATTCTGATTTAGAAGATCTAGCATGGGGTGGTAGATTCTGCATTTCTAAGTTAAGTACTGAGTGATGCTGATGGTATTGGACGATGGGGCATGCTTTGATTGGATTTAGGGTACAGAGGGAGTTTACTCAGTACCTGACTGCTGTTTTGGTTACAGCCTTCCAGTACTGATAACACAAACCATCAAAGAGCACAAGCTTCTTGTGCCAGTAGACTCACAATGCAATGAGAAACATCCTGACTTTGATTCACATGTACACTAAAACTTCGTGAGGAGGAATTACAGAATTTTTTGTCAAGATGCCAGTGCAGTTGACAAACCAAAGGGCAAAAGGCTCTCATCTCAACTTGAAAACTGTCAACTTGTACAGTCTTTAAAGCTAGCTGAATGAAGGAGAAAAATCCCCCGTCAGAAAGTCAGCATTAACTTTGTAGGAAACTACTGCAGTCCTTCTCTAGAGAAATTTAAAGATATAACGTTTTCAATTAAATGTGAGTCTGTCATGCAATCCTGGGCTGCTTTCTGATAAAGCCTCAGAGAAAATAAGCTTGAATCTGTGCAACTGTAGTCACGATTGGGTGTGTTTAGAAAAAACAAACAAACAAACAAAAACCACTGGAGAAAAAAGTCCCGTTTGAGATAAATACACTGGAAGATGATCCAGAAATTGGCAAAGGAAATACTCCGGAAGTGTTCAGGAAACAAAGCCAGAGAAAACAGAAAACATGACGGAAAAAAAAAAAAAAAAAAAGCCTGTTGGAAATGTGGCAGGGGAATAAAAATTAACAGCTTGCTAAACTCACGGGTCTTTGCCTACATGCTGTAATGAGGCTATTATCACTCTTCACTGGGGATTTTCAAGCCATGACTGAATGAGTTTTATATGCTCAGGCTCAGGCCACAGCCCTTCCTGGTTATTTGTGATTTAAAAACCTCTGAGTATGTTCATTCTGCTTTCACATTTAGTCCTTTTAGATTTAAGCAGTATTTTACACACGCTCTGTGTTTCCACACCTCCCATGGTGTGTTAACACAGAAATGAAACTGAGTACCACAGTTAGAAAATGATGAGTGCCTAAGTCCATGACAATGGTAACAACTCTAGTATAAATAATAATAGCTAACATTTGAGAGTTCTGAGTCTTAAATGGATTTATGGCTCTTAGGTGTATTGGTTCATTTAATTCTCACAAGCAACTCTTTGAGAAAGGTACCATTATTATTGATATCTCATCTCTATCAAGAAAGTGAAGCACAGTGAGGTTAAGTAACTTGCTCAAGATTAATCTGTAAGTAGAAGGGCTGGGATCTGAGATCCTGTAGTTCAGCGAGAACAATGCTGTAGTATTTGGAGCAATCCACCTGAACACAGCTAATATCAAATTGATGATTGATTGCTCCACAGCTTTCTAGCAATTAACCAACATACCCCAAGGGAGTGTACAAAACTTCTAGTAACTCAACTGAAAGTTATTTGAGAATGAAAACAAATCTATAAGAAGTGCTGCATGACATTCATAACAGCCTTCTCAAAGCAAGGGAAACAAGCTGCAAACGTTGAGATGAAGACTCACTACATAAACCATACCACAAGATACCATTTGTAGGTGACCGATTTCTCGTGCAGAGGTATCACCCAGATTGGTCAGATGAGAGAAACTGGAGATTGGGTTGACGTTTATAGCCATTTTAGGAATAAATTCTTCAAATCCATATGGAAACGTGGTTGATTATAAATAATAAATTTTAAAAGGAATAAAGAAATCCTCTATACCTTTCTGTACCATATGATCTTAGTTAAAAGACCACTTATTGGCTTTGAAATGTAAGTAAAATGAAATAGCATAAATGACCAGGGTAAGATACCTCAATTCATTACCGTGTCTTGGCATTATTCTCTCTGCACTGTCCCTCAAATCCATCATACTTTTTCATTCTCAATCTAATGTCTTTCATAGGCTACCAAAATGGATAATTCCAATACTGTTTTATCTGCCATTTGATCTCTCATCTCAAAAACTCTGCTATCGGGCTTCCCTGGTGGCGCAGTGGTTGAGAATCCGCCTGCCGATGCAGGGGACACGGGTTCGTGCCCCGGTCTGGGAAGATCCCACATGCCGCGGAGCGGCTGGGCCCGTGAGCCATGGCCTCTGAGCCTGCTCGTCCGGAGCCTGTGCTCCGCAATGGGAGAGGCCACAACAGTGAGAGGCCCGCCTAGCACCAAAAAAAAAAAAAAAAAAAAAAAAAAAAAAAAACAAAACTCTGCTATCGCTGTCACCTCCCTCACATTTACATGCTCTCCCTCCCACCAGCCTCCTCTGCGCTAGGTGGGAGGAGTCCAGTTTCCACCCGTGGTTTCATCAGTTTCTAGTGCCTCACTTCTAAGCATCCGTTCCAAGCTGATCTTCCTGTGACGTCCTGACATAGCCTATTGGCTCAACTCTCCTGAACAAGTGAGACTTAGAAGAAATTCACTTTGTTTTTCAGAACTTGGGACTCATTTGACTTTACTTATATAAGAGGCTATAGAAAATGTGACCCAAGTGTTTTGGCTTTTGAGGTATAAAATGCTCACGTTCCCAGTAAAACTAATCTCCCTGTATTGTCCCTTTCAGACTGAGACAAAAAGTTCAGAGAGACATTTCTTTCTAGAAAATGACTAGTATGCTGCCAGCTTCCTTTAGATGCAGCAAGAACAATGCTTTTAATTCTGCCTCCTAACTCTCTACATTGAAGATCGTCGAAAAAGCAGACAGAACAAGAAAATGAAATTTTAGATATTATGGAAGTGAAATGTTCAGATGACACAAATGACAATGAGCAATTTTCACATCACTCAATAAACTGAGGATTTATTCAGCCCTTATTTATTCGATGAGTTATTCTGAGTTTAACTTTAAAAAAAAAAAAAAAAGTTGTGTGAAGGAATAAGATTCTCACCCTTGGTTTTACAGGAGAGAATCTGCCCAACCAAAAAACTTCCAGGGGAAGAGACTGACTACTTCGATGGGAAACGGACCATAAACCCACTGGGATTCCCTGCTGAGGAGTGAGAACACTGTTTTCTTTTGCCCCCAACAAAATAAACCCTTTAGAAGTAGTGTGAAAGCACTGGGATGATGCAGCCTCCTTTTACAAGAAATAACTTTCCTTTTAATATATCCCCTTGGGCACTGGAAAGGAAAATATTTTTGCCTCTTAACTACTGATCCAGTGACCTGAGAATTGGGTCAAAATGAAAAAACACAACCCACAATTCTGTCTTTAGTTTGCTTAAGAAAGAATGAGTCTTTAAAAATTATATATTCTTTTTTATATAGAAAATTATGTATTCTTTTTTATAGAAAAGAGAATATGCTTGAATCACAGACAGATGAAGTACTGCTGGATGTGCTTTTCTTTAGTTTATGACTTTGGTGATGTTTTTCATGTTAGTTGAAACTTCAATAAATATTTATAGACTGAAAATGTCTAATAACTTCCCTTTTTCAAAAATTTCTTCTGCTAATTTTTTTTTTTGGTCTGTCTCTTCTTTCTTGGGTTTTTCTTTATTATCTCCACTTTTCTTGGCTAGGGAGGACCTTAATCTAGTGTTTTCTGGAATGTCAGTTTTTCAAGAAAAATGCAGTATTTCATATAATTTATCTAGAGTAATTAAAAATACCTGATTTTGCACATGACTTAGTAATAAGTTGAAGACATGACTTTCAATATTTGGATGTTATTTTCTCTGTCTTTTTAAAGGTGGGGAATTTTATTGCTGGGAAAGATGGGGCTTTTCTAGTTAAACTTGGTGAAACCTTTCCTAGTTCTTGTTTATCCCCTGTGTATTCAAATATATTACAATAGGAAAAATTCCTTTATTCTTAACGCCTGCATTTGTAGTTCCAACTGCAATTTACTTTAATAGTCTTTTGGATAGGAAAAGATCCTCAAGAAACTAGACTTCTATGATAGCGTTTATGACAGAATATGCATTTTCAAGATAAGGTACAATACAAAGTTTAAGACCTATGTCTCTCTTGGAAATAGTAAATAAGCAGTTTCAATGATGAATAACATACAAGATATATCTACTTGAGAGTTCTTTCCTATCCTTTCTTGAACTAATTTTCCCTGCTGAGAGAGAGCAGTCCTGTGTTGTATGTGGAGGATTAGATAAGAGGTGTACCAAAATCTCACTGGAAAACAAAGACTGTTCAAATAGAGAAAGTACTAACAACAAATGTCCTAGTATTTTTCCTTTGGGCCAGTCGTATGCTTCACAATTTACAAACATCAATTAATTTTTGTCATTGTGGTCTTTGGTTTTTAGCCTATGCTACTTATATGTATTTGGTGAAAGGCACATGTTTCCGAATTTTGTCCTATGGAAGAAAACAGACTTGTGGAAATGTGGAAGAGGGCGAAGTGTGCTCACACACTATGACATGCCCCATTTTCCACTGTAAGTGGGCTGTGATTGGTGGCTTATTCTCATTTGAATCTCAGAGGAAAGGAGACTTCTCATTCAGGCACACAGAGCAAAATCAGGCTTTTTGCTCCTTTCTTTTCCACTAAAAAAGAGACTTACACATACTTTGAAATAGGTAGATAAATGACTGAGTCTCACATATACAGTTGCAAGACGTAGGCAGCTGTTTCCATGTGAGGCTGGGCATATTCCTAGGGATTGTGAAGAGAATGTCATAAATAGATATTTCCCCCAAATGATATGAATTTAGTTCAGCCTGAAGACTAAAATTTGAGTTTGGGGTGCTCAGTAAACACTTGATTGATTGGATGAAGTTCTACCTTTCAAGAGTTTTAGAGTTTTTTTCCTAGGAAGTTTGCTCTTGCATAGCTAAAAAAACCCACCCCAAGTCTGTTAGGTTAAAAATATATTGATTAGGAGAACCCAGTGTTAGTCCTGCCATAAAGATAAACTTCTTTTCAGTTTTTCAAACTTATGTCACTTTGAGAATGCCTAATGTGAGAGAGCCAACCTCTCTCCTCCATATCCAGAAGAAAGCTTCCTATTAATTTCTCTGACTCCCCTATGTTCACATTCTCCCAGGGAATCAGCTGCTTTGTGGCTAAGCCAGGTCCCTAGATACCTGCTTACAGGCTTTATTAAAGGTTTCTAGGCGGTAGGGGAGCTGGAAGGCAGAGCCGAGCTGGCTGCTTGGTGGCTAGGAGGCAGCCTGTGTGCTGTGACTGCCAGAGTACCTAGGAATGTCTGTCCCTAAAGTACCTACGAAAGTGAAAACATCCGCCAATGATAACTTACGAGTCTAGGAAAATGAATAGAGTAACAGATTGTTGGGAAAGTCATGTGCAGAGACCAAGGGAGCTAGCCACAGGGCAAGGGTTAGCAGTAACCTTGTGAGCAATCGTTTGCAATATCACGCTCTTGGGAATTTTTAAAAGCTTTATGCTTCTTTGGGACTCTGGGACAACCCCTTGGAAGTAAGGGCAGTTTTTATTACTCTCATTTGATGGATAAGGTTAAATGGCTTCTACAATTTAACAGTGAACTCAGAAAAGTCCTGAATGTATACTATTTCAGGAGGAAAACAGGTTTAGTATGATCTCATAATGGATGAAAAGCCCCCATTACCCTACATCCAGACGGTGGGCTGGAGGCATGACACGTGGGTGTGAGACCCCGCACAAGAGAGATGGGAGAGAGTCTATTCAAGAATTACAAGACCTCTGCTCCCAGGTTGGTGGGCTGATTATTCAGTAACTAAAGTGCCATTTCCTGGCCTACTCTGTACAGATAGTAAGTTTCTCAGGGTTTTCATATTTAATGGGAAATGCGATGCCCCAAATTTGAGTTTTCTTTGCTGAGATATTCTTGGTTAATGGCTTCTACACCTGTTTTAATCTTAGTGGGAGTCAGCTTCCCTAATGAAATGGAGTGTGCTTGTCTAATTATGGAGAACCATTACTTTGAAATGGCTGAGGCAATATCTTTAGGAACAATCTTCCTAAGGAAAGAAAGCAAGATAATCAAGAGCACCATGTGGTACAGAGGAGAGAGGATGGGCTTCTGCGTGGGACAGGTCTGGGTTTGAATCTATCTATCTAACCATCCCCGGTGTGTAGGACAACTATCCACATCGAACTGTCCATGGTGTGTAGGACACGTGCCTTCACTGAGCCTCCATTTACTCAGTTAATAATGGGGAGATGGCAGGACGGGAATAAAGATGCAGATGCAGAGAATGGACTTGAGGACATGGGGAGGGGGAAGGGGAAGCTGGGATGAAGTGAGAGAGTGGCACGGACATGTATACACTACCAAACGTAAAATAGATAGCTGGTGGGTAGCAGCCGCATAGCACAGGGAGATCAGCTCGGTGCTTTGTGACCACCTAGAGGGCTGGGATAGGGAGGGGGGGAGGGAGGGAGACGCAAGAGGGAAGAGATATGGGAACATATGTATATGTATAACTGATTCATTTTGTTATAAAGCAGAAACTAACACACCATTGTAAAGCAATTATACTCCAATAAAAATGTTAAAAAATAATAATGGGGAGAATATCCACCCTTCGCTGGGGTCTTGTGAGGATTAAGTGAAATGAGATTACTTTTATTAAAATCGGTTGACATGAAAGAAGAAAACTCATCAAGGTAAACCCATTCTGCACCTAAGACAGGACTCTGTCTCAATAACAGATGCCATGGTTTTAAAAGATGGATCACAGTGCCTTTCTGGATGTATTCACACTGCAAAAATTATTAGCACTGTGGATCCATTAGAAGCCAAATTAAGCTGCTTTCCCATGCCATGCCACTGTCACGCAGGATGCACGCTCTGGGCAGATTTCACGCATTTTTGTCATTGGGTTGGCAGAGCTGTCAAATGCCAGTTTTGAAAGATGAGGCTATCTACAGATGCTTGCATAACACAGTTAAGCAGAGAAACAAAAATGAAAATATCCCTTGGCCATTCATTGTGTGCTGGATAACTTCTGTTTGTGCTTTCAAATGCACTCTCTACCCAGCTCCTGGGCCTGGAGAAACTGCTCTGCACATCTCCTTCAGGGCTTCCTCGCCCTCTGTTTTCTGGTTGAGCTCAGTTAATGGGGGCCATTAGCAGAGACTGGGAGATGACAGTGCCTGAACTAGGGACATTTAAATCTTTTTTCTAAGTCATGCAAACATAGAACATGATAAAATTTATATGAATCACTAGAGTAAATGCATAGCTACTTGCAGCTGAAGTGACTGGCTCAAGACCAGCTCGGCACCAGAATGCTGAGGGATTAATACCTATGCACACCTGTAACCCATTAGTGACACACTGGGGCCACTGCAAAGCACTGCTTTAGTACACCTAGTATATGTGCTCAGTGAACTTCCCATAGATGTTAATAAATTACTGATTAGTCATGAAAATTCATTATTTACGGTATGATTCTTATGGGGCTATAACTTTATTATCCCCAGCCCTTTACTATAGCGTATAACCATTACTTCCAATAATTACACAGAAATGATGTGCCTTGTTAAATGCAAAACTCAACTGTAAAAGTAAATATTATTATATATGTAAACAGCTGCTTAAGTAAGCCAATGACACCATGTTCATTTTTATATTTACTATATCCTTAAAAATAAAATTAAAAACAAATCATGTAGTGCTTACCGGATCCCTTTTCACGAGCTCTCCATTGGGCACAACTTCAACCAGGTGGATGATGATAATGATAGAATTCAGAACGTAAGTCAGAAACATGTTCTTGTGCAGAGTCACCCTTTGGCACTTAAGGCTCCTGGAAGGAAAAATTAACAGAAAGCATTAACCAGTGCCAAAATGTTGACGTACCTGGAAAAAAAAAAAAACCCACTTTGTAAATATTTTTAATATTTTCTTTAGCAACAGAGGAAAGAACACATAGAAATAAGTGAAGCTTTCCTCTTTAAGACTCATTACTACCTTTCTGCCTGATTTTTACAGACAGTTTTCTGGTAGCTCATAGTTTTCAGTCCTCAGGGTGACTTCCTATAATAACTAAAAGAGTGAGTGATAAAAATCACTTTTAATTATAACAAATGTCATAAAATTAATTAAGAGAAGGACTTTTACAAGAGAAACCATTAGGGTTTGAAGTTGTGCTTCAGATGAAACGTCGACTCTCCATTGATGTAACCCGGCAGACATTGAGTGGCAAATGGGATAATAGAGCCTGAAGTCAGAAACAAGGCTGCCTGACAGCCTGATTGAATCCATGTCCTTGGCCCATCACATACACAGATTTTATTAAGTCTCCTGTCATCCTTTTCTTGCACCATTTCTTTTAATACCTTCTTATTTCTTGTATTCCAACTGGAAATGAACCCTATGGCTCCTTCTTTCCATGTCCTCCTGATGGTGGAGCTCAGACACAGGCAGAGAATTCTAACTAGTCTCAAATGTGATCTCGTGCTGAGGCACGGTGTGGTTTGGACCTGGGACCTATCCAAGTGCACTGCTGTTGGAACAGTCATATCCCACCTCTGGCGTACTAAACAGTTCGCTGCATTTTTCATTCCTTTCTCCTCCACTTCATAAATTTGTACTTGTGTACTTGTGTGAATGTTCATCTAAATAAACATTAGTTTGAATATCCTATTTCACTTTTTGATGCAAATGTAGACAGCCTGCAGGACGGCTATAACAAAATTGGAATGATTATCCTAGATGAATTAAAATCTCGTGTTTGCCATATTTGATCCAGTCAAAAAACGTTTAGCATAATGTGAGAAATATAACATTAACATTCAGTTAATGATGCCAATGAGTGATCACAGTAACTACTCCTAAAAAAAAATCTTCATGGAATAAAGCTAGAATCCCAGGCATTTTGACAAGAAAATTCTGGGGAAAAATGAATCATGAAAATGCTTTCCTATATTTGCAAATCAAAGGAAAAATGAGTTGTCAATTATCTGTAGTAAAAAGTAACTTTAAGCAATAAGGGCAACTGTTAGAGCATATTTTGATTATTGTAGCTACCTTTTTGAACTCTTCAGGAAGCACAAGTATTAGTAAATAGTTAATACAGAATACTTTAAAATCATCAACTTGTTGAGCAGGGGTAGAATGCAGGAGGCAGCCAATGGCAAAGATGGGGTTTAGAGGAGAACTTTCTCTCTCTCCCTCTCTCTTTCTCTCACACACACTACCATGTGCTACTTTATGTAGCAGCAGAAAATGTTGTTAAATAAACCGAATCTCGTTGTTTTTTTAACAGTACTATAAAAAGGATGCAAATTTAAGGCTTTAAAAAGAAAAAAATATTTATGTGAAACATCATGCCCATTTATACTGCATAAACTCTTCCCATAAAGTAACTGTTAAACCTCTGACCTGCCATTTTTCATACAGTCGTAATAGCATTTTATAATTCTTCTCACTGGGAGGCAAATATCTGTGTTCTCATTATTGGATTCAGCCTGGCTTAAACCAACGACAGTTGACATTATGCATAACTAAGGAGTATGGATGAATGCATCATTCAACATTGTTATTCTCATGCCTGATTTTCTTTGGATTGGGTAGAGTTCAATAATCTGTCAATGGACATTAGCTTACAGAACTGGTTAATGTTCAGTCTCCTGTGTAAACCAGAACTGCCCTAAATAAAATATACTTCCTCCACCTCCAGCTTACTCTTGGGTCCTTGTATCCCTGTTTTATTTTTCTTAACACTTACTGCCTCCTGACCTATCGTATATTTGTTTACTGCCTGTTATTTTCTCCTTTTCTCTTACTAGAATGGAAATGCTAAAGGAATTTGTTTTGTATACCTAGGACAGCTTCTGACACACAGTAGGGCTTAATACTCTTTTTTGCATTAAAAATCTTTATATAATAGCAATTTTCTTTGAGCCGTGACCACTAAACAGTTCTTCCAGTACAGAGAATTACATTAAATGCTAGATGATCTCATATTTCATACTTTGTATCATACTGAACATTTGCCAGATTCTTAACATTGGACATTATCCTGTTGTTTAACATTACGTAAAACCTATATACAGTACTGTGTTATTCACACAGTGAGAAAGTGATGGTTTAAAGCTGGATAAACCGTTAGGTTCCAAAGGAAGAATATGACTAATATGAGTCTCTGTTTCTTGAATATTTCAATATAATTTCTCCTTATTGAGTTTTAAAAATTTTACTACACTTACTTGAAGACATTTACACTCAGCTTTTTGAAGCGAGTTAAAGGTACTTTAAATTCATTAAAATTCTTTCAATAATCCAACACATATTACTGTGTATCCAACTCTGATTCAAACATTCTTGTAGATGCTACAGATATATGGGTGAACAAAACAGACAGCTTCTGCCTTCACGGACCTTGTATATTACATAATTATTTACTATTATAATAAAGGTTCTGAAAGAGGCATAGGATGCTGAAGAAAATTAACTGAACTTAAGAAATTATGTGTTTAATTGTTCCCAATACAAATATCCTGTTGCCTGAATGAACATGAGAGAAGCGGACATTTTCCTGTCAGATCTGAAATGTCTTTAGTAGAAATGGCATGAACCAGATATTAGCTCTACTTTATTCCTCTTGATAAAAAAAAAAATTTTTAAAACCACACAGGTATTTAGATGGACAGGACATTGCTTACTCTGAGTGACAGGGAACTATAAGTACTATAGATTCTCCAAGAGTGGGAGGATAAGACAATATAATCTACTCCTGTCTCGGCCCAATCAAGGTGTCATTCACATGTGAGGATGAGATAACGATTTACTTTCATATGAATCTCAAGATGTCACACTTTAAAGTTAAAGCTAAATGTCATATTTATGATTTTAATTTACCTGGTGTAAATCTTTCACATTGAAAACTTTGTTTCAAGTTATTGGTATTCTACGCATGTATATGTGTGCTTGCAGGATCTTGAAGTTGTATGAGAATGTGCTTAATATTTGCCTTGAGTCTTGCAGATTGTATAGATCAGTTTGATATCACAGGACAAGGCACAACTTTAAGTTTTTTCCTTTACTTAGGTATCATACCTTGTTCATGATGGACAAGAGGAGTGAGGGAAGGAAGCATTAAAACTCCTAGAAAAATTCAGAACAATGTTATACATCTTTCCTATCAGACAAGGACTTTATACCTTTGGATTTAGCACAAAATCTTTATCCTTAAGGAACTCCCTTTCAATCATAACTCTTGCTTCTTTTCCTATTACTACTGTTCTATGAGTGAACATGTGCCACGAGATGACCAACAGTTATCTCTGGTGTCCTGCCATGTCAAGGGTGGGTTGGGAGAAAGGAGGCTGTTTTTGCTGCCATTGATTTAATGGTTTCTCTGGAGGAACAGGAAGGCAGCCAGAGATGTATAATAGGATACTATATAAGATAGTTATCTATCCATCCATCCTCTATAAAGATGTGAAATTGAATAATAGGGAATACCGAGTAATAGAGGAATCAATATTCCTTTGAGAGGTCCCAGTGGAAAACTTTTTTTTTTGGGCCAACGTGGTCAATGTAATGTAATGTAGAAAATGTAATGCAATGAACACACTTCTCTTTCAGCATATATTTCTGTTAACTTTCAGGCAAGAGTAATTGATATTCACAATATTTAATCAGCAACTAGTACTTTGGTACCAAGTAGTCAAAATGGATGTTAATGAATGTTCTATTATTGGATCTTCCTTAAGAAAAAACAGTGAGATGTTTTAGAATTATTATGCAGAAATGTAAATTGATAAATTGTACATGGAACTGATAAGTGAATTTATTGCAAACTTGCTTAAAATGGCAGAAAACAAACACAAATGTCCACTTATGTGACTTTCTCAAGCCAGTCTTCTCTAAAGGTATTTTTATTTTAACCCGCTTATTGACATTTACTCTTAGCATCTAGTCGTGAGGAGTCTTAAGTAATTCGATGGTTCTATTTCATTCCTCTCCATGGTATTAGTCCTAACTATTTTTCCCAGTATAGGTCCTAAACCAAATATCCTAAAAAGGCTGTTTTCAACCTTTAATTGGTGGATCAGAAGTAACCTGTATATCATCCTGAATATTATTTTAACTCTGCCACTTTGTACAGTTAAGATCTTCAGTATTGCCTTTTCTATGATTTAAATCACTGAAAAAATTTTCCTTTATCTTGAAGAGGGCCTAGACGTTCAATTTTATTATAACGAAGACTTTATATACATTTCTACAATCATTTTCCAATAGCACAGGGAGCATGATTCTTATTTGTTTCAGGTTACACAGTCCTGCCTCTTATCTTCTCCTGAATGCTCAGAGTACATTAAGATTAGCAGCATGCCTTAATGATCTCATTCTGAATAATACCCCAGGATTTTTAGCAAAGTATTGGCAGTTCTACAGCCTCCCATATATTCAGTAACTCCTCCGCAGGCCTTCCTGGCCTGCTGGTTTGAGAAGGACACCTGCAGGGTTATTCCTTTTTATAGACCCTAGAAGGCACATGTTAGGATTTTAGAGTGAGAGTTCAATGGGATGCTTATGAATGAGGCATTAGGTCTCAGAAGCAGAGCTGAGTGTAACTTCTCATTTTGGTTTCATGAACGTTTTATGAAATTGATTATTTGGATTTTGCAAAATAACTCAACCCTGGGCGTGAAGAATTAAGCAAGGGAGTGATGATTATTGCCTGCTCAGGTTTCACACAGATGATGCCATTTAAGTACATAAACTGTAAAACCTCCCCTTGTAATGTGCAGTAAATATCACAAGGGTGATGTTGAGTGTTTGAAAAACACCTGGGAAAATATTTCTAATTAAAAGATAAAATGCAGTCATAGATCAGTTATTTTATTTTTATTTTCACAGTCACTTTGAATATTTCTGAAATCCAAATGTAAGAAAAAATTTGACGAATTAGAAACGTACTTTAAGAAAAACAGATGTCATTGATAGTTTTAGTTTGGGCAGATTTAAGGTAAGATTAAGAACAAGTATAAAAATCAGATATGACTGCTTCTGGCTTTGAATATTAAGCATCTCAGCATGTGTGTTTTTTGTATCCTAGTCACCTTTTACTGTGTGCACCCTAGAGAACCAACTGTTTCAGTTTGTGTCTTCCCATTGTTATATTCAGATTCTACCTCAATAAGACATGTTTTTCCTCCCAAGACTTAAGTTACTGTTTGGAAGCTTCTTGAAACAGAGAGACAGTAAGGGCAAAATCTGTGCTTCCTGGATAGTATGCCCCCACTCCCAAGGATTTTACCAGATTTTGTTTTGGGACTAGCTGGAATTGAGAAATATTTCACTTTGCCTATGTGCTACACTTTTAAACACCCATCTTTAGTGGCTTAATAGAGAAATTATTGAAAGAACATTCTTACTTTCTTTGCTGATTTGGCTCTCATACCTCATCACTTATTTAAGTGACTGGAGAAGTAAAGAACTAAGAAATCTCCCTTGACATTTTTTTATCTTTAAAGTCCTTTGTACATTTATTAGTTGCAGAATTACAAATTTGGGGCTTTTTATTTCAATTTTCTTATGGTTATATTTTTAAAATTTAAAGAATAGACTTTTAGTGACAGAATTTTTAATCAAAGTTATGAGAGCCATGATGATGTATTTTTGCTCTGTGGTCAAGTGTAGTTGAAAAATGAATAGACATTCAAAGATTAATCATGCTATGTGTTTACTCTGCTGTATTCTGATCATTATAATTGAAAAAATTATTCTAATAATTAATCCTTCATGTCTTGTTGCTTTATCAGTCTTTCTCCTGTTAATAAACCAAATATGGAAGAAGCTCATTCTCTGCTTATTTATGTTATTGTTTGCTATTCAGTTAAAAAATTGCTATTCAGTTATATTGCTTAATCAACATAAATTGATGATGTTGACATAATACAATATGTAATTATGATGTAAGTTATAGACAGATTAAAAATAGGGTCAAGGAAAAAAATAATTGTAGTTGTATTAAGGGTGTGGTGTGATTCTCCCCTTGGTTTAATTTTTTCTAGTATTATGGCAATATTTTAACAAAAGTCAAATTAAGATTGTTATTTTATATATGAATCACTATATATTTAATTAAATATCACATCTTTTAAGTGTGGAGAATTATTTGTAGTCTGTGCCTATGAACTTTTCTTAATCATTTGTATAATATCACTAAAAAAAGTATCAGTGGAAGGAAATAGCACTGTAGCGTGCCTCCTGCCTTTCATTTTTAAAAATGACACTAAATTTAGGACATGTTTTTAGGATCAAATTTAACATATGTTACTATCTCACATACATTGTGGTCATTCCTAAAACTATAGAATATTTTAAATTCTCCACTATTGTAAAATCAGTATCTATATCAACTTAATCATTTTGCAATAGGTAATGCAATCATTTGTATGGACACAGCCTCAGAAAAGAAACCCTCATTGGAATTTTGTTTCTTACAGTTCTTAGAAGACACTTTCAGTTAACAATGGTAGGTGTGCAAGGGCAAAAAACTGACACTTGACAACAGGCCATCTTCTTCTAGAGGTTCTCCTTGACTCTGGCTGAGTTAGTCAAGGCCAAAAGAAACTTCCTTTTCTGGCTGAACATGATCATGGCCTTACCAGCCCCACTTCTCTTCTTACCCAATCCACTTACAGTACAGCTCATAATTAAGCAGGGTGTGTTTGAACTTGTGGCCATGGCCTCCATATTTTAGAGTGAGGGTAAAAGAAGGAGGAGGATTATTTCCTCAATACTTCATGGAAGCTTAGCCATGGTAAGTGGAACTTTACCATGTTAATGCAGTGTATTTACGGGCTCACAGGATTATTTCATTTTGGGAAGGAGGCATATCACCTTTGAAAATTATATGTATCCATCCTATTTTCCTCAAAGATAGGGTTAAAAAGCATATTTTAATTAATTTCATTTTTCTTGCTACTTCATGACTCCCAGTGTTACATGTCTTATAATCAGCAGACTTCCCCTGGCCCAACACTCTTGCAGAGTAAACCATTTATTTTAGTACCTAAGAGAAGAAAATAAAAGGCAGATGCTATAGGTGTACTTACCTAACAAGCACGAAAATCGCCAGGGAAATCACCAGGGTGAATATCGACATAGAATGACCCACAATAGCCAAGTAGTACAGAATGTATGCATTCTGCAACAACAACAACAAAACCAGTTACAAAAGCAGATAGGTGAATAAATTATTATAGAAGAGGTTAAACAGTTTATTTTTATTATTTTTTTTTTCATCAGTGTATACATGTCAATCCCAATCGCCCAATTCAGCACACCACCCCCACACCCCACCACTTTCCCCCCTTGGTGTCCATACGTTTGTCCTCTACATCTGTGTCTCAATTTCTGCCCGAAAATGTTTATTTTTAAATAGTGTAAATCAACAAATGTTTTTCTCCTTTAAAAAAATGACTAAAATAACAAATATTTCAGAGAATTAAATTATATTGAATTATAAATTGGATTAACTTTCCTAAGAATATCAGTTTTACTGGAATATGCATGACATGGTGGAAAGAATAGAAGATGGGGTTCATCAGAGAGTTCTGTACTCAGAGTATTATCATTAAGTGTTTGCGTGACACTCATAGGTCCAGTCACTTCAATTTTCCAGACTGCAGTAGCCCTTATCTGTAAAATCATGTGGTTGGAATAGATGATCTTTAAAGCAATTATATGTTGTAAGGAGCATCATTTAATACAGGGATACAGAAATATTGGATGTGAAAGGATGAGAAAAGATGGCCCAGGTAAACACTAACCATAAGAAAACTGGTGTGATATCACATAAGTCCAGATGTTAAGTCCGGATGATACAGCAATGCTATATGTCTATGCAACTAATAATATAAACTCAAACCACACAGCATAAAGCAAAAACTGACAGCTCCTAGTAATCAACAGAATGAACACCGGGAGGAAAAATCTAGCTATAGAAGATTTGAACAACATGCTCAACAAACTTTACTAATTCACATATAATAAGCATTGCACACAACATCTGCAGAATACCCATTCTTTTCAAATGCACAAAGAATATCCAAATTGACATACACTAGTCAGTAAAGCAAATGAATATATTTCAAATTAAAATCTCAAATAGCATCTTCACTGACCATAATACTCCAGAAATCATTAATAAAAAGATAACTTAAAAAACACATTCATATTGTTAAAAAGCAAACAATATATTTCTAAATAAACACTGGATCAAAGAAGAACTCACAATGACATACCAAAACCTTTTGGATGTAGATGAAGCTGTGCATAGAGGGAAGTTTAAAGACTAAAATGCATATATGAGAAAAGAAGATTGAAAATCAATGACCTAAATTTCCATCTAAAGAAAATTAAACTTAAGGAATGTAAAAGAAAGGAAATAGAAATGATAAAGAGAAGTTGAATATATATTGAGTGGATCAAAGACAAAACCTAGCTCTTAAAAAAAATTTCAATACCCCTTAGCAAGACTGATCAAGAAAAAGAAGACTCAAGAGAAATGAAAACATATGTGCACACAAAAACTTGTACAGAAAATGTTTATAGCACCATTCATAATAGTCAATAAGTGGAAATAACATAAATGTCCATCAACTGGTGTATGTGGTTTGTCCACAGAATGGAATACTATTCAGCCATAGAAAGGAATGAAGTACTTACACATGCTATAACATGGACGAACATTGAAAACATCAAGCTAAGTGAAAGAAGTCAGTCACAAAAAACCACATATTGTATAATCCTATTAATATGAAATGTCCAGAAAAGGCAAATCTCTTAGAGACAGAAAGTAGATTAGTTTAATGGCTACCTAGAAATCCATCGGTTATTATTTGCAGCTGATATAATACTATACATATAAAATATAAAATTTATAAATTACTAAAATTAATAAGTGAGTTTTATAAAAATTGTTGGATATTAAAATGAGAACAGTTTTAATACATAAACAACAAATAATAAAATTTCAAATGTGGCATTTACAATTGCATTAAAAAATCAAATGCTTGAGAATAAATCTGCAGAAGGGGGACTTCCCTGGTGGCGCAGTGGTTAAGAATCTGCCTGCCAACGCAGGGGACACGGGTTCGAGCCCTGGTCCGGGAAGATCCCACAAGCCGCGGAGCAACTAAGCCCATGCACCACAACTACTGAGCCTGCCACAACTACTGAAGCCCATGCACCTAGAGCCCGTGCTCCACAACAAGAGAAGCCACCACAATGAGAAGCCCGCGCACCGCGATGAAGGGTAGCCCCACTCGCTGCAACTAGAGAAAAGCCCACACGCACCAACAAAGACCCAAAGCAGCCAAATATAAATAAATAAATAACTTTAAAAAAGAAGTCTGCAGAAGGATGCATGTGACCTCTACACAGAAATCTATAAAACATTATTGAGCGATATTAAAGACGGAGATGAATAGAGGGATATATTCTACTCAATCTTTGGAAGAAATGATATTATAAAGATCTCAAAATTTTCAAACTGATCACAAGGTTTCTTTGCGTGTAAAATTTGACAGACTGCTTCTAAAATTTGCACTGAAAATACGAAGAAAAAATATAGCCCAGACAATCTTGAAGAACACAGTGGTAAGATCTGCTCTATGGAGCATCATGATTTGTTATAAAGCCACTGGAATCCAGCAGTGTTATACTGGTGCAAGGAGAGACAAATAGACCTATGCAATGTGGTCCAGAAGCATGTAGTGACATGTATGGTCACTTGAGATATGATAATGGTGATGCTACAGGGCAGTAAGGGAAAGGACGGTCTTTTCAGTAAATGTTGCTGGGTCAGTTGAATAGCGATATGGAAAAAAAATACAATGAATCCCTAACTCTAATTTTCAACAACCTAAAATGTGTGTTCCAAACTGAAAAGAAATAGCACCTCTTAAGTATAATCTTTGACCAGCAGTAGACATAGCTCAAGCATTTAAATCTAAGTTCTTTACTTATGTTATTCCACATTGTTATATTTTCCATTGTTGCCTTTTATGTTTATGATACCAATGGGAGAGACATTTAGGGGCAGGTGGACCTATGACACTCCTCTGACCATAGTGGATCATTTCCTTCTCTATTTACTGATAGGTAGAACTCTCTAAGCACCTAACTTGTTTTCAGAGCTGGGCAGCCTGTATTCTATTTTGTCTGGGAGAAAAAGAGACTGTACTATCCATTTGGTGGGTGAAACAGAGAGGGCAATGGCTTGAAAGGAGGACAACATAATCTCTGGGCTTCTGGTGTTAAGTTCCTTCCCACAACAGGTTATTGGGTTGTGGGAGGAACTTAAAGTATTTTCAATAACTTATTGGGTCCTGGTATGAATGTGAATGCAGTGTAGATAAGCTGGATAATTTCTATGAAGTTCTTTGAATTCCTGGGAGAAACGCGCCATTTATGTACAAATCATTTGTACATAAATGTACAGCCTTGTAAACAGCCTTGAACATTTTGATTCTTATCAATTTCCTTGTGAAGGGTCTGAGATTGAAGCACTAATTCTGCTTAAAAGGCTCCCAAAACAGAGCCCTTTGTTTGGTTATGTGCATTATTGCTAGACAGAAACAGATATTGCCTTGTAGGCCTTAGAGTTGCAAAATGAACGCATCAACTTATCCTGAATTGTGGTTGCATCATTTCACTAGGCATTTACATATTGTTCGCCAGTTTCATTGTTGATACTGCTCTGCTAACAGTGCTTTTTATCCTTGCAGGTAATGATAGTAAATCTGGAATAGTTGGTTTATACCTAGAACTGATAAAAACTTCAGTATAGCTTGTAGGTCCCTTCTTAGAAGGTATTCAGGAATCTTTGCAAGACAACACTCAGCTCCTGTCTTTTCTCCCCAGGAATTCATTTTCTGGCTCTTTTTCTAACTTTACCACTAGACAAAAACAGGTGTGGCATTTTCTAACAGTTTTCCCTTTAAAATAGTTTACCATATTGAGTCCCCTTGCCATTTAAAGTACTGTTTTTTTTTTTTTTCGGTATGCGGGCCTCTCACTGCTGTGGCCTCTCCCGTTGCGGAGCACAGGCCCCGGACGCGCAGGCCCAGCGGCCATGGCTCACGGGCTTAGCTGCTCCGCGGCATGTGGGATCCTCCCGGACCAGGGCACGAACCCGTGACCCCTGCATCGGCAGGCGGACTCCCAACCACTGCGCCACCAGGGAAGCCCCTAAAGTACTGTTTTTAATTTGTATATATAGGCATGCCAGTGTTTTATTTTTACCTCTGCATATTTTATTTGTAAGGAAATTTTATATAATTTAATTCATTTTCTTTCAGTTGCCTCCAGAATACTTTAAAAAATATGCTTCTGAAATAGAATTTTCTAAACGTGTAAGGTTAAATCAACAGCTCATAATTTATTTGCCATTTTTGTATCATTGTTAAGACTGAGAAGTGTTTTTCTTCTAAATAAATTCTAGGTTGATTTTTTTTTTTTTGCCTGTATATAGATGGAACATTTGTGCATAGAATTTCAATCATGTTAGGTGCCTAGAGGAGAGTATATATTCTTAAAATACTTTATTTCTTTCTCAGATGTGGCCAGAGTATGTGAAGACGTCAAATGTGGCAGCACTGAGAATTGTTTATTTGGATGTGCACTCATTCTAACAATTCAGTTAAAAGAGTTAAATTTTTTTTTTTCTGTAAAATACTCAGCATTCATTCAGGAAATTCCTTACTCATTGACACGTCATTTCAATCAGACCTTATTAAATAAATAGCTCTAGGATGTAGGCATGTGTATGACTCTCAGGGGTGACTAAGCAATTTGCGGAAGCAGTAACTGGCTTTGGTGCCCTCAGCCTGTGCCTGTGACGAGATGTCCCTCTAGTCAACTGGTCTCTAAGCTATCTATTCATCTTCTTTGTTTTTAATTGTTGTTTATTTTGTTTTTAATGGAAGGAAAAATTCCTATACTCGTAAAGCTTCTTTATAGGAAACAAAAGCACTGATGTGCGTGTAGCTTCCAACTTCGCAATAACTGAGCCTACAGGTCTATCTTTGAAGGAAACAACAGGTTTCTCTTGCAGCCACCAGGGCTGTGCAGAGATGCCCTGTGTGCTAAACGCTGACCAACGGTTTCTCGCAGCTCTGTGGGGAGAGGAGGCTGGTGGTAGACTTGATGATCTTTTCAGATTTCTGAAGCATCTGAAGAAGGCAGTAGCTATCTGCCTCCCCTGCCCCGCCCCACTGGCTTAAGTGTTTCTAAGCAAAGACAGTAAAAATATTTAACAGCCAGTAAGACGCAAGAAGTAACAAGTTAGAATGGACTTCCACTGAAAATAATCTAAACAGCCACACTCGTATCACTGGGCTGATGAGAAGCCCCATTCTTAGAGCTCCTTCAAGGCTTGATAGTGAAACTGTCATAGACATCTCAGGACAGGGATGGGGACAACCGTTAGCTGGTGACTTGTGGAGAAATCTGTAGTTTTGTAACTCTTCCAGGAGAAGAGATGTTAAGGCAGTTCCTGGAAATGCTGCCTAATGTCTGGCACATTTGCTCATGGACACGTTTGCTCCATGGACACTTTCCCCTTGCCATAAATGGCCTGATTCCACATGCTCACAGAACTCTCACTGACTGATTGCCAACCAAGAAGTAAAACATCATTTTCTCTAGTGCCACTTCATAGAGTCCCTAGAATTGACAGGTCATTATCTGATTTCCTTCTACAAAATAGTCGGCGTCTTGGTAGCAGGTGTTTTACAATTAGGCATAAATTTCCATGCATAGATGATGGCATTCTCACCCAATACTGAAATTTGAAATAGAACTTACCTGCATTTTCTCAGGAGTGAAAGCGTTACACATAGTATAGTTGGACCAGGATATGTTGCTGTCAGGGTGCGTGTACCAAAGCCCGTCTTCCTCACAGTACTTTGTAACTTTTTCTGTTAATGAAACAAAACTTATTATCTCAAAATTGCAAGAAGGAAAAAACAATAAATTAAAGCTTAAAAGCCATTCCAAAGTGTTAATCACTTTATAGAACTTGAACGTGAATACAAGTCAATACAGACTACCTCGAATCCTGTATTATACAAGATGCTTTAATATGCATTGCTTCAATTTAGCTTCAGCAAAGTCATGTGAAGCATTGCTATCTCCATTTGACTTTGCCAAACTTATTCTGAGTTACTCAGACTTTTTCTAGTTCTCCAAAGTACCTCTCCAATGCGTTTATTGCTTAGAGATCATATAACAATCCCGAACTGGTAAAATATGAAAAGAGATTTTACCAGTGTGTTTACAATCCTCACATGGTTTTTATTTTTGATAATTTCATAGGGATGATATTTTTGAAGCAATGTTCTTCATTGGCAAAAGCAAAGAACTATCATACCTATTGAAAACCCTTTCATATATGTTTTCTGGTGTTTTTCTTTTAGCACAAGGATATGGAAATCAGAATCATATACTAATATTTGTCATCATTTTAAAGGCTAAGAAACAATTAATGTTAAAAAATTTATTTTCCTGAAATATTACTTAGATCTGATAACATTTAAAATAATTTTCTATCAGAAGTTGTGGTTAGTCAAATCAACATGCTAAGAGCTAGTATGAAAATTATTTTAACTTTGGCAGTTTTTAGGGTGAAATTCATAGTTTTTCATTGTATGGATGAAACAGACACTACCAAACTCAGCACAAGGTTTAAACTGAAAATTGCAGACTTGTTCGTAATACGTCTACTCCAACAATGATTTAAAATGGATGAAAAAACACAGCTTTCAAACAAAAGGTGTTTTAAAGCACCTATTAGAATCATCATTGCTTAATGTAAATCTGTTTCAATGTTAAGTAGAAAAATTTTTAATTGCGAATTTACTGTGACTGCCACTGGACAAAAACTATTTAAAGAATCACCACTGGACACCAACAATATTTCCAAAAGGGTTAGCACTAATCCGCAGGGAAAAATTGATGTTGAAAACTGGTTAATGATTTAGTTGATGCTTTGTCAATGACCATTCTAAGCTTACTCTCAATTTAAAAAAAGTGGTTTGTAATGCAGCATTTTATCTTTAACATATTGTTAAAAAGTAGTTGTGTTTTATTGAAATGAATATAATTTGGTTTTTACAAAGTTATGCAGCTATATAAGGTAACGTGTTCTACGGAAGAGGGTGTTCCTCCTGAGGAAGTCCTTTCCAATCACGGACGGCACTGCAGGAAATCTTGTTCTGTTTGGATTTAACTCAAGTCTGGATCTAGGCATTTCCTGGTTCTAACTGTTGCAGCTATCAAGAATCTGTCATCCTCCACCTGGCAAATCTTTCAATGTTTGATGGAAGGCTACATCTACTCTGACTTCCCTTTCTAAACCAAACAGCCCTATTCACTCTCGGCACACATGCTATCCCCTCACAGCCTGAAGCCTCTCTGCACGTGCTCTGAGATTGGCACTTCCCGCTAAAATAGTCTAAGTTTGAGCTGCCCCGTGAAGAGGCAGCATGTTTCCTTCGGTCTAGATTCACATAAGAGGAGCTTCTTCCAGACGCTCAAAACCCAGTCCCCAGAGCTTTGTGTTCCATTAATCGGAAGAGGTGCCAGACACCAGCATTTTTAAGAAGCTCACTGATTCCAAAGGGTATCAAGGTTGAGAATCATTGTCCTCCACCATATGTTAGCCACCTTGCCTCTGTCCCATTACTGCTGATTGAGTGTTTGACTCCTGCCCTTAAATCCCTCCTAATAAGGATCTGCTTTTTATACTCTAGCATATTCCTTCAGACTCTCAGCCTCTTTGGAATTTCAATACTGTTAATTCACTCTTTCATTACCTACCTGTCTTTTACCAAGCACTTTGTTTAACATGAAATCTCTGTCATTTCATTAAACTGTTGTATGTATCATCAAGATACAGCTTGGGTCAATGGTAAAATACTAAAGAATTTAAATGTGTTGAATATAGGTATTTTTAAGGTTGGCCTTTCTTTTAAAGTGGACTTGTCCCCCAGCTGAGAGGTATCGAAAAATGAGGCTGAAAAGATGGATCTATGCCTGGAAATCCCTGTTTTGTGACCCCAGACTTGCCTTTTAGTTAATAATTACAGCCACTTTGGCAAGAGCCCATTGCTGCTTTGGAACTGGCCTTGCAGCCTTGATTGCAGGACAGCTCTTTGTGCGACTCACGTTACCTCTAATGTGGCTGTCAGATCAAGATTAATGAAGCATCATTTATTGGGAACAGTCCATAAAGACCTGGGGGACTGCGATCAAATAGCATTTCGTTAGAGTTTACAGGAAGGTAGTGCTGAGCAGGGCACAGCACTAAGCCCTCTCTCTCTTCACATCCCAACTCTTCCAACAAAAGGAGAATTCCCAGAAGTGGCTGGCCTGAGCTGGTTTTAAAAGTGCCCCACTGTAATCCCATTTCCATGATCTCTTCTCACTGGGGTCGCACTTTGTATCTCATTCTTGAAGGAATCACACAAAGCATCTCCCAAACATTGTCTCAGGGATAGACTAATTGCTCTAATCTGGATTCCAGAAACTTTCTTGCATAAATTTTATTGTATGACTGCTGTTTTCCATCTTAATCGACGTCCTCACTTTCAGTCTGCGGGAAATAACCTCTCGTCATTCACAGACAGTAAGTGTGGGTAACCAGATGGGCTGGTTAACCCTGAAATGTGGTAGAAGGTCTGACCCAACAAGTCTTGGAAAAATCTGAAAGAGAAGGTTGAGTTTTCCATAACCTCTTAAGCAAAACACAAACACGGAGTCTTCTCTTCAAAATGCTACCTCTAGTCCAGACCAGATAATTCAAAGAAGATCCTCTCTTGTCAGGACCCTGGCGTCCCCTTCCTCTCATTGGGTGTTCTCTCTTTCCTGGCCCCATTCCCTAGAGGTCACTGAAGGAAGGAGGAGGAAGATGAGCACCCTGAGGTGCTGCGGGATTACTGTGCTGTTATTCCACCTCTGATTAGAAGCGATACGGAGCTTGAGGTGGAATGACCTGTGTTCTGGGAGCTCAGTCCCCACACCAGTCAACTAGTGGCTCTAGTTGCAACATCTAGAGCCACCTGAACGCCTCCTGCAAGCTCAGGCTCACTTTACTCTCAGGAACAAATCTCACCCCTTAACAGGGACTTATGCAATGTGTCTGTAGCTGGACCCACTACGTTTCAGCAACAGGATCTCCTTTGTAATGAAGACTATATTCCCTTTTAAGTATCTTAATCCCAGGTTTATTTCAATGGGACAGATTTTCTATCCAGTCTCCTAGAAGGGAACTTTTCTGGCCCTGATACCTACAGTTCCTGGAGCTGGGCAGCTACTACCTTTTATTCCTCGGGGACCCTCTTTCCTCCATGGCCTGTATCAGTCTCCTCGGTTATTGTGCTCTGCCTCTTACTGGAAGAGCTACTGAGTGCACTGGCTGGGCTTCACTGGTACCAGCCACTTTCTTATCTGGACTTTATTGTTTAACACAGTTTCATCTTGGCTGCACAATTTAGTCACAAGCAGAACATTTAAACATCTTGATGTCCAGGTTGCACTCCAAAATAATTAGATCAGAATATCTGGGGTGGTACCAGGGATCAGGATTATTTTTTTAAAGCTCCCCAGCTTCTCAGCCAAGTTGAGAATCACTTACTTCTAGCAGCTATCCAATCCCATTTCCCCAGCCCCAAGTGTCTAATCTCTGGATTGAGGCTGTTGTACAACCTCATACCTACTTCTCACATCCCTTTGCCTTGTTCCTGACCACTCACCACTGAGCATCTTGGATTCCAGACCTCCATTCTATTTGGATAGATGACAATACTAAGATGCGTAACTTTGGCCCCTAGCTTCTCACCTCACATGGCACCTGGTACTCCTGCCTAAGCATCCCCGCCCTACTTCTAACCACTCCAGTGAGGCTAGACTGAGGCCTGAAAGAAAACGATGTTCTCCCTTGAAAGTTCTGAAAGTACTTCAACCTGCATAAGTTTGTACAGTGATTTAGAAATATTATTTCTCAAATGCTTTTCCAAGACTGTTGCCCTTACTTAGAAAGAAAGGGATAGGTAAGATCTCAGGAGACTTGGGTTCACTTGTGGTTTTATGTCCAATATTACATGAGTATAAAATGAGATACTATATATGAAAATGTTTTGGAAAGTTAAACAATGATATTCAATGAAAATATTCCCATGGCACTAATTAACTTTAGTTATAAAAGTAACACCAAATTCACTTAACACACATCTGTTGGCTGTTCATGTTGGGCTGGGCACACAGCTGGGTTAGTACAATCCGTTTTAATAGTACCAGTCTAATTTACTGAGCATATTTTAATAATCTACTGTTGGAGCAGAAATCTGGTAAATGTCTAGAGTTACCACCTTCTGATTTATCTTCCCTACACATGACAGTTTTATATAATTTTCAAGGTTACATCAAATTTCCATTATGCATTTTCTACCAGCCCAGTACGCACAAACTCTACATCAAGCATTTGCGTAAACTACACATTTAAATAAAACTTCAGCTTTAGAAATATTAATTTTTTATTAAAATTTAATATTAAATATTTAAAATATATAAAATTTTCATTTTATCTAACGTTTAATATAATTTATGACTAAGGGGCATAACTGATCAGCAATGTGACTTAAAAAATAAGGGCAGCTTGCAATCTTTGTACAACTTGGTAATATTTCATTTATGGAAATTCTTCAGAATGTGCTAAACTGCATAGAATATGACTTGGTAGTACATTTTGTATCTGATTTTCTTTTCAGAACTAGAAAAATGCTAAAAGATTCATAGCAAAATATAAAATAAAAATAAATACTCTACCTGCTACATCAAAGTCCGGAAAATAATCTGGGCAGTGCTGTTCGGCGAGCACTCCAGCCGGTGTGTCATCCCAGCAGGACCATCCATCCCAGGTACGGTTGCAATACAGACCTGGCCATTTAGAAATAAATTATATTACAGTTGTCAAAAACTGTAGAATCCTCAGCAGTATTTAACAGTGCATAGACAGTTATTCTGGGACTCTCCACTTGGACATGGAAATATTAAAACAACAGTCGCAGCAGCAGCAAAATAAAGGTATTAACTTTTCCAAGTACTGGGCTTCCCTGGTGGCACAGCGGTTGATAATCCACCTGCCGATGCAGGGGACACGGGTTCATGCCCCGGTCCGGGAAGATCCCACATGTCGCGGAGCAGCTGGGCCCGTGAGCCGTGGCCACTGAGCCTGCGTGTCCGGAGCCTGTGCTCCACAACGGGAGAGGCCACAACAGTAAGAGGCCCGCGTACCACAAAACAAACAAACAAACAAAAAACTTTCCCGAGTACTAAGGAATTTCCTCTTTTTCTTTTTTGTAGGACATTCTCCATTTGTTCCTCAAAAGGCATATTTGTCATCTGTATGGACCCTTTCCTCCAAAATCTTTCCTTTAAAATATCTTCAGAAATGCTACGAAAAAACTCTTGTGAAAGTATATGCACTATTACCCCTGAATAAAAGGCTTTGGAACATTTGTAGCCTACTAACGATTAACCTTCAAAGGGGTTGCCTTAGGTAGTTCTATAGTTAGTCCAAGGGTGATGCACTTGTTCAGGAGATGCATTTGCAGCCAGTTAATGGGCTACATATAAAAACAGTCTTATTACTTTAGAATCACACCATTACTGACTAAAATAATGCTTAGTTTGATCATTTTATGTATTCTTCAACATTGGCTCCAAGTAGTTTCTCACTGCTTTCAAAAAGTAAATCTACTCTTGAAGGGGGAAACTTTTAGTGCAATTGTAAAAGTATCTATTTTTTCATACACCTTCTTATTGATACTAGTGTGAGGCTGGGGTCAGATTATGAGGTGTCTTAAATGCCATCCTAAGGAGTTTGGGTTTTTTTTTTTTTTCCTGTAGGTACGGTGGAACCACTGGGAAAGACACGAACAAATCTAGATTTTAGTGAGAATAAGAGGGTTTTTAAGGATAAGATTAACAAAGAGAGACAAACTAGGTGACTCTTGTAACAGTCCAGGTAAGAGATATTAAATGTCTAGGGCTTCCCTGGTGGCGCAGTGGTTGGGAGTCCGCCTGCCGATGCAGGGGACACGGGTTCGTGCCCCGGTCTGGGAAGATCCCACATGCCACGGAGCGGCTGGGCCCGTGAGCCATGGCCGCTGAGCCTGCGCGTCCGGAGCCTGTGCTCCACAACGGGAGAGGCCACAACAGTGAGAGGCCCGCGTACCGCAAAAAAAATAAAAAAATTAAAAAAAAAAAAAGATATTAAATGTCTAAAATAAGGCACTATGAGTGTATTTAGGAATAGTAATGAAATGTAATTAACGGGGTGTGGATGTAAAACAGGAAAATACAAGGATGACTCATAAATATTAATCCTGAGTAAATGGCTCAGTGGTGGTGTCACATACAGAAATGAGAATCCAGGAGGGATGAGTTTATGAGTAAGGTAATGGTGGGATTTGAAAATATTGTACTTGTGCAATGGCCAAGTGGAAATGTGTAGTAAATGTATGGGAGATGGACGGAGAGGATTAGGTGAAAGAATAACTGCATTTAAGGTGTTTCATTGCATAGAAGTCTGGTGTAAATTCTCAATTTCAAATAAAGGAATACTTTTTGTTTGAAAAAAATTAAATCTACCCTAAAACATAAAGCTATTCAAAAGAATGAGCTTCAGGCTTCTAAGGCAGTTCTCAAAAAAAAATAAAAGTTTTAAATAATGATCGTAGCACAAAAGTTCATCCTCCCAAGATGAAAAAAAAAAAAAAGTTTTAAATAATGATCGTAGCACAAAAGTTCATCCTCCCAAGGTGACTAAGACCAAAGCGAAGGAGACTGCACTCACTCCATTTCTGAAAATATCAATTTTGTGTTTCTGTCGTTTCACTTAGCTTCAGAGAAAGGGTTTCTTCTTTGGGCAGAGTTACATATAATGCCTTTTCAGGTTCTTAAACACTGAAACCAATGCAGACAGAAGAATGACATGTGTCTTTCAATTGACCCACTTTTTTGTTTGAAGGAAAATGCTAAAAATAGGAACTACAAATTAAAACCTTAACTGTTTGATGGCAAACCATCTGTAGTAAATAGAATATATTCAACTAATTTTCCCCCTAGGAAGCAGTGTTTTCTTAGAATACAGGAGGGTGCAAAAGATCTTGTTAGGTCTTTTCAAGTGCTTTAGGGGTCAGGGGAGAGAATTTAAATGAATGTAGCAATGCTTTGTCATCACATCCTCTTTTGTTTTCCCCTGGGCCTTCTGTAGCTAATAGAATATGCTTGGCGCTAAGAATATCTGCGCGGTCACACAGAGCATTCTAGAGAAGGTGATAGATAAACAATGTCCGCCTAGGAGATATCTTTTTCTAATTCCTCTGGGAACCGGGGGTAGAAAAGGAGAAGCATTAGCATGAGTTGCCACCCAATTGACAGATAAGGGAAGATACTACCTAATTAACCCAAGCAAGACAGAGTTTTGATAGGCTCTGCCTCAGGCTAATTCTCGGCCCACTATTTTCCAACTCTCTTCCTGTCCTTCTCTACTTCCTCTCCCTCACATAGTCCTATATTGCTCCTGCTTGCCATGGGTGATTACTGGGCTATTGTAGTAATTTTGTCGTAAATGCAGATATTCGCCAAAAAGCAGTCAGGTGAACTTGAGTAAAGAAACTAGGCATGTCTGCTTTCATACCACGGTATGAAAGCCACTGTTAAAACTATTGGCATATTAAATTAAAATTAGTCAACACATATTTACCCACAGAAGAAAATAAGCTTTTCCTGATGTTTGAAACACACATTCACATACGTCTTTCCTTTTACCTTCCCCTTGATAAGGGGGTAACTTTTGCATTCTTGATGGTTTTTCTGTTTTTTGTTTTTTACCTTCTCCTTGGTATGGGGGTAACTTTTGCATTCGGTCATAGCATCTGTGCTGTGCCTCCAACAGTCTCTGCTTTCCTAAAAGGTAGAGAAATGGCTCCGGCTCTATTGTTGGAGGGTGGGTGACCTCTGAAGCGGCAGGAAGAACTGGAATTGGGCGCTGTATTAGAAAGGAAACTGAGTTACTTATGGGGAGCAGAGATGGGTGAATACATAATGAAACAACCAAAAAGTATGAAAACATTTCTTTTCCCTCTGTAAGCAACAATTATGCATGGTCTCCACGTGGAATATTTTTGCTTTATAATTAAAAAGTGTATTTACATTTCATCTATAAATTCTACCTAAAATTTTCCTGTTTGCCTTCATTCTATTCACTCTTGAAAATGTATAGCACCCACACAAACTCATGCACCTCTTTACAAGATTGTTTTAATTTTATCAGTGTAAAGTTTAGAAGTAAACAAAGCAAATAACCTGATTTCCAAAATATGAATATTAAATCAACTTCGCTTTGTTTGGAACTCCTAAGAATCACAAATCATGTTATTTAAAGTAGCTATATTAGTGCAATAAATACATTTTAATTGGATTATTTCAGCTGATTTGCTTGTACTTAGATTGCACACACTGCCAAAAGTTTACCCCATTTATTCCATAGAATAAAATCTGTTCTTCTGAAACAGTCTGCTTTAGATAATTGGCCTTAATCTCTTTAAATTGGTTTCATCAGCAGATGACCTATACAAGGTATCATTTTCACTGCTGAAAAATCAATGTAAATCTTAAATATTTCTTAGAGCTTTTGAATTTTCAGTACAGACTGACATTAGATTTGTCAGTCTGTTTTCACTACCATCATAGGTCCCATTAATCTAAGTTGTGTGTGTGTGTGAATGTATCTGAAAAGATGAATGTCTGACAAATCGTCTTAAGATGTGTTTAGATAGATTTCAATTTCTTTTGTGGCTCTGATGTTTTTAGTAGTGCTTGAATCTGATTTTTTTATATCCATGTTCTGTATAGAGTTTTTTGGAAAAGACTTGCAAGCTTCAGCCTGCATTGACTTTTTCTGAAGTTAGAAATTCTCCTTGCTTTCTATTACACCTGTTGAAACACTTTTAATTGGCCTTATTCTGTTTAAATTATTCTAAGACTGAAGTTTCCCCAATGTACTGATAGCAGAAATAGTGTTAGGTACCTTTCTCTATTCTCCACAGTCTGTAAAATAAACATCTTTATTAAGTTGACCTGTATACCCCAGGATATTCATGTTAAAGCCTGTTTTCCAGTGTATCTCATTGTGTAGACAAGGCATCCTGTCCTATGAGACAGCCTATCACTAAAGGCTAAACTGTACAGAGCACTAAACAATAAAAATTCAGAGTAGAGAGAGAGCAGGGGCAAGAATAGTTGGGAATGACTACAGATACAAGGTAGAAATTGAATTGGATCTTGAGTATATGTACTGTCGCATAGGCAGAGAGGAGAGGGAAGGCTTTGTGGATGGCAGGAAAGGTATGCAGGTAAGTCCAGAGGAAGGAAATTGTATGTGTGAAACACTGTACTGAAACCATACTGCCTGGAGGGGAGCATATTTGAGGGTAAGATATGAAATCAAGGAAAATCAGATAATACAGGGCCCTGTGAGAATGAATACAAAATGTCTGGGACATGAAAGGCTCAATATATTTTAGCAAATATTTTAAAAACATGATGAAATAAAGCCGTCTTGCAGTTTTTTGATCAGTGAAGGTTGCAAAAGGAAAATGTTAATAAAATTCATGTGGTAGGCATCAGATGTCCACAGATTAGTGCTGGGGAGGCCAGCCAGGCAGCTGAAGGCATGGACTAGGTCACCTTAAGATGGAACAAGAAAGAGCAACTCAGCACTTTCTCAAATAATAAAAGCACCGAGGTATATCTGAACATAAGGAATGGAGAACAGTAAGAGTCAAATAGCCCAGATATTTTAGCCTATATGACTAGAAAAAGAAATGGTAGCGTCCTGAGAAAGAGAAGACATTAAGAAAGGAAAACCTTACTCGAGGGAGAAGGTAAGTTCTCTTTTGGACTAGATTTGGAGGTGCCAGCAAGTCATCTGAGTAGAAATCACTTGCAAACAGAAGAGGGTGAATACTTCTTGTTATAACATTACTTTTATAACTAGATGAATACTTATTGTAAATATATTTGACACTACTCTGTTAGGATTATTTCTAATTTTAATGCCTCTAGAATTTGTGACAAGAAATTAATGAACCGACAAAGATTATTAAAGGTGTACAAATCCTTTACCAATGTAGCTGAACAACATTATGCTGTAATATGATGACCCCTTTGCCACTGGTTTTAAGGTCAGTCAGTGAGCAAAGTCATTGAACTTAATGAGCCAAGTATTGAGCTAGAGGCTGAGGATACGGTGCTGAGTAAAACAAGCACAGAACCTGCCCTCGTGGAACTTACAGTCCAGCAAGAAAGACCAACACTATAAATATTTCCAGACACCAGAAACTGTGAAAGGTAAAGAATTATTAATCGTTAAATGCTCAGATATTCCATTAGGAATTGAGAGATGGTTTGGGAGTAAGGAAAAGTATTTTGACGAGATTTCATGTAAAAGCTTCTTTTTGGATTTTATTAGCCTATATTTGTTTGAATGTGTGTTTTAATAATTTGACTAAAGATCATGTAACCATGATCTTTGATTACAGTGTCCTCACAATAAGATACAAATGATTGGTTCAGCTTATGTATCTATTTGATTCTTTGTGGCTCTATTCTTAGAATCTTGAGTTGATATGAAAATCATCATTTGATATTATTTCTGGGTCATTTTCCCCACCATCTTCAAATCAAATTAGAAGATGTAATATGTTATATATAAATCTTTTCTGTCACTTATTAGATATTTTAGACATTAGGAACTACTTTGCTTAAGTTTGACATTCTTTCCAGAAGTAACATTCTGAATTTTTTTTTGTGGTACGCGGGCCTCTCACTGTTGTGGCCCCTCCCGTTGCGGAGCACAGGCTCCGGGCGCACAGGCTCAGCGGCCATGGCTCACGGGCCTAGCTGCTCCACAGCACGTGGGATCTTCCTGGACCGGGGCACGAACCCATGTCCCCTGCATCGGCAGGCGGACTCTCAACCACTGCACCACCAGGGAAGTCCCTGAATTCTACTTTTAAATGGACTGAGCAACCAAGTAAATGTTCCTGTGTTAGCTGGAAATTCATGGAGGCCATGGGGAGGCAGTATGTGCAAGAATAGCCAAGTGGAAACCCTATACCTGTATTTTCAATGACAACATTTTTTGGTTTAATGCAGTTTTAACACCAGCAATAGCGGAGATATGACCATCTCAAAAAGTAGGTGTAGTTCATGTAGACGACAGTAGGTAGCATCGATCTATCATTCCTCCAATGTTGAAACAAAACTCCAGTGAACTTCCCATAGCCTGGTCCAGCGGAGATTGTTTCAACACTGAGGGAATGAGGAATCAGAACTTCTGCCCTTAGAAGAGCCATAATAATCTGAGGCCGCTCCTGGTCTGGTTCATGTTTGAGCATTGACGGTGCAATTTTTCCAGTGGTAGCTGAATGTTTCAGTGATTTTCTTCGGAAAATAACATATATATTGAGGCATTCTGTTATATACGTATATAACATACAGATATATGTAGATATAAATATATAGCCATTACATCTATATAATTCTGATCATGGAATGACTACTGCTTAAAATAACATGTAAATTTCATAAAGTTCATTGATCATTAACTTTATGCTGATTTCATACAGTTAAAAATAGCTAGTGAGGTGGTATAATTCTCAGCAGTAAAGAGGTAAAACAGAAGCAGTAGTGATTAAACCACCAAGCAATGTGAAAAACAATATTCCACTTAACATAAGTGTTATGTTTAGTCTATGTATTTGTGGAATGTAAATATATAATTTTATGCTCACATGAAGCTAGAAATGAGACATTAAGGGCATGTTGCTTTTCTGAATAAAGACTGAAATTCAAAGTTTTGCATTCAAGCCATCTTGCATGATTCTTCCAAAATCAAAAACCACCTCTTAATTGTTGTCCTATGTAGCAGTTTAGCCGCCGCATATGTGATGTCACTCCTAAAGGTTCCAGTAGATGGCGCCACACATACGACCACCAAGCTGCCACTGACAGCTGTAGTCCGCAGCCGAAACATCAGGGTTCTTTCAGTTAATACCTTGAGTGCCTCCTACATTCCAGGCACTGTTCTAGGTTCTGAAGATTCAGCAGTGAACAAAACTGGCAAGGTCCCTGCCCTCATGGAGCTTACATTCTAGAAAGTTGCATCCACACTAATCATGGGGTCCAGAGGTAAAGCAATCTGTTTAAGCAATTCCTACTTTGATGTAAGACCATCAGCCTCCTTGTGTGTTACAGGTGATTTCTAGAAGTACAGAGACAGAACAAGTAGAGAGCTGTTCTGTGTAGAACTTTAAGGAATGGTCCAAACCTACTGAATGTGGGGATCCATGCTACTGGATTGAAGGGAGACATTCCTATTGATTGCCACAGACAGAACTGCTCTAACAGGACTATGAATCCAGAATCCACAAGCTGATATAAACAACTTTCCATGTCACCATTCTTAATAATGATAATGTCTATGTTTAGATTATTTGTAGCTTTCAGTTACTCGTACCTTTCAAAATAACAAAGGATAAAATAGAGCTTTGTAAAGTGTTGGCCCTGCTTCTTCCAGGTAGATGCCTGGTTGGTGTCCTATGTACTTTCTACCTGAGCATTATATAAACAAAACTGTATATTATCATAAATTCAACACAAATAGGGGAATACAGCTAAGTGAACAACAAAATAAAGTAGGTTCTTCTGAGAAGCATTATGTCTTCAGCATTGTCGTCATCATCATCACTACCATCTTTTTAGTACTAAGTGCCAAGCACTGTTCTAAGCCTATCTTATTACTGCAGGTAAGAGAAAGTGAGTGGGTAGTTTTGGCAAAAGTAGATGAGGCTAATGGAATGTGGTGACACACACTGATAGTTTTTAAAGGCCATTTGGAAATCAGGTTGGTAGAATTCAATAAATATATTGGTAGTGGTTAATTATGTATCTAAGAAGTGACATTTTAGAATAATTAAAGTCAACGTCATTTAAAAATTTCCATTTCTCTAGAGAGCAATGTGGAACATAATGAGTGTTTTAGAAGGAAACTGATGTATCAAATTTTTTATGGACAAATCCAATAGGTAATCCAAACACAGACAGAAGCCAAATTTGTTACAGTGAAAGAACACAAAGCTATTTAAGTACCCTATGCAATCATGTTTGCTAGTAAAAAAAAAAAAAAAAAAAATGCCCACAAACCATAAGACACCTGTCATGCTCATGCAAATATATGAAATTCTTTCAGTCTTTGAATTTTAAAATATATTAGGTAAGAGTTTTGAAAAGTGACCTTTTTTTTTTAAACATACCAAAAGTTATATAGTCTTTGTAAAAAACAAAACAAAAAATGTTGACTAGATAAAACTCAAACTTTCTTATATCTAGTAGTTACTTTCATTTCTTCTATGTCTAGTTATATACTTTATGAAATAAAATTTAAAAATATTTACATATAGTTGATCACATAGGATTTCATTTGAGATGAATAATATCAGTATGAATATACCAATATTTCTGCATCTATAGAATATGACATAAGGCTTAGACATTTACATATGAAATAAAATATTCCAGTAGTTTCTACAATATTCTTGTTTAAAATTTCGAACAGCATGAAGGTACCTACATCTCCAAGTACTGGATTACTTTTAGGAAATTATACTGTACTTTATCTGAAGATTAAAATAACATGACACTCTTACATAATAAAATAAACTATCCTCATTCAAACAGGTACAGAAGGGCTGCATTAGCAATCATTCCCATAAACTTTGACGTATAACATTACAAAATGTAAATTCCCTTAAAATTAACATGTATGAAATGTTAGTAATAGTTTTCCTTGAATAATATTAAGAGGAAATTTGTTAACAAAACATTAAAGAAAATTATAGTTTGGTTTTTGGAGAACAATGTCTACCCTTGCAAATGCCCAATCATAACCATACTACTTCAGCATTCTTGATTAACATAGCTTAAAATAACTTTGTTTCACTTACATTCAGAAAGACGAAGAGGGTCAAGCACCAGCGTGTAAGTGTGAACTTCATTCTGGGTTTTTGAAGACGGTCTTCGAAGACCTAGAAAAATATAAAAGTAACAAAGACATTTAAATTAATATAGCTCTAATATTGACTGTGGCTTTTTCTTGCCTATTTGACTTGAAGATCAATATCCAAAGACACCCTAAATACAATCCATGTAAGTACAGTAAGCTTGTGAGGCAAATGCAGCAGCATGTTCCATTTCCCTTCCTCTCAGCCAGGAACACTTGTCTGGCTGTTGTCTAAAGTTCTCCCATTAAGGAATTCTGGAGCCCCCTTAACATATCAGTACATAAATAAAAGATTCTGAGAAATCAAGAGCAATCAATGTGGACTTCAATTAACACATGGTATCAAAAGAACTACTGAAAATTTTCAATGGAAACATCCACAAAAGGGTCACCTCAATGGACACGAACAAATAAAACCTGTGCTTTGTAAAGGATTAACAGCTATGCCTTCCAGATAATCAAAAGCCAACTTTTAAGTAGTCTTATTTGCAGCCTTGAGTATTTTTCTTTCCTACAAATTCTTCAAGCGTCAAGTTGCTATTAAGAATAAATTTATTCCATAGTAAGGCTTGTTTGTTCCCCAAGAGGTCACCAGTACTACTCAAGAGTGCAACAGTCAGAAACAGGCTGCTTTGTCACAAATAAGAGTTTTTTTGTTACTCTGCAGGTAATTTTACACAAGGAAAAATAAAGGGGTGAAAAAATTTTTAAATATATACATTTAATCAGTGGGATTTGTGGGAAAACTATTTCAACTAGGGGCGAGTGGTTATCATTGCATCTAACACTCTACTCATTGTACCACTTTTAGGTTTTACATATTCGGCTACGTTTGAGTTAGTATCTACACTGTATGCCTGTTGGGCTGCACCTTGCAGGCCTGCGAGCCTTGAGACCAAAGAAATGGCGTGGAGACAGCGGTGGAAACATCCATGGGTTACTGGAGAGGGTATCTTAAGCAAAAGGTCCTGGAGCAATATCCCACGTTTTACAGCAGAAGGCAGGCAGGACATGACAGCAAGCTTTGCAACTTGTGGGAGAAGGAGGCTATCATTTATAAGGGGAATTGACATCAGGTTGGCTCAGTTACCAGGGGAACCTGAGCAGCTGGGGCAGGGAGCAAACACATAGGCAGGTACTATTTAAGCTCTATAATTAAGAGGATTGGAGTCACCTGAGAGAAGCAGAGCCTGGTCGAGCAGGGGATGTACAGAGAGCAAGGGAGCAGCCATCTTGAATGGCCTGACAACATGCTTCACTCCTACACACCCTGCAGGACCCTTACAATCTTGATCTGCACCTTTTCCGTGATATCCCTGGGGTCAGGTATACAGAGGCACACACCAACCAAATACCACATGTGCAACAGACACCAGCGGCTAAAGAGTATCATGAGTCCCAGAGGTGGGCAAACTTTGGAGCCAGGTGCTTATCAGGTCGATTTTTCACGGAAGTCCAGATGAGGATGACAATGTCCTCTCACGACAGGGACACAATCAAACTCATTTCACAGTGAGGCCACCACTGTCACCCAGTCCACAGATTCCCTCTACTTAGACTAAGGAGGGAAGGCAAGATATTTAACAGGCACAATACAGGGGAGATCATGACTATGAAGCAAAATACAAGCAGTAAGAGCACGCTGAGATCACATTGCCCTGCTTGTGGTTTTTGTCCTGGCCTGCAGTACCACACCACCTCTCCATCCTCAGTCCCCACAGCCAGTGCCGAATACTGGAGAGGTGTGTAGCAACGGGCCACAGGGTTAATATGATGGTGCCTTTCTCCAGTAGGGAGCCTGGATTAATTACCTTAGTAGTTTTAGGTGGGGCTGGGTAGAAGACAGGTGAGATCTATAAATCCCTTTCTAACTCTCTTCCCCACAAGGCAGCAAAGCCAAACCACTGGGGACTTACCTGCCAGTCCTAGGGTCATTTATGATGTGTCCCCCTGGGGGTAGATCCTGTATCAAGGGCAAAAGCAAGTTATTGTCCTAACCGACCGTTTGGCAGCAGTCGTTATGTGGTCGACAGTTGAACTTGGATTGTGTTGACTAGTTGCTTCTGGGTTAATAGGGCGTCAGCACTGGTACGATTGCTCCTGGGACATGTCATGTTGGAAGAGAGTTTTCTGTGTCAGTTGCTGAGTAGTCCCTTCATCCTTTCAATTAGCCCGGCAGCACAGGGGCTGTGGGGCAGGGGGAAATGTCAGCGTACGGTATTTGTTTTGGCCCATTCCTGAACTTCATGACCAGTAAACTAGGGTTTGTTTTTTTTTTTTCTGGCCGCGTTGGGTCTTCATTGCTGCACGCAGGCTTTTCTCTGGTTGCGGCAAGCGGGGGCTACTCTTCGTTGCGGTGCGCGGGCTTCTCATCCCAATGGCTTCTCTTGTTGCGGAGCACGGGCTCTAGGTGCGCAAGCTTCAGTTGTGGCACACGGGCTTAGTTGCTCCGTGGCATGTGGGATCTTCCCGGACCAGGGCTCGAACCCGTGTCCCCTGCATTGGCAGGTGGATTCTTAACCACTGTGCCACCAGGGAAGCCCCTAAAGTGGGGTGTTTTGCATTTACTCTACGACTCCGTAGACCTCGAGTAATGGCTTCCACCTGTTGTAACGTGCTGTAGACTGCACACAGCTGTTGTTCCAAGAAACAATACTGTTGCTCTGCCCCCTTCCACAGCTAGACCAGAAGCCAAGGACATTCTGCTGTTGCCACAGGCCCCAGCCAGACCCTCTGGTGAACTGGCCACCTCCAACTGACAAGCCTGTCCTAACACCCCTAAAGCCTGTGTCTGTAGTTGTTTAGGGGTGGCGGGTCGGGGGGTATGCTTGTCTTACCTGACCAGCTAACATGCAAGTATTTGATAGATAATCCAGGTTCTTACACTTTGTCCGTATTCACCAGCCATCTCTATGCAGTCAGATGAGCCACAAGCACGGGGCTACTACTTTCACACCGGAGGAAGGCTCTAAGGTTAACAGGATGTCATCAGTACGACGGAAGAGAAAGACATCTCCCATGGCAGTCAGCTGCCACAGAGCCCCACATGCTAGCGGACGGCCTCCTCAGGATCACCTCTGCAACTTTCCATACCCCAGCCTTATTTTCCGACATCTCGGCGCTCTCGGGAGTTTTTTCGGCCTCCTGGTTGGCTCACCAGTTGTTGGGCTGCACTTCGCAGGCGTGCAAGCCTCATGGTTGCCCAGCCTTGGGACCAAAGAGCCTGGAGACAGCAACAGAGACTCAGTGGTTTATTAGACCGGGACTCTTAAGCAAAAGGTCCTGGAGCGACACCGCACTGTTTACAGCAGAGGGCAGGCAGGTCGTGATAGCGTCCTTCACTACTGGGCGGGGCGGGGCAGAGAAAAGAGAAAGGAGAGAAAGAGGCTACCATTTATAGGGGAACTGACGTCATGTTGGCTCAGTTACCAGGGAAATCAGCAGCTGGGGCAGGGGGTGAGCACGTAGGCAGTTACTAATTAGGCCCTATAATTAAGGGGATTGGATATTCATGTGAGAGAAGCAGACTGGTGGAGCAGGAGATGTACAGAGAGCAAGAAAACAACCATCTTGAGTGGCCTAACCATACAGTGCCTAATATACTCGTCCCCAAGAGTAAATTGTATTCAATTTACATATTCGCATGCCAGGAAATTGAGAAAGTATAATTTTCAAGTGTCATCTTATATGCTGATCATTACCCCTTGTTTCTGACACTTCAAGCCCACTAGTAAGTTGAAAACACATACAGGTATTGACAGTTGAGGCATTACAAGGGATGCAAATATGGGTGAGACGGGTGAGATGTGGTTTCAGTACAAGAAACTGAGCACGGTGGGGGGATGGGGGCAGGGTGCAATATGAATGATGTAAGACATGTGCTAAAATAACTATAATACAGCCTGGGTAAAAAGTTCAATAAAATCGCACAAATACAGAGTTTCATAAAGGATCATTTCTGATTGGGGGAACAAGAGAAGGATTTGTATTTTGACCTAAAATTTGAGAACTGAATAGGGTTTTAAAAAACAAAGACCTACATAGGCAGAGAAAGCAGATTAAAAACAAGATGCGGAGATAGAAAAATTTAGGGGTAGCCAAAGAAAAAGGAATGCAAAACTTTAATTTAGCTGGAGCTTAGAGCTTCTCAGGAAGTGAAAATAAGGGTAGAAAAGTAGGTTTTGAGTGCCTAGAAAATTTATTACCCAAACTACCTTTTGGCACTTTGTGTGCCTGCCACTCATTTCCATCTATGTATGTACAGAACTTAACAACCTAGCCTGATGTGAAAACTCTTTCAGAAAAGGATTATGTTTTAGCTATCTATATATCTCTGGCACTTCACACAATCACTCACACATGATTATTATTTTTGCTAATAATGGTGGTTTGTGGTCTGATGAATTCTAGGAAGCATAGAACTCTGTTGAATGTATTATTTTTCCCTTTTTGATTCCTTGTATTCCCATGTCAGTGACTTCCACAATTATCCATGAACTGTCCAAATAGGAAACCAGGGATGGTCCTTGATTCCACCCACTTCCTTATACCTGACATCTAGTCTCCAAGACTCCTGTTCTATCAGCCTTTGGTATCTTGTTAAAGTGTTCACCCTTCTCCACCTCCTTAGTTCAGAGCTCCATCTTTCTCATCAGGACCCTAGCAACAGCCTCATGACCAGTTTCTCTACTTCAAGTCTCCATCCCTCCAACCCATTTCCTATAACAAAATGAGTGTAATTGTATCTTCCTTTAGTGATTGCCTCCAAACTTTAAGTAAATGCATAAAACCCTTGGCTAGGAATGTAGTAATACAGGGCCCCCTTTAGCAACAAGCACCAATATGATCATGGAGGGAAATAAAAAGGGAGAAATTAAAGTTGTCTCCTAGATTGCTAGCTTCAGTACAAGGACAGATAATGAAGGAATTCAACAAGGGGAAGTAGGTGGAAGAGGAGGAGCTCTTCTCCCTTAATTGGGAATATTATTATCTGAGTACTGGATGAGACTTATTTCCTGATGTGAAAGGTAGGACTTTTGAAGTGTTCACATACCTGTGAAATTGGTACAGCTTTCCTTAGTTAGATCCTACTTTTTAAGAAGGAAATCATAGACATACGATGGATTTCTAAGGGTCTGTTGAGTATGATAGTCCTAGGATTTCATCCCTGAGAGAAGCAGGATGTATGGAACATTACAGGTGTAAGAATTAAAAACCAGATCTGTTCTTCCCATGAAAGTCCTGCTCATTAATTCCAAATGTGAGAGCTAAGCACAGTGAGAAGCCAGCTTCTCTATGAAGGTGAATAGGGGGCGATCAGGCAGTTAATTTGGCTTATTCTATCTATGTCACATATGTGATGTCATTTGATATTTTATAAAGTATCAGTTGCTTGGTTTTGAGTAAACGGTATCATTACAATGCGGAGCAATAGCAGTGGGAGACTTGTCACCCTTAAGGTGAGTGGAGCTGCGTAGTCATCTTGGCGTAGGAAAGGGGAGGTCCAGGCTTTCAAAGCCCCACATACCGTGTTTACATTTGTACCATGAACAACTAAGGTGAATGAAAATGGATCTGAGACTGAACGCTTGGAAATGAGAGGTTTTGCCAAGAAACAAAGTCCTTTCTTTTTTCCTATTAATTGAAGAGGTCTGTAATTTTAAATGGTCTTGCATTATTTTGAACTCTTAACAAATTCCTCATGTGTAACATTATAGTATATCTGGGCTGTACTGCACCTGCCTCTAGTTAGAAAATTTCACCTGTACTTGTCCAGGGTTAAACAGTACCTTGTAGATATGCCTCTCTTTGAGAAAAGTGTTTTTTAAACAATATTTATTTATTTATTATTTATTTATTTATCTTGGCTGTGCTGGGTCTTAGCTGCAGCACACGGGATTTTTGTTGCGGTGTTTCGTGGTGATTTGTGAGGATAGGAGAAAGAACGCATAGGTAGAGCTGTGAAGAAAGACAGGGCTTTAAGAATTTAAGGGAGATAAACAAGGCAAAAACAAAGTAGAACCAGAATAAGCAATGAAGTAATTCACCTTCTCTAGGATTCTTCAAAGAAAGGGAAAAAAGAGTGAAGAAAGTTAATAAGAGTAACAGCGGTGGAAAACCCAAAAATGAATTAACAGAGCCCTAATATTAGCTGAACAGATGATTAAAGGATGGGTAGGTTGCAGGGTGGAATCTAGAGAAAGACAAATGTGGAATTTTTGATAGGCAGGAATTTTCTAATTCAGTTTTTTAGAAGTTAGAAATGTTCCAACTTTCTAAGCTTAGAAAGTTGAACCTGGACCCAGGTAGAAAAGGACAAAATCAGGCAAACAGTAGCTAATGGAGATAAAAATGCAACTTAGAAACTTTCAAATTGTAATGGGAACAGGTGAGACAGAGAACTTGTGATTAGATAGTCATATGGTACACCTGGAAGATGGCTCCAAGAAAACCAGAACAGAGCTTAACTTTGACATCAGATTATCTACTTGCTTCTTGATGTTTCTCCTATTTCTTCTCTACAACAAGGACATTGTTTCGTCTTGTAACCCTAGAGCCTAGAAAAGAGTCTGGAACATAGTAAATGGTCAGTAAATATTGGTTGCTTTGTTTAAGGGATGAATTAGGGTCAGAATTTGGTAAGGCAGGGAGGATTATTCTTTACCCAAAGAGCCCTAATTATGGAGCCAAGAGCTTCTTATTTCGGCTTCTGCTTTTATTATTTCTTTAGTTTTGGGCAAAAAGCTTCACTTCTATGCCAGTTTCATACCGATTCCGTATCCATATCCTCCTTGAATAGGAGAAGAATACACTTCCATATGTAAAGCAAATGGACCCCCCTGGATCTGTCTCAGTAGTTTAGCTACTTAGGGCAGTGGCTTCCAAAGTGTCTTTTAACCACTTTTTTTTTTAAAAAAAAAACAAAAGCTCTTGTGGAAGCCCACATATAAGCCAGATGGACGTGGAATCTAAACACCTGATTGGGGAGCCTGGTTTAGAATAGAGAAATAAGGTAACCTTGGACAGTGAGTGGTTCAGTCACTGAATGGGACAACAGAACATGCATTGCCCTGAATCCACAAATGAGCGCCCATCACTCATCTCATCTCTAGAAAATTGTATCCCTGTGTTGCAGGGGTGTGCTGGTTAGTGGAAAACACTCCTCCAGTGAATAAATAGCATCTAAATCCCTAATACAATGATGGTGATTAAATAGACTACTCTTCATTTAAAGAGAATAGATTTCCTTGGAAAGTAAAGTTACATTATTTTTATTTTGGGGGAAAAATATGAAACGCCAGTGTCTGAAAATAATGTGTCTATTCTCATAGATCAGCATTTCCAAAAGTGTACTCCATAGAATAGTGGGAATCCCATGAGAAGCAGCATAAAATAAAGTTTCCATGGCCAAAGAAGTTTAGGAAACTAAGCGTTTCCTATATTCCTCTTAGAGATGTACCAGAGACATTAGCACTTTAAAGTGTCTAATTTTCCTGTACCAAAAACACTAGTCTGACTTTAACTCTTCACTCTCCAAACCTGTTTGACCATGAAAAACATTGTTAATAATAACAATTATTGATCCATGGACAGAATATACTTTGGAAAATGCTCTTTTGGCTCAATGGCAATTTCTAACCCACCATAGTCAATTAAGCCTGCAAGCCATGAGAAAGAGCTGCCCTTTTACTTAAAATTTTCTTTTTTTCTTCTCCATGGAGCAAAAGTGGAATTTCTGAGGACTTAAATATTCCCCAGCCTTGGTACAAAGCCCAAAGCTATAAAAGGCATCTCAGAGGCAATTGCTCCTTTGGAACATTATTTGTCAAGAACCTCTTCTTTACTTCTCTGGCTATGGGAACAAGGAGTAGGATGAGGGGTGCGGGCAAAGAGTAGAAAAGAGGAGGAAGGCATTGCTTATCTAAAAACAGCTGTGGCATTCTGTCCCCCAAGGCCTAGAGCCTGTTTCAGATTTGAAATTTGGCATTTCTTTTGAGGACAACTCGATTTAATATGGTCCTGTAGATACAATCCAAGTGAGTAGGTAAGTGAATTTTGTGGAACCCTGGAACCACAGGCTAGGATGGTTTGCTGCCTTACCAGTGCCTTCTGTTTGGACAACTCCTTGATTATATAACCTACTAGAAAATCATTCTTCACTAGTACAGGAACTAATTTGCCAAGGCATAATGTGGTCATAACTCCAATCTATGAGGCTACATTAAGCAAAACAGAGTGCCTTACTGCTGCTCATTATGAGTTTAAAATCCCATCTAAATCCAGGCTCCTAGTTTAGCTGGTAAAAACTGTCACCCTCTGAATAGGGAAGCTTTTTTTGGTAAATAGGTTGGCACACAATGTAAAAGGAAGAATCTAGATGAGAAGTGAAGCAGAATAAAAATGATGCCATATTGAAAAAAATTAAGACTTTTTCTTTCACTCACATCAATGACCTGACATAGTAAGTGCTCAACATTTATTGACTGACACAGAGATCATCTCTAAGCAGCCAGCTAGGCAACATTAATAAACAGAGAGATCTTGGAGAAATCTTCAGAATCTTGTGCAGTTCAGAAGTGTGCCACTACTCAAATGGATATTATTAATGGATAATTAGATAAAATTTGGCCAGTTAAAATTAATTTAAGGGAAGGGCACCGTAATCTCGTGGATACTTTCTAGTACTGGATCTCCAGTAGCAGCCGTGAGAGGGAAAAGGGAGACAGAAACTGATTGGTTTAATTAAATTTAATTAAAAATACATCATGAACTTATTACATGTGCTTTAATGCCATCTCAAGATAAAGTTTAATTTCAATATGTGAGAGGTTGGGAGAAAAACAATTCAGTCTAAAGGGTCAGTATGAACAAAGACGAGGATGCGGGAATCACGGAATATATTGAAGAAGCTCTCAGTGGGTTGTTTCCAAACTCCACATTCTTATTCCTTACACATACACTGCCGTATAACAAGAAAGAAGTAAACTCAGTTTTGGACAAATGGAATTTGAATTGTCAGCGGGGTCTTCTATTTGGAGACCCTAAAATGCACCTGATTGTTATTCGCATCTTCATATGTTCTTTATAAGCACTTCTGTTGAGATCAGCAATGACAGATATGGGAAGAGGAGTCAGTGAAGTGTAATGGAAAAAAAAATACTGGGCTAAGGAATAAGGGCTCTATACTCCAATCCTAGACCCACCTCAAACTCACTACGTGACACTTAAGCACATTACTGAACCTTTCTGGACATCAATATAAAATTAGACAATTGGATCATAATTAAGAGCTTTTCTTACTCCAATACTGGCTCTGAGTTGCAATAAAATAAAAAACGTTTTTTGCCAACAGAGATAGCATAATAATTAGATAAATATTGGGTCTATTTGATCCTTCAATAGAAAATTAATATAAACAGCATTTTCCACATTGTGTTCTCTAAAATATCCCTGTGACCACTTATTTAATAACTCATAAATAAAAGGAAGGAATAGTTCACTGGGAAAAGGTTTGAGAAATGTGAAATACCATGTGCTCTTTTCTGGAAAAGTTTTATGTTTATGTTAGGATATTAAAGGTTCTGAGAAGTCCTGCAACAATGGATCCTTTAAAATTCATTTAAATTAGCTGTTGTTACTAATTATATCTACCAATAATAATGTGCTATCAATACTCAAGGAATGAAAAGGCAAGCTTGGCTAATAGCTGGCTTTTCATTTCAGTGAATGAAAGGTGTGTTGCTTTCTCTTTATTTGCAGAAAAGACTGTAGTTATAGGCAAATGTTGCAGACTTATTAGCATTTCTTTGTTATATTGGAATAGAAATTGCGGGAGTTTGCCATAACTTGTCTGGATTATTGAAAAGCTGATGATTAGATGATTGAGTTGGTGCTTTGTTTTGAAAGTCCACTTGCACAAATAACTCTTTAAGTCAAACTTTAAAATATTTAGGTAGAATTCAATGTCATACACATGTCAAACCATTCTACAAATACCAACAGGAGTTTAAATTGGTAGGTTTATGATTTTAGTCCTTATATACATATTACTGTGTCCTTATACACACTATTGAAAAAATCCTCTTTTAGAAAAAGATATGCCTGATTTGATTAGATGATGGAACTGGGAGGGATTCTAAAGTTCAAATTTTCCAAACTTTTCACTGAAAACCTACTGAAATGACTTCCCTTAAATTGGTTAGAAAGTTAGTGAAAGAGCTCTGCTTAAACTTAAACCATAGATTCCCAAACTAGTGTACACTCTAACTTACTACCCTGCCCCATATCAAAGGTTTTCCCTAGCTGGATTCAACCTTCAGCCAGTGAAGCCTCTGAGGCTTGGTCTAGTTGGGATAGAAGTAACCCATGACCACAGTTCATTCTCTTCCCCAGTTCAATTTCTCTTAATTACCTTCAGGAATTCTGTTTGGTTCTGATCTCAAGGATATCTTAGGGTAGAAGGTGCTTAGTCTGGAACAAAATGGGTTAAATAAAGAAATAACCTGTGCTGTTATTCAATGTATTTAACAACTGTTGCTACTTAAACATCTACCAGTCAGAACAATTGCTGGCTGTTAACCATGGGCACTGTTATACCGATGCTCACAAGCTGTAAACCAGCCCTGGCATTCTCCACTTCCCTCTCCTCTTCCATAACCTTGCTATTCATTGTGCATGTATTTCTACATTTGTGTTTGCAAAAATGGAGGTGGGGTGGAATGAGGCAGAGAGCACTGTTTTTTTTAATTTAAAAATTTTTTAAATTTTAATTTCTCTGATTCTATTGATTATTTTGCTTTTAGTTATTTATTTTTAATTAAAAATTTTAATACAATTTTAAAGGTTACTTTCCATTTATAGTTATTACAAAATATTGCCTATATTCCTCATGTTGTAAAGAGAGCACTTTTTGCATTTATAAATTCACTCATTAAATATTACTCAGTCAGATGCATTTCTTGCTCTTATGAGCCATTATGCACTACAGAGAATGCCTGAGTGGGAGCTACCCTTATGCACCCACATTCCTGAGATTCCATACAAAGATATTTCACCTACCACCTTACAAGGGACAAGCTTGCCCCTGTATTTCCAATTCCAGAAGCATATATTTACTAATAGAGAAAAGTGCCATCAAATGTAATTTAATCATTACAAAGTTTTCCTTTTCTTATTAAATTTTTTAAGGATCCATTTCCCTGAAATTTGAGCACCTTGGAAATTATCCTTTTTGCATGACTGTGTAAGCAGTTCAAAAGGTTCTGTAAAATTAGCTGGGTTCCCTTGAAAAAGTAGGGAGATTAAGCAGGATTAATGACATCAGGGATGGTCAGCCAAACTGGATCCCTAACTGTCAGCCATGATGATATAGTTTCCATCATAGCAGTTGTTTCCCACCATGACCCCAACAGCTAATGTTCAAGGTTCTGATCTAAAGGACACATCTAAATAGATGGTGTCCAAGTCCATTTCAATGTGGCGATCTAGTATTTCAGGTGAAGAGAACATTTTGCAACCTGCTTTATTAAAGAAAGTTTGGTCTTTGTGACGAACTTGTTTATGACTTGCTTTGCCAGTTCACTTTTAAAAAATTAAGTATATAAAGAAGTTATGGTACATAAAACAACACTTATCCAATCATTAATTTAATTAGGAACACCAAAGAAGTAAACTTAACCAATGTGATTTGGTTTAGGAATGTAGGTTCCAGTTTTATTTAGTCTTGCTAATAGGAACATTCCCTGTGGTGTAGCTTTGGAGCACAGAATAAGAAAGCTGTAGAGAGGAGGGAAAATCACGCTCATCACACCTTAATTGTTTGGCCCTGCTTTCGATCTGTCTTCCAGTAACTGGAAGTATAATTTTAAAATGTTTGACAATAATCCCCCAAAAGGAATACTACATAAATTAAAAGAAGGCACTTATATCAATGGGAGTGCCATTTCAGCGAGGACCATTCTCTCTAATTAAAGCTCCATTCATGATACCAATAGCAAGTTGCAATTAAAAAAATGAGTTAGTACTAAATTAGCAATACATTTAAGACAGAATGTCTGATGGTCTTTCTAATTACATCTCTTAAGAGTGCCCTGATGGTGATTAGTGTTAAAAATATATTTCACAAATGTAATTACTAAACTATAAAGGGAAATGAATCACAATGACTAGTGAAAAAATAGTCATAATACACCAATAAAAACAACTCCTAACAAAACACAAACAAAGGAAGAACAGGTTCAGTGATATTATAGAATATGGCCCAAGTTTTCCATTTTACTTCTTATGACCGTTTTGCTTTTTGGAAATTACCACCAGCAAGGGAGAGAACAACAAATTCTTACATTCACATTTGCCTTTACTAATATACACTATCACTGTAACATTATTTAAATGTAGCTGAGTAGTTAAATTTTGCCACATCTGTGTTTGAAATAAAGGCAACCCCTGACTGCAAAATAACAGATTATAAGGTAGTTACAATATGTAACCTCAGCAATATCTGGTACGCAAAGAATACCAGAAAGAATTCTTTAACCACATATTATTTCCTCTGTTCAGTAATTTTTTTTTTCTTTCTCCCACTGTATGTGAAATCTGTGATCTGCCATCTTGAGCAGACATTCAAATAGTACTTGTAAATAAGATAGGCCTCTATGTCTACCATAATGCTTACATTTTAAGACGTAAGAAAGATAAATACTTAAACTGTTCAGTGACTAGGCTCGTGATCTATCTTTGATAAAAAATGCCAGATTGGCAACTCTATGTAAATTACACCCACGTTGTATCTTGAAATGGTATCTTTTTTTTTAGCATGACATTTCTCAGGAAGACACAAGTGTTACATAAGTTATCCAAAAATAAGTAAATAAATAAAAACCAAAACCCTCAACAAGAAAAAACTACATTAAAATTTGGGCAAAGAACTTGAATAGAATGTCTCCAAAGAAGATACACAAATGGCCAATAGCACTTGAAAAGATACTCGACATCACTAATCATAAGGGAAACATAAATAAAAACCACAATGAGATACCACCACAGTGGGAAGGCGTGGGGCAGGGGGTGGTAACTGTTTAATGGGTATGATTTTCAGTTTTGCAAGATGAAAAATGTTCTGGAGGTAGATGCTTGTGCAACAATGTGAAGGTACTTAAGGCCACTGAATTATATACTTAAAAATGGTTAAGATGGAAAATTTTGTGTTCCGTGTATCTTACCACAATTAAAAATAGAAATAAAAAATGATAAAGAGATAGACACCAGAAAAAAAGCTCTAAATGACTGGCTTCATTCAGAGCTCATCACTGACACAGTGGGAAAGGATAAAGTAGCTGACTGGGGTGGGGCTGAGGGGGAATAACTTGAATGGGAATCTGGAGATACGGATTCAAGTCCCAGCCCTGCTATTAGCTACTTGTGGGAAATTTGGCGAGATGTGGAAAATGAGAGACTACTATAAGCTCCCTAACTTTCAGTAACTTTGCAATTCTATAAAGATGGAGGATGGTGACAACAGAATGGAGTATTAGGCACTGCAACACTCAGTATTCAGGGATGAAAGAAGGAGGAAACTGAAGGGATTTTTCTGTGGGAGAAAACTGCTGACAGACCATTCCTGTGTTCTAACCTGTAGTCAGGATCTTGGGACCCAGAGGATACATTTTGTACTCTTCTGTCGCCCACTGGGGCAAGATCATGGCTCTCCTCTGAATGGCAGTGTGCCAAACAACAAAAGCTCCATTTAATAATACTGCTTAGAGAAGGGAAGATACCTTATTTCTTTGGAGAATTTTCTTGGAAAGAAGTCATTAAGGACATCCATTCCTGGATAGCTCCAGAATGTGGCCAAGAAATAGAAAACATTGCATCAGGGCTATCAGCTATTTAATAGCTCTTCTCTTTTCCTTGGGACATCGCACAATTCCTTGTGAAAGAGCACTAAGAACAAGCTGCCTTGCGCTACCATCAAAAACAGAGTGCTGTCATTAAAATGCTTCACTGTGGTGATTTTGCTCGGGTAGTAAGCACATGTGTGGTGAGTGTGGAAATCATCATAGAAAGGCAAAAAGAAAAAGCATAAGACAAAATTGAATCATAAACTAAGACAAAGAAACACATAATAAGATTTTCAATGGAAATAAGTTAAATGGCCAGAGGTCATGAATGAACTACTAACAATTATTACAGATGTACTACTGCCTTTGTGGGAACCAAATAATGGTGAAATGTATACCATTATGGGACAGGTATTAGATTTTGGTCACAACGAAAGATTTCTATATTAAGTCTTTGTTTGATCTCTTACTCAGGGTTGTATGAAATCTGGAGGGTCTCAGCTTTCTAGCTTACTTTCCTAAGCAAGAACTTCTCCTCCAGAAAGTGGCTAATATCAGAAAAGAATAAAGTCCCAAAGAGCCAAAATTAGGGTTAGTTTAGTGAAAATGAAGAGTAAGCAGCCTTAGTGTAATTAGAAGGCAGCCGAACACTCCCTCGTTGAGCACACACACAGTCAACATACCATAGGGCGAGGAAGTGGTAAAAAGGGGATGTGTGAAGCTGTTATGTCAGTTAACACCCGATTGAGAAAGCATTAGTGTAACAGCAGCATTTCAGAAGGGCCACCAGCTGGCAGAGCAATGAAAAGCAGGAAGGGTAGTGAGCTAGGATTGAAAGGGGCAGGTGAATGGTCAGGTAAGGCAGGCCTATACGTGCTCTTAATGCTGGGGTTCTTGAGACAGACTGGAAGTTGAATCAGGTCCCAAGGAAAGAAAGAATTACCGAGAAAGCAAGCACAAGAAACCACCCCTACATCATTGTTTGCACAGGACTGGAATCAGGCTGATGACGTCTGCATTCTCGCATGCAATTGCTCGCATGGACAAGATGAAGACAATGACCTCTTCTCCAGTTTTATCTATAAGAATCAATGCTCCAAATTTCACAAAACCTCGAATCTCTGATTAGCTTAAGAGTTCCAGGATTAAAGCTACAATATGTCATTGGATACCCTCAAAGAATCTTATGGAAGCATAGATGCTAAGTACAATGAAAACTTCTATTGCCATTTGGAATATACCCAAAGAAATTTTTTCAGTCAGCAGAAGCGGAGAGAATGAGTTAAAGCAAAATGTAATATATTTTCCAGTTGGATATACTACAATCTCAGAAATGTGGCCGTCAGAAGGCGTATGGACTCACAAAGGAGGGTGGGCTTTTCAACACACTCTAATTAAAGCATAAATGCAATTGTTTTTAATACAAGTTAGTTGAATTTAAACCTAAATTCTGCTTCTGTTGACACTGTATTCTAACGTGAGGGTTAGAAAGTCAAACAAAACGAAACGACTGTAAATAGTAGTTGAGTGGTCTACTGAGTGAGGTCATTGAAATATTTTTACTTAACCCTGTTTAAAATGAAAGTCCAGGTCTTAGGGCATCACAGGTAGAGTACTGCTTTTGTGAAGTCCTATTTGTTGATAATAGTTGTGTGCCTAGAATGGTGGGTGCTTGAGGCCTTATTCTCATCACGTAAATTAATTCTCTCAGCATGGACTTGAGGATATGGGGAGGGGGAAGGGTAAGCTGTGACGATGTGAGAGAGTGGCAGGGACATATACACACTACCAAATGTAAATTAGATAGCTAGTGGGAAGCTGCCACATAGCACAGGGAGATCACCTCTGTGCTTTGTGACCACCTAGAGGGGTGGGATAGGGAGGGTGGGAGGGAGGGTGATGCAAGATGGAAGAGATATGGGAACATATGTATATGTATAACTGATTCACTTTGTTGTAAAGGAGAAACTAACACACTATTGTAAAACAGTTATACTCAAATAAAGATGTTAAAAACAAAACAAAACAAACAAAAAAACAATCCTAAGAGAGAAGGTTTGCAGGTGAGAAAGTGGCAGAGCAGGGATTCAATATCAGATCTCGAAGGTCTTGTAGTCCATGTACTTAGTGACTATGCAGTAATGTCTTCCTGATTTTAATTTCTATAGAGCTGGCTTAAAAATTGGGGATTTGGGTTCCTCTTTCCTACTCCCTTGTTCAAAATTAAATAAACTAGGTACTCAGTACAGAAAAAACTAAGACATTCCTACTTCTCATGACTCACAAATTGACTAACATACGTATGCACTCAGCAATCATGTATATTTGGGGAACTAATTTCAAAGAGACTGCACTTATATTATACCAAAACAGGTGCCAGAAGAGAGTGAATCAATTAATGAAGTGAAAATTTCAGGCAAAAAGGAATTAGATATTGTGTAGATACGTGGTTCTCACACTTTCAGTTTATGGATAACTTGAGTGGCAGAGGAATTCAAGAATCCCTTGTCCCATCCATTTATGCCTTCTACTGCATGTATGTGTACACAAATGTATACTCAATAAATACATATTCTGTTTTGGACTTGACAGAAAAACATGTTATTAGTTCATGCTAAGAATAAAATTGTGGACAGTGATTATAGACAAATAGATCATAAACACTGATGCTACAAAGAAAAATTTTCATAAACCATCTATAAAAGCCTTGTGACCTTCATTTGTAGGTTAACAATACTAGATATTTTTCCAAACAGGTCTTTCAGTTTTAGGTACACCATAATTATGGAGTACAGCACTCTGAAATATTGGTGGTAAGACACATGTAACATGATCCAAGATTTTCATTTTTATAGGATATAATACATAATTGTCATGATTGGGAAATGTATAAATCTTTCAACATTGCCTTTGTAGTGTTATAACATCAAGAAAAATGTTATACATGTATTCCTTTAGGAATGTATTTCAGAATTCAAGTTCTTTTTTTTTTTTTGTAGCAGATATAGCAGTAGTTTATTTAGTGGTCCCTTAGTATCACATACAAAAAAATGTATTATTTACTTCCAGAAATAATCAACTTGATAATATCCATTTACTCATAAGGAAATGGGTAAACTGTGTCAATTTTTCTTACGAATCACTTGTTTATATTTGGGCATCTCAACAATGACTGCATGGTGAATTGTGAATGAGATGAGGAGAAGAAATCATTTAAGGTGTTCTAACACTAAATTGCAAGGTTTATGAGGCAGAAAGCATGCATGAGCATTGAAATGGGGCTCTTAAAAATGCTGTGACTTGTTCTTGGAAGTCACAGAATTCAAGTTAGTTTCAAAGGACTCTTCAGTTGGGGTTTGACTTAAGGGTTACTCAATTAATGATACGTGAATCAAGGACTCTGTTCCAGCTACATTTTTAATTCAAGGGCTATGTTTAAAATTCTAAAAATATTGAGAAAATAATTCCCAAGTAAATTGATAGAGCTTTGAAAATTAGAAGAACAAGGACTTAGACCATCTACATGTTCAGTGGTTAGAAAGGATGAATTAATTAGGATGTCCTTCCTTTGGGACCTATACAACAAATTAACTTTGACATTAACTTGAAAGGCTTAGAGAGATTTTTTCATCTTACCTTTTAATGCTATCTTTATGCATTCACTTAAGTTATTACATGCAATATGATAGATGGTCCCTAAATAAGATAATAACAGTGGCTCCTTGTGTCAATAACTGAACCAGTAATTGCAAGCTGAAGCAGTTTAAATCTACTAAATTATGCTGATATTATGATATCAACATATAAAATTATGATATTTGCTCAACTGACAAAAACAAAATATTTTCCAAAACGGTGTCAATGTAGTAAGTTTTAAAAATAAAAAGTAAAACTAAGATTTTCTGTCATGAAATCAAATTAGTTAAATGATTTAAAATGTTTTAACCACTCTGGTTATTTTGTGTTAATCATAACAGAAAATAATTCCTATTAGGTTTAAAGTTTGTCAATAATTCCTGTCTCTTAACATTCAGCTATATATTCTAAAATAATGGGAGATTTTCTAATATGACTTTATATAATAAATCTCCAGATATAATTTTTTTCTGATTTCTTGGGGGGCCATATGATGGGACTAAAGTTCCTTCCACCTTCCAAACACTGTGGAAAATAATAGAGTTCTTGTTCATTTTTTCAATGATCTTACTACTAACATTCATGTAGCATTCATAAGCATGAAGATGTAGTATAAACTCAGAATATTAAATGTGGAGGGGATATATGTATATAGTGTGTGTGTGTGTGTATGTTTGAGATATGTTGTTAAAGCATGATTGGCTTTCGGCTTTTCAGGGAGGTATTCTTTTTTTTTTTTTTTGCGGTACACGGGCCTCTCACTGTTGTGGCCTCTCCCGTTGCGGAGCACAGGCTCCGCGGCCATGGCTCACGGGCCCAGCCGCTCCGCGGCATGTGGAATCTTCCCGGACCGGGGCATGAACCTGTGTCCCCTGCATCGGCAGGCGGACCCTCAACCACTGCGCCACCAGGGAAGCCCGGGATGTATTCTTGATGGAGTTGTGTTGTCTTGCCCTTTTACAGAAAAAAGTGATGGACATGGTTTTCAAATTGTCCCAGGCTCCCATAAATAAACTCTGACTTGTGAAAGATTGTATTCTCCCAAATGGCAACTCCAATATAAATCTCACCCCACATCATTTTATGATGTGATGTGGACACTCCTCCTTCAAGATGTTGTGTCTATATTCACTCCTTTTCAATTTGGGAATACCTTAGTAATTGACTTGACCTTCAGAGTATGGCAGAAATGATTCTTCATGACTTCATAGGCTCAGCTATAAAAGGCTATTGGTTTCCAGCCACCATGTTGTAAGGAAGCTCAGCTTATAACACATAGAAGGGCCAAGTATGGGTGTTCTGATTGGCAGTCCAAGCATCAACTGCCGTGCATGTGATGAAAGAGGCTTGACATGATTGTAGTCCCCTAACCTATAATTCTTCAGGCTGAAGCATCAGACATCAAGGAACAAGTCAAATTGTTTCCCCTGTGCTCTGTCTAAATTCCTGACTCAGAAACAGCCAGAGATAATAAATGATGATTATTGTTTTAAGCTACTAAATGTTGGGGTAATATTTTATGCAACAACAGGTAACTGTAATAAAATATGCCTTAAGGGCTCAGGAAAAAGATTAAGGAACAGTATTTGGGTCTAGTTCCAGCTCTGCCACTAAGTAGGTGTGTTAGTCTAATGTAACTAGACATGAATAAGATACAATACCCTCCAGATCTCAGTTTTTCCATCTTCTAATTGGGAAAAATTGGACTAGGTCCCTTTCAGCCCTAGGATCCATGATTCTGTGATGGGCCATTCTACATAAGGGTATATCATGAGGTATACCCAATAGATATTTGTTGAATGAATGAACGAAAATTTTAAAAATAAAATAATATAATAGCCATTAACTAAATACTCTGGGAGCTTTAGTTCTAAACAGAGTGAATAGGATGGAAATGATGTGCTGATTATCCTAATCACATTGCTGCATTTTACAATATCCTCAAACAGAATGAATTGCTATATGGAAGATAAATGTTTTTGCTTGTGGTTTTCATGATGAAGAAATATAGAGCAGCCGTCACCACTCACCACATCCACTTTACAGATATGAAAACAGGATAGACAGTATTAAAAGTCACATAGGTAATACATAGTAGCAAGTGCAAGCTGGGGACAGGAGAGGTATTCAATATTGCTTCAGGATTGGAAACACTAGGTCTTCTCAAGTTTGGATGCATATTATAATCACCTAGGGAGCTATAAAAACACACTGGTTTCCTGGCCTCTCATTCAAGATTCTGATTCACTGGGTGTGGCCCAGGTGTGGGTAAGGAAACATCCCTTTAAGTGCCTAAGAAGAAGTATGGCTAGAAATTAACTTTACCTCTTCATTTTACACTTGCCTTTCACTTTCTCTGAGATCTCTACCTGAAAAGAAACAGAGAAGAAAGGAAAGATTCCTCTAAGGAGGCATTTGGTATGCTTTTAATTTTAATTTCTAAAAACAAAATGATCCTTAACTGAATAACGGAAATAGTTATTTTAAGGGAAGAAAGTTACATGAATGTTTCTTTCCTATAGGATTCTTCTTTCTGGATCATAGAAAATCCAACTTCTATGTTAAAAATCCTGAGGGGCTTCCATGGTGGCACAGTGGTTGAGAGTCCGCCTGCCGATGCAGGGGACATGGGTTCGTGCCCCAGTCCGGGAAGATCCCACATGCCACGGAGTGACTGGGCCCGTGAGCCATGGCCGCTGGGCCTGCGCGTCCGGAGCCTGTGCTCTGCAACGGGAGAGGCCACAACAGTGAGAGGCCCGCGTACCGCAAAAAAAAAAAAAGAAAAAAAAAATCCTGTGTGGCAGAAATGAACTATGACATAAGGAAAACACTACACTGTGAAGCTGTAACTCAACTGAACCTGAATGAAGATCCGCTCCAGGTAAGTTGGCATCAATCTGTCAATCTCAGAAACACCAGCCCATCTGCCCAGGAACTATTAAGATGACCTTCAGCAAATTAGATTGAATGTTTTCACTTGAAGGGTGACCTGGTCTTGATGAGAGAGAAGTTTTGTTTCTAGGAGTTGGAACCTGCCTTTGAGAATCTGTGACTGAGCTGAGGGCAGGGCAAGGCACAGTGGTGCATGTTGGTTCAGATAAAAGCATGGCAGAGGAGGATCCCATAAGATTCCCAGGCAAAATTCTTTCCCCCAAATCTCTTAAATGGTTCCAACAATATTGGTTTTTAGATAGGAAATGATGAAGTCTTTTCTTGCATATTACTGAAAATCTAATAATTTGGGGAGTCATTCTCAAGAGTTGCTGGCAACTCTGAGACTCAAGTTAGTTGAAATATGATATTGTTATCTGGGAAAGAGAAGATCCTAATAGTGTATTTAAGAACTAACAGGCTTCCTAACATTATATAATATAAATAAACAGTTGCCCTAGGTCCTTTTGGACCTTTTAGTACATATGACAAAAACAAAACAAAACGGAAAAACTTTCAAAACAACTCAGCAAAAAATTCTAATTTAGAATCAATCTAAAACTTTTGAGGTCAACTGCTTTCAAAGCACAAACTAATTTTATTTTCTTCCTAAAGACTTTGTCCAAAGCAACATTTGGAATACTTGCATTTGGAGACTAACTTTCCTACAAATGCAGAAGTCTCCAGTTTACTTCCTCACTGGAAACCATTCCATCAAGTGAATCTTATTTATTCCAGGCACAATGTTGCATTTATAGACTATGTCCCTGACTAAGGACTCAGCATCAAGTAAATTATATATACAACATCAGTATATCATGAAAGTATAAATATAGAATTAAAAAATCTCTATGGTAAAATTAGTAATATTTAATTCTAACTCTAAAATGTGGACATTTACAGGCTGAATACATAAAAATAGTTTCCCTACATCATTAGTTTGACCTAAAGCTTCCCTATAATCATATTAGTTAGGCATTATTTTTATATACTTTTACTAATTTTTTAATATAGAAGGGATTTTCAGAGATGATTTGAAATGACCTATATCTTAAAAAAAATCTTTTCTAAAGGCTTATGAGACTTTTTTCTCCTTATAAGTTTCCCTGTCATGAGCAAAGGCATTCATTTACATTATTTCACTGATCAAGTGGAACTCAGAGTAGTGAATACTCTGTAATTATTTGCATCAATAACATAAAAATGTATCTTCCCCTAAAACTATATTTTGAAGTCAAAGTAGGTCAGCATTTCTCTGTTCCACATTTTCCTGGTTCAGAAGAACATGAGGAGCTAAAAACCTGTCCAATAGCCATGGGGAGAAGGTCCCAGTAAATATGAAGGTGGGGTTCATCTTTCACTGCCAGAAAGCATCCAGGCCTCTCTGGGACAGGTCTATGAAGACTCCACCTCTCCTAGAGGGCCAGGGAGGCATCCATCAGGGAGTAGCAAGGCTTTCCCAAGGTGGGGGGTGGGGGCTTTAATCAGTCATTTGAGAAAACCTAGGAATAACACTGTGGTTTGCATGTGTTGCATCAACTCCTTTATCTCTAAGCATGGACCAGGAGAACAGGGGAGTCTTTAGAATTGATTGGGAGAGTGACAGGATTCTATTTGGAGAATGGGTTGGAGAAGAGCAATCCTAGAGGCAGGGACAGTCAGGGAGCTGGACCTGGGGAACTGAGGAAGACTTCATGAAGATGACCTTGAGCTGAGAATAGAAAGATAAGTGTTAGAATATACAAGGTGAAAAAAATATATATGTATTGCTCAGGGACACAAAAACATGTAATTAAGTAAGTCATGGTGATAATAACTAGAAATTCTAGTACAACAAATAATAGTTGCCTCTCAGTGGGAAGGGAATGGAGTGAGATTGGTGAAGAATTCATAGGGTACTACTAACGACTGCCTTAAACTCAAAATTGTTGGAGACCTGGTATGGCCAGGCATCACGTTCTTGACTTTCACAACAACCCTATGTGGTACGTGGCATCCTCATTTTATTGAGGAAGAAACCGCATCCCAGAGAGATTAAGAGACTTACTCAGTCTTCCATTTAGTAAGAGGTAGAGTCTAAATTCAAACCTAAATTTTTCTGAATCTACACTCTAGGTTTTCATTTTCTCAGTACTTCATGATAATCTCCTCACTTTAGAAAAGCACTTCTTTTGTTTGATGGTACCACAATTGGTAATAAAATTAATTCAGAATCTTAAAAATATACATAAGACTTTCATAAAATTTACATGGAATTGACAAACATTTGGTGAGCATAAACATGGGGGGGTGCTCTTGCTTAATTAAATCCAACTGGAGATCCTAAAATATTTAAGATAATTTTATTTTTGATAGTATGAATTACTATGACTTATACAGATAATATGAGAATTATTAAAAAGCAACTCTCTTTCAAAGTGGATGAGGCTCTTCAGTAGGTCTTGAAGAGCTCCACGCAGTTTGACTGCATCTGCCCCTTTATATACACGAGAGTACCATATGATTCCACAGAATATTTCTGGTTCTAAATAGCAGTTGTAAAATTTTTTTCCTCAATAAATGGCAACACTGACATGCTTTATGATAACCACTATATGATTACTGTACGTGGGAACTGGCATCTAAATATTACCAGACCGTAGAGCCTGCTACGTAAAAAAAAAAAATTAAGGCAAACCAAAGGCCCCATGAAGGCCAGGAGTGACCATTAACACTCTCTAAATACATGTCCATTCTCAAATCCAGACACAGAGCTGATGTAGGAGGCTGCTACTCTTCCATAATGCTCTGTGCTTCCTGGAAAACCCAGAGATGTGGTCTTTACCTACATATGAATCCTGACTCCCCCTCCTCTCACTATGCTTCTAGGATGTTCCTAAAGTAATACTGGCTTTAAAGGAAACTGGGATACAAGTAATCCCAAAGGACAATTAGAAGTCTCAAATGCTCCACAAAAATATTTTCAAAATTTATTTTCAAGGAAGATCAAGTTAATCATTCATGTTAATAAATGTTAAAAAGAAAAAAAAATCTAACAACATCTGCTGCTCAGAGTAAAAGTACATACACGTATTTTTATCTGCTAGGTCACTCTGTTAAATACTGCAATATAGAACCACAGGTTTCTCACAGAACAGCTGGTTTAAAAAGATATTTCTTCCATTTTTATATTTCTATTCATTTTTCTCTTATGTTTTATTCATAATATTTCTATATATGTTTTAAAAGATAATAGTTTCAGAATGCTGTTTTTTTCAATAAAGCCCCTTAAACTTTCCAAATGGGAAATGACCAAGCTAGGTTTGAAACTCTGCTATGGCATTCATGAGCTGTGTGACCTTGGATAAGTCTGTCAATCTCTCTGAGGCTCCATTTTCTCATATGAAAAATGAGGATCATACTGCCTGTCTTGCAGTGTTAAAATGAACTTCAAGGAAGTTGGGTTCATAAAACATTTGACATGCAGTAACATTCCCTATATAGACACTTATTTTTATTGTGGTCTGGGCAAGTTCCATTTCTTTTTGAGAATAAACTGTAATTTAATAGTGAAGCCTCTAGAAAGTCCAGTAAATCAGGGATAGGGCCCAGATACAGTCAGAGAAGTGGAAAGTCCTTGGAAAGCTTATAGAATTAAGAAAAACCTTTATCTCTGCGTGCAATAAGATAATTAGGAGAGATTCACACATTTATGGGATTGTTTTTGTACATTGCTGGTAAACTTTTTCCTTTTGTAGCCTAATTTAAAATTTTACACATTAAAAAAATTCTGTCCATACACATAGTATCCCTTATGCCATCTTCTGTCATTATAATTATAAGAAACAATCTTCAATGGGATCTGAAAATTATTCTGCTCTTAAACTGGCTTTTAAAAACAATCTCAAATAATATATTGAGGCTATCTGGCCAGATTTTTCCATGTGCCCTGTGAATAGCCTTATTACCTTAAAAAGCAATATTTCCCTGACAGTGTCTGAAGAAAAGTTTTAGCAAATAACAATAATAACAGTGGTCATAATAGCTAATATTATTAGCATTTACTATGTATTAGCAATGTTCAAAATGTTTTATATATGTTGTCTCATTTAATTCTCACAGATGGGGTACTACTGTCACCCTCATTTTATAGATGAAAAAAAATGAGGCACAGAGAGATTAAGAAGAGAAGAAAGAGTAATTGACATGGCATGTCCTGAGAACATCAATATTAAAGCATGTTGCCTTAGACATACTGGATGCAACTGAGCAAAGACCTTTCGAATTAAAGAAATAAGAAGAAAGGGAGAGTGACAATAAAAGCAATAGAATCACAGCATTCCTATCTCTGTCCTCTCTCCTCTCCATGGAAAGCTTCCCTTGAGTATGTAATCCATATATTGAACCAGTTCTGCATCCTAGGCAGATGAAGAAAGCATTTTAGGGAGTGCCCTAAGTATTTACGAAGCAGTATTTATAACTACAATTGGAAGGAAACAAAGAGTGCAAATAATTACTGAAGTTACAAATATTAATATTCAAATGATATTATTGATCCATACTTTTGTCCTGGTTTTAACACTCACTGTACCCATATCATCTTGGGCTAATCAACACACTGCTCTAGTTTCCCATCTGTAAAATGAAAGGGCTGTATTAGCAGATGTCTAAGGTCTCTTGGAACTTGACATTTTCTAGTTCTTGTAACAGCTCAGGGAACTTCATCCTAATCTTTTATATGATGTTCTGATCTTTAATATATTTTGAGACCAACGTCCTTATCAAATTGCACTTGGCCTCTACCCACAAGGCCAGCTTCTTCTCTTAGTCATTGAAACGAAGGCATGAGAGATTTCATTTGCCCTGAAAACAGAGAAAATGATACTGACATCCTATAGATTTAATCAGCTCCGCTCTGTTTGCTGACTGGGTTATTTATTTCTGCTGTGATACTGGCCTAATAAAAAAATTAGTTCCAGTTGTGGCCAAGACAAAGAAGTCCTATTTTAGGGGAGTTATGCCCACCTTTGACATAATGAGAATAAACTGTTGGTTAACTCATAGAGCAAGGGAAGAGATGGAAAGCTGCTTTGTTATTCTATGTTATAATAATGGAATTTTTACTTTAAAGGTCCAATGCTTCTGCAGAATAATTAGCACATTTGTTTGTGTCAGTCTCAATCTCCATACATGCCAAGAGTAGATCCCTCACACCAATAGAGACCAGAAAAGTATGAGCAGGATTCCTACAAAGATTAGCATCCTTAAGAGTGCCTTGTTCTAAATCTTTGAATCTTACGCTGCATTATATTTTGCAATTGATTCCTATACACATGCTCTCAATTGTACTTCACAACAACCCTTAATGAGGACAGCAGATGCAAATATATTCATTTTATAGATAAAGAAATAAGGCTTAGATAAGTGGAACTTCATGTTTTACCATATGTACAAAAGCTAGATTTAGGACTAGGAGCCAAAGGAATTTGCCATTATTACCTAAGTTATAAATGCTAAGGAAAGGATTAGAACCCAAATCTTTCCACTTGAAGGCCTGTTTTATTTTTGTTCTATTGTATATATATCTGTATCTATTTCTTGCTATCTATCTATGCAAAGATTAAGATTATATCTTATTGTAGGATGATGGGTGAAGTTTCCCATAATGCTATATTTCTTTATAATAAAAAAGTAATAATCAATTACTAGAAGTCCTTCATAAAGTATAAAAGAGAGGATTATGTTGCATCACTCTTAAATTATGATGTAATATGAGACCACTTTAGGATGCAGAGCTGTAAATTCATAGCATTGAAAGTGAAAAGGAATTGTGGTTCATAGCATGAGACTAAGTTCAAAGAGGATAGGCTTGAATAGGACATTGATGTGTTGTTTGTTTATTAGAACCATAAGAGCATGAAATGGCTGGTGTTTGAAAGAGAATACTATAAATGTGCCAAGAGGGTGACAAGATGAGCCACTACTTCACAGTTTTGCCTCTGCCTAGTCTATAAGGGACTTCAGAGGTGATTCTACCTTAACTTAGGGAGTCAGAACTGAAGATTTTTGTCCTACCACATAATACCTATTGTAGTGCCAGGCACAAAGCCCAAACTCTGAAAATGCTTCTAACTCTAGGAAATTTGAAGTACTAGAAAGAGCTTTGAATTAGTGTCAAAAGATCTGAGTTTGATTTGAGATCTCTTTTTGTTATTTGCTAGCCATTTAGTCCTGGGCTAATGACTTGCATCTCTGAGACAGATATCCATCCTATAAAATTTAGATGGTATTAATAATTACAATGCCTCTTCACATAGTTGGGAAGATTAAATAATTATTATTATAAACTATGATGAGTACACATAAATGATTACTATTTCTATTTTTGAAAAAGGCCTTTAAAATATAACATTATAATAATTGATAACAATATTAAACATAGACACACACACTGGACTTCTTTGTGTCTATGAAGGCAGCCTGACTCATTGACTCCTTAGGACTACTTTCTATCTCATAGCTTTAAAGAGGATATATTTTCTATCCAAGATAAGGAAACCTTGTTGAGCACAATATTGACCCAAGGAGAAATTTAAAAGAGATTAGTTTTATATAATTATATAGAAAATCCAGAAATAAGTCTAACTCCCCATGGGAATTTATTGTAGGGTAAATGTAGCATCTTATATTGGTAGGGAAAAGATGGATTACTTAATAAATGGTGCTGGAACAACTGTAAAGCCATTTGGGAAAAATGTTGGTTTCTTCTTCATTCCCAATATGTAAATAAGTCAGATGGATTATTAATGTTAATATTTTAAATTAGCATTACTAAAAATGTTGCTTCATAACACTGATCTCCTTGAAATGTAGTAGAATATAGTAATTTAAAAGTTATTTGTTAAAATGAATGTGTGAGAACACTTCATCCATGAGTGTGTCCCTGGCTTAATCAGGTTCTAATATATTTCTCTTCTTATTACTTAAAACCTAGAAGAATTGAGAATTGATTTACGTTTTCTCTCCAATAGTTCCAAATGAAAACAGTTGCCTACTTCATTCTACATAGTACATTTCTCTCCATCAGGACTTCAAATAGACTGAGAACTCTTTGAGGACAGGACATATTCTATTGATCTTGGTAAGCCACAATCAGTGCTTAGCAGAGTACCTTGAAAAAAGCTGCACTTTAAAAGTACTAGTGGGACTTCCCTGGTGGCACAATGGTTAAGAATCCACCTGCCAATGCAGGGGACACGGGTTCGAGCCCTGGTCTGGGAAGATCCCACATGCCACAGAGCAACTAAGCCTGTGTGCCACAACTACTGAGCCTGCACTCTAGAGCTCGCGAGCCACAACTACTGAGCCCGTGTGCCACAACTACTGAAGCTCATGCGCCTAGAGCCCGTGCTCCGCAACTAGAGAAGCCACTGCAATGAGAAGCCTGAGCACCGCAATGAAGAGTAGCTCCCGCTCGCCACAGCTAGAGAAAAGCCCACACACAGCAACGAAGACCCAACGCAGACAAAAATAAATAAGTAAAATCGAAAAAAAAAAGAGAAAAAAAAGTACTAGTAAAGCAGCAAAACATTCCTTTTGATTGCTTTTATAAACCTAGAGATTGTTTCTATAGTTTTAAGTCTAAACCACAATAGTGAAATAAAATTTAGGTCAATATAAAGAAGTTTCCAATAAGTAGATATTAAAAATCTAATATGTAGTTACAATATCTAATATTTTGATAATGAGATAGGTTTCCTTTTGAAGCAGTGAGTTTCTAAGATCCCAAATCTAACAAATGTGCTTATTACTGCCTAGAAATTTCTATAATGGATGTGCATATTTTATAGAAATTTATTTTAATAATATATTTGTAACTCTAGGACTCTCATTATAGCCTTAGGTAATTACATTTTCTATTTCCATACTTAAATATTTTTCATCATAGGGGTAACAATCACTCATTAAATAAAATGGAAAATATGTGTAGAATAAAGAAGAAAACTGGCTAGAGTCCTACCACCCCAAGGCAATCACCTCCAATATTTTGGTCTATTTTTTTCCCAAATTTTTGGTACATATATTTATAATTTTCTCTTCCAAGTTATAGTCAAATTATAATATTATATCTCATATATCTTATTTATTAATTTTATTTCTGTATGATGAGAAAAATGCTTTCTAGTACTAAGTAAGCAAACAATTCCAATTTGTTTCATAAATGTACTAATTATGTTCTCCTCTTAAAAGGAGCTCACATATGCAACTGATCTCACAGAATTATCAAAATATTAGGCTTGGGAACAAAATAAATAAAGATGAAAATGATGTATGTGTGTATTTCTGAATGTGTATAATTTTTATAAATATCTGTACTTTAGCCCTTTGTCCCTAAGTAGATAATGAGACTCTACAGTCTTTTTCAGAAAATTCATTCCAAAGACACTCATGATAATATAAGCTTTAAAGTCAATTTTGTGTCCCTATTGGTTTACACTATAAAAATGAAAATTTTAGGGCAAGTCATATTACTTCTGCAAGCATCAGTCTCTTCATCTTTAAAAATAAAAGGCTAATATAAATATTTGCCTTACCGGGTTGTTTGTAGAATTAAAGCAATTAACGCATGCATACTTAGAGAGTGCCTTAGCACATAGAAATTGTTTCATAAATGTCATTTATGATTATCACTCTTGGGAAAGTCTTATAGTCAAACCTCAAAGTAATCTCAAAATCTTGAGGCTGAAAATTTTTTTTCTTTTCCAGGCTTCGGTTAAATAGAAAATGATAATCAATTTTTTGGAAATAATAATCTTTTAGAAATCACTTAAACATATCTATCGTGCCCCAGTTCTACACATTCCTATCTTCTCATTTGACCAATTCAAAAAATACTGAGGGAGAGAGGGTGATGCAAGAGGGAAGAGATATGGGAACATATGTATATGTATAACTGATTCACTTTGTTGTAAAGGAAAAACTAACACACTATGGTAAAACAGTTATACTCCAATAAAGATGTTTAAAAAATAAAAAAATTTAAAAAAAAACAAAAAATACTGAAAAATACAACCTTTTAACACTGACTCTCTGCTGTACTTTTCTCCAATTCTTTGACTGTCTTATAGAACCTGGATTTAGTATAACAGAAGTTGTAGGCCTACTAGGGACTTGCAGGCTACCTTAGAAGCTATCTGGTAGGATGTCTTAGAACTATGTTCAGACTAATAACATAAAATAACTAGCCCATCACAGGCAGAGAGCCTTTCAAGTTGAGGTTGTGAGCAGAAGATGACGTAGTGTATATGTAGTGTATATGTAGTGTATATGTATATGTCGTAGTGTATATGTTAAACACAAAGCGAAAGGAGCCAGGATCTAGGAACTTAATATGCTTTTCCAGACAGCAATCTATCCCTTCTGGATATCAGTACCAAAGTTTACTCATTGAGATCAAGGCTGGATATTTTATTTTAGGGATTTACGTCTTGAATTTATCAATTTGAAAGTTTAACGGCCAGTTAGGAATTAGACTGACAATGTATTTATTTCTTCCTTCTTCCTTTCTTTCCTTCCTTCCTCCCTTTCTTTCTTGCTTTCTAAGAAACATCCTTATTACATGTGTTCTTAAACATTACATGCATTGTAGAATGTGTATAACTTCCATTCACTGATTATTTCTTTGACTATAGAATCTTTTTTTGTAATGTTTTTATGTGCTTTAGAGACTTTTTCATGTTAAGTTATTTAAAAGTGACCGAATGCTCTTGGGAAAAGAATTATTGTGTGTGGGGAAAAAATCAGTGCTTAATCCTAGGAGAGATTATGAGATTAAGGAGAGAGAGTCTGTGTTTGACAGTTTAAGATTATGAACAAGTATAAGATACCAAAATTCTAGTTTGGATCACTCCATTCCAGAATACATGGCATTAGGTTAGCTATCTTTCGATACAAGGTTAATGAAATTGTTCCAAAGAGCATAAAACTATGGGTCAGAATAAAATAGTTTCTAGAAAAATCTATTTTTTCTTCAAAATTGCTTTCTTTCTTCAAATTTGGATTTGTATTATGAAATGTATTTTTCTTTATAAGGAGTGATTGTATACAAACGTAGCTCTAAAGCTTATAACAGAACTTCAAATTCACTTGATAACATATCTTCTTCCTTCTCTGTCAAATAAGTGGCTTGGCAAATGAATGAATTTCAGAGGAGATATATATATATATGTATGTATATGATAATATTTATGTCATATTTTTACATATGTTTATATATACTAAAATAAATATAAGTACATATTTATACAACTTTATATGTATGATATATGTTTTATAAGTTAATATGTATTCATTAAAAGGTATATACTTATATTTAAATTTTATATTTAAATATTACCCATTTCTCCATTTACAGGGTATCCTAAGGATCTTCATATAATTTTAAACTTTAATGATTTCCAAACTATAAATGCTATGAACTTATAAAAACATCATTTGAAAATTTAATCACTTAAATTTATTTTATACTTAAATTTATCTTGTGGTTTTTGAGTAATAAATTTATTTTTAAAAATTTCAAAAAATTGTCATCTGATTAAACATGACAAACAACTGAAGTAGGTAGACATCTTCAGAAAATGACTGAATGATTCTCGAAGGAGAGTATCCAAAACAATCTTTGCCCACTTCAAAATATTGTCTAGGAATAGCTCTCTATATAAGATTCTGGGACAAAACAGTGGCCCACAGCTATTATAAAAGATAAACATGAACAACAGAAGGACTTCACTAAATAAAAGCCCATTACATGAGGGCAGAATTCTGTGCTACTTCATGTAGGTTTGCCCTAGTGGGAAAGGAAATGCTACCTTCAGGGTTAACATGATTGAAGCTGAGGCATCTTTGAAGAAAACAGACCTGCTCAGTTTTAATTACAGAGATGAAGTTTTTGTTATTCATTGCCTCAAAGTGTGAACAATTAAAATTCAATTTAGGGGCTTCCCTGGTAGCGCAGTGGTTGAGAGTCCGCCTGCCGATGCAGGGGACACGGGTTCGTGCCCCGGTCCGGGAAGATCCCACATTCCGCGGAGCGGCTGGGCCCGTGAGCCATGGCCGCTGAGCCTGCGCTCCGCAACGGGAGAGACCACAACAGTGCGAGGCTCGCGTACCACAAAAAAAAAAACCACAAAAAAACCTATAAAATTCAATTAAGTAAGCTTATTAAAGAAGCATAGTAATCTAACCTCTTACTTTAGGTTCCAGAATATAAGATACCACTGTCTACTGCTCTGCAGTATTAGTTTTGTTTTCTCAAAGAGTCTAAAACTGATCAGTAAATGCTCTGATACCTCTGATTAGTCCAAAAGTTAAGTCTATGTTTATTTAAATTCTGTACACTACCAACAAAGGTTCACACTAGCCTGATCGCTTTCGGGTCCCCTCCAGACACTACTCATTTTTGTATAACCAGCACCTTGCACAGTGTTTGGTCCAAAGTACACCTTCAATAATGTTTGGGAAATTGCTGTGAAATTTTAAATTTTATGATATAATATAAAAATAAGCTCTAAAACATTATTCTCCGTTGAAATATATCAAAATTGATTATTTTATTTGAAAATGTAATATAATTTTAAAAGACTTTACTGAGAAAAGAATTAGAAATACATCTTACTCAAATTTAGCCTTTAAGGAACAAATTAAACACAAAGAAAAAGTTACTCTGAAATTTCCTAAAGTCACAGTTCATTAGCACTAATGTTCTATTTTACCCCAAAATACTTGGCCTCATGAATGAGGCTTCTGATTTACCCGCGCTCAAGTTGCTAACTTAGGCTGAAACTGATATATAGTATTTATCCAACTTTATTGGAGATTTTGTGAAAGAGGAATGTTTGGCTTTATTTCTACAGGAAACCTTGGTCTCCAATTTCTCTTGGAGGAATGTTGCGTTTTACAGCTGTAGAAACTGGCCTGTAATATGACTGTGGGAAGATTAGTTTATTTTAATGCCTGTTGCATACATGGATAAATAGATTAATGAGTGAAATCTGACAAGTGGACATACAATAAAGATGTAAGTACGTATTTAGTTTCAAAATAAAACAACAATTTGAAGAGCCACAAAACTGCATATTTAATACGATTTTTCATTTATTTTAAAATCACCCCATAAATGCTGGGTATCTTTTCATGTGTCTTTTAAATTTCTTTTAATTTCATGTTTGAACATCTTGTATCTTAGGCTTACATAACTTTGACAGAATGTAGGGTCAAGGCACAGTTCCAACCACAGTTCAAACAGAACACTAGGTATTAGTGTTTGTTCAATAAGTGAATGAATCAATGAATGGAAGGATGACTAAGGTTTGGGTAAAGTCAGTGCTACCAGTCTAAAACATTTACAGTAGTCATTGGAAAGATAGTACAATAAAATTAATGTTAATATATGTGAAGGTAAAATTTTCCTTGGTGTTTAGATTAACCATTCAATTTACACTCCCCTTATAATAGCAAAGCCTCACAAACATCACTATTTCTACATTTCTACATGTAAAAGAGCTCTTTTATTTTCACTGCTCTGTATCAGTGCTCATCTTTTACAGCATGAACTCTCAGCTAAACTGGTTAAACAAATTGAGCAAAGACATACTAATAAGTATTTTGACCATTATTTATATTCTAGAAAGTTAAGTTTGAAAAGAGCTTTTTTCCATTAATGGGGTGCTCATGTAATTATGTGGCAGGTCAATATAATTGTCCCTTATTACGGAACTGAGAAAATACAGTGTCTGAGAGTTTAAGTGGTCCTCATAGGAATTCAGTGGCAGACAGAGGTTGTAAATCTATAAATCAAAATATTCAGATTTTTGCTTAGTGTAAGCTATGACCAATTCTGCTAATTTTATATAGGAACATTAGATATGTGCTGTCCTGACAGTGGAGAATACTCCTTAGTCCCTTCCTGACTGCTAGACCTATTTGGGGACTCAGCAGGTGGACCAGTTTTTACATTCTAGAAACTATATAGATTATGTAACTACAGACTTTATTCTCACCTTTTAATTTAACTTTAATGTCACATTACACAAAAGAGTTGGCTCAATTTCATTTATTTGGATCAATGTAATATATTAGACAGGAGGTCCATAATTTCCTTTATATAAAAAGTGCTTAAGATTATCCATAAGTGGTGCATTTTAAACTTCATTAAAGATCCTGACATGTTCTATTAGCAAGTTTCCAGGGAGCACAGATGGCAATTAATCACACAGGTGTTGGTGATTGAGGAGAGCAGCACCATCTATGAAAAGAACTTCTGAATCTCCAGAAACAAATAGTAATATTATTAAAGGCATCTCCTATCAATACTCCAACTTTCTTAGATCTTTATATAAATTCTTTGGCTATTAAGCAACACATAGTACACCTTAAACTTACACAGTATTATATGTCAATTATATCTCAATAAAGCTGGGAAAAAATTAAAATTTTTGCTCATTTTAGAGTTTTCCAAATGGCTAAGTGATGGAAAATCCATCCTAGCAGAATAGATGGTCCTTTAAGCCAGTGGTCCTCCAAGTATAGTCCCTGGACCAGCAGAATCCACATTGCTTGGGAGCTTGTTAGAGATGCAAATTCTTTGGCTCCACCCCAGACCTACTGAGCCAAAAACTTGTGGTGAGGCCAAGCAATCAGTGTTTTTACAAAACCCTCCAGATGATTCCCATGCAAGCTAAATTTTGAGAACCTTTACCATAAGCTACCTGGAGGTGCCTGGAAAAAAACGCTCCCCAGAGAGAACACAGTGGAATGTAACAATTAAAGTATTATAATTTATATTATATTTAAATTATAAAACATCATTTGGTCATGGACAGAGTGTTTCTTCATTTTGAGCTCATTAGAATGTATTTAAATTAATAGTTCATCAACATAGAACTATATGGATGCTAAATGCAATTTCATTCTGTGAAGAAGAATTTGCTTTAGGCAATGGTGGAATGGAAGTTACTGAATGTGGTAACCTAGGCTGAGTTACTGTGAAAGTCTTTGCAGGCTGGCAGGGACCTGAGATGCTAAATTATAGCTGTTGGTGTTCCATATGTCCATCTTGCATGCTCTATGACTTCAGGAATATTTCCCTGAATCATACATTTCTTTTACATATCAAAAAACAGGGCTGAAAATTATAAACCATCTTGGAAGACGAAGAAATTAGCAAATTGCCAATCTAGGGAGGCAATATGAAAAATAGTTCTTTTACTTGAATTTATTTTATGTTTATATATTCTTCAAAGCAATTCCAGAATTTCATGGAGATATAAATATATGTGGTCATACAATTATATTTGCATTCTTTTAATCCTACTTCTTTTATTCTGTTCATTCTTTATACTTGTTTCCATGTCAACAGTGCCAATTGTAAAAGCCACTGCTAATGGAAGCTTAAAAGCAAACCAACAAAAAGAACTCTCTAGCTTTAGGTTAATTGAAACAACCCAAAGATTTGGTGGCCAAAGTCTTAATCAAAATTCCTTCCCCAGTGGGGAGAGGGGAGGGCTGAGGGGCAATATAGAGGTAGGGGATTAAGAGGTACAAACTATTATGCATAAAATAAGCTACAAGGATATACTGTGCAACACAGGGAATATAGCCAACATTTTAAAACAACTATAAACAAAGTATAACCTTTAAAAAGTGTGAATCACTATATTGTACACCTGTAACTTACATAGTATTGTACATCAACTATACTTCAATAAGAATTCAATTGTAGCTAAATTTTTTATATGATGAAATCATCATCAATGAATTATCACAAAAGTTGATTTTAAATTATAGCTGAAGAATATTTAGTATACTGAATAAATAAATCAGCAAAGCTAATAATATGGTTAACATTCACACTGTATTAAAAATATCATTCTTTCTGAGGTTTTAGAAAAACAACTTATACAAACTGTAGAAGGAATATGAGTTTTGTTAGTATGACCCCTGTTGAATACTCTCAAATACTATCTATAGGTAGCCATGCAGAAATAATTCCCATAACTGTGTGATATGAATAAAAGAAAGTAGTGGTAAACGAATCAAAGTTCTCATTATTTCAATATTTTCCTCCTTGTCAATTTTGGGAAGGATACTGCATGAGTAAGTTTCTCTAAAGGCAAGTTCAGGCTCTGTAACAAATAGCTATACACACAAGCCCCAAGAGATTATATCCAGTGTTGGAAGGGTTTAGCTCCAAGAGTGGGACAGTGCTGAAGACAGAAAGGGACCTCTTTTCAGTCTTTCACATCTCCTTCACTATCCACTAGTCATTAATGTATCTATAAGTTCTTGTTGTATGGGCCAACGTTTGCTGCATCTCCTTTTACCTTAGGCAGATATTCAGGAGGTTAGGTTAAAAAAGATCTCAAGCAGCAGAGAATGTAGTTTATTGACAGGATTCTTTACAGATAGATAATGACAGTAATGAGAAAGCTGCATAATTGCTATTTGTGGTGGGCCAAAACCTCAATGGCTGATACACATGGAACAAAATTATTAAGGCACTTTGTTTCAGAGCTGGAATGGTTCCCAAATTAGAACAGATCCACTAACAGTCCATCTGGCTAGGTTTTGGAATGGTGGACAGACTGTGGCCTACGGAAGCAATTCTTTAGAATAAAAATGGCAGGGGTGTTCCTTTGCCAATAAACCCAGAGGACTTTGTAGGAATTCAATACATATCTATATCAGAGAGCCTTGATTGCTCACATCCAAAGTAGAAAAATCTCAAAAAAAGACGTGAGTATTCAATGTCATTGGTGTGAAAGATAATTTCCCATTTCCTGGTCAATGCAGAAATGCTTGTCAAACTACATGTAGGATCAACTCATTTAGCTGATATGCTTTATAAAAGATCAATGTACTGCCAAACTAGTGGGGAAAACAGTGCTCTGGCTTCCCTTCATATGACTCTGGTATACACAGGAGCCGCAGAGAATCAAGGCTTCTTTGGATCATGGTTTAAATTAGGGCTGGACTTAAAATTTAGGAAGAAAGTGATCATATGTTCATAAAGGACTAGCAACTCCTTTAGTTAGTTTAGCCAGTTTCAAATACCACATTTCTGCTTAAAGAACGAACATGGAATAAAAGCCTCCAAAGGATTTACAGTTCTAGGATCAAAGAGAAGAGCTTTGATTTTTTTTTTTTTTTCTCTTAGGCACACTCAATCTAACCCAGGGAACACAGCCTGGGAGATCACCCAGTATGGACTGGGGCTCCTGGGCTTTGTGGTGTAACGTAAATTGGAGGAGCCAAAATGCTCTTTCTCCTTGGTCAACTCATGGCATTAGTGTAATGAAAGGTTGCAACGCTCTGCCAAACCAAGGACAAGCAGACAGGAAATCCTGCACTAATAGAGGAAAGCCCAGCAGCATTGGGTGGTAGGGGACCTGGGTCATAATAGTCACTCAGTAAATAGTCTACTGAATAGAATAAATTAATTCTAACCTCAGCTCTGCTGATAACTACCTCTTCAACCTTAACTATTTTTCTTTCCTGAACTTTCACAAAACAAGTGTGATACTGGTGCTTACTTCCCAGGACTCTGACATTCTAGAGGGACAATACCTAGAAACACATCTTGTGAAGGGTGAGGGATTAAAGATGGTATTTCTCTAAAAGTCACCTGGGGACTAACATTTTAGGGGATAAAAGTGGTGCCAATTTTGTCATTTTTATTCTTGTTTTATTTAACAAAATTTAGGTAATCTAAATCGAAGAATACTTCCTTTTCCAAGGGACTCAGTTACATGATTTCCATTTGAACAAGACAAAAGTGTGTCTGATGGACACTCATTTTTATTATATTAAGTAAAATGCCCAAGAGATGACTCAGCACTAATTATTCAATATGACTTTATTTTTGCAGGAAGTTCTAATCACCTTCCTAATCTGGCACTCTTTCCTCCAGAAGCCTGACACGTTTTACAAATTATGCTTCAAATTTTCAACGGAAATACTGGCCTTTGACCGCTGTTGAAATGCCAAGACCAATGGGAGGGATAAAGCGCTAAGTTGCTATTGGTTTTTATGTTTTTGTGTTAATGAAACATCAAAGCTGAGGTTTCAGTGGGGAATGGTATTGAAGGAAAGATCGAAAAGACTTGGCATTGTTTATGCTTAGACACAAACTGGTAAATTAGGGTGGGGAAATACACTGATATAAAAGAGTATTCATTTCATCATTTTACTGTGGGTTCACTCTGAATGAAGAAGAGTAGGAAGATAGGGGCCTTTGCTCATGAGGTTTAAGTAGATCTAAAATTTACAGAGATAAGTTACCAACATTTTGGTCTTTTTCCCCCTTGTTCAGTAAATTTTGAAAGTACTCAACTTTTTTTTCTGCCACAAATGTTATTTCTTTGGGAAATAAATCTGGGGGTCATTGCTCACAAATTTGGTGGCAGTCTGTTTTTACCTTCCTGATGTCTATTTAGCAGTTGGTATAGATACTCTTATTACCCTAGAGACCACCACTCTGTCCCACATTTCAAAGTGGAAAGCAAATCAAGCACCATTGATTAACAAAAGATCTCTTTATCTAATAGAAGGATGATTTTGAAGATGCCACTTTAAATAGAATGATCTAATGAAGAAAGCTGACTATGGACATTTTCTCAATGTCATCAAGTTCTGTATCAAAATAGCTAAATACAAAACAAAGAAACACAATTTACTACACACCCATCAAATGTTTGGCAAGTACTTCACATTATCTCTAATATTTACAACAGCCCCCAAAAGTACATATTAGTAGTTCCTGTTGAGTAAAGCACAGGAGCAAATAAATGAGGCAGGATTTGTAAACTAGGAGAAGCCCATTCACTTCCCTCTGTACCATGATGCCTCTTAAGATGGGGTCTCCTCAGTCACAAGTGCTCAGAGATTGCAAACCTGCCTCATTCAAAATTAATTGTCATTCTTTTGAATAAAGATGTAAATGCAGGTAGACATTATTTGTTTCTATCCATGTTAGTACCCCTCCCCCCGAAATTCCTAAGTTTAACCAATTATGGTATCAAGATAAACCATTCTTTTGAAGAGTCTGCATTTCTGATGATGATAATGAGGGATTAGTAAACACCTATAGAACAGTGGTTGCAGAACTGAGCACAGTTTGGAGGTCAAACAAGTTTTATTACATTTTCTCTTCCTCCCTCATTCTTCAGTAAAATTATTGTATTCACAAGGCTTTACTGAAGAGAGACACAGATGCTACAATAGATATTTACCCTTACACAAGTCCAGAGAGCCTACAGTGTTTAGAAATTGATAAATAATCCCATACAAAACTATTCAAATACACAAAAGAGAGAACATTTCCTGAGTTATACTAGGTATTTTATGTATACTGTCTCAATCTATATGAAAACCAAGAGAGAGAGACTGATTACTTCATCTTATACACGAGAAAAATGAGATTCAGGGAATCTTACTAATATCACTAAATTAGTCAGTGATAGAGCTGTGATGCTAATCTTCCTAACAGTAAACTATGTTGCCTCTCAACATTATTTTCAGATTATTTTATGGCTATTCATAGTAATTTGCCCATAATTCCTCATATGAATACACAGAAAAATAAGCGTTAAGTTTCACTGTCATTGAATCTTGCTGACCTGTGATTTTTAATTCTGTGCTTATGCTCTATTTCTCCATGTACAATCAGCATTTCTTCTAATTATAAGACATAGCTTATATGAAATCCTGGTAATTGCATAACTGAAATCTATTGGATAATTTATACCAAACAAGCTGAAATGCAAATTTTGTTCTTCAAATTAAAAAAAATTCCACCTGGCTGGGTACTTCACCATGGAAGCTTAAATTTCTTAAGTGCATAGGCCTGTCTTGTTTAACATACACTCAAGTTTACGGTTTTTGAATGAGTGAATGAATGAACCAATGTCCTCACTGAGACCAAAAGGTACCTCTCCTTGGCTTAGTAGTTGTCACTTGAGGTATATAGAAAATTGCCAAAGAATTTCAAAATTTAAAGAATTTCATATTGAAAACCAGAAGTAAATAAATTTGGTTTACCTACTCAGGGCTGGATTTGCTCTTTAAGCAGTTGCCCTTGGCCTAAGAGGCAGCTTGATTATTTCTCTAATCTAATTATGAAGTTAGGCATAAACTGAGCCAGTGTGGGACTTTTGAACTACTAAACCATACTGAACTATGTCTGCTAATGCCATGATATTAAACGTTCTCTGGTTAGAAACAGAATTTTCAATTTTTTTTTTTTTTTTTTTTTTTTTTTTTTGCGGTACGCGGGCCTCTCACTGTCGTGGCCTCTCCCGTTGTGGAGCACAGGCTCCGGACGCGCAGGCTCAGTGGCCATGGCTCACGGGCCCAGCCGCTCCGCGGCACATGGGATCTTCCCGGACCGGGGCACGAACCCGTGTCCCCTGCATCGGCAGGCGTACTCCCAACCACTGCACCACCAGGGAAGCCCCCAATTTTCATCATTTTAAATGAGCAACCATAAAACATTTATTAAACTGTGAAGTAATGAAAAGATTTTTTTCTCTTAAGTTCTGTTCCAGGTTTCAGGTTAAAACGAAATGCCGTCATTGACACCATTTTCTAATATGTTTAGTGCTTTAGAGGAGAAGAATATAATTTAGTACTTTGAGTGAGAAAGTGCTCATTTGTTAGGTTATCCATAGAACCACAGTGTTTAGGAATGGATTAAGACAAAAGCTGATGGTGCAAGGGGGCACAGAGCCCATGTTTCTGAACAGGCTTTTGTCTCTTTATGATGCTGCATTGGACAATGTCCTGCAGGTTTGTGGATATCAACTTTGTATAGTGTTTTATTAGTCTAGTCTTACATTATACTTTTTCAACTTTTCTTTTTGGTAGTAATACAGTTGAATGTTTTTCATATCTAAAACATAAATGAGTACTTATAGGTATAATAACTATATGTCTCATCACTTTTTCACTTTGTAGAACCCCATGCTTTCCAACTTATTTTCTCTGTTTTTCCTATTATTATTACTTTTAGCTTAGTCTATGTAACTAGCTTCTTATTTGATCATTTTAAAATAATTTTGTTTTTAAAATTAACAAATATAATTCTCCTATCAATCATGTAACCAGCTTGTTACAATTCTTTCCATGAATCACTTTCTACAAACCTCTTGTCCTTGTTTATAATCCTATGCTATGCTTTAAACCATTTTTTACTATATATATGTATATAAGTATAATATTCAAATATATATAAAATTTACAATATATGAATTCAAACCATCTGGATGACAAGTCAACATTTTCATTCTCTTACATAAGGTCAAATAACATGTTTGATAGTATTTTTTCCCCCTTACCAAATTAATGAAGTTAACTAGTTGTTATGGGACTCTTTTAGTCAGGGCCTAAGACAATTCATACTATTCCATTCATAAATGTAAATTTGCTTTATTTAGAATGGGTACTATTAAATATAAAACTTTTCAATCTTTGTCTAGTAGAATATTAGCCAGGTAGTATGTGCTTAACATGTGCCTTAAAAAAAAATAACTAACTGATTTACTAAATTGTAGCAGTGATCACTTTGCTATGATGATGGATAATTAATGAAGGACATGGAAAACGTAATCGGGTACTAACTTACAATTTAATTTTTAATAAACCTAAACATTCAAAATACGTAAATGTCATAAAGTCTCTTCCTTCATTGGGACAATTGTGGTTACTGTAATAACAAAAACAATCAAGAATGTATAATTATATGTTCTGATGAAAAAGCAGACAGACCTGGATAACCTTTTAGTGTGTTTGATTTTCTGGATAGGTGATTATCTGGTTTATTCTTGCCCTCTGGGATATTCCTAGCATTTTTAGTGCAAAGAAGTATTTATGTCCTGTCTCAATTCCTTCTGCTACAGTTTTATGACAGTTATTCTTCTTGCACCTTCAATAGAGGTGGTGAACATTTGGTCAGCATTATCAATCCATTTAACATCACTGTGTGCTCAGATCCACCCTCAGGTTAGTGTTTCTCTCCTGGACTAGACAGTTCTGATCCATTTAATGTTCTGTTTCTCTATCTTTAAAATACATTAGTCTTCTCTCCTGTACTCTAATGGTTCTTAACCTTTTCTTGGTTTGCAGACCCTTTTGAGAACCTGATGGAAGCCATGGAGTCTCTCTCCAGGCAGATAGGCAACCATTCAAGAGTCTGTGCAAATTTCAGGATATACTGCACATTTCAGATAATGGCTATTGAAATAAGAATCTCCTCAGGTGGCTGTGTAAATAGTAGATTCCTGAGGCTAACTCCCTGAGTACTAATGGCGACAACTGAATAAGCACCTAGAATCTGAATTTTAATAAACTCTAGGTGACAATGATGTTTGAAGATTGTGCCATACTCTGAGATATATGAAGACTGCACCATACTCCTCTGGAGTCTAGGAGCCTCAGATGAAGAATTTCCACTCTATGTTCTCTCCAAGTTTTATGTTTCTTAACTCCTAGAAGAATCTAAACTTAGAGACCTTACATAATTTATTTAGTATATAACATGTTAATCCAAATCTCCAGGGAAAGGATTTATGAAATCCCAATCACATATCAAAGTCCCATTTCCTCTCTGAAGTTTTCTGTGAATTTTTAAGCTCCTAATCGTTTATATTTATTGACTGTATCACTTGTTTGGCAAAGCTACTATGTTTATGTATTTAAGATCTTGGTTGCTATTTAGAGGAGGCATATGATTATCTTATTTCTCCCATTTTGATCACAAGCTTTTGAGGACAAGGATCTAGTACAGATGCATATGACCACTGATTGCTCAGCCCAGTGTCCCAGGAAAAGTAAAAAACTTAATAAATCTTTGTTGATTGATAAATGCATGATTAAAGGAATAAATGTTCTTCTGAAATCAATAATTCTCCATAAGAGTCTATGACAATGTACTCTTTGGCCAGTGACATCCAAGGAGTCATTTCCACATGGCACAGGTCTCTGGAATCAGATATATGTGACCTAGGATAACATTCCAGATCTGATATTTGTTTGTTGTGTGTTCTTTGGCAAGCTATTGAATGCCTCTAAAAGGCTCAGTTTTCCCATATGTAAAACAAGGATAATGAGAACATTTCCATCACAGGATTGTTGTGAGTATCGAAATGAATTAATAGAGGCAAAATGCCCAGCACAGTGCTGGCATATGGCAAGTACTCAGTAAGTGTTAGTTGTTTTTTGATTTCTTGGTGATGCTGGCCTTTTATAGCATGTGGTAAACAAAATTCTAAGATGACCCCCCAAATTTCTGCCCCCAAGTGTACTGTCCTGGTATAATCCATTGTCATTGAGTTGGGGCAGGACTGTGAATAAATTCTAATTCACTCCCATGATTAGGCTATGTTATATGGCAAGAGCAAACGGGTTTTACAAATATAACAAAGGTCTCAAATCTATTGACTTTAGTTAATCAAATGGGAGATTTCCTGGGTGGCCTTGAGTTAATCAGGTGAGTCTTTAAAGGAATTTCACCCTTCCAGAAATTGAAAATTTAAAGAATAAAAGGACTTATGGCCATGGCTACATGACAAGAAACTATAGGTAGCCTCTAGGAGCTAAGAGCAGTCCCTGCCAATAGTTAGCAAGAAAATGGGGACATCAGTCCTACAACCAACAAGGAAACAGGACCCTCTATCCTACAACTACAAGAAATTAAATTCTGTCAACAACCCTGAAACATCCTTGGAAGAGAACTCCAACTCTGATGAGATCAGAGCAGGACTGATACCATGATTTCAACCTTGGGAGACCCCCCCGCCCCCCAAGCAGAGTACCCACAGCAGCAATAGAAAACTAATACATTGCATTAACAAGCTTGTGAGTGCTGACTGAAGTTGGATAAAGCACAAATTATACCTTAAGTTTTCAAATCTGAAAAAAAAGTTACTTGCAAATAAGAGAAAGGAATAGGTAAATGAACCACTTTCTGTTTCTGTATATGCTTCCTTTAAAATTCCTATTGTGATTTGGCATTCCAAGCTGGTTTTCCTAACACCAGAACCAAATATATGTTAATTATTCATTGTATACAACATCACAGTGTTTCATTAAGAAATAGTTTATGGCCCCCTTTTTCTGTGACACACAATACACTTTGAAGCATTTTTGTATGTTTAATATGTCTTCACAATTTTCAGAATGGAACATATTTCTGAATGCGCTTCTATAATGGAATCATGACATGTCTCAGCTGTGTGTACAAACACAGTCTCTACTTAAAGGTTCCATTCTTTTCAACGTAATACAGCTAATAAAATTTCTAAATATGGATCATTTTATATTATTAACCACGAAAACCAAACCCAGAGTTAAATTCTTGCTTTGCCATCTCAGTGATTTACACATATAAATTAAAAAGGGAAAATAATCAGTCAGAGACAGCTAGAGTTTGTCCTCCCTATTAAACTGAAATAGATTGAAGTTGGGAAGTGTTGATTAAGCTTGTAACAGCCCTTATGAAGCTCTCTGAGAAGCCACCATCTTTTAGAAGAGGGACAGGAAGCAAGGGAATGTTAGAGTTTATAGCAGAATGCCAGATATTTAGTAGAATTTCTCCGGGTCCTTTGTCTATGTTAATAAAGATATGCATCACCCCAAAAGTAGAATAGATGCAATTCTAACCAAGCCTTTTGAAAAGATAGAGCATATAGGTGTAATTTAGAGCTGTGAAGGTATAATTTGGCTACTACTAACTTAAACATTTTCAGTTCAGCAACTTAATAAAGAAAAGCATTTACAGTGTTTCACTTTACTAAATAAAGTACATGAGTCCACTGAGAAGTCCTCTCCAGGGAACCTAATGTATATTTAGGCTATAAAGTAGGTGTAAAGTTGGATCCTTATTTTATTTTCTCCTGCCTTGTCAGATATTGAACATATACCAAAACAAATGAGAATGCAAAAAAATAGTATTAAAGGAAAACCATGGAAGATCTAGTGAATTTCATTATATTCTTTAGTCCTATTTGCTGAAGAAAACAATCCCAAAAGAGGATATTTATGTCCTTTATGTAGAACATTGAGCTAGAACTAGTTTTGCACAACTCCATTTGAGCTTTCAATTTAGCTCAGCTTTGATTTTGACAGTTTTAAGTGTCTGCGTGGGTGTCTTTTTTTCTTAATGTTTTCCCTTTGTAACTGACAATTGTCACTTCAAGGTATTTTTCAAATAATTTTTTCTAGGATTTAATTATTAGATATATCAAAATAATGTGGGTTTTTTTTTAATCATCAAGCATGTATAAAAATGTGACTGATAATTGATAGAAAATGGTCATAAACTATCCCAGGTATCACTAATCTCATAGAGGAACAATTAAGGGGGAATATGATGGGGATTTCTTTGATAAAGAAAAATACTACACAGCATACACACATGAGTTATGAATAATATATTTTAAAAGAAAAAAGCATAATTAGCTATAACCCTGAAAGCAATATTATTATTTGTATTTAAGTGTTTTATAGGAAGATCATCACTTAGCTGAGATGTGTTACACTTAGGTTTAAAAATTTGAGGGACATTGGTCCAGGTAGTTTTAAAAATATATTATTTGTCTAGATCAGATGCAGGGGCTACATACTGAGTTAGAATTTTACTGAAAGCAGTGAAGGTACGGATGTGGCAAATTATACTGATATGGAAAACTTGTATAAAAAGAAGGAAAAATTAACAATCAATTCTGAGAATATATGTATGAGATTGAAAGATGTAAAACTTTTAAGAGCACTTATTTTAAGTTATCTCCTTATATAAATAATTTGGGAGCATTTACTATCCAGAGAAATGAAATGGCCAGCCTACAATAAGGCCGAGCAATTGATTACAGTTCTCATGACTATCTTGAGCTGGATTCTACTGTGGCTCCAGGATTTCACTCAGCTCTTTCCACTATATTAGCAACCTCAATGACTTTAAATATTGCATAAGGTGTTTTCACAGATCCACAGAAACAGAATGCACAAAAGCCAGTCCATTTTTTTTCTAGTGCCTTCCAAATGGAATTCTTGGGACTGGCAAGAAGCATAAATTTATGAATCTGACCTAAGTGTGGAGTTTGGAGTACTGCCCTGCCTAATATATTAAAATTTTTTAAAAGTTAATTAAAATATTCTACCAGTCAAACAAAATGTACCTGTAGCCAAATGTTGTGTGTGGGTCACTAATGGTTCACCTCTGCTTCACCAGCTTTTTTGGAGGTGATCTCATTTTCTGTCATGGCCACTCTCTAGTTCATGTTCTCAGTGTCTTGCGGGACACTGGCCTCCCTTCAATTCTTCAAATGCACCATAGAGCTGGTGCATGTTCTGATTCCTTTCTTTGGATCAGAACCCTGATTTGTCCTTCAGAGGACTCAGCTGAAGTATCACCTCTTCAGGTAGGCCTTCTCTGACCACCCTATTGTTCTTTATCCTATTGCTTTCCTCTATTGCATTTATTATCATGTATATTTAAATATTCTTCAAGGACAGACCAGTGTTCATCCAGTCCCAGTACTACATGTGGCCTATAGCAGGTGCTCAGTAAGTATTTGGTGAGTGAATGAATGAATGGATGAATGGATGCTCTAAGAGTTAAGGGAAGGTCTCCTGGAGGAAACTATTTTTAAGTTGAAAGCCCAAGAGATCTAAGAGTTAGTTAGGCAAAGGCCTGCTGGGTGGGGAACATTCCATGGCAAAGGCTGTGATGGGGAGAGAACATGGTGTGCTCTGGGAACTGCAAGAAGCTTTCCTGTGACAAGATTCTAGAGAGTAAGAAGAAAGAGGCAGTCCATGTCTTTGTATGGCCTGAACTGGAGGACCCCTGTCAAAGAAGGGCAGTTGTTCTGTGCCATGGACATCACAGGTCTGAAGGGGAAGAAAGCAGACAAGCAGAGAGCTGCAGAGATGAGAGCCAGAAAGTACTGCCAGGCTTCTTGCGGATTTTCAATGTCTAGTTCCATTCCCTAGAGGGCGGGGTGGGAGCAGGGAGAGGGCAGCTGCTTTCAGTTTCTGTAAGCTGCCCTAGGAGGCTTCCAACAAAATACTAGTTGCTAAGGAGACCGCAAATTAGATTCTGTTGTGTGCAATCAAAAATACTGATTAATTCAGCAGGATTTGAGGGGCATATAGTTCAGTTTTGGACTTGGTGAGTTTTTGGTAGCTGCGAAACAGTCCCATGAGTACAGTAAGTGAGAAGACAAGAGTCAACAGTTAGGATACGGTTCTCTTGCGTGGAGGGCAGGTAAATACACTGTCCACTTAAATATAGTCACTCTATCTTTGGTAAAACTGTAGTTGAAAGTATTTTGTACTGAAGCTCTACATTTTTCAGAAATGGAACTATGAGATAAAATTTTGTTTGAAGTGAGATCCGGTAAAAAGTTTATCTTTGCTGATACACGTTCTAACTTTTTTTGATCTTTATGTAACCCAATGTGTTTCTTTATTTGCACTTATTTACAGGAAAATTGGAGGCAAATTTGGTGTCCAATGATAATTTATTTTAAATGCCTAGTAAAGTCTACTTTTTCTTGTTCCTTTAAAACAATTTGTATTCTGCTTTATCCCCACTTGTCCACTTAAAAAAAAATGCTCAAACTTGAAGACAACTCTAAAGAAAAGATATACATCTTCTTTATATTTAAGTGGTATAACAGAGAATGGGAATATATAAACACCAGCATTCCTCTGTAAATCAACTTAATTCAACCTCTCTCTTCCCCATTTATCATCAATCAGGAAGGATTTAATAGAAAACAGTTCAATATCAGTAGCAAAAAATTCAATTTCATTAAGAAAAATAACAAGTGATTTGGCATTAAAACTCACTGTAGCCTTGTAAAGGCTGCAAAACTTCAGATGTGAGTTGAGTTTATAATTTGTAAACTGTGATTGCCATGCAAATTCACTCCACTGGGCTGAACGATAGATACAGATTGGATTATAAACTCCAAACTAGCAAAATCAAATTACTGCTTTGTAAATGAAACAGGAAACTGAGCACTGAATTCTTTTTAAGATAAAATAGCAACAGAATTTAAATTAACTTATAGAAATTGGGGGAAGATACATTCATTGCTGCATTTGCATTAAATATTGACTTCAGAACAATATATCAAATACTTTTATAATTAAAAAATGAGCTGCTGGAGTGTTTTGTTTTATGTTCTCTTGGTATTTGTCAGACAATCTATGGGCTAGAGGGTATCTCAAGGTTGTGACTTGTATGCTAACAGATGAAAACAGTTTGGCAAAGTGCAAGTCAAGTTCTATTCCATCCATTCGTCTATCCACAAATATGGAGTTTACTGTGTGGCTGGAACTAGCCACTGCTCTGAAAGGGCTTGGCCTGTGCCCATCCACTATAAATGGGATCTCTGGAATTCTAAACAATCACCATAGTCTGCTACAAGGCATTAGAAGAGTTTCTTTTTTAAAACAATTTTTAATTTTTTTCATCTTTTTTTTATTGGAGTATACTTGCTTTACAATATTGTGTTAGTTTATACTGTACAGCAAAGTGAATCAGCTATATATACACATATATCCTTTTTTTGGATTTCCTTCTCATTTAGGTTACCACAGAGCACTGAGTAGAGTTCCCTGTGCTATACAGTAGTTATCTATTTTACACATCGTATCAATAGTGTAAATATGTCAATCCCAATCTCCCAATTCATCCCACCCCCGCAAGAGTTTCTAATGTTTGTGCTTTCTGAGAAGCTCATTGATAAGCATTACGTTAAATTTTACTTTCATGGTTATTTTTGGATTATAAAAACAGTATGAACTCATTACACAAAATTTGGAAAATTAAAAAATGTACAATAGAGAAAAAGTCACCCATACTGATAAATAACCATTGTTGACATTTTGATGTATTTACTTCTCAGTCTTTTTTCTATGAATACAAATATATATGTATATGTACATACATATATATGTATATACACACACACGTGCACATTTGTGGTCATACTATACTAGTTTTTTGTCAAGTTTTTATTACAATGTGAGATTTTTTCCTTGCCAATTTTTTAAAATAAAGAAATTACTAACAACAAATACTCTGTGAAACCTTCTATATTTAATATTTTTATTTTGGTTTCTTGCATTTTTTTCTGTTAATGGTCTCTTCATAATTATTACAATTCGTAATTAGGGTATATTTATATGTGATAATAATTGCTATAGGAATTCCACCTTTTAAATTTCAATGGAACTAAAAGTAAACAAAACACAGACTGAATAACAAACAAAAAGAAATGGCAGAATAAAGGGAAACTGGAAAATTTACAGTATTAAGACCAATCATGCCAATTATGACAATAAACATAGTTGGAATATATTTTCCCATTAAAAACAATAACTTTTACTTTGGTTAAAAAATTCCAACTGTACCCTGCTTGCATTGATAAGAAACCAAACACAATGATGTGGAAATGAAAAAATAAAATGGATAAATAGGGGCTTCCCTGGTGGCGCAGTGGTTGAGAATCCGCCTGCCAATGCAGGGGGTACGAGTTCGATCCCTGGTCCGGGAAGATCCCACATGCTGCAGAGCAACTAAGCCTGTGCACCATAACTACTGAGGCTGTGCTCTAGAGCCTGCGAGCCACAACTACTGAGCCCGCGTGCTGCAACTACTGAAGCCCGAGCACCTAGAGCCCGTGCTCCACAACAAGAAAAGCAACCACAATGAGAAGCCCGCGCACCGCAACAAAGAGTAGTCCCCGCTTGCTGCAACTAGAGAAAGCCTGCGCGCAGCAACGAAGACCCAACAGAGCCAAAAATAAATAAATAAAATAAATAAATTTGTTAAAAAAAGAAATATGGATAAATAAAATCAATCTGATATCAAATAAAATGGAAGAAGCATTGAAAATTGAAATCAGATAGTATATTCTCCCCTTTTTACATCCTAAATAAGGCTGGATATTATAATTTTTTAAAAAGTCTTCCAGTTTTATAGGCAAGCATGGTATATTTATGACATTAATTTACATATTATTAGTGAATTTGAACATCTGCATATATTTTGTTTAGACTCCCCTCCCCCCTTGATGATTTGCTTTCCATTTTCTTTGCATATTTTCATGTAAGTTTAATTCATTTTTTGAAAGAATTTTACAGCCCTTCCTATAGTTGTATTGTTAATAATTTTCCTGTCATATAGATGACAATTTTGCCTTTATTTGTCTTTGTAAATCTTGTTTCTGGTGACTTCTTTCTTTTTTTTAACATCTTTATTTGAGTATGACTGTTTTACAAGAGTGTGTTAGTTTCTCCTTTACAACAAAGTGAATCAGTTATACATATACATATGTTCCCATATCTCTTCCCTCTTGCATCACCCTCCCTCCCACCCTCCCTATCCCACCCCTCTAGGTGGTCACAAAGCACAGAGGTGATCTCCCTGTGCTATGTGGCAGCTTCCCACTAGCTATCTAATTTACATTTGGTAGTGTGTATATGTCCCTGCCACTCTCTCACATCGTCACCGCTTACCCTTCCCCCTCCCCATATCCTCAAGTCCATGCTCTAGTAGGTCTGTGTTTTATTCCCGCCCTACCACTAATCTCTTGACAGTTTTTTCTTAGATTCCATATATATGTGTTAGCATACGGTATTTGTTTTTCTCCTTCTGACTTACTTCACTCTGTATGACAGACTTCGGGTGATTTTTTTTTTAACACATAGAAGATTTAAGTGTTTGTGGTCAAACACACCAGTTTTGTACTTTCTGATTTTTTTCTTTCGCTTTTTTCTTTAGAATGATCTGAGATAAGTATTCACCTACATCTTTGTCTAATTCTTTCTGAGTCTTTTAGCTGGAAGTTGGGATGAGACTCATCATCTCTTTATAAAGGCAGACTTGGCCAGGAGGAGCTTGTGGTAAATCTTCCCACAGCCTTCCTCCAACTGTTAAACAGCAAGGATATTTATGTCACTGTGAATCTCTACACCTGTGCTCAGTGATTTCATGCTGCTCATGGCTCATTTCATGCCGAGCAGCAGGAAAGGCTGCTGTACAGCTTTCCCAGGCTGAACATGAACTCATCTTTTCGCGAGCTGTAAGCTGTCCCACACTTTCCCTGGACTGCCAGAGAAGGGCCGAAAACACATTGCCTGGTACTACTGCCTGGGCTTTCTCTTTAGGCTGCTTCATGCAAGAGGCTGGACCTGCTGCATGTTAATTTGGTGGAAATGAAAGAATAAAATACCCATGAGGTAATGTATCTTGGCTTACTCTGTCAACTGGGAGGCCCTATTCAAATGCTATTCCTGTTGACATTATTACCAGGAAAAAAGGAACCTATTAGACTTCAATAAAATATGACTTTCTTGTATGCTGTTTTTCATGTCATAGAGATGAAAAATCCTGAACTCTTGCTAAGTGTAGAGTGCTGGTTTTGTTATATTTAACTTAGAAAGGCAAGAGGATTTTGACGGTAAATATTAAAAGAATTTGAACTATGCAATGAAAATTCTGCTTCTAGGTGCACAGGCTCAAAGGAAGCAAATTTTGGTTAAGAAGTTGCATTTAACAGAAATGTGGTATCTCCTAGTACTGGAATTATATTAAACCGAGAAATCCAGGTCAGAAGTCCTTGCTTCCTGGAGTTCAATGATGTTTTGCCAAAGAAATGATGGAAGTCCTGGGCTGGCCAGGACCCTGAGAACATGTTTTATAAAGACCCTATGCTGGCAAGAGGTATAGAGATGACTTCATGGGACTTCTGAGTCTGGAATGTCTTTGCTTCTATTACCAATTATTTTTGCTGGATTTTTGACACAGTGTTTTTAATTTTTAAAAATCTAAACAAAAATAACTATCGACTTCCTGAAGTTAAACTTTAGTCCTGCTGCTACTGTGAGACCGACCTCATATCACCCCTCTCTCCTCATCAGACAGGGGTGGATTGGAAGGAACACAAGGAGCCTCCTTGCTACTCTCCAGGCTTGCGTTCCTCTTGCACAAAGTGTGGGTAGGGACTAAATAAGTGAAATAATGGTAAGGGACCCTCTTAAACATATACATTTTAGTATACTTTCCTTTATTAAAAAAGAACACTGCTACGAATTAACAAACTGAAAATACTAATATGGAATACCATATTCTCAGAAATTTTTTCACCATAATTCCCCAGGCAATATAATTGGATATTAACAGCTCATTCTAACAAGGTCCCAGGCATCATGCTACGTGTTTTAAGATAAGGCAACCCCATAATCCTGGATTTTCCAGGAAAGTCCTGGCTTATTCCTGCTGTTCCAATGTTATTATTAGTAACATCTCTGTTCACTTGCAAAAGTGTATCAGTTTGAATAAGTCATATGGTCATATTATTTATGAGAACTATTATCTTTTGCCTTAATAAAAACTATGAGAAAGATACTATTATTATGATCCCCATATTTCAGATGAGTTACTGATTTATAGAAAGGTTAAGTAATTTATCTGAAACCACACAGTTTGTAAATGGCAGAGGCTGGAAGTCAAACCCAGGCAGTGCAGCTTCAGAGCTTGCCATGGCGGGTCCCCAAGAGCTAAGTGACTTCTAATTTACAGTATATTCTTAGAGTAGAGCAGAATCTACATTCAGATTTAAGTTCTCTTCATTGGGATAAGCTGGTTTGTGTGCCTTCATTCTCATCTCTCTTCTCTCACAGAGTGGTAAAGAATGTACAAAAGGACATACTCTCAGAAAGAGCAGGTCTGCTAGCCTGGAGAAGAAAGTACAGAACTGGGATGGAAATTCTCCCATTGACCCTAGCACCTCCAGGAAGCAAGGAAAAAGCCCCTTGATCTCATGGTATAGACCTCTCAGGAATGGTTAGGTGGTTTGTGGGAACTCTACTCTTGAAGTACTAGCAGGCAGACTTGGATTAAAAACTAGAGTTCTAATATTCTAGCCGGTAGCTAGGACACCCAGTTAGTGTGACATGAGGACATTACATGTTAATTTATAGAACACACTTTCCTTTGAACCTTATGTTATACATAGTGTAATAGATAGCATTGCTTTTTGTTGACCTCTGACTCCTAATGTAGACATATTGGGTGTAAAAAGAAATAAATGGAGAGTACTAAGTAAATTGTATTTTTTAAATGTCAGTTATTATGTTAACTGGCTTATATTTTCAATCCTTAAAACTTCCAGTGCCTTAAAAATGAGGAGCATAATATTTTATTTGAGTAACTTTTATTTTGTGCAGTTTTGCCCATGACAACCACATTTGTACTATTCCTCATTCAACAGAGAATTTGAAGCAGGCCACAATTAATTAACTCCTCTTTTTTATGGACAGGAAAATGGATACGTTTAGTGATCTGCTAGAAGTCATATAGGTCAGGCATGCGGAGTTTGAATGAGGATGAGGATGCTCTTCTCCCAATTACAGCACTAGCTAATCCCATGCAATTAGGTTCCATCATATTGGGAAAGTCACGCCTGAGTATGTATTCAATGCAAGTCCCAGTAACTCGATGTGCTGGAATCAGCCATTTCTGGATCCATTTGACCTCTGTATGTATCATGGGTTCTCAGATGTGCCTTCTCATCAAGGTCTTACAATACTGTGGAAGGGGGAGTTTGTGGAATCACCCTGGTTGCTAAGAATGAGAATAAATGACTGTTTCAAGGCCAATAAATGACTGTTTCAAGGCCACACTCCTCTGATTCTAGAACGTTGTTCACCCTGAGATTTCCCCAAGCCAGTGGCCTTCAGATAGGTATACATGTAATCCTGGCTATGCAAACACTTTCAAGGTAGAGGGCATATGAATAATTTGGGGTTTAAATTTCTAGATTCTCAATCTCTCTACATATACGCTTTCTTAAGACTGATCTGCCTTAGAATTTGTCTGAGGTATGCCAAGTTCTTTTTTCTCTAAACCCTGTTCACAAACACCCTTCTTCTACTTTACAAAAGAACAAACAAACAAAACACAAAAGTCTACCTTTCATCATTAGTGCATCTTTTGGGGTTTAAACAACCTTGCTGGCTCCAAATATTAGTGCTGGATTGGTAAAGTGAATGACTATAATGATTGACTAACGAATATTTTTGAAAGTCTTTTCTTTCCATAAAACTATAGGAGGATCTAAATAAGCTGTTAAGCTTAAAAAGGATTAGACATAATTCTTAATTTAATGCTCAATCACCATGTGATTCTGACCTATAACTAAGGAGGAGTTCAAAGAACTGAGGGACAGAACTATAATAAAACTGCTTCTATTTCATCTGCTTTTTAATGTTAATAAATTCTCTCAGCACCTAGGTCAGAAAGACCAAAAATATGAAGAAAATTGGTTACTGAACTCTGTATACTTCTATCAATATATAATCTTTACTAGTGTATATTATGAACTAATGAGGACAAGAAAACAGAAAAATAAAACCCCACAAACAAAACATTTCATCTGTCTCATTAAGAGAAGGATTTGCAATAAAGCTTTACTTTAGACATTTAGTAATTTTTAGAATTCATGATATGTTGTATTGTGAAGTTGTTAACTGATAATAATTGTAATGATAATTCAATCTAGAAGAAATTCTTTTCGTGTGTGTTTAAATTACTATTCCCTGGGATTCTTATTTAGATTTACATTTACACAGTTTTTTTTTTCTCCTTCAGAGAATTGTAACGGCACGATTAACAACATTTTCAAGTAAAAATTACTTTCAAGTAAAAAGGGTGTTACCTTGAGTGTAAATTATTTCCTTATTTTTAGGAAGTTAATGGAAATATGAGTTAAAAGCATATGACAAAAATAAATGATGTAGAATTTCCAATTGTTACATTTCTACCGATTATTCAAGGAAGGATGTCTGGCTGGCCCTTTAGCCTTTTTGTGCCTTTGTTTTATCATGCTTACAATGAAGGAGTTAGATGAAATCCATTTATTATTTTAGCTGCTGAACTCTTTATTCAGAGCAATCTTAGGTGGGGAATAGAAAGCTTGACTTGCTCTGGTGGAACTTGGCTGTGGCCATGGCCAAGTCCTCTCCTTCACTGCCATGGCAACCTTGGAAGAACAGCAGGAAGAATTCATATGGAAAACGACGCCCCTTGGAGGCCCAGGGGTTCAACAAGGCCCTTTCTGACTCCAAAATTGTAACTGAAAAGAAAAAAAAATATTTCTAGCCTTCAAGCTCATGTGGTGGTGTAGCCTTAAGTCAGAGCTTGTTTATGTATTAATTTATAGTGTGATCAGCTCTTTCGCTTGATATGTAAGAACAAGAAGTAGTAGCTTTAGTAGACTCTGGGGTAGGATGTTTGTTTTAGGTAACAGCAGATGTTCTAAATGTTGACCACTTTGGAGTTTTCTACTTATGTCCAAGGGAACAGGGGGCTTGCTTCTGGTTAGCCTTATTGGATTTGCCAGTGATTCACTATGAGAAATGTGCAATTAGATGTAACCAATTTAATTTGCCTAAAACAGTGAAAATAATACGGTCCAGCCAAAAAGTTACTTTTAATATTCTATCTTTAACTAAACTGATTGCTGCTCTCTGTGTCTCCAGTGTACAATGAGACAAGACCACACAGAACATGTGCACTATGATTGGCCAGGAGATTTACATCAATCAGTGTTAGAGACTAAGTGATGATAAAGTACTCTTAGACCTCCTGTCTTTTATATTTAAGGGCAATAACATTTTTCAGGTGATGCTCATAATTCTCAATTATGATGCCCCTTTCAGTTAGGGAAGGTAGAGCGAGAAAAGGGGACATCTGGTACAAAAGAAAAAATGAGATCTTCTCAACTGTGAAATTTTCCAGTTTGTTTCTTGAGCATTCTCAGCTTGTGGACTATTTAAAATAGCTAGCTTAGGAAGCTGATATTAGATAATATGAAGACAATTACTCTGGAGGCTGAAGTGACTGATTATTTTTCATAGAAAGTTTCCTGGGAGAATCATTTTATAAGATTTGTGGTTTGGGTGTCAGGATGAGAAGATCGAAGTAAAAACATTAAAAGGTTGATCTTAGAATTTATTCAGATCATCTGACTAGATAAATCCTCTGCAGATTGAAGGCTTGCCAGAGACATTATTAAGTAGAGTGAATGGGAAATGCAAAGCTAATGTCGTTCTGTATCTTTGTAACTCAATTGAGATGTAAAGACCATGAACAGTGTTTAAATATTATTATAATGACAAGTACATTTAAGAAAGGCTATCCAGGAGCTAACCTATCCCAAACCAACATATGCTGCTGAGGGACCAGTGCTTTAAACAGTGCAAATAGGCAATTCCGTTTTAATCACTAAAACTCTTATCTTCTGGAGGAATCTGACTGGCAACATAATTAAACGCGACGATTTACCTCAGAACGCTATGATAGAGTTCATCATTTGCTGCACTTTAGCTAAATACAACAATATGTCAAAATGTGAGGTGGAATCTTTATTCTTTTTCCCAGTAAGAACATTTGATCAGCTTTGTTTCTCAAAATAATGACTCGATTAAACAGTGTATACTACATAGTGTACATAGTGTATGGTTTTATTTCCTCTTTAACGAGTAGTGGAGAAGTTTGTCAATTTGATCAAGATTGGCACATTTTAATATCTTTAGAATTTACATTTACTGTAACCAAGAATTTTCATTTGCACTAAACACACACACGTGCGTGCGTGCAGGAAAATGAGACGTGGGGACTGGAGCAACTGGAAGTGTATTAAACAAATACTGTAACTGGATGGATTAAAGATGACAAAACACGTACTTGAAATATTCAAAAACCCACTTTCAATCTATACCTGCTTCTACTTATTTCTAGGAAAAATATAATTGGAAGTGTAGAATATAAATGTATGGAGGAAGGAGGCATAACGACTGAGTATAAAGTTAACAAACACGCAAACAAGATATAAAAGCTCAAAAATTATTTAATTTTGGAATTATTTCCAAAAATGAAACAAATATGCTTGAAATGAAGTAAATATACTCTAACAACATACATATAGAGCAAGTCCTTCCTGAGACTGTTTTTTCATTCAAGTTTAAGAAAATTCCTTGTAACAGGAAAAGCCATTAACAGAGTGTTAGCACTCTGCCACCTACTGGACGACCTGTCAACTCCCAAGAAATGCGCTCAGGAACTCGAATAGTGTATTTCAATAGCAAGGCTTCCTACATACAGAATTTGGTAGTAATAAAGCTCTGGGATACATGCAGGCGAACTTTTCCACCCCGTTTGGCAATAAGCTATTTCCCCACTTATTATGGAAGGCTGTTTGCCAACATGGTTCATATGCTCAGAATCAATCCCTTAATGTTCCAGCAATAAAAACAACGACACAACAAATTCCTTCAACAGGTTTTTAAGTGCCAGCTACATTAGAGTCCATTCCCACACAGAGAATAACAATGTTAATTCTAGGCACCAGGCCAAAAGTGACAGAAAAAGTAAAGAGGAGTTTGGCAAAAGGTCGTAGGTGCTTTTATCCCCCTACCCTTTGAGAAAACAAATAAGAGGACCATTCCTTGTGGGGGACATCTCCTGGATGGAGTGGACAGAACACGCCAGTACGTCTACTTTCAACAAGGGGAACCTGTAACTTCGAACTGTTAAGAGTCAAATTCTGTAGTATTTATCTTTACAGATATAACAAATGTAAGACTAAATCATGATATATGAAGCCAACCCAAGCAGAAATGATATAATTTGGTAAATCCAACTGAAATAAATGTTCAATATTGATAATTCAAATTAAGAAAAAGGCTGGCCAGCAGTGAAATGGAAAATAATAATATTATTATTATAATAATAGAACAGGACATTACATTTAAATATTTATACCAAAGTCAAAGAATGTCAAAGTTCAAAGTACATGGAGAGCAGGTAGACCTCACTTCTACAAAGAAGTAAACAAACTCAGGAGGTTAAGTGATGGAAACAGTTTAATGCAGAGAAAAGGTTGTATCAAACCCTAGCTTGGTCATTTACCAGCTAAGTGATCTTGGCCATTGTTAATTAGCTTCTCAGAGTTTTAAGTTCTTCATCTGTACAAGGAAAACGTATGATCTAACTTAGAAAGTGGCTATGAAGATTAAATAAATATTAAAATAAAATATCCAGCTCGATTTCTCAAAGACTAACTGGTGCTTAGTAAATATAATCTCAAAAAAAGTCACAAAACCTTTTGCAGAGCTAGAGCTGGAACCCAGGTGTTCTGACTGTTGATGTTATGCCCTTTCCAAGACTGCACTGTTTCAAAACTTTAAAAATAATTTTAAAAATAAGATTCAGCTCCACTGGTATATGCACATGACTTCAAGTAAACCAAGGTCAAAGCCTGACCTTTGTGAATTAATTGATTGTCCACATTTTATTCAGCACCACCTTTAGAAAGTCATTTCCAAGACCTGAAGTATGGGTGAATCAGGTTTGATATTAAACCTTTATATTAAACCACATCTCTGTAATTATCTCTCTTTGGTCTACTTCTATCCTCTCTGGAGGACATAACTTGATTAATTTCAAAGTTAATCTTTGATGATTAGCACTATCTTCATATATGAAGTACAGCCCATTAATAGATTATTATATCAAAGAGAATTTATGAATCTCAAGCAACAAGCAATTGAGGGACATCATAAGAAGAAATGCTCAAGTAGAGCTTCCCTCTTCTCTAAGTAGTACCTGCCCCCATAAAAAAGGGATTACTTTTGCCCATTAGACATGGTGGACCATCTTCAGTAGAATATGTCTGACATCACCTGGGAAAAAAAACAAAGCAGTTCTTCCTCATTGGGTGGGATAAATAGAGAATCTGTTTCTATGATAATGGCAAAAGTATATATCTTTCCTAGCTAGCGAATGGGAGTATGAACCCCTAACCACTTTCTTCTTTCAAATGTATAGGGTTGGTTTAGAGGGGGAAAGTTTTAAGAGAAAATGGTCTTTCACTCAACTATGGATTGTTTTTAAAATCTGCTGCCTCCTTGCTTTCAAATTTCAGCCACGGTGGTTAAGACTTCACTGACAAAATGTTGCCCTCTTGTGGAAGAGGGTATAGAATGGTTTGTTTGCTCCATAAAGGACACATGTAGGATCAAAGGTATGACTCATAGGGAAGTATATTTTGGCTCAATATATCAAAGAGTTTTGAGAGCTGTTCAATAAGGTGAGAACCTGGAGATACTAAGATAGGACTGGGTATTAGGGACTGGATCCTTTAACAGGTGGAAGTTTGGTCCAGATAACCAGCAAGGTCCCTTCCCACACTAAGATTCCATAGTTCTAGGTTTTACAAAATTCATGCTGTAGAAGGGTATTCATGAAAACTTACTCTCTATTGTTTTTTGCACAAAAAACTTTGGAGGCATATTAGTACAGTGGTAAGGATGCAGAGTGTGGAACCACACTTCCTGACAGCTCTGCCAATGGGCTTTGCTCATTATTAGCTGTATCACCTTGGGCAGTTACTGATGTTTTTCTGTACCTCAATCTGCCCATTTATAAAATGTGGTTAATAATAGTATGTACTTCTTGGTGTTATTATAGTGATTCACTGAGTGAGTGCATGTGCTCTGATATAGTGCCTGGTTCAAAATAATCCCTGCATGCCTCCCTCCCCAAGTGTCCGTGCACTCTCCCTTTCTACAAAATACACACCCTATTTTGACTACACAAAGGGAATGTATGTGTAATCCCAAAACAAGCAGGGATGGCGACTATGTGGTACAAATCCCATGACTTCCCACTCCTGTAGCCATGACAGATATTAATCTTCTAGCATGGCACCCAATGCTACTGTACCTAGATGTGATGATGTCAGCATGCTTCTCAACACAGGGCTCTAGAGTAGACAAGTGAGAAGAAACTTATTTGCCATTTCTGCTTTTGTTAATTTGTTCAGGACATTCGAATTTAAACTTTAACTGTGAAACCTGTCATGATCAATGGATAAGCCTCAGATTGACACATCCGCTCCACTTTTTGCTTCAGGGTGATATTTTCATGGTGGCCTTTGTAAATTGCCACAAGATTTTGGTTTTATCTGTTTAGTTTTTCATATGAAGAGATGTGCATTTTTAATAAACCATCATGAAAATTGGTATATAAAAATGTGCTTTGTTAGAGGTACCATTTCTATTATAAGTCATCTGTTTGAAAGTGTATCTATTTATTTTTCATGATATTTCATTTTTTAGAGGCCGGCACGAAAGGTTTCAACACTTGCTAGAAGAGATTTTTCCTATTCCTTACAGATTAAGAACCATTTTAGAAATGCAAACTTTCCTCAAAGAAAGGAAATCTACCTGCAAAGAGATCAAAGGAGACAGAAGTTAGACAGCACAAGTGACCTAAATTAAAGATGACCCTGTCATAATTTGTTTTGGAAAAGGGATTGATATTCATTATCAGCCTTTTCTTAGAACAAGATAGCTAAACCTAGAGGGAATGAGGGACCTAGGAAAACTATAAGGATACAGAGTCCAGCAATAGTCTGTTGGGAAGAGCAGAAAGTTTACAACCAAGTAGCAGCAGGCTATTTCTAGTCTGTTTCTAAGCACTATGTTTCAAAGGGACATCTCAGCTGCAGAGATAAGACAAATGCAGAATTCTGAAGTCAGAAATAGTGAAGGGTCCAACTGCCAGGCCATATATAAGTACATGTCATTTTATAAAGTACATAATATCATTAATATTTGAGCCCTTATTCTGTACCAGATACTGTGCCAAGAGCCTTACTCATTCCATCTTTATTGACACAATAACTCTGATGGGTAGGAACTAATATTCCTCTTGAATGGATGAGAAAAAATAGGCATTGCAAGGTTAAATTGTTTGCCCCAGGCCATGATGCCAGTAACCTGCAAGGCCAGGACCTGATCTTAGAATCTCTGACTCCAGAGTCTCTGTACTTAACTACTACACTGAGGGTCCTTGTGGTTATGAGATAACTGCCAGGTCCCATCTCCCTAGGGTCCAAGGGCCAGTGGGAACTTCAATGCAGGAAGGTCCCACCCAGATGACAGAGAATGTCAAACAGAACTACTATTCAAGCGTCAATACTCTGCATGGGGCTGGAGAAACTTCTAGATGAACAGAAGGTCAGGAACTTGATAGTCAGAGGGGATTTTGTTTTGATCAGTCTCCAGCAATGCCCCATGCCCTCTGTGCTCCAGAGCAGTGCAGGCATAGTTAACTCAGGGCCCTTAGGGGCTATGGGTGGGCTAGAGAAAGATTTGCTCATTATTCTCAAACTGGTTGTGAAGAAGAAATGACAGGCCTGCATATTCCTGGGGTCAACATTTTGAATAGCTGGGATGGGACTAAGGCTGGTAGCCCCAAATAAATTTGACAGTGGTTTAAACAGCAAAAAATCACTTGCAGAGCAGATTAAATGCAAACGTTTAGAGTGATGCCTCCTTTCAAGTTATTTTGAAGGGATAGACATTTATCAAAGTGGACACATTGAATTCAAAACTTGTTAAACAGTTTATTGATGCAGGTTAATGACTATATCAAAGTGAAACAGGTCAAGCAACAGCACTGAGCTTATTGTAGGTTTATTAAAACAGATAGAAACATCAAGCTAAATCTAATCTGAAATCACATCTTTTGATTGGTAGACAGAGGAGGTTTATCACATTTATGAATGATATTTCTGCTCAATTTTAAATCTAATTAAAATATCCCATATCCACTGAGGTCCTTTTTACCAACTCTGAAGAGAATAAAATTAATCTGTTAATACAGAGGTGAGTAACTCAGATGGCCAAATGCTTGGAACAGATATTTCACCCTGCGTGGCTTACCTTAACCAAATACTACGTCCTACAAACAGTTCAGAAATGAACATGGGCATTTTCCTTGCATTCACAGATTGTGTTCAAGAAAAAATGGTGTATGCTGTTTGACATGGATATCTTCAATATGTTCTCTAGTTTTTAATTAAAATTGTTTTTAAAATATTTGCCACTGCATTTTATTCTTATTGCCTTTAACAAAATACATATTTTTAATCACTAAACCTAAACTGAAGGGAACTTTTTTTACTTTATTTTATATTATATAAGTTAAAGTTCTCCTTCATATTCATCCCACTTCTCCAATACAACTGCTCAAAAGTGGAAACCATTAACAATTTGAGGTTTACCATTCTAGATATTTTCATGTGCACAAAGATGTGTGTAGAACATACAATTTTATAAAACAGGATCTATTTATCTATCTAAATATATTCCCCTGAAACTTTCTTTTCTCTTAGTATACGAACGTTTTTCCATGCCAGTACATAGAGATCTACTTCATTCTGTTCTAATGGCTGTATTGTATTGCACAACACAGGTATGTCATAATACATTTAACTATTCCCCTATCGATTGGTGTTTAGGGAGTGATTCTCCATCTTTGAAGAATTACAAATAATATTGCAAGGAATATTATAGAGGTACTGAAGGATATATACAGAAAGACCCTCATTTCTCTAGGGTAGATAATAAATAGAAATGCTAGGCCAAAGCATATGAGCATTTGTAATTTTGTAATTTAGTAATACTAAATCACCTGCTTTTCCTTGATTGTTAGTGAGGCTAAATGCTTTATTATAATGACCTTGGTCATTTGGTTCATCTTCCATGGATTTATAATCTTTACTCATTTTTTAAAAATTGGACTATTTTTTTTTTCTTTTGTATTTATAGGAGCTCTTTGTACCTCAGTGTTTAGTAACTTAAACTCTGGAGTCAGAGAGATCTGAGTTTAAATCCCAGTTTTGCCTGTTTCTTTCTAGATGACTTTACATTTTACTTAAGTCTCCAATCCTCAGACTGTTCAGATAAGAAATGATGATAATAAAACGACATACCTGTTAGGGTTTTTTTGAGTCTTAAAAATAACACAATGTTTGTTAATTTTTAGGATGATGCTTGGTATAGAGTATGTGTTCGATAAACATTATTCTATATGCTACAAATACTTTATGCATGTTGTTGGTTGACTTATAATTTTCTTTTCAGAAATTATTACTTTATAGAAGTTCTCCATTTATACATAGTCAAATCTTTCATTTCTCCACCTTTTTTGGGGGCTTTGGGGTTTTGTATTAAGCTTAGAATTACAACACCTAGATTGTAACAAATATATTCTCTTCTATTCCTTCTAGTACATTTACGGTTTTAATTTTTACACTTAGACCTGAAATACATCAGTATTTGTTTACGAGTATGGTACAGTGCAGACATGCATTTTGAATTTCTCATCATTTCACCACTGATTTGAAATGCTGATGTTATCATCTGCTAAATTCCAAGGTGTTTCTGGCCTCTTTATTTAGTTCCATTCATCTATTTATCCTTTTCTGTGTCAATACCATGGTATTTTAGCTTTTTCAATTTCATGGCATATTTTGACCTATGATAAGGCGAGACCCTGACTCCTTTTAATTCTTTTGGTTATATTATTTGTTTATCACCTATCTTCTGCATTAGAATGCTTCCTGGGAGGCATGGCCTTGTCTGCCTTTTATTGCTGTATTTCAATTGCCTAGTCCAGAGTAGGCACTCAATAATGTGGCTTGAATAAACAAACTTAAATCCAGCAGTCTCTTTTACATCCATATTTTTTCTTTCACTTAAAATTTTTTATTGTTAAACAAATATAGAAAACAACATAAAACAAAAATAAAAACACCCTTGTAACTAATGCCCTATATCCAGTTTTTAGAAAGAAATAAAGCAATTTCTGCCTTTCATATAATTATCATGACAGCAGTAGTAGTTTTAAAAGCTGTCATATTGGTAGGGATCTTTATTTCTTTATATACCAAGGTTTGACTATTGTTTATTTATTTGTACTATTTAAAAGGACATTATTTATTCTGCCATTTGTTTTAGGAAGAAAAAATGGCTACTTCCTGGAACTTTCACCTTTAGTGGGCTAGAAGGATGTCATTTAAAATAAATAGAGCTTCAGTTTTTTTCTGTATCTCTCAGACTCTGTAGAGATGTTGAGAGGGGAGAGCAGATTTCACATCTTGCTGTTCTTGATTATCTTTTAAATAAAGGCAATTCTTTTCATTATATTAATCAACTCTTAACTGGAATAAACAAAAATAAATGAGAAAAACAACCCGTTCTTCCTATTCACCCAGCTATTTTTGATATGAATTTAGAAATACTGGAAAGTACTGGAAGTATTGGAAGGAAAGAAAACATTAGAAACATGGGCAGTGAGGAAGTATAGCATGTGGATTCCTTCACTCAAAATGCAATCACATTATCGTTGGTTCTCTGTTGACAGTGGCCAAGAAAATGCTGGGGCAAATATAAGGCAAGATGGTATTGGGCACGAAGTAGTCAAACTGAAAACCCTTGAACTAAGGAAGGGATAGGGAAGAGAGTGTGTTGAATGGATACATGGGAGGTATTTGTGAGCTTGATAGCTTGACCATTAGCATCAGCATCACCTGGGAACTTACTAGAAATGCAAATGATTGAGCCCCACCTTAGACTGGATCAGAAACCCTGGGGTGGGGTCAGAAATCTGTTTTAATAAGCCCTCCAAATGATTCTGTTGCTGGTTGAAGTGTGAGAACTAACGTTTCAGTGCAGTAAGAAGAGAAGATGGGAGGTTAATAAAACATAACTAATAAAATCCTTGTCCCTATCAACTTCCGTGTCATGAATATAAAAGAGTAGTTGAGAAAATTATTTGAGAAAATATGGTAAGACTGGTAGCAAATGGTAACTTTAAAAATGGGTAGGCAAGTTAGGCAATTGCTGCAGTACCTCTTAGCAAGAGTCACACACACTAATCTAAAACTTTTCTGTTCCCTTACCCACCCCCTCCAAGACAACAAATTATTTCTTATTATTGCTGTCCAGCACAATTGGGCTGATCTGGTTTTCTATAGCTTGTCTATTAAGAAGAGCCTTCCAGCATACAGCATGGTGGCTACAGTTTAAAAATACTGTCTTGTATACTTGAAATTTGCTAATAAAGTGGATCATCAGAATTCTCACTACAAAAAAAAAAAGTTAAAAAAAGCGATGAGAATAGAAACAAATGAAAAGAAATGCCTTCCACACTCTGATGGGTTATGTACCAAGGCCTTTGCTCTTTTGTGGCCTAGCAAAATGATGTATTGGTATTGTAAGCCAAGTCGATTATTTCATCTAAAATGTTTTTTATTACCTGAAATAAATCTGCAAGGCCCAAAGCTAAATGCTGTGACTCCTTCCCCTTCTCACTTTTAGGTGCAGTTGTGAGTTTCTGGCAATATGCTTGGGTACTTGAAAAAAAAACATTTTGAATATTTCTACTCATAACTTTTTTTTTTTTTTTTTTTGCGGTACGCGGGCCTCTCACTGTTGTGGCCTCTCCCGTTGCGGAGCACAGGCTCCGGACGCGCAGGCTCAGCGGCCATGGCTCACGGGCCCAGCCGCTCCGCGGCATGTGGGATCTTCCTGGACCGGGGCACGAACCCGAGTCCCTTGCATCGGCAGGCGGATTCTCAACCACTGCGCTGCCAGGGAAGCCCTACTCATAACTTTTAATGGAGCAAAGTTAATCTTTAAAGAAATACGTTGGTCTTTGAATATAAATATTTTCAAGCCATTTTCATAATCAGTGCAGAAATTGAGATTCTCAAACATTCTCTCTCTCTCTTTGTCATCCTCTCACTGGTGTCCCTGTCTCTTGTACAACTCTTAACTTCCCTTTGGAGGTCCAGCCTTGTTATCTTCCCTGTCTGGTGGCCGACAGACCATGTGACAAGATCTCTCCTGCAAAACTACACCGTAAGTCAGAGGAAGACATGAAACTTAATAACTGTTAAATTCTTTAAGTTCAAGATATTTATTCTCACAACACAGTGTGTATTCAGTATACACTTGTCTCTGAATATATTAGAAGCAGTTACTTAAGATCCAGATCACTAATGAGCTCAAAACAAGAGATGGAACTCAATTAGAGTGTGCTATATTAAGAGAAAACCCCTCGGAAAGAAAAGAAAAGGAATTGGCTTTCCTTCCTCATTTGCTTGCTCTGAGGACTGAAATATATCATACTTCTCCTTTCTCTTTAAGAAGACAGAAACTTCTTATTCTTTAGGATTATGATGAAAACAGAGCTTTTGCCTAAGGAATCAGTGAAATGCTGACTTTTTCTAATCTTCCACTGGCAACTAAAGCCACCCTCTATTCTAGGGAGATGAAGTTGCTCTTCAGGCAATTTAAATAAAAACAAACAATACATTGGCTCTCAGTGTCTGAAATTTAGAGAAACATATCTGCTAGTATGTACCACTCACACAATGAGGTTTTTTGTTTTGTTTTGTTTTGTTTTTTGTGGCACGCGGGCCTCTCACTGTTGTGGCCTCTCCCGTTGCGGAGCACAGGCTCCGGACGCACAGGCTCAGCGGCCATGGCTCACGGGCCCAGCCGCTCCGCGGCATGTGGGATCTTCCCGGACCGGGGCACGAACCCGAGTCCCCTGCCTCGGCAGGCGGATTCTCAACCACTGCGCCACCAGGGAAGCCCCAGGTCATTTTTTATAGACATAAAAATCATGGGTCCACTCCACTTTCAGATTTTATCTTCCCATTAAACTGATGACCTTCAGCTACTGCCTCCTTTATGCACTGCAAGATCTTACTTTTCGTATCCTCTGGTGATCTTTCCAGTTTCCATTCCCACTTGTATTTGTTTTAATGTTATTTTTATTGGATTGATATATATATAAAAAATTAATCATTTTAATTTCATCTGATTTTCCTACTGAGAAGTTTATGTGTTGTGCCCATATGGACAGCATCATCTAAAACATACATCTACAGAATGATGGAGGCATATTTAAAGCAATGGGATTTCTCAAGTTTTTGCCATTACTGGAATTGTGGTGTGCAATAGTGAAAAGAAGGTTTGGGATTCACATAAAATTGTGGGTGAGGGGTAACCAAGAGAAGCTTTGGGATGTGAACAGAACTAGGCTCAAGCCCCAACTCTATTACTTAACTAAATGGGCTACTTTAGCTTATGTTTTAATCTGAGTTATAGTTTTCTCTTCTGTAAAATGAGGGTCATCATAATTATAAAATAGATAGGAGTTACTGACTGCTGTTGATCCTATATCATGCTTGGCACTTTTCCTATTTTATGTTAAACCCATGAAATAATCCTTTAAGATATAAATAATTCCTTCTTTGAAGGAAACTGAAGCTAAGAGAGGCCAAACAATACTAATAAGCAGTACATCCTGCTGCATCCTTTAAAGTATGCACTGCCTCAGGGAGTGTTGGGTGGGGATCAAATGAGACACTAAATGTGAAAGTACTTCCTAGATGACGTGTGCTCTACTCAACCAAAGCTTACGTGTTTTGTATATTAAGAGTGCTATACCATAAAAATATATTCACTGATATGACTTTCTTTCAAGTATAACCTACTTCCTTGACAATTCTTTAAAAACTATAAAGTGGCACTCACTAGTATAAGGGTTAATCTTGGGAAATTTTGCAGATTGCCTTCTGTACCACTCCTCATTTCCTAGCAGCATTCTATTTCTTTTTTTTAGGAGAGCCTTGATATTTAAATTTTATGAATAAGTACAACTCCACTCCCATTGTCCCCAATGTGAGGTAAGGGGCCTAGGGTTGACAAATTCATAATTTTTAAGTAAAGAGTATTTTTAACAACCTCTCATACGTTATCATCATTAGATAAAAAGAATGGATATTTTTGCTCCAGAAAGGGAAGAATATATATCAGAACAAAGTGCAGTGCTTTAAAGTGAATACACATAGTAGTAGGACAGACTCTTGACATTGTCTTTGGTATTTTAATTTTGGGGCCAGACAGTGAAATCTCATCATGGATCCGCATGGGTCATCAGATGAGATTTGAGAACTACTATTTTAAAGGCCATGTGGGACCCTGAAAAATCATGACTGAGCAGCAAACAGACCTGGGTGAGAAAGCATGTTCTGCTTTTTGTAGCACAGGACAGCGTGCTACTACCGTGGGTTCTGTAGTTAGGCTGTTTACGTTTAAATACTGCCTCTGCTTCTAGTTACATCATCTTTCTTTAAGTCTCTAAGCTTCACCGTTCCCTGGAGGTAAAATGAGTATAACAATAATGCTTGTAATTATTATGAGAATTAAATGGGATAATTCATTTAAGAACCAACATAATAAGCCCTCGAAAATGTTAGGTTTTTAATTAATTTATTATGAACATATTATTATTAATAACTTGTTCTTATTTATTTATTTAGCCTCTTTGATTTTCAGGTTTCCCATCTGTAAAATGGAAATACAAATAGCTAGCTTGCAGGGAGCTGTGCTCATCTGAGCTGAGCTGAGCTCATTTGCTGTGTAGCCTAAATGAGATAATGCGTATTTGTACATAGAATGACACTGATCAGAAGCCTATGACATGGTAGTCATTATTATTTTTTGTGACATTTCCCCTCCGTACTTCCCTAGTGCATTCACAGTTGGCAGATGGCCCTTGGCTTCTCCAAGCCCCTCTTTGGTGTAGTACTTGAAAGTCTGTCCCAGCCAATCCCTCTATTATGTGCCTAAAAACTTATCTGTTCCATCTATTTGTCCCTTAAGGTCCTGAATGCACCTGAAAGCAAACTGCCTTGGGAAAGTTTTGAATGTTATTTAAACAAGCACACTGAGAAATCGTAAAAGCAAAACACGTTCATGATTACCTGAAAACACATTCAGCAATACCTATTTTGGAGCTCAGCTTAAAAGTATTGTGAAGAGGAAAGGAAAAAAAGACAGAGACGTTAAAAAAAAAAAATCTCCAGCTTGGAAACAATGAGTAATGGTAAGACCAGACAAGCTTGTTTTCTCTCCTAAGTCTCTATTTTCATGTCCATCAGCCTGGATAACTCAGGGAGTCCACCCAAGGTGCCATCTATCTCTCACATTTCTGCCGGCTAGTTACCATGGGGGTTACGTCTGGATCTCAACCCCTTCTTTTCTTTAATGTGGGGTGGAGTCTGGCAGCTGAAGATTCTGGACAGTGATGACATCAACAGGAGGAATTAATTCAGTGTATATTGCTATGATCTGGACTCCTTGATGAAGAATGTCCTATTTTCTAATATATACCTCTCTATTCAAATCTAAAATTGTCCAATGCACCATGACATGGAACTAGAATAGCTATTCCCTCCTATTCCCCCAAAACATCTGACTGAGGGGATAAGGGGAAATATCTATGTGATACTGGAGAAGTCATATCTCTTTTATTTCTTTATCTGTACGATGAAGGAGTTGGATTAGGACCTCTAAGATCTGCTCTAATTATCCCCAAGAACATGTGTGCTAAGGAGTGGGGAAAAGGTAGAAGTTTGTTTTAGAAGACTTACAAGTGACTGAGAAGAAGGGGGGACGTGATAGGGAGGTGTTATGTTTGAAAATTCATCAAACACACAAGTAGATCATGGACTAACTTAAATGAACATAACTGGGACTTAAGAATCTGAATGAGGTCTGGGAATGGACACATATATGTAAAATTGATGGTGAGAAACAACTTTTATTGACAAAACCTGGTGTCATTAAAACTTGGGGTTTTCTTCTAAATCATTTAGCTGGGTATTTAAATAAATATGAAGAAGGGCTCAAATGTATTGTCCTTGTTATGCTAAGAGGTGTTACAGACTGGAAATAGAAAACAAAAGGGGGCTTGGAAAAATCTGACTGTTAAATCAACAGAGAAGTATCAAAGAAAGGTTCTTTCTCACCTTTCCAGGTCCCACATGCTATCGCCAGAGTCAGTCTGCTCTTAATCATAACCTTCCTTAGTTTGTAAACCAGACTGTTCTTTGGCTTTCTGGCAGAGAAAAATTTAGTCTGGGTCTAAATGAATTCTATAAGGCAATATTTATGAAACTTTGGGCTTCTGCTAAATTGATTAGACTAATTTATCTATCTGAAGGTTACCTAAACAGAATAGAATGATAAGCATTCCTCTTCTGCTAGAGACACTGATCAATCTTCAAAAGCATTCAAGATAAGTTTCTGTGTTAAAAATCAAGTGATTTCTTTTCTGTCCTAAGAGGATATTTTGTATTATTGAGGGTTATAGAAATATTATTCTGTAATATTTTGAGATTGATAAAGGGCAAAGACCATCCTGAGCCCTTTTCTTCTTGAGTACTTAGAATGTAGCATCATCTCAAACTGACAGAAGAAATGTTAAGAGTAGGTTTTCTTTCCCAACTAGATTGAAATAAGATAAAACCGTTTTTCCTTGTGCTGTATACACATTTTTTTTCTCCATGAATTTGATTACACATTATACAACTTTGGAGGATAAAACCTTCGTACTTTCTGGTGTATTCATTTCCCTTGCCTCTAAAATGATAACCTACTGCTGGAAAAAATGACCTGATTCACAGGGAAATTGGATAATCTAATGTAAAGCAGTTAGGTTCTAGATCAATATTCTGTGAAATACCCCTGAAACACACGTTTCCTATTCTTTCTTTCATTATTCTTAAAATGAGCCATAACAGTGGAGGGAAAAAAAGCTTGAGACTCAAATACATCACACAAGAGGATGCATGAAAAATGTAAAACCAGTAAATAAAAGAGTTAAAATTAATATCAGAAAGGAAAATAACTTCGGATTATGGTGAATAAGTTAAAAACATATCCGAGGTGGTAAATGAAAATCCCTTGCAAAAGGCTGAGCAGCTTGAACATGGAAGTACACACAGATTTTCCTTTGGGTATCGGAAGGCCCCCATCCCCTGCCCCACCCCCCCTGCAGAAGTACACAGAGTGCCAATGCACTCACCTCATAGGGAAATAAGACCATTTAGAACACATGGAAAAGAGTTGCCATGCTCCAAAACAGATCTTGGAAAGTTTATCATCTCAGGTGAGTGAGTACGAAACTTGACCACTTTTAGGCTAATTAAAATTCAGTGTATTTGTACTTGCCATTTTTAGAGCACTTTTTTTCCCCACATAATTAAAACCATATATATCATGGGTTTCTGATTAATTTTCAGGTAAGTAATCAAGATATAGTTTTGAAATTCTATTTAAAACCATGTTTTGTGAAGACCTGTGTTTTGCTTTTCTTTTTTAGTAGAAATTGCACTTTTACAATAATAAAACAGATTAAGTTTTTGCATTTGACTCTGCTTTTTATGAATGAGATGTCAACTTGGCAAAGCGCAATTTCCCCTTCTTGTAAACCACAGGGCAGAGTGGAATACTATCAGTAGGGGTGCAGCCTTTGAGAGCTGTAGACATTAAGATTCAGAACAGATAAGGAAAACCACTATTTAATTTCTTTAATTTTCTAAGAAAAAGAGAGAAATCCATGGACCTGCAGTTGGAAAAAATGCAAAAGTGAAAGACATTTTACATCATTTATTTATTTATGTATTAAATTTATTTTATTGAAGTATAGTTGTTTTACAATGTTGTGTTGACATTTTACATCATGATAACAAAACTTTGGCTGTTAAGCTTTTAACATAAATGTACAAGAAGCACATTTCTCTTTTAGGATTTACTTACTCTCTGGAGCTGGAACTCCTTGGTTTCATTTCCAAATCTGTCCTGGGTTGGCTGTTCATTCTTCCATAAGTTACTTACCTCTCTGTGCTTCAGTTTCCTCAGTGTGCAAAGGGGATAACTGTACCTACCTGAGAGTGTCGCTGTGAAGATTAAATATATTAATATCTATAAAAGGCTTAGAACATTACTGGCTCATAGTAAGTGCTATGTAAGTGTCAGATAATACTATCATTATTGAAATATTTCAATAAATCTATTTTATATCCAAGTTTCCTTGAAAGTTTTTAATACATACTTTTCTTGAAAACGAAAAATTATACTTTGCTGTGAATCAGATATGTGAAAGCTGCAGCTAAGTGGAGATTCGAAGATGACCAAAAAGGCCCACCTTCTCCAAGCCACACTTGCATCAGTATTTAAAGTTCCTGATATTATCTTAGATTTCAGAAAAGGCAGATTTCCCAAAGATTTTCAGCAGGATAGTAAGAACTGGTATATCACAAAAGGGTCTTGTGGCTATGTAAACTGAGAAATGCTGTGAGGACAAGATTAAATGAATATATACCTTCATTTGTTAAATAGATATTAATCAAGTGCTGGAAATGAAGAGTCAACAGGACAGACCTAATGGGCTTTATATTCTAATGCATGGGATAAAAAAGAAACAGAAAAAAAAAATAAAATGATTACAAACTGTACTATTAGAAAGGAAATACTCAAGGAGCTGAGAGAAAGAGACAGATTAACAGGTCAACACATACTTTAGAAAGTGTGATTGACTGTGGCAGACCTCTTTGAGGTAGTGACAATTTAAGCTAAGGTCTGAAGTAAGAGAAGCAGTTAGACATGTGAAAATGAGTGAAAGAGCATCCCAGATGGAAGGAAGAGCTCCTGTGAAGGGTGTGAGGAGGAAAAAAACGAGATGTGCTCCAGCGAATGGATCAAGATCAGCGCGGTGGACTGAATGGTCCAGGCAGATGGCACAGGAGCAATAAGGCTGTGACAGCTAGGGCACAGAGGACCAGGAGGCCATGGCGAGGAGTGTGGGAGCACGGGTGCAGGTGCAGTTGAAAGCCCTTAAATGGTTGTGAACAGAGGAGAAACCTGCTCTGATTTACATTTTAGGAGTTTATTTTGGGTGCTGAGCAGAGAATGTGTAGGGGAGGGGTGCAAGGGCTAGTGAGCAGGCCAGCCAGGAGGCCGCTGGAGGGGTCCTAGCAAGGGATGGCAGTGATTGGGCTACATTGCCTGTGGTGGATATGCAGCAAAATGGACTTCACAGCTTTTAATATGCTTACGTGTAGGACAGAGCTTCAAATTTGGTGATAAAGATCCAACTTGATTTGGTCAAATAACACACATCAGGAAATGCCAGGTTCAAGAATTACCTCCTGAATCACTGATAATGCAATTTTTTTTTCTTGAAGAGAGTAAAGGTTTATTCTACTACTATATTATCTGCAGACAGCAGGGTTTGTAGGAATAGGGTAAAAGAAAAGCAATTGATTTGGGGCAGGGGCAAAAGGGAGTTGATGCGGAGATTGTGGAAAGACTCAAGCAGTGGGGCTTTTTCTTAGGAGAGCAGGCTTTCTGGAATAAAGGGGAATACTATGCGTGGTAGGTGCTTGGGAAACTAAGAGAAGGCAGGGGGATCCAGAGACAGGCTCGGCCTCTTATGCAATGTAGTCCAGGGCCATTATGTGTTTGACTCTCTATGTGGTCATCTATAAGTACATTCATGCAAATATTTGTCTGCAAATGCTCACAACTCCCTGCAACTTTGCAGACTCTTTCAGGGACAGCACTGGACTTGGAGTCAGAAGGCTGGAGTTTTCATGGCAGCCTGTCACTTACTGGTGGGGAAATACGTCATCTCTGCCTCAGTCTGCTCTTTAATAAAAGCATTCGACTCCAGATCAAAAATAAGGATAAAATATTAGTTACCGAGAAAATGTATGGCATTCCCCAAATACTAGGAATGCCTCTTTAACAAATTAAGATGCAGCTCAATGAGACAACTTCCAGTGCTGATATTTGCTGACTCCAAGTTGCTACTACTCAAATATGCCCGGATTATTAACATTTTAGCTAAGAAGAAATGCCAAGTTTCTCATTGACCTTCTATTCACTCAAATGATATTAAATGATATTAAATGATATCTAAATTGCAATAATATACATTTTCCTCATTAGATGCAATAAAATTATTTTCATTTTGAGTGGGGAAAAAAGCAACTCAGTAAATTCTTGTTTTTCCTGAATTGCCCCTAGAGCAACAATGATCGCTCACCACTTTGCTGGGATTTTGCTTTAATGCCATCTTTGCAGTCTATAGGATGTTAGGAATGAAAAACTGTTCTAATATTGTCCTGACCTTTTAGCCTTGTAGTGGGCCCAGGGAATGAGGTGCTAAAGCAATTTGCATTATTTTGCTCTCTGTGCCATGAACTTCTTTGAATCTTGGGCTAAAGAGACCCCCATCTCAATGTCCATAAACGCCGACATTTTCTACAGCCTCATGCTTGCAAGAATTCTGTCTGTCAGACTTAGGGTTAGCAACAAAAAATTATTCTGAAGTTTGGGTTAACTAATGTATGAATCGAGTCAATTTGAAATTTAAATTTGGCACCAGAGCACTTCGCCTGTCCTTTCTTCCCTTGTTGCCCAAGTTGACTTTATGAAAACACTAAAGAGGAAATTTCCTAAAACGGCAGAGCTTTCCTTTAAAAATTATTATTATCAAAGTGATAATTTTTTCCTAGTCCAGTCCTGGGATAAGTGCTGTTACTTTGGGGCTCCAGGAAAGGATAAATATAGCTTTCATAGTTGGCTGACACCAAATTCATATTTGTTTACAATAAATTCATTTGTTTAGTTAATAGAAATAGATTTGGGTCAGATATGAAAGCCTAAAATCCTAGAAGAACTATGTCACATGTCATGTTTTCACTGCTGTGCAGGAAATTCCTGCTTATGTATGTAGCTACCTAGAATGTCCACTTGACATAATCGCACGAACCTGCAGTATTGCAGGCTATTCTAAATTGCTGGGCTTTGGTTACTGGGAGACCCACCTTTCCTGCAGCCCCAATGGGTGGGAAAGCTGAGCTTAGCACCTCTGGAGAGGTGTTAAATGTCCATTTAACTTAATGTCCTCTGACTTAAATGTCCATAGAAAGGGGCTCCTGATTCTGTCCGTCATTAAAGGCTCTGATCATTCAAGACAATTAATATGTACAATTATAATAGAAAGATTTCTAAGTCATCATCAAAATGTCATTTGACTGCAGTCGTGGAATAAGCCTAATCTTTTGGCATTAGGCAAACAGGTTTGAGTTCTAGCTCTGCCGCTTCCGAGATACGTGAACCTTGGTGAGCCACGTCGGCTTTCTGCATCTCTGCTTCCTCACCTATGGAATGGGATTGATAATATTCCACAGGACTGTCATGAGAAGTGACTGCACATCACTGTATGTAGCACAGTAGGAGTTCAATGAGTTGCAGCTGTTTTGTTATTATTTTATTTATATTCCTAAAGTCTAAAAGGTATTAACTTGCTGATGATCAGTTATTCAAACAATTTAGAATTAAACGCTTGCAGGACTCCGGTCCAGACTGGGAATATAATAAGGAAAGTCCTGTTTGTTTCCTTCCTACAGAAAATAAATACCACTTAAGTAGCTTCAGCTTAGTGCAAGAGGCAGGGGAGAAGTAGAGGTATATATTTTGTGATTAAGAAATTGTAGGGCTTCCCTGGTGGCGCAGTGGTTGAGAGTCCACCTGCCGATGCAGGGGACGCGGGTTCGTGCCCCGGTCCGGGAAGATCCCACATTCCGCGGAGCGGCTGGTCCCGTGAGCCATGGCCGCTGGGCCTGCGCGTCCGGAGCCTGTGCTCCGCAACGGGAGAGGCCACAACAGTGAGAGGCCCGAGTACCGCAAAAAAAAAAAAAAAAAAAAAAAAAAGAAATTGTAAAGAGGCCGGTGGGAAACGGTTCTGCATGCTTAAACAAAATGCTATGTTCTGAATATGTAAGCTCTGCTGTAAATGTTGGATAAAGAAAACACCTTCAAGTCAACACTGACTCAATCCGGAAACAAGAGTGTGGGTGTAAGAAGGTTCAAGATGTGAATGGATTATTGATTTGAGAGAGAAAGGGCTAAAATCTCTGGAGCAATATTGAGCTGATACCATAAAAGAGGAAAACTCTAAGCCTCAATGTGACAAAAATAATTTCAGGGAAAAAAAAACCACCATATTTATGACCACGTTTAGGTGAATTTAACCCATTTCACAAAGAGAAAAGAATGTCTCTTATGTGTGCTGGATATGAGATTAATATGTGACTCTGTGCTTTTTAAACTAGGAGAGAAATAAGAAAAAAACAGATATCCACACAGAAAAGGGAGAATAAAATGCCATAAGACAAATATAAAATGGTATAATGTGTGATCTAAAATTAGTATATTCACCTGTGCAACTTTTGAGTACATGAATATTCTGGGAAACATTTGGATGCTGAAAGACTGGGATTTCTAGATTGTAATCCCTGAGGAAGGGGATTATAAAACTCATATTTTTCCCAATACACTAATATAATAAAGAGATTAAGAGTTTATTTAAATGAATGAATGACAAAAGGGAAGAATACTTTATACATACAGAGGCACATACACATAAGTGTACATGCGTGGTACCTCTGGAAGCCCTAAGGAAATAGATACCAGGATGTAATATTACATCTTGTTTGGGAGTGGGGGAATTGGCCACATGCAAGACTAAAAAAAGGAAGCAGCATTTAAGTTAAACTAGAGGGGACTGTAGGAATTCAAAAAGGGGAGATAAAGTAAGGAGTGCATATCAAACTGAAATTATTGTAAACCCAGGGCTTCCATTTCCTCATTTCTTGCTCTTAGTTAAATCCTGCTGTGATCTCTCCATCCTTACCCCATTTGATTTGCTTGCAACATTCTGTTTGGATGCCCACTTTCTCCTCCCTGGCTTCCATAATACAACTTTCTCTCGTGTTTTTCCTTTCATCTAGCCTTCCATCTCAGTCTTTTTTGCAGGCTCATTTTCCGCTGTCCCTTAAAAAAAAATTGGTTTTCCTGAAGGTTCCATCTTAGATGTCTTTCTTTTTAATTGTCTGCCTGGTTTTTTTTTCCTTCATTTTTCTTTTTTACTTCTCTATAGGTTATATCCCCCATTCCTATTGCATCAGGTGAAATAGATATACTTATGTCTCCCAAATCTATACCTCTAGTACAGAATTCTCTATTTATTTATTTATTTATTTATAGCTGTGTTGGGTCTTCGTTGCTGTGTGTGGGCTTTCTCTAGTGGCGAGTGGGGGCTACCCTTAGCTGAGGTGTGCGGGCTTCTCATCGCAGTGGCTTCTCTTGTTGCAGAGCATGGGCTCTAGATGCACGGGCTTCAGTAGTTGTGGCTTGCGAGCTCTAGAGCACAGGCTCAGTAGTTATAGAGCACGGGCTTAGTTGCTCCGTGGCATGTAGGATCTTCCCGGACCAGGGCTGGAACCCGAGTCCCCTGCATTAGCAGGTGGATTCTTAACCACTGCGCCACCAGGGAAGCCCCAGAATTCTCTCTTGAGACGCAAATTTCAGTATCTACTTCTACTGGACATTGCCACCTGTTTAAGCCAAATGCGTCACGTTCCAAATTAAATTCTTTTTCTTCCTTCCCTGAAATATTACTTGTTCTATGTGAATGACATCCATCTCTTCTATTATCTGTGAAAGAAACTTGGAATTGATCACGCAATCGTCCATTTCCCTCATTTATCTCACTTCAAATTTCTATCATTCACCAACTACCCCTATAATCTCCTGTTTTGATTTTTTTTTTTTTTCCTTTTCTATCTCCACCAAGGTCACTAATTGTTTCTCCTCTCTGTTTCTGCAGTAGGGTATTTTGGTTGGTCCTGGCGAGGTCAGGAAGGTACAGGTCACAGAGAGGCTTCCGTGCTGGTCAGCTGTGCTGAAGAGTTTGCATGTCATCATGAGGACAATGAGGGTCCTTGAAAGAGTTAAAATAGGGGACTTATAATCAGATCCGCCATTCTGGTAGATCAGTCTGGTTGAAAGATAGGAAGAATATTAGAATGAAAGGTGGATGGATACAAATGAAAAGGAAGCCTTATTGCTCTAATACGGGGCTGGCTCGGCAAGACTGTAATCTCATTGGTGCTGTCTGTTTCTGTGCCTTCAGTTCCATTCTGTTGCCCTGCACTGTATGGTACCTCCAGGGTACCTCTGGATACCTGAGGCTTCCCCAAAATCACCATGTTGTTTCAAGCCTCCAGGGCTTTTTTAGAGTCTGGTATCCTGCCTCTAACACAACTCATCTCTTCCCCTCCTTATCTGGATCATTCTGTTTTGTCATTTAAATGCTGAATCATGTCCCCTTTAGGGTCACCTCGCTCGGAAAGTTTCCTTGATGTCTAGCTCTGTGCTGTTCCTCCCTGCTTCCAAAGCGCTCATGGCATTTCTCTACTGGAGTACTTACCGCACGGGTTTGTAATTTTGTCTGTCTCCTCCAGTGTCCATGAAGCCAAGAACTATGCTTTGTCACAATATGCCCTGACTAGGATGCAATAGGCATTTAGTAAATATTTACTGAGTTTTTAAATATGAATGAAACTATAAGGATGATAATTTGTTAGATGTGTTACCGGGGAATGATGAATACATTCTGAAGGACAGAGGAAGGTAAGATTTGAAATGCCAAATTCTGAACTACCAGATAAATAAAAGGCAGGGACTGGGAATAGAGCTGCAGAAAGAAATCAAAACCAAAGCAAACCAGCTCTGCAACTGAACCACTGATGTAAAGCGTTCTCCCCCAACATACTCCAATTCTGAGGCAGTGGAATATAAACTTAAGTTGTTGGCATAAGGGCTGAAAATGAAGGATGGACTGGAGTCAATTATTGTGGCATCACTATGGCTTCAGAACTGGAATTAGGGAGCTCTTGCGGTTTTCTACTTGACTTGGATAGGAAAGATAAAATGAGATTACATCATGAAACCTCTTCAATGCTAGGCTGACGAGTGGTTCTAAGTCTTATGCTCCTGGGGCAATCACTGAATAATTATGAGTTGAGAGTGACAAAATGGGAGCTTAGAAAACAAGTCTGACTGTGTTGTGTAACACTGAATGCATCACAGAGAGACTAAATGTGGCTAAATATTAGGAGAATATTTAAGCACTTTGTTAAAGGTAATGCAAGTTTAAACGAGAGGGGTGGCAGTGAAACTAGGAAGAAGAAAAATGCAGCATCCATGAGAAAAATTGGGAGTAGCCTTGAGACTTAATAAGAGAGAAGAAAGATATACATTTGTAAATAGAAATTTTAATGAAATAGAATGGTTAAATATTGATTACAAAAGCAGAAAATATTTCATGGAGCCAGGTACTTTATTTCTTTGAGAAATAACTCCTTGGGTTTAGCGTATTTGTGTTATTCCTTTACAAAGAATACCAATTCATACACTACTTTTAATAAAGAGTGGCTTTTCATTTGAACAAAGACATAATCTTATACCTCAGGTATCCAGAGGTACCCTGGGGTATCGTGTAGTACAGGTCAATGGCATGCAGCCACAGGCACAGTGGGAGAAGAACAGCCAGCTCCAACGTCTGGCCAAGCTGGCCCGTATTACAGACCTTTAACTGTACTCTTTGATCCACTCTTCCTACCCTAAAATTTTTTTCTTAAAAAACAAACCCCCCAAAACCTAAACTAAACTAAACTAAACTACACTCCAATCAAACACACTTTTTGGAAAAACAATTCAAGAAAATTGCACTTATGAATATTGAGGAATAGATTCTGATGACATTTTCTATCAATTCTTCCGCTCTCAATTCTTTACTTCTAAAGTAAAAATTTAAAGACCTAAAACCTTTCCATATTACCAGTTTTCTAAACTCATAAAGTGAAGCCAGAAACATATGTTAATATTATTTTCTGTGTTTTGATACAATTGAAAACAAGTTAATACCATGGTGACAACACAAAATATTATCACTTGGTTTGATTTTGTAATGCTCATATAGACCTCTGGAAGATCATATTAACACCGAAAAGCACATAGTTGTCACACAAAATAACTCTTTTAATTATAATTAATATTGAATAAAACCTCATAACTGAGTGGAATATTACTTGTGTATTGGTGATTCTCTATTGACCAATTCCTTGAGGATAGGGACACATCTTATTTGTCTATGTATCTTCAGGCTTAATGCAATGCTTGGCATATCACAAATAATCAAAAATATTTTTTGAATAAATGACATTTAAAAAATATAACACTTACATAGAACCTACTCTGCACCAGGAACCTACCCAAAGTGATTTACAATTATTAATTCATTAATTCTCATTAGAAAAACCCCATTTTATAAAGGAAATTAAGACATGCAGAGGTTAGATTACTTGCCCAAAACCATACAGCTTCTTAGAAGGTTATAGAGTCGGGCATGAAACCCAAGCAGAGCCGTGTCAGAATCCGTACTCTTAATCAATACTGTTTTGTGAAAAATGTAGTTTTTAAATTAAATATGTATGTATATATATATGTAAGTATATAAAACATATTTTATTATAGCATTGAACTTAGAATAAGAAGACCAGGGTTCAAATACATATTAGATTTACTCAGTTTGCAGCTTTGAGCAAATTCATTAACCTAATGGGTCCTTAATTTCCTCATATGTAAAATCAGAATAAAAGCTATTACCTCACAAGGCTCTTGTAAGCTTTAAAGAAAATAATTTACGTGAAAATACTAGAACATAGTCGGCACCCAGGATACGTTATTTGGTGTGCCAAGGAGCATAGTTGTATTTTCTTCTTCTCTCCCTTCAAAAGGGTATATATTTGCACATTACACATCATGTAGGTCTTAGTAAAATGAGATCAAATTCTGTGTTTCATAAAACATTGTTTTCAACAGCTCTTAAAATTAGATTTAATTTACTACACCATTTTCTGGACAGTCAGATAAGCTTCAAACTCAATAGCTTGTTTTTTAGAAAAAAAAAATGTTTTTACCGGAAACTGTTATGGTTTAAACATCTACCATCAAGGAAAAAAAAAATCTCTTTCTTCTAATTGGGATATCAAGTTATAAATATTTTTTAAAAATTAGACCAACAATAGAACATATGATATTTATGTTCCAACACCCTCCAACGTTAACTGACTCTACCAAACCTGACATGAATCACCTCAGTCAGTGGTTCCCAACATGGCTACACATTACAATCACATAAAAAAGCATCAAAATGTAAACCCCTTCCTCAGATAACCTGATTTAATTGGTTTGGGGTAGGGTCTGGGCATCCATTTTTTTTTTTTTTTAAAGCTCTCCCATTGATTCTAATTTGCAGCCCGAGTTGAGAACACTGGTTTAGGTTATCATTGAAAATATCACCAGTCTCTTATTTCCATTTCATTTTTACTCTAATAAAAACCAACAGTAGATAATATCTTCATTCATGTCAACATTGAAAGAATCGGAGAAGTTCACCAAGAACAGAGTTTTCTTCAACTCCAAGCATCATGAAACAATACAACTGTACGATTATTTATGTGTTCTTATGAATAAGTTATAATAAGGATTTCATGTTTACTATATTGGGTATGTTGCTGTGGTCAATAAATAATCTTAGAGTATTTGACAATGACTTACTATTATTCTTGTGGCTATAGTTTCTGAAATTAACTGTAGATTAGAGGCATGGAAACAAAGCAAATCCCGGCAGATGGAGGTTTTGAGCTATGTTAAAATATTGAGTAGAAATGAGTGCCCACTGAGAATACTGACAAACTGCAAAGATGTTTTGCAAATATAATCACCTTAGATCCTCTCATAATGCTACTGTAGAAAACCAGCAATTTTGACTTTTTAAAGCTGGTTTCCAACTGGTCACATAGTAGGCTATCAATATACTATTACAAATGATACTTTATAAATCCCACAACACTAAAAGCATTCTTACTTTGTCTCTAAGGGTAAGTCAAGGTTGCCCAAATGTATGAACTATTTGCTTTTCTATTATCATTTAAGACACACTCCAACTTGGACACTGTGCTATTTAAAGATTAGTTTCAGAAACCACATGGTCACACTTTGGTTTATTTTGAACATTTCACTTTCAATCACCCAATGATTTTAACAAATAGCCTTGAACAGATGCTTTGGTTCAGGTTAACTATGGCCGTCAGGGTCTCCTGAAGATCAGCAGTGGAGCCCTACCTTCTAGTCTTGCATGTACTACGTAATAGTTTAGGTTAAAGCTTTCATACAGAGCTTTTCTTAAGTAGATCTGCAAAATAAAGCCGGAATAATGGGTTAAAAAAATCTAATTGGATTGTTGATTTTTTACTTTGAATGGATTTCCTTGGACCTCAAGGAAAATGAATGTTTTGGGAAGAAGAACTAATATGTTAGAGCTTTTCTTGATGTCTTTCACCCAGGCTTGGAAAGAACATCATGAAAAAAGAGTACCCTTTTGGAAACTATGCACACAACATGTTTTTCCTAATAGGTGTGAAGAATGGCTGCTATGCATAAATGATTGTTGGAAAATAATTCTCTGTAAAACATGACTTAAGCAACTCCATTCACCACTGTATTCATTTCCAATATCAAGAACAACCATGACACATCACATAGACGCCGATATTATCTGTTTGTTAGTTAATAAACATCTTTTGGAAAAAGTCCACAACTTTCAGCCCTGTAATTTCCATACCCAGTAAGTTGGAGAATAAAACTTTGTGGGAACGTTGATATTAACAGCATAGTAAAACTCACACAAAATCCCAGGACTCTTCAGTATGAAACCCTAAGTTTTAGCACCCTGCCAGGACAATTAGCTTTCCTATAATCAAGGGTAAGGTGAGGCGACTAAGAACTAAAGCCGACCCTAATCAGAACCTCAAACATTACAATCAAACTGCAGTTTGCAATAAAAAAATAAAAAAATAAAAAATAAAAAGGTATCTGGTACATCTCCACTGTTAACCTTCCCGGAGAACATCCCAAAGCTTTAAGTCCCACTCATTCGAGACCCTCCTTACCTGGAATAATCTCACTGGGCTGCCGGCCATGGCTCAGTAGAAGCGAAGGGCATTCGCAGGTGGTGGCTCCAAAGACTCAGGAACTCAGGCTCCAGCGCGCATCTCCTGGGTAGGAGATGGCAGCCGCTGGGTGAGGTGCGGAGTGTGCGCACCTCTCCAACCCAGGAAGGTCCGCGAGCGGCGCGGCGCAGCCCACCCAGTGTCTGAGGGGCTGGCCGTTCTAGTGGAGAGAAAACTCCGTTAGTCCGGAGCGTTCCTTCTCCTGCCTCCTCCTGATTTCCTGACACTTTAATTCTGCCTTAAGTGATAGTTTATACCTAACCCCAGCTTGTATTATATGCTAAAAGGCAACTGCTTTATCCCCATGCTTGATTCCAACCTCCCCAAAGTCCAAGAGGCTCACCTTCCCGGCGCCTTCCTTCCCAGCTGTGCGCTGTGCGCAAACTTCTCCCGACTTAAGTCTTATACTCGTCCGCTCCCCCGCCCTACCCCGCCCGCATCCACACGCCCCCGCCACCCCCCAGGCAGCAGAGGAGGTGGCAGCGGAATTGATGAGCGTCAGCCCCCCCGCCCCCGTCAGCCCGCTCCTGTCCCTGGAGAGGAAGGGGAAGCAGGAGAGCTCTGAGCGCCTCCGCGCCACCCCCTCTCGCCCTGGACAGCGAGTGGGGCTGCGCCTGCCGCGGCTGCCTTGCTCGAGTCCCGGCTGGTGCTCACCCCACGAGCCCCCGAGAGTAAAAACGCGGCGTAAACACAGGAAGCAGGAGAGGGACCCGTTAGACTTTGGGGAGGGGGAGAATGGGTGGGGGGATCCGACAGTCTGGGCTGGGGGATTCGTCCGTCCCCGGAGATAGCTTTCTGGGAATCTTGTCCCCCTCCCCAGAGGATGCAAATTCCGGAGGGGTGAGTTTCCCAAAGAAGCTACCCCTAGAGATCGTGCCACCCTGGCTCGTTCAGCCACTGCTCGGGGGGGCAGCACCACCTGGGAGCCTGTGGAGAGAGGGTCCCTAGTGGGCGAGGTGGTGAAAGTGGGATGGAGATGGTGGGAAAACGGTTGGCTAGGAACTGGGGTCCTGAGAGGAATCAAGAGAAGGAGCTGGGAGTCCGGAGGTAAGAAGAGGGGCCACGGGGGTCCGGAAAGTGCTGGTAGAGCGGTCAGACTTGGGCAGCTGTCTGGAGCTGAAAGCGCAGGCTGGACTGGGGGGAACAGCGCCCTTCATGTAGGGGCTGCTGGTGGGCGCAGTAGCCTACCGGGAGCGAGCAGTGAGGAAGTGAGGAAGACGGGGGTCTCGAGTGCTTCCACCCCCGCCCCCAAAGCCTTTGATGCCAGGAGGAGCCCCGGACAATCCGATTCCAGGCAGGGCGCTACTCCGGCTGCTGCCGGGGAGCGCTCTGGAAGGTGGGCAAGTTGGTTCCAAGGACGCACAGCCCTCAACATCCTTCAGCCCACCGCTGGATAGGGCAAGGCAGCAGCGGATACTTTTTTTCCTAACTCTGTTCGACGGACCTTGGGCTAAGAAAGCAACATCCCGCCGTGTCCCGGGACTGCAAGGTGGCCGTGGACCGTCCAGGTTACCAACATTATGTACTCAGCAAGGAAATAATGGCAACAGCAACCAAATAGGACGGGAGGAAAGCCAGACAGCAACCCAGCACACTTTCCGGGGCAGTCCGAGTTTCTCCTAAACACTCAGACGTCAGAGTTACCCTGTGAATGGGAATGCAACCTGCACCCACCTGTTCTCTGATCCCTTCCCTGAAGAGAGTACACTATAGGCAAAAGGTGCGTGTGTTTCTGTCCTATTTTGAACTCCTATTTCCCATCCTAGTGGGACTTCAGGGACCCCTGATTCATGTGATGGGGGATTTTCAGGGGAAGAGAGAGTCCAGGGGCAGATGGGCTCTCCAACCAGACCTTATTAGGGGTTTTGTTTTTCCAGGCTCTTTCTCCCCTCCATAACCACACCCCGCTTCCTTGCCACCTCCAGTCTGGTGACCCAGAGGGCTGTGTGTGACTCACCATGCATTCAAACCCTACAGCACCTCCCCTGCCGGGGAATATTCTACAGTCCCTTGATTCTGAGGATCTAAGTAGGAATGGTGTATATAGCAGTAGAAGATGTGACTAGGAAAGGTAGATGGGCAACTGGGAGAGGAATTTTGCAAAGGAACACACACACGTACACACGCGCACACACACACACACACACACACACACACACACACAGTAATACAAACAAGACCTATACAAGAAATCTTCTGAATTCTGGACGTAGATATGGGTATTCACTCTGTGCTTTGACATCGTCCTTGGTTCAATGGCTCCCTGCTTCCCATCTGCGGCTGACCAGCCAACACCTGACCATGCCCTCCTTTAACAATTATCTTACATAACATTAATTACCCTTTTTCGATGTAAACAAGCAGAGAATTTTTAAAGTTGTTTGAGTATCTCCTATGGTCAACTTCTGGGGGCTAAGCATTGACCATTTCCCTGTTGTAGCCCGAATCATGACAATAACGAATCAGGGAGAGTTTTTGCTAAGTGAGGGTATTGCTGTCCTCTGCATTGTGTGATCGAGCCAGCACAGGGAGATTTTTCTGTTGGAGGTTAATCTTAGGGCATCCTGTATCAGTGACTGACAACTGGTATTCTGAGAGCAGGATGGGGCTTGGTTCCATAAAGCTACTGAAGGTGTGTGGAACACAACCCTTAACCGTAAGAGAGACAAAGCAAAAGTCTAAGAATTAGTGAGAAAATGGCATGAGTGTATTATAAACCTTAAACTGTGTGTGGTATAAGCATAAAAGACCCAGATGAATTAAAGTGCTAACTGTATTAGAGACAATATTGGAGGGGGAAAAAAAAAAAGGAGAGTTCTCTGCAGGCAGAATATTTCAGGGAAGACGACAGAGAAGTGGGATCAAAGATGAGGGTCTCTGGTCTCTCAAGAGTTTAAAATTGACTCTGTCAGCCATAGACATTTACTGAACACCAGAGAGATTTGCACCTGTTAGAAGCACTTGGCATTTACAGAAATTTAACTCTACTGCTGTCCTTTATCACTATCAAAATATTTCTATGTAGATCCAGTGTTGTAGATCCTTGGAGGGTGGGTATTAACCTGGGGATGGTCTGGTAAGAGGGCTTGGCAGTGTTTTTAGAAATGCCGTGAGGCCATTACTGGGTTCTGAAACCAGTTGAGAGGACACAAGCTGTATTTTAAAACTGAAGTGGAATAGAAAAGAAAATACAGAGTTCATCTCCTGTGACAAGTGTGAGAATGGTTTCTTGAAACTTAAGTCTATATGTGTGTACTGAGATACAAAGTAAAGTATATTTCTTTTTCGGACTCACAAAGCATGCATCTTGTAGATGCAAGGCATGCTGGCAGATTGCAGGGTTGAGGTGTGTTTTATCTTTGTTTTATATTAAAAAAAGATTCTGATCTTAAGATACTTGTTTATAATAAGCCATGCTTCATATAGAATATCTTATATTTGCAAATAAGCCTTCAAATAAAATTAGTTCTTCAAAGAGGCATTCAGGAAATAATATCTTAAAATATCTTAAATATCTTAAATATCTTAAAATGTGATAATCAAACATTTCTGAAATTTTCTCTGATTACTTATGACTTTTAAATTCTTTGTCTTTATGAGACTTTGCCCCTTTCCTTCTGTCCCTTTTTCCTCTTTAAAAAAAAAGAGAGAGAGAGAGAGAGGCTGTGTGACCTCTCAACCTTGTCTCTCCAGGACAAGGTTTACTCTTCCTCAAAACCAGGATTTTGGCTGTATCACTTTAATGCGATTTATGGTTCTAGACTCCAGTGACTTTTCCATAAAATCATGACATTTTTGAATTGCAGTGAGTGAAAGGAAGATTGCCCTTTATTAAAAACTAACTCTACTAAAGCTTGTCCTTGTTAAATATGATAATGTAAGGGAAGGTCACATTTTGGAGGGACTGAGAAAAGTCATGCATATAAAAATGTATGTGTTTTGTTATATTTGGAAGAAAAATCATTTATCAGGATAAGTGCATTCGAGTTTATTCTCTTTTGAAAATAAATTTAAAGAAAAAATTTCTGGCCTCTCTCAGGAACCCAATTCCTAGCTTCAGTTAACTCCATAGTCAGCAAAGTCTTTCTTATATGGAAATACAGCCCAATCCCTCAACACACAGTTTAATGCATATTTAATATTACCTTATGTCACAACACACTGGCCTATCCACCCATGGGGGACCCCAAAAATATGATATGTAGCCCTTACCCTCAAGGAACCCACAATCTATTTGAGGACATTTGTTTCTTCCTCTTTTAGCCTCCGTCCAAATAGACAACAGCTGGTGATTTTCCTCTATATAATTACCCATCACAGCTTATATTATAGACCTCATCATGACAGAGAGAATAATAATTCACCTTGGTGAAAAAGAAAAATTTTAAACAATTATTTTAAACAATTTGAACTTCCACCTGATAGATTAAGTTCTCTTGAGGGTAGTCTCCTGCTTTGATTTTCTGCCTCTTTTCTGGAAATAGGAGCCGATGCACTTGTGTCTCTTCTCTCTTCATCTTTCAAAGGAGATAACACAGTTGTGTTTCTCTGCAGAATGTGTCTCCTGGCAGGGGAAAAACAAATTTCACTTAAACTAGGAAGTGTCTTTCCAGATTGTGCTTACATAAACTTGACTTGGGTTAACTGTTAACTTTATGAATAAATAACTCATGTTAGGAGGGGATGGTGGGGACATACACCATTAAGTAGCAGTGGAAACTACTTGTCCCATCACTGCTAAAGTTAGGAAATATCCAGATATTTCATAACTTCTAGAGAGAAGTCTACAGAGAAATTCAGAACCCAGGAGGAAAACTGCAGAAGCAAATCGTGCATGCATTTATTTATTAATTCATTTAATAAATAATGAATAATTGAGTTCAAAATGTTTACATTCGTGTGGGAGGATGGAGATATATGATAAACAAAATAAGAAATAAGTTGTTGATTTTAGTTACTGACAATAGTATGAAGATCATAGTCAGAGGACTGACAGGCAGGCACGAGGTACCTTGAGCTGAGATGTGAACGAGGTGGAGCTAGCCATTCTGAGCTCCCCGGTAAAATCCTCATACAATGCTGCTTCAGCCCTCGTTAAATGAAAATAAGTCCCACTAGGGTCTGGAATCTATTCTTTTTGTGATTGTGTGTGTGTGTGTGTGTGTGTGTGTGTGTGTGTGTGTGTAAAGGGCTCTCTGTAATTTAGTTGTATTTAATTTAGGAACATCAGAAATGGGAGGTATTTGACTTGCACTAAGTGGGATAGGGAGCAGTAATTTTAGGTATTTTGGGGGCTGGTCCATATGAAGTTAAATTAGGAGGGAACCCTAACATGACACTAGCCTTTTGGCTTGGATTGTCTCAGGTTATGCTGGCAGAGTGCTAAAATGCAAAAGAATATACAACTTCCCTCAGAACTAAAGCAAAACTTACCTTTAATATCTATGATTCTTAGTTTTCCATTTTCTGATTAAAAATCAATAGCTTTATTGAATTTGCTTTAATGAACACCTACCACCTACTATCTGCTAAGCTTTCAACGTATCATCTCATTTTAACTCTGTGAAGTAGGTCTGCTTATTATTCTCATCGTAGAGATGCAGATACTGATGTTTACTGGTTTGACAAAGGAGCCCGGATTCTAACATAGGCAATCTAATATATTAGACTGGCTTATATATACATTTGACTGGCTTAATATATATTTGACTGGCTTTAATTCAGTAATTGCTCAGCAGAGATATGTATTTTTATAGATAAAAAATAGTGAGGCGTAAGATTATTTTAATAGGCAATTCTAAACAGATTCACATATTTTTAAATGACACAAAATTTTCTTTTTCAAAAGATATTTTGCTTCAGCCAACTACAAACTGAACACCTAGCTATCGGAATTACAGCGGAGTTTTGCCTTCCAGGCACAGTACAGCCTAATAGAGGAGTCAGACCATTTAAACAATTAATAATAATTCAAAGATCTGTAGCAGAAGTATGTTCCAGTGCCCTGGGAGCTCAGAAGAGAGGGGATTAATTCTGCCTGGGAAGAGATTTGATTTTACTAGTTATCGTCTCTATGAAATCTAATGCTCTGGCACTAACAGACTCTGATGTGGGTGGGTGAGTGTTACAAACACAGAGCTGTATGTGCCCTAGAAATAGAATTTTCCTTTTTCCAGTGTTAAATGAGGTGATATTTTAAATTACATGGTAAATATACATAAATAAAATCATGTAAAAATAGAATATACTGTCCATACAACTTTTTTTTGGATACTGTGTTTAAACATTTATAACAGATTCTTTCCAGTTTGTAGTTTAAGCAAAAATGTTATTTTGATGATAGTTTACATGAATGGGGGCACTTAAAGGGTAGAAAATAAAATGGAATCAGTGTAAAACACTGAGAAAAGATACCCTTAAAGCAAAATAAAAATAGAAAGAGAAATAATTGACCTAAGTGCCAAAATTGAGTCTAAATCTATGAAAATGTTTGTATAAAATTTGGAATCTACGGCCCCACCAGCATCAACCCCGGCTGGCAGGGAGACGGAGGGAGAGAACAGAGACATCAGTTTATAAGGGACACAGTTTATAAGGGAAACAGAAGGACTGCTTTACATCAGGTGGGCCTCTCTAATGTCCTAAAATTCTGTGACTCTAAATGACAGGAGAATAGGCCCCTGGTAGGCATCTATAAATACTTCAGAAATTGTTTTTAATCGAATATGTTAGAGAAGAAGATGACGACAAGGGAGCACACATGTTTCAAAGGTGGAAAGTGAAAAGGGAAAGGAGTCTTTTAGCATAAAGAGAAAGCATGACTAGGAACAAGGATTAAAAGAGAGAAAGGACCATGAGGAATTAGGTGTTTCATCCCTGGGGTGATTCTTAAACTACCCTTGTCACCAAGTTTGTTTTTCTTAAAAACTGACTACCCAGTACTAAACTGATTACAGATACTATATACATATACATTGGGGGCGGGGGGTGAAAAACACATCTTCAGAACCTCATTAAACATCTGCCAATTGAGCATCAGCCTTTACCAGTCTTCCCTTTTCTACTTCAAAGGGGGGCAGCATTTTTCCATGTCCTCTTTATTCCTGTTTTATTTAAACAATGTTTTCTCTCTGTTTTTGTTTTTCAAATATCTGCTCATATTTTACCTTTTTTTAAACCCTTTTCTGATATCCTTTTTCCATATACTCAAAATTTCTTCCACTTATTGAAGCCTGCCTTCTCGTAAGAAAGAGAACTGGTTTTTTATTTTCATCACTCAATGATCAGCCAACTAGATTCTCAGCTATTTGAAAACAGCTCAGTACTATTATTTAAAAGGAAATATTTTTATGTTTCTAATGAGTCTATGGTGAGCTTTTCAAAAAAATGGACAAAAATCACCCACTGTTATATGCAGAATGACAGAGTTGATTAAGAGATTTAGGGCAGTGCTTCTCAAATTTGAATGTGGCACAGATCACTTGGGGATCTTGTTAAAATGCAGATTCTGATTTATCAGATGGGGTGGGGCCTGAGATTATGCATCTTTGACAAGCTTCCACGCCCATGATGCTGGTTTATGGATCATCCTTTAAGTAACAAGGCTTTAGAATCATTCCCCTCAAATATGCACATCATCTTATTAACTTTATTCTTTTAAAATTTGGAAATATGCTTTACGCTATAAAATACATTACTGCCATGACCATGGAAAAGAGAACTAATTCTGGTTTTCTTGAACTTAAAAATATCTTAGCAACTCTCTGTAGTAGAAGTACTGGGGACAGTTGTCCTGGGAGAGGGGTTTTGTTGATGAAGACATGACTCCTGTGTAGGAGGAAGTTGGGAAAGAAATTTACTCTTGGGAGATATTATGCACATCAGTTATTTTTCCTGGGAGGATATTTGATTTTAAAGAAACTAGTCTCTGTTAGAGGCAGAAGGGAGTGTTGGTAGTGGTGGAGATGCTTGGTATTAGTGTTGGTATTGGTGGTGATGCTTGTGATGGTGATGGCTTTGGGGGTAATGGTGGTTTTGGTGTTAGTAAAGGGGACAATGGTGGTGGCAGTGGAGATGGTTGTGGTGGTGATGGTGGCAGTAATGGTGGTGATTTGATGGTGATTGTTTTTTGTTAGTATGATGGTGATGGTGGCGGTGATTGTGGTCATGGTGGTGGTGATTATTGTGCTGATGCTGCTGTTGGTGGTGGCGGTAATGGTGATGGTGGTGGTAGACATAATGGTAGCAGTGGTGGTGCTAGTGACTGTGATGGTGGTGGTGGTGGTGGTGGTGATGATGGTGATAGTGTTGGTATGTGTGATCATTTGTTGGTGGTTATAGTCATGGTAGTGGCAATAGTGTTGGAGGAAGTGGTTGTGGCAGTCATAATGGTGATGGTGGTAGTGTTAGTGTTGTGATGGTGGCATGGGGGTTGAGATGTGGGTAAAGGTGGTAGGGAAGGTGCTGGTATCAGTTGCACTAAATAACAGAGCAGCAAAGATTGGTTTTTAATTCTGGTTCAAGCCATTTAACATCTCTGTGTACTTTTGCAAATTACTTAATGTCTCTGAGCCTGAGTTTTCTCATTTGAAAAATGGTGATAATAAAATACTTAACTGTGAGTATGCTTCAGGGATTAAATGAAGCCTTTAGCAAAGTGTAAGGCATATAGCCTATATTCAATAAACGTGTTGATTAATTTTTGATGGAATTGCCCAACGCCACATTCATTCTTAACTTGTAACTGTCCAACTAGGTTGAATTCAGACTTTTTACTTTTTCTTTTATATTTTCTTTCTGTCACATACTCATTTGCTCAGAGTGAGAAGTCATAGATTGGACACTGATCTTTCAATGATAAATGAATAAAGGCAGTTATTTCCTATTTAAAAATATCTTTGTATACTTTCAGCGCTTTAGAAATTGATTTAGCGCTTCTAAAATATAATAATACATTTCTATCCAGAAAATTCAACAATCACATAAACTGGGAGGTCAGAGCCAGGATTGTTGTAAATGGATGTGGATTATTTTCCGTACATCTTTATTATTTAGCCCAGATCCTCCTCAATACCATCCTCCTCCTGACCATCAAGTGAATGCTCAGGAAACTCCAACAAGTTTAATATTGGCTGTAGACATGCAAAATTTCCTCCTTGAAAACTCTGACTTGATAAAAAAATCTAAACTTCCTGGTCAGGCATTCAAGATCTTCCCAAGTTGTACCTTTGTAGACATTGTCCACTTCTCACCGTATCCTGACATGCTTTGGCCAAACTAGGCCATTCATCCATTTGTAGTAATAGCTTCAATTTATTAGGTGCCCATAATGTGCCTGACATTGTGTTTAGCATTTCACATGCATTATCTTATTTGATCATCACTTCACCCTATAGGGAACATGTTATTGCCCTTAATTTACAGATAATTAAAGTTTAAGGTATTTAAGTGATTTTATTAATGTCACAAAATGAATAAATATTCCAACTCCAGTATTTAGATCCAAAGGCCTACTCTTTCCAGGATCTCAGGCTGCCTCCCTAAATATCTCTTGTTCCCCTTCTTCTCTGCCTTTGCTCATGGTGAGTTTCCATTCTGGAAAGTACTTTTTTTTTCACTATTAAAAAAAAAATATCCTAAAAGCCTTTCAAGACTTCACTCAAATGGTACTGCCTGCGGACTGCTTGGATTTGAATCCTAGTCATGTGACTTTAGGATTTAGGCAGTTTACTTTCTCTTTCTGTACTTCATTTCAGTTCCTCAGCTGAAAAATGGGAATGATAATAATTGTATTTGTATCCTCATGATTATGAGGATTAAACATATGTATGTGCTTATATCACACACACACACACACACACACACATTATCTGTAGCTGTGAAGTTCAGTTCTCACAAAACACTATTATCAGTATTTGTTATAAAAGCAGAAGTTATCTTAGAGATCATCTGGGAAAATCCTCCTAATTGGAAAAATGATGAATCTGAAACTTAGAGAGGGTTTGTAACCCTGTCCTGTGCCACACTGCTGCTGGGACAGCCAACTCTAGAATTCAGGATTTTCACTTCCTTTACCAGAATATTTCTTTACATCTTCACATTGGAATAAGCTGCCCTGTAAAACTTTTCTTAATTTGCCTCTGAACTTCATTGTAATTTGTTCCCCTCTGATGAAGAACATTGCATTGAAACTATTTGGGTATATTTCTTATCCCTCCAACTCAGTTGTGACATCCTTGGGTGCAGGGAGACTTTCCCATTCATCTTTGTTTCCCACTCAACACCGGTGCTGACTCACATTGCATTTCATGAATTAATTTGCTATTACTATTATTGGAACTGATTATTCATTTGCTAGAAATTGAAATCCAGGTGCTTTCACATCAATTTTCTATACTCTCAGCAACTCTGAGGGATGGGTGCAATTTCATAGAAGAGGAAACTGAGGCTCAAAGGCTCAGAGAATAAGAGACTGGAAGGTTAATTGGACAGGAGCTCCAAAACCAACCAAAGCAGAATCATTTGCTCTTTGGGTAGCTACATGTTTGTTGCCCTTCTTTATTGCAGATAAAAGAGAATTGTTGGTCTATTATTTGCTCTTAATTTCTGTGCCATTTTGATTTTCCTCATATTTTTCATTCTCCTACTTGTTTTCTTCATTAAATTGAGTTTTTCAGGAACTTGAAATATACATTTTTTTTTCTGTTTTCAAAAGGAATAAATGTTTGTTGCAGAATATTTAGAAAATAAAAAGGAAGAAATAAATCACCTATAACTTCACCAGTCAGAGATAAGCAACATTAACATTCTGGTTCTTTTCTCCCCAGTAGTTTGTCCATGTTAGAAATATTAATTGTATCTGCTTATCTTTCTCTTATTTTAAATTACATTTAAATTGAGATTGTATTTCCCTTTGCAACTTACTTTCTCTAGTCATTATCTACGATCTGATGAGTAAGAGTGGCATAAAAACAGATGTGAAATAAATTACTTCAAACCCAGGGTGTTATATCTAGGAGGGCATATGATAAGGAGTTCAAAGTATAGCTGACATGGTTTTCATGCATTGGGATAACTCTTTCCAGGTTTGCCCAGTCTAGAATCTATTTTCTTCCAGCTTCGACTATGGCAGCACAAGTAACATCAACTACCATTATAGTGGCTCCTGTGTAGAAACAACACTTGGCAGTGTAGCTAAAGAGAGTCTGTTATCCAGGGTAATAGGCACAAACATTTAGAACAAAGCACATTGAAATGTTTAGCATTTGCATGAATCTGCTATAGGTATTAGTATTCATATGACTTAGGGAAGTAAAGGAGATAAAGTCTCTGTAGAGCACTTTAAGTCTATGTTTTCAAGGGTTGTACAGAGGAGATTGATGCTTCTTTACATTTTGTATATCTTTCTAATGTAAGTAAACATGATCAGTCCCCTAGCAGTTTCCATGATGAAGAGAAGTGAGCAGTGCAGAGTCTGGATGAGGAAACTCTGTTAGATAAGAATTTTTTTTTTTTTTTTTTTTTTTTTTTTGTGGTACGCGGGCCTCTCTTTGTTGTGGCCTCTCCCCTTGCGGAGCATAGGCTTCGGACGCGCAGGCTCAGCGGCCGTGGCTCATAGGCCCAGCCGCTCCGCGGCATGTGGGATCTTCCCAGACAGGGGCACGAACCCGTGTCCCCTGCATCGGCAGGCGGACTCTCAACCACTGTGGCACCAGGGAAGCCCGAGAATATTGATGCTAGGTGGATCTGAGGGTTTTGCCTATTGCCTACTGAATAGGCCTGAGAGTTATATCAGTAGGAATTAGGTATGGCTGCAATAATGCCAAATAACTCTGGATTAATATTATTAAAGTTTATTTCTCCCATCCGAAGGTATATTGAGATGGGCATCTGAGGGATAACATGGCTAACAGGATCTGCTCCTGCCAAGTCCCCAAAGATCTGGGCTCCTTGGAACTCGTTGCTCTCCCATTACTATGGTGAGGCTCATGTCCTCACGAGCTAAGATAGAATTCCAATGACTGCAACCACATTTCAAGCAGGAGGATGCAGGAAGCAAACAGAAAGACATCAAAAGGGTGTCTGCCAACTTTATTTCAAGGAAAGTTCACAGGAGCTGCCATGTGACTCTTGTACTTATAGCTCATTGGGCACAACTTAGTTATATGGCCACAAACTACAGAAGAGTATGGAAAAATCATATGGGAAAATCGATCTGCATTCCAGACCACCATATGCTAAAAATGATATCATTATAAAAGAAGGAGAGAATGGATACTGGGGACAATTTTGATCTCTTTCAGAGAAGTTATTACAAGAACCACAGTGAGTATTATTTATAACTTACTCTCTATGTAATTGCATTTTAGGTAAATGTTTAATACAATTAAATAGCCTGTGGGCCAAATCCAGCCTGCCCTCTGTTTTTGTAAATAAGGTTATATGGGAGCACAGCCATACTCATTCATTTGTGTATTTTCTATGGCCGCTTTCACACTACAAAAGCAGAGTTGAGTGGCTGCAGCAGAGACCTAAAATATTTACTATCTTGCCTTTTACCTAAAAAGTTTGCCAAGTTCCATTCTAGACTCTAGAGTATAGCTTCACAAATTTTGAATGAATCCATTCTTTTTTTGTTATTGTCAAGTCACTAGTTAAAAGAAGCCTTTTATATTTTTATTACATTTAGGTGCATCCATAAATAAGTTATACTACTATTTTGTGTATTATCACTTAATGAGAGAGAGGGAGAAAGGATGGGGAGTCGGACTTTGGATTTATCAGTACAGTTTTATTTCTTAAAAAATCTTAAGTAAATTGTGATAAAATATTAACACCTGTCAAATCCAGGTGGTGGGTATATGGAAGGCTGTTAGTTTTTTGTATTTCTTTGGTATATTTAAAATATTCTATTATTTAATAACTTTAAAAAGTTTTAAAAAAATTACATCCCACCCCCCCTTTAAAAAATATATTGTAATCAAATTTTGGTGCCATTCTAATTTGGTTGTCCCCTTACAGAATGGTGCCTTGAGCAGACTGATGCCTATTGGAGTGTGATATTTTTGTGACTGAAGCTCCAGAATTATATCAGCAGTTCCAAAGACTCTGCACATCTGTAAAATGTGTCTGCCTCTGCTTGTGTACTCCAAAAAATAGCACCTGCATCCAAAAACAGGAAGGCAAATGTCTCCTAGAAAAGGAATGTACTATGTTGGGATTGATACATTTCTGAGATGAGAATGTTTGAAGTAAGAAGGGTTCTGCATTTTTTAGTTGAGATAAAATCCAGATCATTTACTCATAGTAGGATAAATTATTTAGGAAGACCAAACACCATGCTATAGGCTCTTTTAATATTTATGTTTTTGTTTTTTTAAAAAGGGGTACTTTTAATCTATAAGCATGTGGATATTAAAGGAAAAAATAACAGGTTTCTAAATTATTTAAGATTTACCCCTTTAGAGGTAATAGATTAAGTCTCATTGCTTCTTTGGGAGAGACTTACTGTACCAAAGAAGCGATATTGCCATGTATTTAAGTAGGTAGAAAAATTTGAAAACTTCTGCTGCTAACATTGTATCCAGTCAGGCTTTAACACACATACATACGCATAAAAAAAGCTGCTTATCTGCCAAAATTGGATAGCTTTACCGAATGCAAGTTTAATTAACTGGAAAAGAGAGTTAAATTTTAATAAATAATTAGGGTGATTATTAAGCACTATGGTACACTTAAAATGTGCTGTGAAAATGCAATAGCAGTGTCTCCCAGGTTTGGTTCCCTGCTTATTTCAAGTCGTTACCTTTTGAGAAAAAACTGAAAATAATGGGTAATTTTTTTTTCAGAGAGAAAGAAAAATGTATAAAACAAAAAACAACCCTTATTTGGGTAACATGACAGTACATTTTATATCAAGTCAGAAAAATCAGCACCTACTATGTACAAGGTAGGGTGTTATATATTAAGGATATAAAAATGGATAAAATATGGTCTCTGATCTCAAAGAACTCACAGCCTAGTTGTGAAAAGGGAAATGAAAAGTGAAGTGCCACACAAGATATAGGGGTGTGTACTAAATGCTTTAAGAGTACTAAGAAGAACAATTCATTCTGACAGGGAAGCACAAAAAAGGTGCCACAGATATACACATACAGATAATAGGAACAGGCATAGAGAGGAAATAAAGAGAGCATCTCATGCAGAGGAAAGAGCACCAGGCAAGTCATAGAGGCCTGCCTCAGGTGCCTATCTTGTTTGAAGAAATGTGAATTGCTTCATCTTGCTGGAGTCAAGGTCACGGGAAATAAATGACAGGGGGTGAAAATATAAAGGTGGTTAGGGACAGATTGTTATTGAAGGCTTCTAAGGAGAGGTTAAGTATAGGCAGATCTGGGTTTTAGGAAAAAATTGTCTTCAGTTGAAGGGGAAAGCAACAGGAAGGATGGAGACCAGTTATAAGAATGTCCAATGGTTTTAGTGAGAGATCAGGGTGATGGTGGCTAATTTAGATCACAGTCAGAGACAACAGAAAGGAGGAGGTAAAGAAAAGGAATCTTGCAGAGCTAAGTCCATTTAGGGATAAGAGAGAGAGAGAGTAGGTAAAAATGGATAGCAAAGATGATGACATAACCATGGTAGAGAACATGTGAGTTGGAAACAGGGTAGGAGAAAATTGTTATTTTTCATTTTTAATGTCTTTGGGTTACTGAGGTCTGTTTGACATCCATGTGATAATAACAGTATTCAGATCTAGAATTCAGGGCAGAAGTGGGACCTGGAGAGGGACCTTTGGGATTCATCTATAAATAAGTGATGATTGAGGTTCTGGGGTTAGAGAAATTACTCTGCGTAAAGCATAAAACAAGATAAAATGAGGAAGCAAATAACACTTTCTGATTAGGGTGGCAATTTAAATGGATTTGTTCCTTTTCAAAGCCAAGGAGGTTGCTATTTGGAGTTTCCTTCTCCATTCCCTGACAGAAATTGGGCTTGATTATCTGCATTCTCTCTCTAAGTAATTATTATTTTTCCATTCTTACAATTAGCAAGCATATTTTTAACGTATGCATGGTATCCCACTTAGTATTGTCCTATGGCCTTTTCTTTCTCCCACTCTCCTTTCTCCTGGAAGTACTCTATCCTATGATCAGTGTCTCCTGATGTCTTCCCTCTGTCTGAAATTACCTTGTAGGTGAGGAACATCATGTAGATGATGAAACAGAAAAATCACAGCCAAAATTGCAGCAAAATTTTGGGAAGAAGTTTAAGCAAGGATATTCATGACTCTTCCATAATTTTCTATTTATTTTATTATTAATTTAATGTATGGTAGATTATCATAAGAATTATATTCAAGTATCATATTACCTTTAGAAATAGCACATTTTCTTCAACAATAAAATTTAACAGAATAGATACTTCAATGAGTACTGGAAATGAAAGTGAATTCCTGCATTTCTGTTGCATTTGAACATTTTCTTTTTACCATAAGAACATTAATTACGTATGGAAATAGTCCAAACACTTTGTTGTCTTTGTTGCTTATGCTCTCTGTGTGAAACACTCAAAATGTGAAAGAAATTCAGGAAAATTTTTATCTATTATCACCTAACTTTGACTCATTCTTCTTAGATCAGCTTTCAGATAATTATTATATTTTCTACTCATGGACCAAACTCAGTTACAAACTCCATTTATAAATTTTAAATTACTCGAATCATCTACTTATCGTTTACTACAACTTGAATTTAAGATTATCTAGCATTTAATAACAACTCAAGTCAATGATGATTTCATCTAATTAGTTCTATATTGGTTAGGATCAGATTTGGCCATATGAAATGGGAAAACCCAAAGTAATAGGAGCTTACATAAGGAGAGTCTTAACTTACTCACAGAGGAGACTAGAGGGAGGCAGCTGCTGGCATTGTGATGACTCCAGGATTGTCAGATATCCAGTCTCCCTTAATTTTGCTACTCTGCTACCCTTAGAGTCTTAGAGACAAACTATACTTTCTAAGAAGTCTTACAAGTTCTCTGCTTCCATTTTATGGACTTGAGCTGTACCTTTTCACAAAAAACTTACACAAAATATAGTCTTTTAGCTAGTAACTTGATCACCCAAATAAAACTGGATTCTCTAATCATTTCATGATGTAGGTATGTCAAATCATTATGCTGTACACCTTAAACTTATGAAGTCATGTATGTCAATTATATCTCAGTAAAACTGGAAGAGAAAATATATATATATATATAAAATATATATATATATATAACTGAGTTCTGTTATTAAGGGTGAATGCAGAGAATGGATCTTGGAAAAGGCAATTAGCAACCCTGTCACAGTCAGTATACCATCACACTGTTATTCTAATATAAAAGATAAGAAACTTACTAAGTTAATTTTCAAGCCAATGATGGGAATTTAAAGTATCCTGTTCTCTAACTTAGTGCTTTGAGATTTCAGTTTACAAAATAATATAGATTCTTGTTTCCCAATGGCAGAAAATCAGTGCAGTATAATCTATAAGATTATTTAATTCAGAAAAAAGGCACTGATTAAATGTAATATGGCAAGAAATCCCTAACTCTTTAGGAAGTTATTATGCTGCCATCAAGAAAAATAATTCCTCTTTCAAATCCCACTATCCACTTATAAAACCCTCTGTCAAACCTGTCTGCCTTTATCTATTAATTCCTTCTAATTGCATACCCCACTTGCTCTCACATAGACCCTGCCCCTGTGTTTTCAGTAACCAGTACTTGACCTGCCTAAGTAGACTTGTACGGTAACTTCTCCTCTGAATTTTCATCATCTACTTTCATCAGTTTCTGGTATCTTTAGTTCCAAAGGTCTCAACTCACTTTGGCACGTATTCATCTGAATGCATCTTTAGAATATGTGATCTTCAGGAAACACTGCATCTCTAAGATCTGACTCTGAAAAAGTATGAGATTTAGGATCATGCAGATCAAGGTTCAAATCTCAGCTTTATCGCTTGCTCCTATGACTATGGACAGATAGATTAATTTCTTTCAGCCCAGACTTCTTCCTCTGGAAGATAACGAGGAATATGTCTACCTCATTGAGTGGCTGAGAAAATTAACCAAGACACTGCAAGAAACTGCTGATGTCCAATATTCCCCCATTCCAATCATCACTGTGATTATCTTCAGAGCAGGTACAATGTCTTATAAAAAGACCAGGAAACTTTCTGGTAACAGAGTAGGCTCTTTATAAATGGCTGCTGTATGAAGGAAACTCCTATCTTCACATATCCTATTTCACATATGCATGCTGGGTCCCAAAGGGCTTCCAGTTCCAGCCCTCACCTGTTGCTGGTGAACCCTGAGGTTCCATGTCAACAGGCCAAACTGCCCTTTTGCACTTGTTTCATTTCCTTTGGGGACCTATAGAGTTCATTACTGCCAGTGGCCCTCAGAGAAGGCAACTCCGTCTGTTCTGCCAGGTTTCCTTAATTTATAGTCTTAGAAAGCAGAGGATGGGTTTTCAAGTTCTTCTTTCCCAAAAGGTGTTAGATTTTTTCTGCTTATTGGCTGTTCGTTCCTTTGATGAGCTTTGCATACTAGGACTGTCAGACAAGAAAGCCTAAATTGATTTTAAAAAGGTCATTTTACCCTCTTTCTACACAAACTTGCCCTGTAAATATATGCCTAATTATTACTTTTTATTTGCATAACAAAGAAGGTGTTCTAGAGGCTTCTTTCTGAACCAAGATCTTATCAAGGTGTTATCAATGCTGCCTGTATGATTAGACATGTCCTCAACTGGCATGATATTTATGCTTTGATTGACACTCAAATACATTGAAAATATTATAATTTCCATGATGTTTTAATACTGCAATTAAATTGAAAGATTTCCTAAATATACAGATTGTAATTTAGAATTGCTAGAATTGTTAAGCTTTTAGCTTAATCATAAACAAAATACTTAATATTTTCACATCCTATTTGATCCAAGCTAGAGCATACATTTAAAAAATGGATACTTTAGTAGATTATAATATACTGGCTATCCTGCAGTTGACTGGTGATGGGTTTCTGACAACACATCCAGAATGCTGGAATAATAAGCTAACTCTGTTTCTTGCAGATTCATATTCATCTGGGCATGTTCTGAGGGTTGGTTAGTGGACCTGCCAGGGGATGTTTTCGTGAGGAACCAAGAAGCCTGGTAGAGAGAAAACAAGTACCTGTTCTGGGAGCTGACAGCCAGCTCTGTTCCACTCTCCTTGATTATCATAAAGCCTGGGGGAGAACTATCTTCACGATATTTCATTCATGACACTTTTGTTTCGTCATGGTGAAGTGATACTCAGATTGCCTGGCTAGATCCCTTAGGCTCCATGCCAGAGTTCTTAACTAAGGCGAAAACAATACAGAGAGTCAAACAGCAGATGTCGCTGATATTCCTATACAAAGCTGAGGGCTTGGAGCAATGCTATCTTTGTGGATTTAGCACCAGAACAGTTGAAGTGGATAGGAAAACCATCTGTTCAGTGATGCAGGTAAGAGAAGAACATTTTACAAGGCTTCACCGGGCAACAATGATGGGTGCAGCATATAGATTTTCTCTAGGATGTTGAGAACTGTCGGTCAGGGCAATGTGCTTTTGACCTGAGGCTGTGTTTTGAATATGGAAGAAGGTGACAATTTTGAGCTACACAGAGACTATCTCCTCCATACACAGCTTTGAATCAGAGAGAAAGGACTGAAGTTTCCATAACCCGTGATGTGAGAATAAGAGAGAGAAAGACAGAAAGACAGACAGACTAATATCATAATATTACCAGGCTGGTAGTCAAGAAAAGACATAATAAAATTCTTTATTTCTCTCCTTTGAAATAATCACATCTTAAGTATCTCTATGAGTGAAACCTCATAATCCTTTAGCAGAATTTGCTGGTGGTATTTAATAGTACTTCAATATGTTAAGGGTTCATTCCTGTTAGAGATATTATAGTGAAGTGGTTAGGAATTAACATTCTGGGGTCAGCCTATCTAGACTTGCCACCTGACCCTCTATGTGATCATGACCAACACATTTAAATTCTTTAAGTCTTGGTCTCCTTATCTGTAAAATAGGAATAATAGTGCTGCCCTCACAGGCATTTTTAATGAAAATTAAATGAGATAATTATTTAATGAATTTGGCATTTACCAGACACTCAATGCATACTTTTAATACATGCACTTTTTTAGACTGCATAGAATTTTACTTTTTAAAGTTCTTTTCACAGCAAACAGAAGACTTTGTTAAGCTGTCATGACAGTGATAACTTTTGGGTCTTTTAAAATTCTTTCTTCTCCAAGTGGTTAAATTATTTCACGGCTTATCAGCTGTGATCCAGTTCCACAGTTCATACTCAGGCATAACTGCCTCCTCAAATATGCGAGGTGGTAAGGAAACTACAAAATCAGGACAAAGGATGTTAAATCGCTATTTCCAATGTGCCTTACTTTGAACTTGACACTATAAAATTTTGCCTACTATTACGGTACCCAATTCCTGCTTGGAATATTCTGCATTTCCTCACATTTTACAGAGCATTAGCTCAACTGACAATTTGGCAGACAGTCTAGGCTAATGACGTTGCATCCATTTCTTAACCTGACCCACGAATTAATGCAAGCAAACTATTCCTACATTTCACTAAATAATTGTGTAGTAAAACAACAACAACAAAAGAACAGTGGTCACTTAGAACCAACTAACATTTGAACCCTGCTTCTGCCTTCTTCTCTGAAAGCCCCAAAGACATATATATGTACAAAAAAGCACAAAGAAGGAAAAGTGCTATTTCATTCTTGGCTGGGGTTTTTGCTCTGAAACCCAGTGTAAAGCAGTAGTAGTAGGTAAGTTAGGCTTCATGGGAAAGAGATAGCTAGTGTTTTTTTTGTGTGGTTTTGTTTTTGTGCTTTTGTTTTCCTTTCTGAGGGAAAACAAGTTCTGGGCTTCCCTCAGACTTGTGGATAGAAGAGAAAAAGAGTTGAAAGAGTGAAGAGTGTGTGGCCCTACTCTGTGGCAGTAGCCCTGGGCTTATCACCACATAGGCTTCATGGGAATTGTCTACATGGGGTCACACCTCTCAGTGACAGATCTGTTAACTAGTGGTTGCTCCCCATGAAATTCAGAGTAGTACCTTTTTCTTTTTTTTCTGTACGCGGGCCTCTCATTGTTGTGGCCACTCCCATTGCGGAGCACAGGCTCCAGACGCACAGGCTCAGCGGCCATGGCTCACAGGCCCAGCCGCTCTGCAGCATGTGGGATCTTCCCGGACCGGGGCACGAACCCGTATCCCCTGCATTATTGGCAGGCGGACTCTCAACAACTGCGCCATCAGGGAAGCCCCATACCTACTTATTTTGTTGGTAGAATATTTTTCACCAGATATGGATTCATTCTTGAGGTGTACTAAAGAGGAGAGGGGTTGAGGAGTTTTAGTTTCTTTCCCCAGAAGCCAAAATTGTTGTCTTTGTATTCATTCTTATGTTAATTCCATGGAGTTAAAGGTCAAGTCTACGATGAGCTAAGGGCGAGGCTGTCTCTTACTTATCAGTAAGTCCTACCTGCATCACTGGGGTAATTTTCTTGAGCACTTTCGGTGCTTTATTTTGCGCATCTGGGATTAAAGATAGAGGTGGTTCAGCTCCTCTATACTCTATTTTTGTGCAACAAATTATCCCCAAATTTAGCATCTTAAAACAACAAACATTTATTACCTCATACAGTTTCTGAGAGATAGGAATCTGGGAATGGTTAAGCTGGGTAGTTTGGGTTCAGAGTTTCTCATAGGGTTGTACCCCAGATATCAGGGGATGCTATAGTCACTTGAAGGCTTGGCTGGGGTTGGAGAATCTGCTTCCAGGAAGGCTCGTTCACATAACTATTGGCTGGATGCCCCAGTCTTTCACCACATGGAACTTTCTATAGAGCTTCCTGAGTGTCCTTATGACATGGCACTGCTTCCTCCACAGTATGTGATTCAAGAGGAGAGATCAAAGAGAAAGTCAAAATGTCTTTTATGTCTTAATCTTGTATGTCACAAACCATCACTTCTGCCGCATGCTGTCACAAGTGAGTCACTACACTAAGCCCACACTCAAGAGGAGGAAAATAAAACTCTGCCACTTGAAGGAAGGGCTATCAAAGAAGTTTTGGACATATTTCAAAACCACCACACCCTCAGATCTTTTACAATACCTTCAGAAGCTTCTGCAATTGACTCAGATAAAATATTAAGTTAACTCTTAGGCTGTGTCAAGTGAAGAATTTCCCTTCTCTTCTATTTTCTACTTTGAATAATTCTTCCTGCTGTCCAATCACACTCACCAGATGGTGTTAAACATTGTGAAATGGATACTATGGGTCAAATAATGCAATCAAAATCCTTTGATTATTAATTATAATCAAAGGATTATAATTAATAATAATTGATAATAATTTCTTAATTATCAAGAAAATTCCTACCTCCACAGAAAAGGGCAAATGAACTTTCTTACTTCTTTGTGCTAAGGAGAAATTCTTTGCTCACAAATGATAATTCAAAGGTGTGCCCTTTAAAGATTTCTTCTTATTCTTTTTGGCCTTACCTAAACAAGTCTCACTCAAGTGAATGAGTGTGTGTGTGTGTGTGTGTGTGTGTGTGTTTAGCCCATGTCACTTTGCACAGAACTAATATGGATACTTTGTTATCACTAAAGAAGGATTATCCTTGCCACAACTGTGGCATATCATTAAATTAATGTCCCCCAAAGAGTCATGCTTCTAACCATCCACGCCCTTATGTGTTCTTTTCCATATTGACTCTGGGGTTATCCTCATGACTTACTTTGTCCCATTAAACTTCAACATATGTGGTGTAAGCAGAGGCTTGATGAGCGTTTGTGCATTGGGCCATGACATCTTGAAATCTGGCCACTGGGTGAAGAAGTCTGAATTAACTGTGTGAACAGGCCATGTGGGAAAGAATTAGAGCACCTCTGCTGAAAGCCCAAACCGCTCCTAACCTTGTGAGTGAGGCCATCTAGGAGGAGGCAGACCCTGGCCCTCCTGCCAACTAACTGTGAACACATGAGTGAGCCCAGCTTTCCACCATATGGAATAGAAACAAGCCGTCCTTGCTTAAATTGTCATCCCACAGAGTTGTGAGCAAATAAAAGTTGTTTGGAGGTTGTTTGTTGTGAAGCAGTAATTAACTAATATGACCAGTTTCTCATATATTCTAACTTTTTGAGGTTCCAGAATATCAATAACATAGGACTAGAGCACTGGAATAATACCCATGTGATTTAATTACAAATAACCCCAGAATCCAACAAAACCCCTATATTTAAAAGAAGCAACTTTTACTCTAAATGCTGATTCTCTTATATAATTCCCAAGCAAAGCAATTTTCCCAAATCAGTACATATTAAAATCTAGGTCCAGGGCTTCCCTGGTGGCGCAGTGGTTGAGAGTCTGCCTGCCGATGCAGGGGACGCGGGTTCGTGCCCCAGTCCGGGAAGATCCCACATGCCGCGGAGCGGCTGGGCCCGTGAGCCATGGCCGCTGAGCCTGCGCGTCCGGAGCCTGTCCTCCGCAACGGGAGAGGCCACAGCAGTGAGAGGCCCGCGTACCGCCAAAAAAAAAAAAAAAAAAAAAAAAAAAAAAAAAAATCTAGTTCCAGTCTGAAACTGATAGTAAAGAGCATTAGCATTATTTGAGGGAATAAAGTAGATAGGAGAAAAATAGAGAAAATATTGTAGAGAGAGAGTTTCTTGGTTTCAGCTTTTCTAGGCTGTCACTCAAATCCTCCAGATGTTAAGAGACGTGTGAGAGAAATCTCACAGTAAGAGGTTAATTGTTCTATTGTTTGCCCTTGCCTACAATCATTTTGGAAGCCTGAAGGAGCTGATCAACTCTCTGCTGCTGAAAGCTGTGCTCCCAGATGCTTCCTTCAGGAGACTGGTTTCTCTGGGCCAAGTCTGAAGCAATGTATCCTTTGAATGTCACATGCTGTAACCCTACTCCTTTTCACATGCTGAACTTGTATCTTCTCATTTCCTGATCGAATCTCAACTCTCTTGGGCTGTGAACTCTACTTTAGCACATACTAGTTGCTCAGTAAATGTTTTTTCAAAAATAATGAAAATTTTTTATTATAACACAATACTATTTTTCTACTACATCTTTTTTTTTTCTAATTGGAGCACAACCTGACTTCCCATGTAGGAATATGAAAGTTCTCAGTGCTGATTTAAAAAAGAAAAAATCAATAAAGGGGGAAACACAAACAAAATAAGTGAGGTTGGCAAAATCCGCAACACCAACCAATGTCCATATCCTTGGTTTGGACTGATGCTCCCTTGACCCTAGAAACAAATCCCAGCCTTCAGTACCCACTGAGAATTTAGCAAGAGCTCTGCTGACTTCTTGTGGGATTCAGGCTGCAAGAACAGCAGCTTCTCCTTTAGTCTGAAGCTTAAGAATAAGTCCCCCGTATTCCCCTAAACATATCTTAGTTCTGGCCATGGTCAGATGCCTGTTCCCCCCAAGTGACTGTCATTCAGCAGGTTTTTAAATAGTCTTATACATTTGCTGGATCCCCAATCCCATTAATATTAAAAAGTACACTTTCATTTTGAGGCTTAAAAGGAAAAAGCAACTTTTAATACAGGAATCTGTCCACGTTGTAACTTGTTCTCCAAATGTCCATTCCTAGGCATGTACTTGCTGGCTTACTGAAACAATGTCAGACATATAATGTTCGGACTGAATACCAAACAAATATCCCTAGTTCCCTTTCAGCCCCTAAAAGGAATCCATGCACAAAAGAGACAAAGTGGGTGATGCAATAATTTATACTAACTGGGGTTTTGTCTCAAAATCCAGGAATTCTAGGTTGGGCTGTATGAAGGGGTCCTTTTTCCTAACCCAGTGGGACCAAACAGCTTTTAGCCAAAGCAGGCTATGAGTTGTATTTTGGTCATTTCCTTCATCTTCCCAGAATTTGCCAGTCCAATGTACTGAGATGCCAATCTCACTGTACCACAGAAAATCAAACCAAAAACAACAACAAAAAAGGAATTTTAGATTTTACTCTAATACCTACTGACTTGGTCTTGCCTAAACTTCAAACAGGTCTTCTTAGAGGCCACAGGGAAGTGTCTGGACAGAGCTCCTGAACTGTGAGTCGTTTGTGGCGAATAGCACACAGATATTAATGTTTCCTGTCCACTCAGCAGATGCCTTTTCATGACACTAATTAACAGTATGCTTTACACAGTCTAAGAAAGTGAGCAAAACTTATATAATTGAAAAGAAACTGTTTTAACAACAAATAGCAAACTCAGATATTCTACCAAGCTTATATCATAAATATTTGCTAATGATTAAAGATAAAGGTTTGCAGTTGGGAGGTTTTTAATTCTAAGTTTTGGTCTGGCATTCAAAGATTAATAATATAGACCTATAGTATGTGGAACCAAGTCACACATGACTTGCAATGTCTTTGTGAGAAATGATGTAGGGTCTCTTTTAAGACTAAAGCAATTAAGTTTGTTTTCAATATCCAGTTAACTCTAAGACTCTCAATATCACTATTGAGAAGATTTAACCTCAGCAATATTACAAGTGCTAATGCTGTCTTTAACTAAAGTTTGCTTATTTTATGATAAAAAGAAAAGTAATATTGCCAGTGTAAGCACACACACACAAAGAATTACCACAGTATATATATTTAAGTATAAATGCACATCGAATACATATTTTTATTATCCAGATTAACTTTATTTATGCCTTTGCTTTTAGAAGCAGTACTTATCCATCTAAAAAATTCTAATATTATTATAATAACAAGTAGCTTTCATTCAAATGAATAATAAAAATCTGGATGTGAGAGGACATAAGATAAATATCAAGTTACTTGTTGAATAAGTAATTATTTAAAATGTGCTTTGTATTGATTTTACTGAATCATATCCTATTGAATATAAATATTTTAACTGTAAATAAACTATATTTCTCACTGAGGTAGTCTACTAAAAGACTTAAAAAAAACAGCAAAATGACCTATTTGTTTCTGTATCTTGTTGAGAGTTGAAGGTACATTTATACCTTATCTATATATGTTTTCTTTTATTTACCTTCCCATTTTATTCCAGAGAGAACATAAACATGAGACTTTGTGCAACAAGATGATCGTGGTGTTCACATATCTGTTTTCAGCTGATTAGAATTTTCAGGTGTATCAAAATGTATTTGTTTGGAATGATTGGACATGTTCCTATTAAATTCAGTATTATTGAATTTTCTTATCACTTGGTCTTTCTTCTCTCCACATTAAGCCTGCTAGGAAGAAGAGATTCTCTTCTTTATTTAATATGGGTGCATTAAACCTTTGGGGATCCAAAACTCTCTCTTCAATATGCATGAACACTTCAAAAGCCTGAATAACATAATGTGGTTCTAAAAAGTGATCCCTTTACTCCCTTTTTACTAGAATATAATCCATAGTCAGATCATGCATAATGCCAGATAATGGACCACGTTGAGTAAGCCATGCCACTAAATCTTTCTCTGACCCTACAATGTTTTTCCCAGAAAAAATATTTTAAATGAGGAAAAGTCTTCTAGTCATGCTGTTTTGTTACCTTTTCTTTAGGAAGAGCAGAAAAACACTGTCTGCTGTGCATGTGGTTCTTTTTACAAGGGTTTTAGGGTCCATAAAGCTTTGATTTGTAATTTAAAAGAATATATATACTCTTTACATATGGTTAAAACAGAGAAAGCATCCCTGGGAACTTGTGGCATAAGTATACGGTGGAACATTAGAAAAAGCAAAGGCAAATTCAAATGAAGTAAATGCTAACCAATTGTAGACACTAGGAAAATACTCCAAATTACAAAATTTTTTTTTGTCATAATATAAAGATAGTACTAGGTATGTCCTGGTAGGCTTATACAAACACACAATCATTTTGTGCGGCTTTTACTTCCCTCAGCTAGTCACAGCTACACCCATCCTATTTGACATGGATATTGATAGCACGATGCTGATAATAATGTCACAATATTAGGGTCATACTGCTATCTCACAGCCTTTAAGATGCCCCCTGTTCTCCCTCAAGGCCTTATTCCAGGCACTTGCCTCTTTTGGTCCTTCTGCATTTAATGCATAATTTCATCTCTGGAAGCAATAAAGGGGAACTACATGGTGAATTCAAGTGCAGTATTATAGAGTTCCCCACAATATTGTGATGTTCTGGGCTTTGGCAATCAAGCTTTAGAGATAATCTAAAGGTATTTAGTTAGATATGCCCTTGTGCCTGAAACAGATTCCTACTCACTTGGCTTGGTAGGTCATCTCAGAGAAAAGAGTGCTTTTTTTTTTTTTTTTTTTTTTTCTAAAGAACTCATCATTTCTAGGAGAGAACCCCTTTTCCTGATTTCTTGTCATTTGGAACAAAGTTCAAGATAATATCTTAAGATCTTTACAGCATTGTTTCCCAATTGAAGAACACAGCCATAGATGGGTTGTAAGATCAATCTAGTAGGTAGGTAATGACAAGCAATTAAAACTAAAACATAAAAGATATAGTGGTGTAAGAGTATCCCAACTACCACAGAATAAAGAATATTAGTTTTCACTGTATAGTGAAGGTCTTTGTTTCAATATACATAAGAATATGAATATGTTTAGTGGGTCATAGTGAAAAATGTATCTTTTACTGAGATGTGGTGAAAAACAGTCTTGAAAAACTGATTTATGATAATATGATTCTATAGATGTTATGCTTTACAAAGGATCAATGATTCAACTCCAGAAAATTGTCATCTTAACTGGATAGACACACACCTAAGTAGCAAGAGAGTTATAAATACTGGTTTCCTCTTTGTAAAGAGTTTGATGCAAGAAAGAGTACTATCAAAGTTAACAAGCAAGGAAGAAAATTAAATATGCCATTTTCTCAGAATACACACATTCTGTCTTCTACAGGCCTATCGAATATGGCATGGGTTGTTCAGGATCTCATGAACAGAAATGATCTTTTGGACAAAGAACATTCTCTTCTTCTTTTTTTTTTTTTTTTGTGGTACGCGGGCCTCTCACTGTTGTGGCCTCTCCCATTGCAGAGCACAGGCTCCGAACGCACAGGCTCAGAGGCCATGGCTCACGGGACCAGCCGCTCCGCGGCATGTGGGATCTTCCTAGGCTGGGGCACGAACCTGGTTCCCTGCATCGGCAGGCGGACTCTCAACCACTGCGCCACCAGGGAAGCCCCACATTCTCTTCTTGTAGAGACATCTAGAGCGTGACTGGGAGTGATGGAAGGTCAAATGAGAAATTGTGGTTACTTTCTCAAACAAGAATTTAAACGGCCCAGGGTTCACTGAGTGGCCGTTTTCATTTCTTATTCATTTTTTTCTTTTTTTGCTATCTCATGACCTGTTTCTATCCAATGTAAAGCTTAAAAATATTATAGATGCTTTTTATTTTGAGTACAGGAAAGCTTAGGGCATTTACTCTTTTGAAATAACTTTAAAATGTATCTTATTCCTCCTTGGTTACCCTGCTTTTTTCCATTTTGAAATTCGGAAAGTTTCTTTGAATTACTGAGCATCCTGTCCACCGTTCACTGGCATTAATGAGTCCTTTTCATCGTGGGCAGTCCCTTTGCATAGCTGGAGACTTTATCAAATTATCTATTGCTAGCAATAAACTAAAATCAGTTTTCATATGAAACTCATCTTTATGTAAATCCTATTATCTGATGGAGAAATGATTACTGACATGGGACATGAATTCATTGGTGTATGCATTGAATACCAAGTAAAATCTTACAACAGATTTAGAGACCTAGAAATGGTGACCGTTATTCCATGTTAGTAATTATAAAACATTTTTTTTACATTCAAAGCAGTCATGTATCTTATTATCTTAAGATTCTTTCACTGCTTTCTTTTTCCTTTTTGGTCAGAGAATGAGGACTGTAGTATTTCTCACCACACTTTATAATCCTACACCATATCAGCTTTGCTAAGATGTTAAAAAAATACACACATGTCTTCATCATTATTCTTACATCCCAATAATTTATCCTGTTGACCTTCATCTTCAGATTGCATAATCAGGCACAGATATAGATGCACTAATATGACCAGGGTTCTTATTAGTCGGAACATCCATTCTGATTGGCAGAGCCCAGGCTGTGTTGCTTATCATATATTTCCAATATCTCCCCTTTCTATGCTCTCACTCTCACGGCAAACTTTTTGAAAAATAAGTTGACCCGTGTAAGGAATATTTACAATATTTTCAACAAGGGCTTTAGAGCCAGTTGTAGAAACACATCGTCAAATTATGAAAGATTTTCGGGAAACAGAGAAGAGAGATGACCTATCAATATAATGTAAGTAAAAGATGAATTTAATGACATATGAAAGTAAAGTCCCTGTGGTTAACATCCAATCTTCACACTTTCCTTACCTCCTCTGTCTATGCTATTTGTCATAAACCAGGACACAGAATTATCATCCCTAGGTGTGATTAATAATATTGAAAAGTGAAATAATAGTGTGAAGAATAACCAAAGGAGAGGTGGGACTGATATGAACTCTGCTTCCTCAGAAAGAAGTTTCCTCTCAGTAGGAAACTTCTAGGTGGACAAAACCTCTGAGGTAAGTCAAGAAGTAGTGAGTTAAAAATCATCTGTTTTCTGCTTTGCCCCATTACTTTGTTTCAAAGATTTAATTTTTTTTTGATTAGAGGAAAAATCTGTCCTGGACCTGCCAGATCTTTGGCTAATATTCCTCCTTTCCCATATTAGAGAAACATGCTATCTTTTACTATATTTTGATGATTACTTCTATGGTAATGTGGAAGCTGGTAATATCCATCTCGTCGCACAAAAACCCAACGCTGAATATGTTAATGTAATTTGGCAACATTGCTAATTATGGCTTCTTTAAAGAAATATTCCCCATATTTTTTTCTTGGTTAAAAACCAACACTGCTATGTGAAATTTGAAGTGATTGACAAACTTAGGAACTCTCTAAAAATGCACAGAACCATAGACCAAGGTGTGAAAAAAAGAAATCGTTTTCCCTCTGAGATTACAAATTCAAAAAGGTGACTGAGACAAAATATAATGACTTTCATTTGAATTGAGCAAGGCACTGGGGTTAGCAATGTCAATCTCACGAAAAGTGTAACAAAATCTCTAATGATCACAGAAGGTCTAGATCCTCATTTGAAAAATACTCAACCAGTAGTGATAGAAATGAATGGGATTATTAGAAGCCCAATACACTTATTTCTTTGACATAATACATTTTCAGATACCTAGGATGGTGTGGGAAATGGAGAATGTTATTAACCAGATACATTGGTTAGGAGAAAGGTTGAAAATAACAGAGTTGATTTTCATCACAGTCTGATCCTCCCAAGTACAATGGCTGGGAACGCCTCCTTTTCTTACATAATATCACTGCCTCTATAACTATCAAAGATGCACCTTTGGTTATAAAAAATGGGTATCCTGATAGGGGTGGTTCAGAAGAGACTCAGCAGAGCTTCAGGCATTGTTTCTTCTGTAGGCAATGTGAAGGAAGCTATGGATTAAGAGCCTTACCAGATAGTGGTATGAATAGATAATGTGGCTAATCATGTAGGAAACATGTAGTGAGTGCTAGGATGATAATAATCAATCTCTAGGTGTTGGATCAGGGCTTCTCTGACTCACTGGTAAAGGTAACAGAGGGATAGGGAAACCCCCTTGTCTGATGTCTTCCCCTCAGGCCCTGTGACCTCAAAGTTTATATCTTACCATCTCCTTTCTCTCAGGACTAGTCCCACAGGATCCTCATTTGTTGTCATTATCTCTCCGATATCTCATTGTGGAAAAAACTCTAGGCCCTGCTTTTCTCAAGGTTAAGTTTTGATTCTTGAGAGCTGTGGTCGTCACCAGTTGGGTTCATCAATATCCAGTTACCCTCTGTTTCAGGTGAATATTTTTCTTCTTCTTAGAAAATGGCAGAATTGCACTTTTTTGGCATTCTGGTTCTCTTGAAGTTGGTTGGGGCCACTAAATTGGTTTTGGACAATGACTTGTGGACATAAATGATAGGTGTCAACCAATGACTGATGGGAGCTATTGCATATTTACTCTGCTCTCTCACACCTTGGGTAGGAAATCTCCAAGATGTGTTTTCCCAAGTTTCCCAGTGGTGTTATACTTCGGTTGCCTACTTACTTGGTAACATATCCTTTACCGGACCTTTTCCTTCTCTGCTTCTCTTACTTTCTTCTCTTTTTCTGGTGTTTCCTAGGATTGTCTTCCAACTATACTCTTTGCACTCAAACCCTCCTGGGGTGGTTTTAAAATATGCCCACAACCTTCAAACACTACTTCCCCTATAAGATGTAGCCAAATTCTGACAATTTGTGTGGATTTAGCAACTTGCTTCTAACCAATAGCATATGGTAGAAATGATGTTTTGTGTGTAGGGATAAAAGACATCATAGGTTACTCCTTGCTATCACTCTTGGATCACTTGCTCTGGAACAAGCTAGCTGCCATGTTATGTGAATTCTTAAGTAGCTCTACAGAGAGATCTATGTATCAAGGAATTGGGGCCTCCTGCCAGCAGCTATGTGAGTCAACTATCAAAAAGCAGACCCCTATCCCTGGCTCCAGTTCTAGCAACATCTTACTGCAAATTCATGAGATGTCCTAACCCAGAATCACATAGCTAAAATGCTTCTGGATCCCTGACTCTCAGAAATTATGGAAGACAATAAATGCTTGTTGTTTTAAACTGCTAATATTTTGTTGCACAGCAATAGGTAACTAATTCACCTTGTCTCAGAGATTGCTTCTGAGATACATGAATGCAATGATGACTCTCTTGTTTGAGTGAAGTGTACTGAGACCAGGTAGGTATAAAATAGAGCCATGGCCTAAGTCTGTCTGACAGTTGATTCAGTGGCTCTCTGGATCAACCTGTAGTTATTTATCTAATACCTATGTGTTTAAAAGGAAGGATATATCTAGCAACTGATGGAACTCTCCTGTTGATTCCTTGACCTTTATAATAATATCCATTAGAGTGGGAGAGGACATGGGAAAGCCCTTAAAATGCATCCCACCATGCAAGATCATAAATCAGAAGCATCCTAGGTATACTGGCAGGGATTAGTGCCACTTTCAAAAACTAAAGAATGCAGATACTGCCCTGAAAAAACAAGATGGATCATGGTGCCTAATGGTACACTTCCAAAAACTTAATAAAGTGATAGCCCCAAGTACAGCTGCCATACCAGATATAATATATTTATTAGAAGAGATCAATACACTGACACATTGTATTAGACTATTGATCTCACAAGAATGTTTCTTTCAATCCCAATCAAGAAAAAGGATTAGAAGCATTTTACATTCACTTGGGATGAACAAAAATAGACATTTATAGCCTTGCACCAGGGATATGTTGTCAAATTATATAATGTGTGGAGTCTCTAGTGAGCCCCAGTAGAAGAATCACATTGCAGACCCTTAGCATTGTGGAGTAAGGTCATGCTATATATAGCAGGGAAAATTTTCCCATTCAAAATCAGTTCCTGATGTAGCGCATTAAAAGAGATTGTCATTCCCATCCCTAACAACAAAAACATGTCATATAAGCTACTATAAAATCATGGTCTTTCAGAAACTCTTCAGAGAGCTGAGAATGTAAAACAATTCCAATGAGTTAAATTCTAGAAAGAAATTAGCCCTTTTTAGGAAAGCAGATGCCTGTGCCTTGCTATCATCCCTGGGGCTGTGGTGGGAGAAGCTTCCAATAGATGGGAGTAAGGAGAAACAGCCAAATTTTTAATGAACTTTTAATGGCTATATGTAGATGGCAATGAGTGTTGAGATTTCTGAAAATCCCAGTGACAAAGCAACTCCACACATAGCCATAAATTCTTTCCCATGAGACCTTTGTTGTATGCACAGCAACAGTGTATGAATGTGAGGTACAGGGAAAGAAAGCTGAGAGGCATATCCTCAAGGTATATTGACCCCTCATCAAGTCCAAGGAAACAGGTGGCTGGAGGCTGAGGGCAGAGCAGGAGAGCTCAAGAGAGATTTTCCAGAGGTGCTTGCAACCTTGACCAAGCATAAGCCCATGGAAAACTGGGTCCAGGGAAGAAAGGTAGAAAGTTAGAAAGCAAAGAAATCTCCCTAGCACTCTCTGTAGTGCTGGCAGCTGTGCTGTAAAGTACAGAGAAATCTTCAGCATCTTCTTACGCTCAGGAAAGACCTGATCTCACCATCAAAATATTTGAACCCAGTGGTGAACTAGATCCAATAAAAGTGCACTAAAAGCCAAGACAGATTACATAACCATGGATTATACTCACTCAGCAGGTCAACCTAATGGTTTCTCTGAAGGAGTATGTCACTTCCTAGAGTAATTTTATCTATATTAGTCCCTCCTGTTCTTTTTAGACACAGTATGTGGTATTTAGTTAGAACTTGCAGGATATATGAAGAGGCAAGACAATGTCACCCATAGGCAAGAGAAGAGCTAGTTGAAGGAGACCCATCCATAACACAGATGTTGAAATTAGCTGAAGAGGTCTTTAAAATAACTAGGACAAAATATTAAATAATTTAGAGATAAAGGGGATGTAATGGTTTTAAAACACGGTCCCAAAATTCTTTGACACTCTTCATTGAGAACTATCTCTATTTCACCTCCCCTTAAATATGGACAGGTTTTTATCTGCTTCAGACAGTGGGAACAGAGTAAGGCTGAAGTGATCCTATGTAACTTCTGAGGCTATATCAGAAAAAAAACATGCAGCATCTTGGGATACTTCCTCTGGGAGAAGCCAAATGCCAGGTAAGGAGTTTGATTACTGTCAGATTGTTATCCTGGAGCAGGCACATACAGGTATTTAGGTCAATTGCCCTAGCTGAGCTCCCAGGTGACATCCAGCATCAACTGTCTGCTATGGGTTGTCATCTTGATATCCAGCCCAGTTGAGCCTTCAGAGGACTGCAGTCCCAGCTGATATCTTACTAGAACCACATGTGAGACAACAAAAGCTGAGCTTTTCCTGAATTACCATAAAATCATGAGCAAACTAAAATGATTATTTTCAGCTGCTAAGTGTGGAATTTATTATGCAGAAATAATAACCAGTAATAACCAGGACAGGTAGAGAAGAGATGTGAACAATTGGAGAATTACAGCAGTGAAATGGAAACTGTTAAGAGAGAAACAGGTGGAAATTCTAGAAGTGAAAAGTCTAATATAAGAAATGAACATTCATTTGATGGGTTGGTAACTGGACATGAGAAATGAAAGGATTAGTTAACTTGAAGATGAGTGAATAGAACTTATTTTAATGAAGTAAAATGATTATATATAGAACATATATGGTATATTGTCTATGCCATTCCTTAGACTCAGAATTCCTCAGCAGGATTAAGTTCCAGTAACCCAGGGTGGTAATTTAACTGATAATGCACCTTTCATTGCATCCTTGCCTTCTTTGTATAACTTCCCTACCTTCCATTAAATTGCTTGCACTTGAATCCTTGTCTTAGGACCTGCATCTGCGGAAACTCAAATTATGCATGTGTTATCTTATAAAAGGTGACAAAAATCCTAGGAATTCTATCATAAAATCTTCTTAAAACTTTTTAAAGTTGAGGAAATGAAATATTAGAGAGGTTACAGAACTTGGCCAAGGTCATATAGCTAGGAAGTATATGAAAAAGACACTAGAGCCTGCTCTTAACCATATTTGATAGTAAGTTCCATTGTGTAGCATTGTACAGTTTACAGAGTGCTCCCAACACATTATCTCATTTGTCTTTAGAACAAGTCAGTGAGATGGGCAAAGCATATACTTTTGTTCAGATTTTTTTTTTTAATCAGATGAAGAAACTAATTTAAAAAAGAAAGTTACTTATCTAAACTAACAGAGAGATCTAGGGGCAATGCCAAGACCAGAGCTAGGTCTTCTGACTTCTAATTCCTTGTCTGCTGTACCACGTTTTAGGACTACAATTAAATGAAAGATGCTACTCTATATTTCAATCATCCCCTTGCTATTTTCTCAAATACTTCTGAAGTTGAATGAAAATTCCTGAAATTCTTTTTAAAATCTAGAATGTTGAAAATGTAATCTTTAATCATATTTTTTTAGCTCAAGATTTTTAGAAAATTCTAAGGTGATGTTGCTTATGTCTGTTTAGGTGTTCTCAAATATGACTAAGCCCTGTGGATGCATTTGTTAGAAATCGAGGTCAAGGTGACAGTGTTAATCATATCAAGAGGCAATTAAACCCATAGACTCTGGAGCTAGATTGCTCACATTGGGAAAGTTGTCTAACCTTTCTCTGCCTCAGTCTCCTTATTTGCAAAATGGAATTAATAGTAGTATTTACATCATTGGATTGTGAATATTTGAAAAGTTAAAATGCATGAAAAGCAGTTAGAATAGTACTTAATAATATTTTGTTTTGTGTCCCATCTGGTTGAGCTTTCCATTCTTCAGAAAAGGAGTTATGATGCCAAAAAAAATGGTCTTTAGTGACCAACTCTCGGGTGTATATCTTGTCTGAGCAATTTTGAGGGGATATTTTCTTCTACCATATGATTTTAAAGGATAACATAGAATTAGAGTGGAACTTGGTAAAAATCTAAATAGGACATCAGATGCAGGGCCAGGAAAAATGGGACATCACTGGATGGGAAGATGAATGTTAACCAATGGTAAATATTGTGCTGTGTAAGCTTCATTAATGGGAATAAATTTCTTTAAGGAAAAACAAGTTCAGAAAAAAGAGGTAATTAAAAGATGTACTCATGAACTTTGGGCAGAATGAGGAAAAGAGGTCTGATGAAAAATAACTTCCTTATATTCCTGCCATAGAGCCTGGAAAGTTCAAAATTCGACAACTACTTATAAATGAATGTGGACAGGGACTGGAGAGTGGTGTAAATGACAAAGTCAAAGACTGCTGGTAAGAGTATGGAAGATTATTTTTCTTACTTAGTGTTTTCTAATGTGCTACAATGTGGTATGTGTAATTCAAATAGTCAAGACCACAAAGAGCATTTAGAACAAAATAAGATTTAGTGATAAGGTTAACTCATTTACTTTAAGGAAGGATACTCATTAGAATTAATCTGATGTAAATGATCAGAGTCACCAATCCCTCATTCTGCCTCCAAGTAAAAAAAGTTAAATGTTCTCAAAAAGATATCGGGTACTGCTTACTTAAAAGAAATGTTTAATGCTACTCTAAGACCATAATCATTAAAACTTATGGTAATGGAAGAGGTGATGGTATGCATTTATACAAGTATTAATACAAAGTTCATGCACCAGAGAATTTATTAGGTCAATTTTTTAAAATATTACTTTCAAAGATGCCCAATGTCTTTCTACATTTACAAAAAGGCTTATATAAATAAAACATTCCAAACTTGTTTTAAAAAGTAAGCATATTTGTTTAAAATTAATTATTGTAGAGATTTATTAACACTATATTTGGCAAAGTTAGAAGGGGAACCGCAAAAGATTTAAAAGCAGCTTTAAAAATATTCCCACATGATTATGGTAAATGCATGCACAGCTTTAGAAATGAGAATTTTGTTCTTTTAAATAAAATGGCAAGTTAATTGTTCTTAATAATATATCATGGGGAACCACTGACTCTATCTCTGAAGGTTAGTAAGCAAGAACTGAAGAGATGAATATAAAATATCAATTTTGACAAGCACCGATTAGCAACGTCAGTCCATGAACTTGTAGGAGAGCACAAGAAACACAAGGAGGGTAACCCATGATATTCGTACATTTAGTCATGACACACCTATTAGAAACTAATGCTGTGTTTGGTAGAGCTTATGCATAGCTCTTTAAGAGAGATCTTTCTTTGTTAAACAAATATTGTACTTTAGAATCACCATACAAGAAGATAAAAGTCAATACAGATTCTGAAAATGAACGCGGACAAGGATGCAAGAGTGACATAAATGAAAAAGTCAAGGATTGCTAGTGAGATTGTGGAAGATTATTTTTCTTATTTATAGTTTTCTAATGTGCTACATCGTGGTATGTGATGAAGAAGCCAGACCTTCAGGCTGCAGCTTTTAAAGTATGCACGTATACAGATGACCAACAGGCACATGAAAAGATGCTCAACATCGCTAATTATTAGAGAAATGCAAATCAAAAACTACAGTGAGGTACCACCTCACACCAGTCAGAATGGCCATCATTAAAAAGGCTGCAAATAACAAATGCTGGAGAGGGTATGGAAAAAAGGGAACCCTCCTACACTGTTGGTGGGAATGTAGGTTGGTGCAACCACTGTGGAAAACATTATGGAGTTTCTTTAGAAAACTAAAAATGGAATGTATGATTTAGCAATCCCACCCCTGGGCATATATCTGGGCAAAACTATAATTTAAAAAGATACATGCACCCCTATGTTCATAGCAGCACTAGTCATAATAGCCAAGACATGGAAATAACCTAAATGTCCATTGACAGATGAGTGGATAAAGAAGATGTGGTATATACATACAATAGAATATTACCCAGTCATAAAAAAGAACAAAATAATGCCATTTGCTGCAACATGGATCACCTAGAGATGATCATACTAAGTGAAGTCAGAAAGACAAATACCATATGATATCACTTATATGTGGAATCTAAAATATGACACAAATGAACCTATCTGTGAAACGGAAACAGAACAGAACAGAAACAGACATAGAGAACAGACTGGTGGTTGCCAAGGGGCAGGAGGTTGGGGGAAAGATGGAGAGGGAGGTTGGAATTAGCAGATGTAAGCTTTTATATCTAGGATGGATAAACAGCAAGGTCCTACTGTATAGCACAGGGAACTATATTCAATATGCTATGATAAACTGTAATGGAAAAGAATATTTAAAATATGTATATATGTATAACTGCATCACTTTGCTGTATAGCAGTAATTAACACTTTTAAATCAATTATTCTTCAAAAAAAAAGATAAAGCATGCAAATATATACAGTCCTATGGGACCGCATGCCTATACCTCATTGGTCACCATATTGAGGTGTCCCCTGGGCAGCAATCCCCAAATCTGGGGCTCAAGATGAGTGTCTAAGCTCCTGTCTGGGAGATACCTGCCAGCTATAGTGAGGTAGAGGGAGAGGCAAAGATGACGGTGCACTAGCTTACTTCCCTGACAGCACATCCACGTCCACAGGGCCCTACGTGTGTGCCCGACCCTCAGGCCAGAGCTCCAGGGCCGGCAAAGAGGCCGCCTTCACAGAGAGCCTGAGGGCGTCTCCGGCTGTTCTCTGTGCACTGCCCTGCCCCGGGTGGTAGCCTGCCAAGAACCACCGCGCAGATTGCCACGCCCCCATGGGGCCCAGGAACGCAAGCCACGCTGGCCACCAGAACCGGGCGATCAAGTAGTGCCCCCCTGGACCCCCGCCAGCGGCCGTAGGCTGGGTGCCAGATGCACATAAAAGCTCCAATCCGGGGATCCCGGCCCCCGGAAACTGGGAAAGGCGAGCAAAGATGGCGGCGGCCAGTCTCCCCCGGAGAGTGCCAGCAGGCCCCCAAATGCCGGTCTGATCAGATGCCTACCCCCGCCAACACTCCAAACAACCAAGTGGGCCTCCCCCACACCAAGTCCGGCACCCTGGATTGGCGCTTCGCCCGGGGCCTTGGGGCTGGTGAGTCCCAGCGCGTGAGCCCTTTAAGAGCCACGGCCCTAGAGCCTCGTGGAGCGTGGGGCTTGTGGAGACAGCCCCGTTGGTTTTCAGCGCTGCGTGTTTTGAGGGCCGTCTCTCAGGTGCAGGTGTTAAAAGTGGCGTGTGCCCCATGTGGGGTTCAAACCCTTTTCTCCTCAGTGAGCAGCTGTGGGTCTCCACACGGGTGGGGGAGGCGGGGCTGGTGGGGTTTGCGGCGAGATTGTGACCCAGCCTCTCTTACCTGCTTCGATGTGGACCGTAGGAGTGGCTCAGCCAGTTTTTACGTTTTTTCAAAGGATGTTGTTCCATATGTAGCCATAGACTTGGTGTGTCTGTGGAAGGAGGTGAGTTCAGTGTCCTGTAAGGTCGCCATCTTGAATCGGAAACTTGTCAATCTCTTAATTGAAGCCGGTTATCTACCTGAGACTTGAGCGTATATTGATGAAAATGATAATTTTAATAATCTTTGGTTCTTCTGAAGGGTCTTCTTTATTTACGAAGCAAATGGGAGTAGGGAAAAGCTACTGTGAGAAGTTTATCATATTATGGGTTCCATGTCCTAACTTCCTTTAAAACCAGGACTCATCATAAAATGATTACGTTATTAAAGGAGTCCATCACACCAACTCGATGAATCTCTTCCCAGGGATATAAGCTTCATAAGTGAAGTCAATAAGCTGATGAGAGTATGGCTACATGCCTAACATGTTTTTATAATTTTTCAAAACTTCCACTTGTGGGAATTACTTATGATCTATTGTTATCTCAGCCTCCAACTTGAAGAGTCAAGAAAGTTGAAGAGCAAATTTTTCAAGAGGTAGGATTACCTTAAGAGAACATACGTTAAACATTTGTTATAAGAAAGTCCAACATCTGTCCCAGTGGTTCTCATTTCTTGGGTTTAAGGAATCATGATTATAAACATGATTATAAACCAAGCATTATGGTATATTTAGAGGCCGAAGGCACAGTGCCTTGAGATTACAGTGGTATCAATTATAGTCTTCTTTCAACAGTCTGACATAAAAGTTGGAAGTAAATTCTGTAAATTAGTAATTGATGAAAACAATATTTGGATTCCCCCCGCCCGGTGGCTTGTGGGATACTAGTTACCTGACCAGGGGATTGAGCCCAGGCCCTCAGCAGGGAAAGCAGAAGTCCTAACCACTGGACTGCCAGGAAATTCCCCCATTTTTTTTAATTTTTATTTTTTTAACTCACAGTGTTCCTCCTAAAATTTGTCTCAATAGAACCATGTGTCCTTCACGGTAATAAGATCGTTTTGTTTGTTTGTTTCACTGGAAGTTGTGCTTTAAATGTCATATTCCAATACATAACAGAGTCCACAGGGTGATGCATGTTCAAAACTGGATTCTCTGACACGTTCACCTCGTCCCCCATGCTTTTGCCTTCTGGCTTTTATTCTTAGTTCTATACTCTCTTCACTACCCTTTCTTTCTGTCAGCCCCTAAAGCTCTCTGTGCTTTTTAATTGTTTGGTTCCTGCTGAAAAGTCCATCTTCTAGCCTGGGTTGTTAGTCATCCTCAGTCACTTCTTATTCTGTCATCGCATAGCAGGTGGGAGAGAGGGTTTTCAGATCTTAAAAACTGAGGGGGAAGGAACAGAAACCTCCCTGATGTCATTCTCGCAAAGGGAAGAATCTGAAAGACTAATTAGTAGTATTCCTTTACTATTGCAGATAAAGATTGTCATTTTTTTCTTATGTTGATTAATAAAAGTTCTGGTGATATAGCATTAAAAATATCTGTCTTTCCTTAAGAAGCTTTTATTTACTTTTTTTAATGTTGGAAGAATCCATCCTGGGTTGCATTACAAAAAGCCCCTTTATAACCTCCTTTTATAATGTTGGTCTCTATACTCTTGGGTTTTCCTCTATTACTCTAGCCTTTGTGGGTATAAGGCTATAGAAAATAGTCACAGAGGGGTGGGTTAGGTTTTTGGACTTGCTTAGTCTTACTACTGATGCCTGCCGACCCACATATTTTAGTTTGCTTGACTCTTACCTTACTAAACTTCTCAGATGGCAACTGCTTATCTGGAAACAACTTTTTACCTGTAACTATATTTTACAAATCCTATGCCATTCTTGGCTAGGCTTCCCTTCCCTGTAACTAGGTTTCTATCCATTCCCATTCCTGCCATTGGCTTTAGCCCTGTCCTAGTGGTTGAATATATTTTTCTCATATGGTTCTTCAAGTACTTCTACAGCATTTAATCTTTTGGATCAAGATAAGTTCTCAAGACAAGAGAATGAGAACATTAAAAATAGCCTTGATTTTGGAATCTAGTACATGCAAATACAGAACCAAAACTTTTTTCCTTATAAACCAAGCTTGAATTCTTTGGTGATGGTAGTGGACAGCATGTGTCTGCAATCTTTTCTGGTGATGAAACTTTTATTTCTTATTGGAAACTTTTTCTGTGATTAAGTGAGGATAGCTCTCCCCTTTCTGGCTACAGAGGGACAGGGAACATGGCATAGATCCGGCAAATCAGAGTAACATATCTTGCTGGCCACTTTGATTGTTCAGCCGTAGGCATGTGACCTACTCAGGCTGATAAGAGTCTCTCAGGTTTTTCTTTCTTTTTTTTTTTCAGCTGTTAAGTGTTAGTGAAGGCTCTGAAAAACAGAGCCATTAACCTGTATGTGTGGGATATAGGGATTACCACTGATCATCTTTTTTATTCTGAAGAAACCAAAGAGAAAGCCAGTAGAGACAGGAGATTCTAAGAGATGGCCAAAGAGATAGTATCCTCTATCTAGCCATGCTTGAAACCCCAGGACCTAGCTACATTTCCAAACTTCCCAATGGTATGAATTAATACATAAATGTCTTTTGTTACCAAGCTATCTTGAGTGGGTTTTCTACTACTGGCAATCTAATGAGTCAAATTTGACATTGTAACACACAAATTGAATGATTTATAGTGTTATTTTCCATCTGAAACCAGAGAGTTGTCTTGTTTCAGATAAAGGAATAATATAATATGCGAGACATGAATTTGTATCTGAACTAGCTAAGAATCCAACCTAGCAACAAGGAGAAAAAAGAAATGTTTTTTCAAGAGACTCATACCTCAACCACAGAGAGGTATTTCTATATGCATTTTCCTAGTGACTCTACTTGTTACATAACCAGGGAAATGGAAGAATTAACTTCATTTAGTGAGGCAAACTAGGAGGGTCAGAATCTTTCTAGGATTAGATATTCAGATTTGAATGGGCAGGGAGGTAGAGAAGCACAAGGAAGAGAAAATGTGGAACCAGCTGGATATTAGTAAGAAATTCTGGTCTATTACATAGACAAATACTTAGAATAACCACTTTTATTGGCTATAATGGCTTTTAATATGTTCTGTGCCCTATGCACACCACGTATCTCTATTCTTTGCAACAAGTCTACAATTATTAATAATTCTATTTTACAAGAAGGAAACTGAGGTGTAGAAAGTTGGTGAAGGCCATAGAGTTAAGGGATAGAAGTAGAGTTTGAACTCATATCTTTTGAATTTTAAAATCCAAAGTTTTGTTTTCCTTGCTACACCAATCTACTCCCTTGAAACAGGGACACCAACGAGTGCACTGACTGTCAATACATTGACTTCATCAGGTTCTAGCAGAAAATCTCGAGGTGGGCAGGAAAATCATTGAAACGGCAATCCTACTTTTTGGCTATCTCTTTCAATTAAAAGAATATGTCTGCTGAAAGGTGATCAGCATAGTTTCCTAGTTCAGGCAATGGACTGTGGAGCCAGGCTCCCTGGATTCAAATTATGGCTCCAGCACTTGCTAGTTTTGACATCTTAGACAAGCTATTTAACCTCTTTGTGTTTCAGATTCCCTAGTTTTTTTTTTTTTTTTTTTTTTTTTTTTTGCGGTACGCGGGCCTCTCACTGTCGTGGCCTCTCCCGTTGCGGAGCACAGGCTCCGGACGCGCAGGCCCAGCGGCCATGGCTCACGGGCCCTGCCGCTCCGCGGCATGTGGAATCCTCCCGGACCGGGGCACGAACCCGCGTCCCCTGCATCGGCAGGCGGACTCTCAACCACTGCACCACCAGGGAAGCCCCCTAGTTTTTAAATGGGGCTATTAATAATATATACCTCTTAGGATTGTTATAAGAATAAAATATGTTAATGTTGGTAAAGTTCTTAGCACTGGATGCATAATAAGTGCTACATAAATGTTTATTAAATAAAATAAAAGCCAGATGCATAAGTGTGGTTTAATATTAGAGTGTTTTTATCTTTGAATTGGTTCCTCCAGGTCAGGATTTCTCAAGTTTGACACCATTTTCTTTTTTTTTTTTAATGGTAGAAGCATGTAATACTTTATTTTTTTTTTTTGACACTATTTTCATTTGGGGCTGGATTATTCTTTGATGTCGAGGCTGGCCTGTGTAACGCAGGATGTTTAGCAGCACCCCTGGCCTCTACCCACTAGATGTCAGTAGCACCTCCCCCATGTGACAACTAAAGTTATCTCCAGACACTGACCAGTTTCCCAATGATGAGTGGCAGAATTGTCCCCTTTGAGAATCATTGCTCTATAAATAAGAGTTAATAGCTATAAGTCTTGGATTTATATACAATTATTTGTACTTACAAGATTATAAAGTGGAACCAATGACTACATGTCACTACTACTACAGACGTTTCAAAGTCAAAACTCAGAATCTTGTTAGAAAAGATCTTAAAGGAGTGAGATGTTGTCACCAGTTTGCTATAAAGCCTGCTGAAGTTCATCACTCTTTTCTAAATATTGTTATTTCTGTATTTGGTGTCCTCTGGTCTTTCCATTTCTTTGTGCATTTCCCCTCTGTGCCCTTCTCTGTGTAGCAACACCACATGTCTACCAGCAGGTGGTATCCATGAATAATGGGATCTACATCCTTTCCTTTGCAGGCATGCTCAGATTACCTCTCTCACGTTGCTGTGCTAAGGCTTAGATGCAGAGAGTTCTGTAGGGGTATTCTAGTTCTTTCCTCTAACTTGTGGAAAAAAAGTTTTCAAATAGAATTTTGCCCTTCCTTATTGTGAAGGCTGCTTGCTAAACTTTATAGAGCAGCAGATATTATGTATGTATAACTCTACGGTACGAGTTGGATGCCATTACTTGTAAGCAGAATATTAGAGGCATTTGCTTTGCAGGATATTTAGAATCCTGCTACTTTTGGTACCCAGACTGTGTTATTTCAGTCTCCTTCACTGACCATAAATTACTGCATCCATAATGCCATGTGTCAATATGGAGACTGGCTTAAGCAGATAAAAAAAGAAGACTGAATATCTTTACCTACTGCATTTTAAATACCCATGAAAGCACACTGTATCCTCTATTTGTATATCACAGTCATACCGTTGAAGCATTCCAATTCTAGTAGTGAATTATAATCGTATAGAACTAAATCAACATTTTCTTATGCCACAGGGTATTTAAAGGTATCCATTCATTATAAAGACTCAAATTTCAGGAAAATATATATTAGATAGTAATATTGTAGTTTATAAAATTTAGGATATTACATTTTTGTCCTTTCTCATGCAGCAGTCTTGAGTCTACCAAATTTGCCTTCTCTGGATTTTAAATTCTGATTCTTAATTAATCATAGGGGAAACTACATCCCCTTTATTGTATTGCCTAAATAGATCAGACCTGTTCTTTGGAAAATGGATACAGTAAAACTTCAGAAATAATGTTGTCATTTCTGAGCCAAAAAGGCGGAATTAAAAGCAAAAGTCTTTCCGGGAAGCAAAGTGAGGATTAATAATCAAAGAAAAGTTGAAGGGTAGGATTCTAAATTAATTTAATTCATCTGACACTTTGGAAGGATTTTGCTGTTTCACTTCCCTTGGGCCACTTCTATACTGGTTATAGAATCAGGTTGAGCCAATCATTTCCTCCAGCTTCTCAATCTATATTTGACCCTGTTTTCCGATCAATGTTGTACTGATTGGTATTAATCTTGTAGAGAGCTAAAATGACTGGTTCAACTGCACCTTGGTTTGATCAATTGTTAGGTATAGATCTAGTGTTAGAATTCTGTTCTTCATGAAATTATGATCAAACAAATGATCCCCTAATAGAACTTTGACAGCTTAGTAATAATAGTAAAATTAGTAAAATAAAGGAAGGCTTTATTAACTAATATGCCACAGGAAATTTTAGACATATTTTTATTTTAAAAATTATTTGAAGTTTGGAAAATACTTTTTTAATATTGAGTTTTACTTTTCTGAAAAATTTTGTGTTTATGTACATTGCTGTTTTTTTCTCTTTGGTTGTTTGACTTTGTTCTTATTGATTTACAGAATCTCTGCCTCTCTCCCACCTTAACCCCTGCCCTCATCTTCCAATGTCTTATTTTGTTATTTGTAATATCACAATTTCTTTTTTGTGTGTTACTTTTAAAACAATTAGAGTTAAATTTTATTTTCCCCACAATAAAAACAGTTACATTTTCTTCAGTATTAAATAAATAATACATCTCTAAAGTATTAAAATGATACATACAAATATAAGAAAGTTAAGATCTCCTGAAGTCTCACCATCCCTAAATAACTACCACTAACATTTTAGCTCGGCTTTTAATGCATCTTTCATGCATTCATTCACACCCACAGACATATAATTTTACATATAATTGGATCCTATAACTTTCCCTCTTTTTCCTTCCTTATCACCCCCATTTCCATCTTCTATAATTCTAGGTAAGGCACGTTAATAACCTCAGTCTTCAAGCCAGCAGTGACATATCAAATCCTCCTTATGCTTTGAAAATCTGACTGTCTCTTCTGTGACTAGCTGAAGAAAATTCTCTGCTTTTATATGTTCATGTGATTTGGTCAGATCCACCTCGATATCTGCCTGTAACATAACCTAATCACTGGAGTAAAATCCATCATATTCAAGGTCCCAGGAATTATAGAGGGCATGTATAGAGTGGGGTGGTAATTCTTGGGGGATATTTTAGAATTCTGCTTACCACAGTCTGCCATCTGACTCCCAAAACTTCAAGCCCCTGTCAAATATGCAACACATTCATTCCCTCCCAAGGATTCCATGGGTCTCTCCCCCCATTATAGTACTGGGTCAAATCCGGAATCTTCTCTAAATCTCATTATCTCAAAATCTCAACATTTAAGTTATCTAAATAACATGCAAATGAGGCCCCTGGGTATAATCTTTTAAGTGTGACTCTTGGGGCACAATTAATCTTTGTGTGGACCTGTAAAGCTAAAAGACAATTTGTATAATCCCAACACCCAACACTCCCTACATACAATTGTAGGACAAGTATAGGCTAAAAAATTATAGGCATTCTAAATCAAAAAGGGCAAAAATGGAAGATAAGAAAGAATCATTGGTCCAATAAAGTTCTGAAATTTAGCCAGGCAAACTGTAGCCTGAGTTCCTTGATAAGGTTTCAGGTTGGGAATAATCCTTCACAGCTCTCTGCTCTGCTCCTGAGCTCTCATTTGTGCTCTGGAGTGTTTTGGTGAAGCTCTTTCTGCTTTGGATTTTACCGTTAGTCATATTTCCTTTTTTATGAAAGATAGCATGTGCAGGTATCTGCGTAATTTTGTCAAGCTGCTTCCTTCCAGTAGAAATTGGGCATCCAACAGCTTCCTTTCTTTTTGTATTCTCTCTGTTCCTTTAAAATTTTCTCATGAACTTTTATATTTTACATTTATTTTTTGCATTTACATTTTTTGAGGAACATTGTTCTGTAGTTTTTGTGATATCTTTGTCTAATTTTTGATATCACAATAAGGCTCACCTCATAAAATAAGTTGGGATGTATTTCTTACTCTTCAATTTTTTGAAAGATGGTGTGTAAAATTGGTATTTCTTACTTAAATATTTTGTAGAACTCACCAGTGAAGCTGGTTTTCTTTGTGAGAAACTTTTCAAATATGGATTCTGTTTCTTTAGTAGGTATAGATTTATTCAGGTTATGTATTTTTTTCTTGAGTAAGCTTTGATTATTTGTGTCTTTCAAAGGATTTTTTTCTTTTAATCTAAGTGTTCTAATTTATTGGTATAAGTTGTTCACAATGTTTATAAGATCTGTAGTGATTTCCTTGCTTTCATGCCTGGTACTGATAATTCGTGTTTTTCTTTTTTTCCTGACCAGCCTTACTAGAGGTCTTCAATCTTATTGATCTTTTTAAAGAACAAATTTTGTTTCCATTAATTTTATTTATTGGTGTTCTGTTTTCAGTTTTGTATTTATTATTTCCTTTCTTCTGCTTGCTTTGGGTGTAATTGATTGTCCTTTTTCTAGTTTATAGTGGAGAAGTTTGGATCATTGATTTGAGACTTTTCTTTCTTTTTTTTTCCCACAATGTATACATTTATTAAATCATCACATTGTACAAACTAAAGAATCATGTTGTATAACCTAAACATATATAATTTAAAAAAAAAATTTTATTAGCGTATAGTTGATTTACAGTGTTATGTTAGTTTCTGCTGTACAGCAAAGTACATCAGCTATACATACACATATATCTACTCTTTTTAAGATTCTTTTCCCATATAGGTCATTACAGAATATTGAGAAGAGTTCCCTGTGCTATATAGTTACCTATTTTATATACAGTAGTGTGTATTTGTCAATCCCAGTCTCCCAATTTATCCCTCCCCCCTACACCCCACTTTGCCACCTGGTAACCATAAGTTTGTTTTCTACATCTGTGAGTCTATTTCTGTTTTGTAAATAAGCTCATTTGTACCTTTTTTTTTTTTTTTAGATTACACATATAAGTGATATCACATGATATTTGTCTTTCTCTATCTGACTTATTTCACTCAGTATGACAATCTCTAGGTCCATCCATGTTGCTGTAAATGGCATTATTTCTTTCCTTTTTATGGCTAATATTCCATTATAGATATTTTTTTTTTTTTTTATTTTTTTTTTTTTTTTTTTTATTTTTTGCGGTATGCGGGCCTCTCACTGCTGTGGCCTCTCCCGTTGCGGAGCACAGGCTCCGGACGCGCAGGCCCAGCGGCCATCGCTCACGGGCCCAGCCGCTCCGTGGCATGTGGGATCTTCCCAGACTGGGGCACGAACCCGTGTCTCCTGCATCGGCAGGCGGACTCTCAACCACTGCGCCACCAGGGAAGCCCTCCATTATAGATAGATACATTCCTTTATACACACACACATACACCATATCTTGTTTATCCATTCCTCTTTCGATGGACATTTAGGTTGCTTCCATGTCTTGGCTATTGTAAATAAGAGCTGCAGTGAACATTGGGTTGCATGTTTCTTTTTGAATTATGATTTTCTCTGGATATATGCCCAGGAGTGGGATTGCAGGGTCGTATGATAGGTCTATTTTTAGTTTTTTAAGGAACCTCCATACTCTTCTCCATAGTGGCTGTACCAGTTTACATTCCCACCAACAGTGTAGGAGGGTTCCCTTTTCTCCACACCCTCTCCAGCAAGTATTGTTTGTAGACTTTTTAATGATGGCCATTCTGACGGGTGTGAGGTGATACCTCATTGTAGTTTTGATTTGCATTTCTCTAATAATTAGTGATGTTGAGCATCTTTTCATGTGCTTTTTGGCCATCTGTGTGAGACTTTCTTTTCTTATATAAGCATTTGATGACTAAAATTTCCTTGTAAGTATTGCTTTAGCTGCATCCCAAAGATGTTGATGTGTTGTGCTTTTATTATGAGTGGTTCAAAATGTTTTCTAATTTTCTTTGTGATTTCTTGACCCATGAGTTGTTTAAATGTAAGTTGGTTAATTTCCAGATATCTGGAGCTTTTCTACATTTATTGTTTTTGGTGATTTGTAATTGAATTCCACTTTGGTCAGGACATACTGTATACAATTTCCATCTTTTCAAATGTTTTAAAGATTTATTTTATGGCTCATCATCTGGTCTCTCTCTATGTACATTTTATGAGCACTTCAAAATAATATCATCTTCAGTTATTGGAGGTGGTGCTATATAATTGGCAATTAGGTTAATGTGGTTATTTTCCCCCTAGTTTTATTGAGATATAATTGACATATAACATTGTGTAAATTTAAGATGTACAACATGATGATCTGGTATACATATATATGTGAAATGATTACCACAATAAGGTTAGTTAACATATCCACCACCTCACCCAGTTTCTATTTAGTTTGACGGGGTTATTAGTGTCATTCAGTCTTCTGTGTCTTTGCTGATATATATTCACATCTTTACCATTTTTGGTTTTTCAAATTTCTTTTTGTAGATTCAGTTGCTCTCTAGAGTATTTTTCTTTAGTACTTCCTGTACTAGCTGCACTTCCTGTAGTGCCCCTCTGTGAGCTATAAATTCTGTTTTTGTTTATATGACAATTTATTTATTTTATCTTGGAGTTTCTCTTCCCAGGTTATAGAATTCTTAGTTGACAACTTTTTTCCTTCAGCCCTATGACTATGTCATTTCAGTATCTTCTGGCTTGGAGAGTTTCTGATAAGTCATCTGTTATCTAATCATTGTTATTCTGTGTATAATGTGCCATTTTTCTCTGCTGCTTTCAAGATTTTCTGTTTATCTTTGGTTTTCAGCAGTTTGAGTATGATGTGTCTATGAAGAGCTCTTATTTTTATTTTAAAATCTTGCTTGGAGGTTGTTGGGTTTTCTGGGTATGACAGTAAGTCAAGAAAAGCAGCAACCTCAGATCTGGCTACATATTGTCTACCTTTCAAGAGTAGATTTCCTTTGTGGTCTCTGTTAGCTTTTCCTTTGTGTCCCTTGGGATATACTCCATCATGCTTACTGTAGTTGTTAACAGTGATTTGGGCAGTTTATACTTTGAATTTTGGTTTTACTTCTCTTTGGTTCTTACACTGGCATGATTCCCCCTTTATACCAGCTTCTTTCCCAGGTCTGAACTCTGATTTCTGGAACTTTACCTAGTAAAGCTCTGTTTTGTTTTTCACACTGCTGTTTTCTTCCCATTGCCAAGTCCTTCTAAGACTCCTACTAACTTATAATAGGTTTTGTCTTTATACATTCTATATTTCCTAATACTTTTTAAATATTTTCTATGCCTAAGTCAATATCTAGCTCCCAATTTAATAACTTTTATTTAAGCTGCATCTTTTTATGGTTTAACTTTTCATTATGTTTTAAATTTTGTTACAATTTTTTCTATTCTGTTTCATATTCTTATTTTATATTTTTAATTTACTATACATATTTATTCTGTGGTGTTGATTCAGTAGTTACAATGTCTGATGGCTTTGGGAGGGAGGGTCTCATCCCAGTGTTGTTGTGATAAATGACATGTCTCTATGCAGGGCTCCAGCTCCACTCTCTTTTAAAATGATGTAAATGCCTGTCCCTCCTGAACTTTGAACTACGAGTGACAAAACCCAGCACTGGTCTATTCTGTAAAAGAATATAAGTGCCCTTTACAGAGATGCAATGTAGTACTTGTTTCCTTGTTTGAGCCACACATAGAATCCTAGGTAAATATATAATACATGTTTTAAATTCTATTATTGGTGGTGACAGGTGATTTTGATCAAAACTGGATTAAATAGTCATACTTAAGTGGTTTTTACTTTTAATCAGAGTTAAGCAGAAGCAAATGACAATCTCATTTATAGTCAGAACAACAGAAAGGAAATTAGCTCCTCATCTAAGACTTTAGGAAATAAAGCCAAGTAATTATTGTAGGAATAGGGATGAAGTGTCAGTTCCTGTATTGTCCAATATTTTTTCTCCTGCATAATTATTCTGACTTAGAATGCTCAATGAGCTATAGACACAAACCTTTCTTGGAGGATGCAAGCTTTAATTTGTTTGTAGTTTATTTCGGGTTCCCATTCGTGGAAAGGAAAATGTGTCAATTTATATTTTCAGGTTTCTGATCAAATTTATATATATACAAGTTACTATCAATATAGATTTTATATTCTTTGTAATTTGTCTTCTTTTCTATACAAATAACATCAAAATTTGCCTTTACCTTGGTCAATAAATCACATTACATTTTACAAGTATCTTAGAAAAAAAATGCCCTACAAAAATCTTTTTAATCATTGAGGCATTTTCCTTTAAATTTAATGGGTTGGATAAAACAATATACTTGTTTTATCCATGAAACCTAGGTCTTACTTTTGGTAATATTGCTGCTTGGTAACTCTTAGCAGTATTTTAAATTCCCTGAGTTGCAGTTTCCTCATTGTAAAATGAGAAGGGCCAAGAAGGAAAATCATTAATGTCCCTAGTAATTTTAACTTTCTGTATTAGAGACTCATACAGACTTACTGAGTGTAAAATACCTGTGACGATTCTCATTTCCTTTCTAGCTTCTCACATACTTTCTAATTCTTTTTCAGTGCCCCAGAGATCCAAACTGTTCTTATTCCTTTTCTGAAGTGTAGCCCACCTAGACTAGTGACTCTCAAATTACATACTTCAAATCTTTGGGTGCCTGTAGAGTTATTGGAGTTGTAAAGAAAATATAAATCCTTAAATGCTTCAAATATTTCCTATTGATTGAAAGTGGCTCATATGTATGCACTTTAATTTTTCAGATACAAATAGATGTTCCTGTGATTAGTAAAATTAAAATAATTAATTTTAAATATCCATTAAATTAAAGGAAAATACCTTAATGATTAAAAAGATTGTTTTGCAGTGCATTTTTTCCCTAATGGATGTATGTAAAATTTAATTTATGATTTATTGACCAAGATAAAGGCAAAAGTTTTTTTGTCATTCTGCGCTTTCTGAACAATGTATAATTAAAACAAAACTAGTCTCATATGGAGATATTTGGAAAATTTGGTTTTTGATAATGTTAGGAATAATAACCATTCTTATACTATTTCATTCTATTTTTTTTTTCAATATGGGTTGCTTCTGAAAATAAATCCATATGTCAGTTTTTGGTAAGCCTTCCTGGAAAATTACTATAGGAAAAAAAAGGTAACAATTTGATATCTACTCTATGCCCCATCGCACTCTGTATGAGCCTTTACTTTTTTGACTTTTGACCTTACATTTAATTATGTCTGTCTTCTTCACTTGATTATGGATTACTTGAAGATAATAATTGTTGCTTACTTACCACTGATTTCTCCCATGACATCTAGCATGTCATGGTGCATAGATAGTAAATGCTTAGTAATCAGCAGACTGGGAAGCTGCCAATAGATCAGAAAAGAGTGAGCAGTCACCTGTTACTGAGAAAGCAGGAGTGACCAAAGGACAAGTCTCCTGATTAGAATATCATTCAGTAAAGTTCAGTATTCTGGGCTACCTCAAGGACCATCCTGATACTCAAGGAAATCCAAAGACCTGCGTAGATTCATCTATTTCTCAGAGTTTTGTGTGATCAGTTGATTAGATGGGAGTGAGGTTGAGTCTGCCTAGGGAAGGTTAGACGTCAGGAATTTGTTACATTTGTTTAATACTTTACAACTTTCAAAATGCTTTAATTACTGTATATTTAGGTCAGGTGTTACATGTATATTTTGTATGAAGCCTATATTTACATACTTCTTGGCTAGATCGATATCTAAGAAATTAAGGGTGTTCCAGAGGATTCCTTGGGTCTTTGATGATACTAATATCCTAACAACAAGCCTAAATGTAGTTCCAAGAAGAATATAAAGGGAATACTCACTGAATGATTGAGTGATGGTTTAATGAAAATCAGGATGACTGAGGTAATGTTTTGTCAGATATCCAGAATATCTCTAGAATCCACTCTTTTTCTTCCAGAATATCTGCCTACTTTATGACCTGGTTTATTTTATAGTTTACTTAATGGTGTCTCTTCCTCTTATGTATGTTCTCTTAACAAATCCATTTCTCACATTGTTGCTAGTCATTCTTTTAAAGACAGACTTCATCATTTCTGTCACCTGTTTGGAAACCTCCAATGGTTCTCACACTCTGGAGAATAAAGTATAATACTGTTAGTATGATGTGGGGAGATGTAGTCAGGATTTCTCCAGTAACATTTTGGATGATCTTTCTGAGTTGCCTAATTAAAGGATTAAGGGACTAAGGTCTCCTGTTCCCAGTGGGAGAAACTGCTGGTATCTCCATATGGTAGGCACCTGGCTTTTCTAGTACTTTTCTGAGCAGCTGGCACTTAAGTTCAGGCTTTTAGATGTCAAAGAAGTTTATTTCAACCCAAACTCTACAAAGACTAGCTCAGCTTGTGCCATAAGAAAATAAAGTCAGTGTGGGAATGGGGCAGGAAGGGAGAAGAACAGTCATATAGCAGGCCCTGCTGCACCCTGTCTCCAGGGAATATCTCCGAAGGATGTCATGGCATGCTGTGAGATGGAGAATCTTTGAAACCATTGCATTTCTGTCCCTGAGTTTCAGCATGTATCAAACCCTCTGCAATACTCCAGGAAAATGAGATTCTTGACCGTATACTTCAAATATGCCTTTCTCCCTATTTTCATGCTTTTTTTTTCTGTTTTATTCCAAGCTGTTTGCTGTTTCTCCCATATTCTGCACATTTGTACTTTAATTACGTCTGTTCACAGTATCTTTTCTAGCTTATTTGCTAGGCAGTCCTACAGCCTTTGGTCACCATAACAATTAAACAGAGCTGTTCCATAGAGCTATTGGTTGTCTACAACACTAAAATCCCATTTCAAGTCATTTTCCTTTCAAGGAAGCAATGTCTGTTTTTTCCTCATCTAAAAAAAATTGTCTTTGTAAGCATACCAATTGGTTGATGGTTTAACCATGAAAATATGATTTATTTACACTGACATGGGCAACCATGTTAGTGGGAGAAGAAACAGGTCTGCAGTATCACAGAGTTCTAAATATGAAAGTTTGAATTTGCATGTTTATACAACTCCAGCCCTTCTTGTTTGATATATATTTTTTATTCTAGCAGGTTTCTACTCAGCTTTTACTGAGTTGTCTATACAAACTGTCCCCCAAGGTGGTTCCCAGAACTGCCTACTTACATGTTCAAATTAGAGTTATAATTCAGATCATTGAACTATCATGTCATTATAAAATAAGGAGTAATTGAATATTTGAGGATATTTTGTTTGAGCCCTATTCAGTTCTTTCTTGCTAATAATTCTATGCTAGATGATTATTATCCAAGTGTCTGCAAATTATATTATGCTTCTTTGATCAAAATTGTACAAAAACTCAGATATTTACCTTCCATTGTATCTTATATAGATGCCAACAAAAAAATCCATGGAGTATACTCAGTGTTAAGGATGGGGTGTGAAGTGACTAGTTTGGCTGAAGCATGAATTAACTGTAGAAGAGGATAAGAATAAGTATAGAGACTATGGTAGGCAGAATTTTAAAGGTGGCCCCAAACATTCCTGTTTTCTGGTGTACACATACCTTCTTCCAGTTGTTCAAATGCAAATTTTGGTACACTTGTGAAGATATTTTAAAGATGAATTAAAATCCCAAATCTGTTAACCTTAAGATAAGCAGATTATCTTTGTGGTTCTGACCTGACCTTCACATCACTTAAAAGCACAGACTTTTCCTTAGCAGATCGAAGAAGAAGAGGTCAAAGATTCAAGTCACCAGGATTTGATGTGCCATTGATGGCTTGAAGATGGAGAGAAAGGAATGAAGGAAGCCTCTGGGAACTGGATGACAGGCAGCAAGGAAATGGGAACCCCAGTCCTACAATTGTAAGGAACTTAATTCTGCCAATAATGGGAATGGACTTTGGAGTAGATTTTCCCCCAGAACCTGCAGATAGGAACTCAGCCTACCTGGCACTTTGGCCTTTGGCACTATGCCCTGAGCAGAGAACCTAGCTATGCCTGGTTCAGGCTAGACTCTTGACTTACAAAACTGTGAGCTAATGAATTGGTGGTGTTTTAAGACACGCAGTTTGTGGTAATTCGTTACTTGGCAATAGAAAATGAATGTAAAGGACATTGCACTTATTGGAGTGAGAGATAAAAGCAGCTTGGACTATGGTGATGGGCATTGGAGATAGAGAAGAAAAGAGACAGAAGTAAGAGATATTCAGGAGCTAAAATTGATATGACTTTGTGACAGATTGGGGAATAAGGGAGATGGGTTAGTTAAAGCAGGTGTCTGATTTGTCATGGTTCATGGTTTGTCACACGTTGGAAGACCACCATGCTAATTGGATTATGAGAAAGTGGTGCACATGAATTGGGCTTTAAACGTGTAGAGTTTGGCATGCCTTTGAGACAGTTAACAGGAGATGCCAAGTAGGCAGTTGGATACAAGTCATTGATATATTGATGATAAGTAAGGTCATGGGCATGGTTGAAATCACCTATGGAGAGTATGGCATAAGAGGGTGGAACTTCAAGAATATTAACATTTAATGGCCAAGTGGTGGTCAGTAAGCTCACATAGAGACAGAAAGGCCATCATCTATGGAAGTAAATGAAGTGTTGTGTCATGGAATCCAAGAAAACAAGTGTTTCAAGGAAAAGAGCATTGTCAGTGTGACATGCTCCTAAGATATCAAGTGAGAAACATTTCTGTTGGGATAGTCAAATGAGGTTTATTGGTTACCTTAAAAAGAGCTATTAACATGAAGTGATGGAGGCATAAACCAGACTGGAGTGAGATGAAAATTGAGGGTGAGGAAAAGAAAACATTAAGTTTAATTTAAGTATTAAAAACTCTGAAAAAGTTTGCTTGTGAAGGGAAGAAGGTCAGGAAGTGGCTAGGGATGTTTGTTTTGTTTTCTTTTGTTTTTCTGTAGGAGACACTTAACGTATTTAAAAGCCAACTGGAAAGAATCAGGCAAAAGCAGTTGTTAAATATGCAAGAGTGAAAGAAGAATAGATAATGCACTTTCCTGAGAAGATGGAGGAGATGAGATCCAAAGGACACATGGAGGTTACATTCCTTTAGTGTCATAAGAATGAGGGATATTGATATGTTCTCATTTGGACAGGTGACAGGTTTACATATTAGGAAAAATGAAATTAATGGAGTCCCAGCTTGATGGCTTCTCTTTCCTCCAAAAACTATGAAGCATTGTCATCTGTTGAGAATGTGAGGAGGAAAGGTGGAATTATAGGTGTGAGGAGGAGTGGATAGGGTCTAAAATAGTCATTGTGGAAAACGGGGGACTCGAATGTCCAGGTAGTTTGTGAGGAAGCTTAAATGTCATAAAATTAATGAAGATTTTCTTTTCAACTTTTCAGCAGCTGTCACCCTTTACCTTCTCTTACTCTGAGGTAAAACTAATGTATGATATCTTCTTCCCTTGAAATACCATGATGGAGATACTCTCACTGTATGATAACCATCTGTTAGCATGTCTTTTTCCTCCATTAGGCTGTGAACTGCACAAGACCATTTCTGATGTCTTAATTTCATTTATCTTTGTACTCCAATACTTTATCAAATAATGAAAACAAAATATTATTATTAGAACCTGGCAAAAAGTAATAAAAAATAGTAATTTTAAAAATTGAAATATTATTGAAATACAACATATTAGCTTCATGTGTACAACATAGTGATTCAACATTTGGATACATTGCAAAATGGTCTCCAAGTAAGTGTAGTTACCATCTGTCACCATACAAAGGTAATACAATATTAATGATTGTATTCTCCCATGCTGTACATCACATCCCCATGACTTATTTATTTTATAACTGGAAGTTTGTATCTTTTGATCCCCTTCACCCATTTCGCCTCCCCCGCAACATCCCTCTCTTCTGGCAACCACCAGTCTGTTCTCTGTATCTATGAATCTGGGCTTTGTTTTATTTTATTTGTTTGGTTGGGTTTTTTTTTTTTTTTTTTTGATTCCACATATAGATGAAATCATGCAGTATTTGTCTTTCTCTGTCTGACTTATTTCACTTAGCATAATATCCTCAGGGTCATCTTGTTGCAAATCGCAGAATTTCCATCTTTTTATGGCTAAGTAGTATGTATTCTACTGTATTTGTATATACCACATCTTCTTTATCCATTCATCCATCAATGGACACTTGGTTGTTTCCATATCGTGGCTATTGTAAATAATGCAATAGAGAACATAGGGACGCATATATTTTTCTCAAATTAGTGTTTTTCTTTGGATAGATACACAGTGGTGGAATTGCTAGATCATATGATAGCTCTATTTTGAATTTTTGGAGGAACCTCCATTTTGTTTTCTGTAATGGTTGCACCAGTTTACATTCCCATCAACAGTGAACAGAGTTCCTTTTTATCTGTTATTTTTGCCAACACTTGAGATTCCTTGTCTTTCTGATAACAGACATTCCAATAGGTTTGAGGTAATAGCTCATTGTGGTTTTGATTTGCACTTCCCTGATGATTAGTGATATTGACCATCTTCTTGTGTGCCTTTTGGCCATCTATATGTCTTGTTTGGAAAAATGTCTATTCAGATCCTCTGACCATTTTTTAGTAGGTTTTTTGTTGTTGTTGTTACTGAGTTGTGTGAGTTCTTTATATATTTTGGTTATTAATCCCTTATCAAATATATCATTTGCAAATATCTTCTGCCATTCAGTAGGTTGCCTTTGATTTTGTTGATGATTTCCTTCACTTTGCAGAAACTTTTTAGTTTGATGTAGTCCCATTTGTTTATCTTTGCTTTTGTTGCCCTGGCCTGTGGAGTCAGATCCAAAATTAACTGATGTCATGGAGCTATAGTAATTTTTAAGAATGGAAGTTAACCATTATTGAACACTAACATGTGTCACTTCTTTCACTTTTCTAAGTACATTTTAATTTTCTTATTTATAATTTAATTTTGTCCATATAACCACCCTAATTTGTCTATTTAATAGATTAGGAAAGTAAAGCTTAGAGAGGTTAAATGACTCCATGGTGATACTGTTACTAAGTGGAAAACTCTTTGGAATCCAGGTCTGCCTAATTCAGAACCCCAAGTTTTTGAGCACTATTTTCTGTTGTTTCTCTGTGGTACTTATTTATTTAGTAAGATTCTCCTATTTCAGGATATGCTTTTTGTTTTGGTTTTTTTTTTACGTGGGCCTCTCACTGTTGTGGCCTCTCCCATTGCGGAGCACAGGCTCCGGATGTGCAGGCTCAGCGGCCATGGCTCACGGGCCCAGCTGCTCCGTGGCATGTGGGATCTTCCCAGACCAGGGCACAAACCCGTGTCCCTTGCATTGGCAGGCGGACTCTCAACCACTGCACCACCAGGGAATCCCTCAGGATATGTTTTTAGTGAATATTTAGAAAATTTTCTTTCTTAACCTATTGAAGGGAAAAAGACATTACAGAACAAAAATAAATTCATTTATTTATTTCATGTAGATGGACTTTATGTCAAGAGCTCTATTATAAAAATACTGCAAAAAGAAAAAATTGATGTGGGAACATCCCAACTGTCTTAGTCTGTTTGGGGCTGCTATAACAAAATACCACAGAATGGGTGGCTTATAAACAACAGAAATTTATTCCCTTCTGGAGGCTGGAAGTCCAAGATCAGGGTGCCGACATAGTCAGATTCTGGTGAAGGCCATTTTCTGGGTTGCAGATTGCTGACTTTTAGCTGTATACTCATGTGGTAGGAGGGCTAGGGAGTTCTTTCAGGACTCTTTAATAAGGGCACAAATCTCGTTCATTAGGGCTCTGGTCTCATGACTTATCCCCTCCCAAAGGCCACCTCCTAATTCTGTCACCTTGGGCATTGGGTTTCAACATATGAATTTTGGAAGGACACATTCAATCTATAGCACCAACCAATAATATCAATATCACCGTTACTGCCTCATATAAGAAGAACATAAAGCAACTTAGTTTGGCCAGGCATGAGTATCTGCTTAGGTTATTCATTAATAAAATGGGAAAAAAAGAGAACAAAACAAAACCTTGATTCCAGGGCATAAAATGATCCCATAGTTATTGAGATAAAAATTGGATTATCTCAGAAGCAGGTTCTAAGATTAATTTGGAAATGGTTTAACACATTGTAGAAATGTAAGCCAGGTACCCAATCCAGATTAAATGACAAAATGGCAGCCTTGTTGCTTTTGTCCATTGTGCTGTTTTTAAGGAAAACATACAGAGAAAGAAAGATACAAGGATTAAAGACTACAATTTAGGAATAAATGGAAACTCCTTATATATAAACCATTCTTGGGCTGATCATGCAATCTACATCTTATGGGTCATTTTCTTTCTTCTTTAAGCTGTTTATTGATATCAAAGAGCACTAGATGAAAGAATGAAAAGGAGAAAGCTCCAGTCATTACATTTTGTCACTTACTAACAATCAAAGATGAAAAAAAACCCCTAACTATAACAATGTTTAGTAATCTGTGAATATGACTTATCCCATAATACTTACATGCTCTAACACCATAAACCAGCATTCTCAAATTTAGAAAAGTTTATCCCAAATATATATCTATCCATCTATCCATCATTAGATAGATCTTTTTTATCTATTGTAGATTTTTAAATTAATATTTTTGAATTTTTACATTTAAATCAAATATATTACATAATTTCAGATCAGAGTGTCGTGAAATTCATGGTATATCTGTGTATGTATATATTTTTGAATTTAATATTTAATAATATTGCCTTAAAAGTAAATTTCACATATATACCATTTAACAGTTAAGGATTTTATTTTAATTTAGTTTAAATTCTATTTTTTGGAGAAATGCATTAGCATTAGTAGCAAAAAGTAAATTTAAAAAGGACGCACTATTTTTGGTTAGGAATTGAATATATGTTATAATGTAGATTTTTTTTTTTTTTGCGGTACGTGGGCCTCTCACTGTTGTGGCCTCTCCTTTTGCGGAGCACAGGCTCCGGACGCGCCATGACTCACGGGCCCAGCCGCTTCGTGGCATGTGGGATCCTCCCAGACCGGGGGCACGAACCCGCGTCCCCTGCATCGGCAGGCGGACTCTCAACCACTGCGCCACCAGGGAAGCCCTGTAATGTAGATTAAAATGTAATTGTAGTTGAGACTGTAAAAATATATGAAAACTATTTTTTAAATCTAACTGATATGCATGAGTTTTATACATAAAATAATTGACTTGATTATCTGTATATGTTCTCTATATTGTTTATGATGGATGAGATATATCAGTAAAGATGTTTTTGGAATCAAGTAACAGAAAATCAATTCAAATTGGTTTAAATGTAAGGAGATTTATTTACTCACATAACTGGAAGACAAGTGGTGAAATGCATTTAAGTATTGATCCAGTGGCTCTGGCTTTATTTTTTACAAATCTCCTTTTGTGAGGTATTTATATATGTATTTGCATACAATAAAATACAACCATTTCGAAGGTTCTGTTTGAGGAGTTTTGACAAACGTATACATTTGGCTACACCCCTCATCAAGATAGAACATTTTCTTTACTCCCCCAAATTCTTTGATGGCCTTTGCATTTCTATCTCCAGCCGTAGGCAGCCACTAATCTTATTTCTAGCATTACAGACTAGTTTGCCTATTGTAGAATTTTATAAATTATCAGTCATGGCTGCCTTTTTTTTTGCTTAACGTAATGCTTTTGAGATTCATACATGTTGTTGTATGTATTGGTATTGTGTGTATCCGAAGTTCATGCTTTTAAATTTGAGTAATATTACACTGTAAGAATGTACCACAATTTGTGGTCCATTCACCTGTTGATGGACATTTGAATTGTTGCCATTTTGGGCCATTATGGATAAAGCTGTTATGAACAATTGAGTATAAGTCTTTGTGTTGGCATATATTTTCAGTTTTCTTGGGTAAACACTAAAGGAGCGATTGCTGAATTTCATGGTAAGTGTATGTTTAATTATTTTCCAAAGTGGCTGTACCATTTTAGAATCCCACTAACAATATATGAGACATTAAATTGTTCTACATTCAAGCCTATACTTGGTACTGTTAGACTTTTAAATTTTATCCTATTTCAGTCATTTCTAAATGGTATCTCATTGTGATTTTATTTATATTTCCATGATAAGTAAAAATGTTGAGAATCTTTCTAGTAGCCTGTTTGGCCATCTATATATCTTTTTAGTGAATGTCTAAAACTTCTGATATTTTCTACTGGGTTGTTTGTCTTATTATTGAGTTTTAAGAGTTATTTATATATTCTGGTACCAGTTATGTGGAAAATGGTTAATCTAGTATGCCTGAGTTGCTCAAACCTTGCATATTTCTAAAAAGGGCCTGTTTACATTTTTGGCCTTTGGCCAGCTCTTGGGAATTGAGCTCATTGTATGCTGACTGCTAAGAGTGTTTGGCAAACTTAGGGCCTTGAGCCATACGGTAACAGTTTGTCTATATAGTTTACACAAATAATATGATATGTGTTGAACAACTCATTTTTCTTGGAATTAGGTAGAAATAATGGTTGAACTACATTTACGAATGTACTAAATGCCCCTGAATTACACACTTTTAAATGGTTGATTTTATGTTACATGAATTTTACCTCAATAAAAATAGCAATTTTAATAATAGGCAAAGGATTTGAATAGACATTTCTCCAAAAAACCATATAACTGGCTATTAAGCATATGAAAAAATTCTCAACATCAGTAGTTATTAGGGGAATGCACATCAAAACCATGATGTGATACTACTTCATACCCACCAGAATAGCTATAATCAGAAAGACAGATAATGACAACTGTTGGCAAGGATGTAAAGAATTTGAAGCTCTCCTGTATTTCTGGTGAATATGTAAAATGGTGCATTTGCTGTGGAAATCAATTTAACAGTCCCTCACAAAGTGAAAAAGAGATTTATCATGTAGTCCAGCAATTCTTCTCCTCGATATATACCCAAGAGAAATAAAAACCTATGTTTTATTTGTGCATGATGTTTACAGTAGCATAATTCATAATAGTCAAATATTCATCAACTGATGAATGGGTAAGTATAATGTATACCCATTCAATAAAATGTTATCTACAATAAAAAGAAATTAAGAACTAATATGTATTACAACATAGATAAATCTTTAAAGTAATATTCTCAGTAAAAAGGAAAGTCACAAAAGATGATGGCTTATGTATTTACATTTATATGAAATATCTAGGATAGGAAAATTTATAGAGATATAAAATAAATTAGTGGTTCCTCAGAGCAGGTGGAGGTAGGGTTGGGGGTTTAGAGAGGAATAGATATTTACTGTTAATGGGCATGGAATTTCTTTCAGGGAGGACAAAATCTTTTATTTTTAATCTATTGGGTTGGCCAAGATCTTATGGAAAAACCCGAACGAACTTCTTGGCCAATCTAATATTTTAAAATAGATTGAGATGATCATTGCACAACTCTGTGAATATACTAAAAATGTTGAATTGTGCACTTTAAGTAGGTGAATTTTATAATATGCTAATTATTTATCAATAAAGTTGTTTAAAATGCAATCACTGTGGTAGCTGGTATCCTTCAGTTGAGTTAATAAACCAAGTTGTGACTAAGTCATGAATATATTCATTATATAAGTGATGAATATCTCTGTGCATACACACCAGACACAACTTGTAAACCCTTTTAAAACAAAATCTAAATACTTATTGCCTATACTGACAAAATATAAATGGAAATGCTGCATTATTTTGTCTAACACTGTAAACACCCACAGAATCTTTTGTAAGCCATTCTAAAAATAATCAGTGGGCTTCCCTGGTGGCGCAGTGGTTGAGAGTCCGCCTGCCGATGCAGGGAACATGGGTTTGTGCCCCGGTCCAGGAGGATCCCACATGCCGCGGAGCGGCTGGGCCCGTGAGCCGTGGCCGCTGGGCCTGCGTGTCCCGAGCTTGTGCTCTGCAACGGGAGAGGCCACAGCAGTGAGAGGCCCGTGTACCGCAAAAAAAAAAAAATAAATAAAATAAAATTTTTTAAAAAAAATCAGTAATTTGCTCTAGAGTCTCAGAAACTTTTCTTCTGAGAGACAACATTAAATTAAACATATAAAACATTTCTGTATAATATAATTGATAAACTATCTCGTATTAGCAGTGGGTGAGACCTGAAAGGAGTAAACCATGCTCATCAGCTGTTTGATATAACTTCTCCAAGTTTTGCCTTCCTCATTTATAAAATGTATACCATAATAATACCTGCTTTAGAGAATCATGAAAATTAAATTAGATAATGCATGTAAGTCCTCAGATAAGTATTAGATATTATGACAGCCCTTATTATTATTACTGCTTTTTCATTTTTTATATATTATATATATATATATTTCAGTGTCTAGGATTGACAGTTCCTTAATGCATAGGATTATCTAGCACTCCAAAATTTCTGGAACAGATTCTAAAGGATCAGATACTTTCTCTTCTATATTTAGGGTTGGTAGATTGATCAAGAGATGGGGGATGTTTAAGAGGGAATAACATAAATTTAATTTAATATAATAAATTTATATAATTTATTTTATTTACTTTTATTTATTATATATATTTATTTATTTTATAATTTTTATAATTTATATAATAATTTATATAATAAATTTAATATAATGTTCCTGTGGTCACATGCTATGAGAGTCACATTTTACCACTGGAATCTTGGAGCTCCACTTTATTTTCAAAGTCTTGAGTTCTCCAATTATGTACAAAAGAACTGGAAATTATTCATCATCCTATGACATGAAGATAAAATCCCCAAAATCTGTGGCAGCCAGTTCTGAGGACAAACAAAAGGAGTCTGGTTAAACAGTGAGCTGCTCTTGCAAAATTCGGAAGCTATTTGGTTTTTCCATAACACTCCTTGTAATTGTGTGTATTGACCACAGTACTGAGCAACTAGATTTTTCTTCACTATTGCAAAGTGAATTCCTCTCCAAATATAGAGATATGTCTTTATTGTGTGACATTCTTCCACCCAAGATACTTCTCAGTTACTCTTCAGGAATAAGTTGTTCATAGACTAAAAATGCTCAAAGGAACCTACTCAACTTGATAAACTGTTTTCTGTTTTTAAATGAAACTACTTAAGAGATTGGATTTTCCTCCTGGTTAACTTTCAGTTACCTGGGAATGAGATATAATGAAAAATGGAAGAAAAAGAGGTTGGAAATACTTTAGAGATTGACTGTGTCAAATGCTTAAGTAACTCCATTCTACTAGGCTGAAAAGAAAAGAAATTCTCCCTAGCTGAGGGTATATGTTTATTAAATAAAAAGAGCTTTTCCACATTGTTTGGGCCACTGTTTTGATTTAAAAAGATCATTATCTTGTACACGTTTGTAATTATCTCAGAAGACTGAATATGAATATGAAGTGGGTGGCTTTACTGCCCTTTGTATTTAAGGGAGAGCACAAGAAAATGATTACCTAGTGAGCTTCTTTTTGCTGGGTTGTTCTCTCTTTGGTGCTTTCCTTTTCGCTTTTGTTCTATTTGAGCTACGCAACTTTAACTTTCACCCCACTCAGTCTTACTTCCTGATAGTGGGTGGGTTTTTTTTGCATGGTTTAGCATATTTTTCCTTTAGTATTTCCGCTAATATTAGTTCTGGTTTCCTTATAATATGCATAGTTTTGTTTCTCCATATTACAGCTCTTTGGGAATCCTGTTTCCCATTTTCCTTTGCACGTCTCTAGCTAGTTAATAAGGAAAGAAGACTGTCAAACTAAGGACATGGGAGATTCCAGAACAAGGAATATTAGACATAAAAAGGACTGGAGATCACCTGTTGTAGATGTTTTGCTTTATAGATGGCTTAACTGAGATCCAAAGGATGAAGTGTTTTCCAGGATCACACATTACCTAATGACATTAAATCCTCTTTCTGAATCATCACTTATGTCTATGTTAGGATATCTTTCTTTATTTTTGTTATTAATAGAGTACATTGATGGAATTATTCTCATAAATGATAGCAGCAATGGTTCAGTCCTTTTTTCCACTGACACATTTGAAGACATTTAACTTCCTATTGGGTTAACAATGCTGCTATACATCAGGCAGGTTATCCAAAGATGTGCTGGCTTTGGTGGGGCATGTGACTGCTCCCATCTATTCATACCAGAATAATAGAAACAAAAAACACTCATTCAGTTTGCTGTTGCTGATATAGGAAGCTTCAATTCTGGGGAGGCTGCTGAGCTCCCAAGCCAGTTCCCCCCACTCCAGAGCCCCCTCCAGACTGAATGGGTCCTGAGGCCATAGGAGTGAGGCTGGGGAGATCAGGAGAGACAGGAGGGAGGTGCCCTCCCAGACCCCAGACCGGAGGAGCAGGAGAGGAGAGGAAAGCGTTTGCCCTGTCCACTCAAGCCCAGGAAGCTGGCTGGGCTCCCAGAGGAGGTCCCCTGCCCTCTGAGACCAGGGGTGGGGGGCACGCCAGGACCCCTTCTGTTCCTTGAGCCTAAGCCCCACCTTCCACAGCCCCCAGGGCCTTTTCCAGCCTGTGTGTCCTAAGCATAGGCCCAGCTTACTGCCCAAACCTTGCCCTTGCTTAGGCCCCACCCTCCACAGCCAAGGCCTTCCCCCCTCCCTTTTTTTTTCTTTTCCCTCCTCCTCTTTTTTAATATTGTGGTACTGCTGTACCTTCCAGTTGTTGATTCATCTATATTTTTATTTTTACATTCTTTCTAACGTATCTGTTAGTTTCCCAGTCCAATTTTAGTTTTTACTTTGTTATTATCCTTTTTTATTTTTTATTTTTTAATTTTTTTTGCCACCCCACGACACTTGCAGGATCTTGGTTCCTGAGCCCAGCGTCGGGTGGAAGCTCCTGCAGTGGGAGCTCCGAGTCCAAACCAGTGGGCTAACAGAGAACCTCAGACCCCAGGGAATATTCATAGGAGTGAGGTCTCACAGAAGTCCTCATCTCAGCACCAAGACCCAGCTCTACCCAATAGCCTACAAACTCCAGTGTCGAAAGCCTCAGGCCAAACAACCAGTAAAACTGGAGCACTATCTCACTCATTAAAAAAAAAAAAGAGACAGCAAAAAAATATGTCACAGATGAAGGAGCAACGTAAAAACCTACAAGACCAAATAAATGAAGAGGAAATGGGCAATCTACCTGAAAAAGAATTCAGAGTAATGATAGTAAAGATTATGCAGAATCTCGGAAATAGAATGGAAGCACGGATTGAGAAAATACAAGAAATGTTTAACAAAGATCTAGAAGAGCTAAAGAACAAATAGAGATGAACAACACAATAACTGAAAGGAAAAATACACTAGCAGGAATCAATAACAGAATAACTGAGGCAGAAGAACGAATAAGTGAGCTGGAAGACAAAATGGTGGAAATAACTGCCGAGGAGCAGAATAAAGAAAAAAGAATGAAAAGAATTGAGGACAATCTCAGAGACCTCTGGGACAACACTAAATGCACCAACATTTGAATTATAGGGGTCCCAGAAGAAGATAAAAAAAGAAAGTGTCTGAGAAAATATTTGAAGAGATTATAATTGAAAACTTCCCTAACATGGGAAAGGAAATAGTCACCCAAATGCAGGAAGCACAGAGAGTCCCATACAAATCCTAGGAAAAACACACCAAGAAACATATTAATCAAACTAACAACAATTAAATTCAAAGAAAATATACTAAAAGCAGCAAGGGAAAAACAAAAAATAACATACAAAGGAATCCCCATAAGGTTATCAGCTGATTTTTCAGTGGAAGTTCTGCAGGCCAGAAGGGAGTGGCAGGATATACTTAAAGTGATGAAAGAGAAACACCTACAATCAAGATTACTCTACCCAGCAAGGATCTCATTCAGATTTGATGGAGAAGTCAAAAGCTTTTCAGACAAGCAAAAGTTAAGAGAATTCAGCACCACCAAACCAGCTTTACAACAAATGCTAAAGAAACTTCTCTTAGCGGGAAACACAAGAGAAGAAAAAGACCCACAAAAACAAACCCAAAACAAGAAAATGGTAATAGGAACATACATATTGATAATAGCCTTGAATGTAAATGGATTAAATGCCCCAACCAAAAGACACAGACTGGCTGAATGGATACAAAAACAAGACCCATATATATGTTGTCTACAAGAGACCCACTTCAGACCTAAGGACACATATAGACTGAAAGTGAAGGGATGGAAAAAGATATTCCATGCAAATGGAAATCAAAAGAAACTTGTAGTAGCAATACTCGTACCAGATAATATAGACTTTAAAGACTGCTACAGGAGATAAGGAGGGACACTACATAGTGATCAAAAGATCAATCCAAGAAGAAGATAGAACAATTATAAATGTTTATGCACCCAACATAGGAGCACCTCAATACATAAGGCAAATGCTAACAACTATGAAAGGAGAAATTGACAGTAACACAATAATAGTAGGGGGCTTTAACACCCCACTTACACCAGTGGACAGATCATCCAAACAGAAAATAAATGAGGAAACTCAAGCTTTAAATGACACAATAGACAAGATAGATCTAACTGATATTTATAGAATATTCCACACAAAAGTGGCAGAATGCACTTTCTTCTCAAGTGCACATGGAACATTCTCCAGGAGAGATCACATCTTGGGTCACAAATCAAGCCTCGGAAAATTTAAGAAAATTGAAATTGTATCAAGCATCTTTTCTGACCACAACGCTATGAAATTGCAAGTTAATTACAGGAAAAAAAACTGTAAAAAACACAAATACATGGAAGCTAAACAGTGTGCTACTAAATAAACAAGAGATCACTGAAGAATTCAAAGAAGAAATTTAAAAAATACCTAGAAACAAATAACAACGAAAACATAATGACCCAAAACCTATGGGACGCAGCAAAAGCAGTTCTAAGAGGGAAGTTTATAGCAATTCAATCTCACCTCAAGAAGCAAGAAAAATGTCAAATAAACAATCTAACCCTACACTTAAACTAACTAGAGAAAGAACAAAGAAAAACCAAAGGCAGTAGAAAGAAAGAAATCATAAAGATCAGAGCAGAAATAAATGAAGTAAAAATGAAGAAAACAGTAGCAAAGATCAATAAACTAAAAGCTGGCTCTTTGAGAAGATAAACAAAATTCATAAACCATTAGCCAGACTCATCAAGAAAAAAAGGGAGAGGACACAAATCAATAAAATTAGAAATGAAAAAGGAGAAATCACAACTGACACTACAGAAATACAAACAATTATAAGAGACTACTACAAACAACTATATGCCAAATAAATGGACAACCATGAAGAAATGGACAAATTCTTGGAAAGGTACAATTTTCCAAGACTGAACCAGGAAGAATTACAAAATATAAACAGATCTGTCACAAGTAATGAAATTGAAACTGTAATTTAAAATCTTCCAACAAACAAAAATCCAGGACCAGATGGCTTCACAGGTGAATTCTATCCACCAGTTAGAGGAGAGCTTACACCAATCCTTCTTAAACTCATTCAAAAAATTGCAGAGGGAGAAACACGCCCAAATTCATTCTATGAAGCCACCATCGCCCTGATACCAAAACCTGAAAAATATATCACAAAAAAAGAAAATTACAGACCAATATCACTGATGAATATAGATGCAAAAGTCCTAAACAAAATTCTATCAAACAGAATCCAACAGCACATTAAAAGGATCATACACCATGATTAAGTGGCATTTATCCCGGGGATGCAAGGATTCTTCAATATATGCAAATCAATCAGTGTGATACACCACATTAACAAATTAAGGAATAAAAGCCATATGATCAGCTCAATAGCTCAATCAAACATTTAGAGAAGAGCTAACACCCATCCTCAAACTCTTCCAAAATACTGCAGAGGAAGGAACACTCCCAAACACATTCTATGAGGTTACCATCACCCTGACACCAAAACCAGGCAAAGATACTACAAAAAAAGAAAATTACAGACCAATATCACTGATGAATATAGATGCAAAAATCCTAAACAAAATACTATCAAACAGAATCCAACAACACATTAAAAGGATCATACACCACAATCAAGTGGGATTTATCCCAGGGATGCAAGGATTCTTCAATATATGCAAATCAATCAATGTGATATACCATATTAACAAATTGAAGAAGAAAAACCATCTGATTGTCTCAATAGATGCAGAAAAGGCTTCTGGCAAAATTCAACACCCATTTATGATAAAAACTCTCTAGAAAATGGTCATAGAGGGAACCTACCTCAACATAATAAAGACCGTATATGACAAACCCACAGCAAGCATGATACTCAATGGTGAAAGACTGAAAGCATTTCCACTAAGATCAGGAACAAGACAAGGATGTCCACTCTCGCCACTCTTATTCAACATAGTTTTGGAAGTCCTAGCCATGGCAATCAGAGAAGAAAAATAAATAAAAGGAATCCAAATTGGAAAAGAAGAAGTAAAACTGTCACTGTTTGCAGATGACATGATACTATACATAGAAAATCCTAAAGATGCCACCGGAAAACTACTAGAACTAATCAATGAATTTGGTAAGGTTGCAGGATACAAAATTAAGGCACAGAAATCTCTGGCATTCCTATACACCAATAACGAAAAATCAGAAAGAGAACTTAAGGAAACACTCCCATTTACCATTGCAACAAAAAGAATAAAATACCTAGGAATAAACCTGCCTAAGGAGTTGATAGACTTGTACTCAGAAAACTATAAAACACTGATGAAAGAAATCAAAGATGACATAAACAGATGGAGAAATATACCGTGTTCTTGGATTGGAAGAATCAATATTGTGAAAATGACTATACTATCGAAAGCAATTTACAGATTCAGTGCAATCCCTATCAAACTACCAATGGCATTCTTCACAGAATTAGAACAAAAAAATCTTACAATTCGTATGGAAACACAAAAGACCCCGAATAGTCAAGTGATCTTGAGAAAGAAAAACGGAATTGTAGGAATCAGGCTCCCTGACTTCAAAGTTACAGTAATCAAGACAGTATGGTACTAGCACAAAAACAGAAATATAGATCAATGGTACAGGATAGAATGCCCAGAGATAAATGCACACACATATGGGCACCTAATTTATGACAAAGGAGGCAAGAACATACAATGGAGAAAAGACAACCTCTTCAATAAGTGGTGCTGGGAAAACTGGACAGCTACATGTAAAAGAATGAAATTAGAACCCTACCTAACACCATACACAAAAATAAACTCCAAATGGATTAAAGACTTAAATATAAGACCAGACAGTATAAAACTTTTAGAGGAAAACATAGGAAAAGCACTCTTTGACATAAACCACAGCAAGAACTTTTTTGATCCACCTCCTAGAGTAACAGAAATAAAAACAAAAAAAATAGGACTTAATTAAACTTAAAAGCTTTTGCACAGCAAAGGAAACCATAAAGAAGACAAAAAGACAATCCTCAGAATGGGAGAAAATATTTGCAAATGAAACAACAGACAAAGGATTAATCTCCAAAATATACAAACAGCTCATGGAACTCAATATCAAAAAAACAAACAATACAGTTAAGAAATGGGTGGAAGACCTAAATAGACATTTCACCAACGAAGACATACAGATGGCCAAGAGGCACATGAAAAGATGCTCAATATCACTAATTATTAGAGAAATGCAAATCAAAACTACAATGAGGTATCACCTCACACTGGTCAGAATGGCCATTATCAAAAAAGCTAGAAACAATAAATGCTGGAAAGCATGTGGTTAAAAGGGAACCCTCCTACTCTGTTGATGAGAATGTAAATTGATACAACCACTATGGAAAACAGTATGGAGGTACCTTAAAAAACTAAAAATAGAACTTCCATATGACCCAGCAATCCCACTACTGGGCATATACCCTGAGAAAACCATAATTCAAAAAGAGACATGCACCACAATTTTCATTGCAGCAGTATTTACAGTAGACAGGACATGGAACCAACTTAAATGTCCATCAACAGATGAATGGATAAAGAAGATGTGGCACATATATACAATGGAATATTACTCAGCCATAAAAAGAAACAAAATTGAGTTATTTGTAATGAGGTGGATGGACTTAGAGTCTGTCATACAGAGCGAAGTAAGTCAGAAAGAGAAAAACAAATACCACATGCTAACACATGTATAAGGAACCTAAAAAAAAAAAAATGGTACTGATGAACCAAGTTGCAGGGCAGGAATAAGAGGTAGACATAGAGAATGGACTTGATGACATGGGGTGGGAAGGCGAAGCTGGGGCAAAGTGAGAGTAGCATTGACATATACACACTACTGAATGTAAAATAGTTGGCTGGTGGGAAGCAGCAGCATAGGACAGGCATATCGGCTCAGTGCTTTGCGATGACCTAGAGGGGTGAGATAGGGAGGATGGGAGGAAGACTCAAAAAGGAGGGGATATGGGGACATGTGTGTGCATATGGCTGATTTGCTTTGTTGTACAACAAAAACTAACACAGTATTGTGAAGCAATTATACTCCAGTAAAGAGCTATTAAAAAAAATAGATAACTAATAAGGACCTACTGTATAGCACAGGGAACTCTCACTCAATACTCTGTAATGACCTATATGGGAAAAGAATCTAACAAAGAGTGAATATATGTATCTGTATAACTGATTCACTTTGCTGTACAGCAGAAACTAACACAACATTGTAAATCAACTATACTCCAATTTAAAAAACAAGGAAAAAAAACTAGATAAATTAATAAAACTTGCTAATTTATTAATAAATCCATAGGAAAAAAGATTTTTTCTTAGACTGACTCATTGTTCAAAAGTATGGCTACTTCTCTCTTAAAGCACTATTTTGATTGTCATCTCTAGTCTATTTCATTTAATGAAAGACTTCTACTGGTTACTAATTAATCAGTAATATTTTATGTTAAACATACCAATTAAAGGTCGTGACAAATCCAATCAGAAATTGAAATACACCAAAAAGTTCAAAAGAAATAAATACAGACCAAATCAGAGAAATCAGTATCATGCTCATCAGTGTGAATTTTAGCTTTATAGTATCAACAAGAATAGGGACAATGAGATTTTCATAATGATACTGATTGCTGTCATCACATCTTGAATGAGCAAGACAGAAAATAAAAGGATTTTCATAAATTGTTTACTTGCTTTCTGAGAAGTTTTTTCCTATTGCTTTTGAAAGTTTTTGAAAGTATATTACTGAAGTATATGGGCACTGGATCATATTAACTGATTAATTTAAAAGAGAATGGTTAATACATGTATCAATCAAGGTCCAAATAAGAAAACAGACACCTCTCCAGGTCTTTCGAAAAGGGGGGATTTAATGCGGGGAACAATTACTAGAACCTGTTTATCTATTTTTTTTTTTTAATAGAGAGTTGAGCTGAGACAACAAAAAGCAGAAGGTGAAGCAATCTAGAGTTAACAGCAGCAGGACAGCACTACCACCCCAAAGCTGGAGGGATAAAATGAAGAGGTAGTATGACCAGAATCCAGAAGCTAGATCTTCCTATAGGAGTTAGAATCATGGGGGCAGGTGGAAGGCTGTGTAATGGAAGTTGGAGTCAGCAGTCTATGTGACCCCTGTCAAAGAAGTCACCAGGAGTAGAGAGAAAAGAAAGAAACAGTCTGGATTTTATTCTGTACCTGCTCTCCAGTCTTTTGTTATGCCTCCCAATGTCTGTGCCTACTTGGCAGTCCGAGGGCAAGAGAAAGACAAATAAATGTATTTCCCGGTGATGTTGAGAAAATCAGAAGTGGAGGGGTGGTGGGGAAAAAACTTGCACAATGAGTATTCACTGATATATAAAATAAGAACCCTTGAGATATTCAGAAAGACAATATTTATCTTTTATGCAAAGAAACAAAGGATGACAGAAAACTTCCACTCAACTAATTTAACAAGAGACAACTCAAATTACAATCCACATGTAATTTTTTTTTCAAAATACAAGGAAGTAGAATAAAACAACCACAGCTTTAATTTGTGTTAAAAGCTCCTTACTCGGATGACTTAGCTTTGCTTTCATTATATTGCTAATGGATACCAAATATTTGTATAGATAATAAGTATGTCCCTGTATTCATGTTAATGTTTAAGAGGTTGGCCTTAATCATTACCATGGTATAACCTCTGTAGGGTGTATCAGCCCAGTGATAGTATTGGCAATAATTTAGTCGTATGTCAACAAAACTCCCATTATTTTAGCCGTAATTGTGGGTGTTTATTTACTTAGGCAAAAATCTAGCCACAGAGACTTGGAGACAATAACTTTATTTTCAATCAGCAACTATTTCCCTAGTTGTCTGTGTGACTACAAATATGTTAAGTGTTTTAGAAGGAGTAAAAGAAAGGTCAGCCCTAGTTTCGACAGTGACAACAACAAAAACCACTATATTAAAGTTCTTACTCATACCAAAAGAAAGCGTAAGATTGAATGTGATACAGTGGGATCCAGAACACAGTCTTACTAGTTAGAAAATTTTGGCTTTGCTTCTTTCTAGTTGTGTAATGCTTTGAAAATTGCTTTTGAGCCTTGGTTTACTGTACAGAGAGGGATAATATTACCTATCTCATGTGTTTGCTGTGAGAAGTGGTTAAATATGTAAACAGCATAGGGACAGCATGTAAAATGCTCAATAAATGATAGTTATTATTAGTCATTTTAATAATAATGGCAAGAATAGATGGCCAAAACCTAAGGGGGATTAGAACTGAGCTTTGAGGGATCAGAAGAATTTGAATAGGTCAAGGATGACAGTATTCCAGAAACCACAAATAGCTTTATTTAATAGATTAAATAGAGAGGGAAAAACATATTTGGGAAGATATATAGAGTTAGTGGATCAGGAGAAAGCTAATAAGCAAAGGAAGAATATCAGATCATGAAGATGTCAAAAGTAAGGCACTGATAAGGGTTCAATCTCTCTTCTAAGTACAGGATGCAAGTTCAATTTTTTAAAGATTTTTCTAAATTGAGGTACGGTTAACATGGAATAAAATATACAGACCTTAATTGCTCAGTTTTAACAATTGTAGAAACCTGTGTAAACACCAAAGAAAAGCATATGTAGACCATTTCCAGCACACCAGAAATTTCTCTCAGGTACCTTTTCAATCATTTCTCCCTTTTCCTACCATGTCTTTCATAACTTTCTAATATCTGTCACTATTAAAGAATTTTATCTGTTCTTGGAATTCATATAAATGGAATTACCTGGGAAGCATTCTTCCATTCCTTTTTAAATTTAACATGATGTTTTTGAAATCCATCCATTTGCTGGATACTGTATCATATTTATCTGCATTTTTTTTTTAAAGAAAGACTGGATGTGGGAGTGCTATTTAGACAAATCAGTGATACACAGTATTATTTTGAAAACAATGTTTGTTTTAAATGAAAGCTTATTTATTTATTTTTGGCTGTGTTGGTTCTTCATTTTTGTGCGAGGGCTTTCTCCAGCTGCGGCGAGCAGGGGCCACTCTTCATCGCGGAGCGCGGGCCCCTCACTGTCACGGCCTCTCTTGTTGCAGAGCACAGGCACCAGACGCACAGGCTCAGTAGTTGTGGCTCATGGGCCCAGTTGCTCCACAGCATGTGAGATCCTCCCAGACCAGGGCTCGAACCCGTGTCCCCTGCATTGGCAGGCAGATTCTCAACCACTGTGCCACCAGGGAAGCCCTATCTGCAATTTTATTGTTCATAATATGTCCTTATTATCACTTTAGTGTTTTTATTTCTGATGTTAATTTTTATTTCCTCTATTTTTCCTGACTATTCAACTTAGATTAATCTTTTCAGAAAACCAACCTTTCTTGATTTTCTCAATTTTTTTGTTCATTTTCTATTTCAGTGGTTTCCAATCATTTTTAATTTTTTCTTTTACATTGCATATAATTTACTCTTCTTTTTCTAATGGAAGTATAGTTGATTTACATTATTATATTAGTTTCAGGTGTACAGCATAATGATTCAGTATTTTTACAGATTATACTCCATTACAAGTTATTATAAGATAACAGCTTTAATTCCCTGTGCTATACAAAATATCATTCTTGCTTATCTATTTTATACATAGTAGTTTGTATCTCTTAATCTCATACCCTTAATTTGCCCCTCCCCCTTTCCTCTCCCCTTCAGTAACCACTAGTTTGTTTTCTGTATCTATGAATCTATTTCTGTTTTGCATATACATCCATTTGTATTATTTTTTAGATTCCATGTATACGTGATATCATACAGTATTTGTTTTTGTCTGATTTACTTCACTAAGTGTAATATTCCCTAGGTCCATACATGTTGCTGCAAATGGCAGAATTTAATTCTTTTTTATGGCTGAGTAATATTCCATTGTATATACACATCTTCTTTATCCATTTGTTGATGGGCATTTGGGTTGCTTCTATATCTTGGCTGTTGTAAATGGTGCTGCTGTGAACATTGGGGTGCATGTATCTTTTCAAATTAGTGTTTTGGGGGTTTTTTCCAGATATATACCCAGCAGTGGAACTGATGGATCATATGGTAGTTCTACTTTTAGTTTTTTGAGGAACCTCCATACTGTTTTCCATTGTGACTGCACCAATTTACAGTACAAGGGTTCAACACTGTACAAGGGTTCCCTTTTCACATCCTTTCTAACATTCTCTATTTGTAGACTTTTCGATGATAGCCATTATGACAGGTGTGAGGTTAATTTACTTTTCTTCTTCTAACTTCTTCAAGGAGAATCTTAGGTTATCGATATTAGACCTTTCATCTTTTTAAAAACTTGCATTTTAAGCTATAAATTTCTCTTTCAGCATTGTTTTAACTACATCTCACATGTTTTTGTATGTTGTGGCTTTATTGCTATTTATTCCAATATATACTCTAATTTACCTGTATATTTTCTTTGACCTATGGACCATTTAAGAATGTTTTGTTTAATTTTTACATTTGCTACATATTTATATTTTCTCTATATTTCTATAATTATGTATTTATTATATATCTATTTATATATTTAAATACATATTTATTTACTTAAATACTTACATTTTCTATGTATTAAAATTTCTATAATTTATCTATATATTATAAATATATATATATATATATATATATATATATTGCGATACATGGGCCTCTCACTGTTGTGGCCTCTCCCATTGTGGAGCACAGGCTCTGGCGTGCAGGCTCAGCGGCCATGGCTCATGGGCCCAGCCGCTCCACGACATGTGGGATCTTCCCGGACTGGGGCACGAACCCGGATCTCCTGCGTCGGCAGGCGGCAGGCGGACTCTCAACCACTGCACCACCAGGGAAGCCCTAAATATATTTTTAAATATACTTAATGATTTCTAATTTAATACTTTAATACCTTTAATAGTCTGAGAACATGTTCTGTTTGTTTAAGGCCCACTATATGTTCTTAGTGAAAATTCCAGATGTGCTTGAATGCATAGTTTGTACATGGGAGTAGTATTCTATAATTGTCAAATGTGTCAGATTGTATGACAATTTTTTAAAAATCTTTTATATTTTTACTGACTTTTGGTCTACATATTCTAATAATTACTAAGAAAGGAAATTAAAATCTCCATCTTTGATTATGGATTTATCTATTTCTTCCAATATTTTGTCAAATTTGATTAATATATTTTGAAGCTCTGCTATAATTATGTTCATACATGTTTGACTTTTATGTTTTCTTGAAAACATAAATTATTTTGTCATGAAATGCACTCTTTTGTTTCTAGTAATTTTATTGTTCTGAAGTCAGCTTTACCTGAAATTTGTATAGCCGTACAAGCTTTCCTATGCTTAGTGTTTGCGTGAGATTATTTTCCATACTTTCATTTTCAATGTGCCTGTGCTTTTATACTTAAAGTTTTTTTCTTGTAAACAGAATATAATGGGGTCTTGTTTTCCTATTTAGTGTATCAATCTCTGTCTTTTAATTGGAATGGTAATCCCATTTACATTTAATGTAATTGTTGATATGAGTGGGTTAAGTATCCCATTTTAGTATTAGTTGTTAATCCCATTTGTACTTTATTTCTTTGTTTCTTCTTTCTTGCCTTCTTTTGGTAAATAACTTTTATATATCTAATTTTTCTCTTGTATTGGTATTTTTAGCTATGTCTATTTAATTTATTTATTTATTTTATTATTATTATTTTTTGCTGTACGCGGGCCTCTCACTGTTGTGGCCTTTCCCGTTGTGGAGCACAAGCTCGAGAAGCGCAGGCTCAGCGGCCATGGCTCACGGGCCCAGCTGCTCCACGGCATGTGGGATCCTCCTGGACCAGGGCACAAACCCGTGTCCCCTGCATCAGCAGGAGGACTCTCAACCACTGCGCCACCAGGGAAGTCCTATTTTATTTTTTAGTCGTTGCTCTAGAAAGTGCAGCAGGAATCATTAAGTTACCACAGTCTACCTTTAAATAATAATAATGCATCATATCAGGACATGCATAAAAATCTTATAAAATTTGTTATAGTATGATTCCATTTATTATCCCCACTCTTTCCTGGGTTATTATAATTTACTTCTACAAATACTCTAAACCTCCAAAAATCTTTGTTACCATTTTAAAATCAAGATCAAGTCTTTTACAAATGTAAAATATTATATAAAGGTAATTTAAAAAGCATTTTATATTTACTCAGGTAAATAAGGTAATTTAAAAAGCATTTTATATTTACTCAGCAATTTACCTTTTGGATACTCTTTATTCTTTCATGAAGATCTTGTGTTTCCTCTGGCATTCTTTTCAGCTTAAATAACTTCTTTTCTTTCTCTGTCTCTATCTTCCTTCCTTCCTTCCTTTCTCCCTTCCTTCCTCCCTCCCTCCCTCCCTTCCTTCCTTCCTTTCTTCCTTTCTTCTCTTTTGAATTTGGATTTTCTGGAGATGAATTCTCTTAGCTTTTGGCTATCTGAAAACATCTTTATACTACTTACATAGTTAAAGGATATTTTTACAGGAGGTAGAATTCTACGTTTGACAATTTTTATCTTTTTCTTTTAGCACTTTAAAGACATCATTCCATTGTCATCTGACTTTTATTATTTCTGGTAAAAAGAATCATTTATATTGTTTTCTTCCTTTATATTGAGTCTCTTCTTCTCTGGCTACTTTTAAGAATTGTTCTTTATCTTTGATTTTTAGGAATTTGATTATGCTGTACCTAGGTATAGTTTTCTTTGTATTTATCTTCTTTGCTTCACTGAGAATTTTGGATCAATGGGTTGATGTCTGTCACTAGTTTTTGAAAGTGTTCAGCTGTTATCTCAAATGTTCATTCTGCCTCATCCTTTCACTTTTCTTGGGACTACAATTACATATAATTGTTTTTTTATGTTCACTTAAAAAAATCTTTGAGTTTTAGTTGGTATTCTTTCTGTTTAACCTATCTTCAAGTTTTCTGATCATCTCCTCTGCTGTTAAGTCCATTAAATAAATTTTTCATTTTGGACTTGGTGATTTTCACTATGAGCATTTCCACTTAGTTTTGATTACAGCTTTCATCTTTCTGATAAATTTACCCAGTCTTTGCACATCTTATCTACCTTTTTTACTAGAACTTATAGCATTTTAATCACAATTATTTAAACATTTCTGTCAATTCTACCATCTTGGAAATCTCTGGGTCTGCATTTATCAGCTATTTCTTGTCTTGAACAAGGTTCTTATTTTCTTCCTTTTTTATGTGTCCTATACTTTTTAAAATTATATACTGATAATTTTGTATAAAATATAAGTCGAGACAGAAGTAAATAATATTCACCTTCAGAAAGGGCACATCATTTCTTTCAGACTGCTGGAGAGTTCTCTAAGTCATTCTGATCCATAGATGAGTTGGCTCTGAGGTTTATTGTGTCTTTGATTTATTTCACCACTGACTTTAAGCATATTGAGGCTAAGATCAGGGCATTCCCTTTAGTAGAATCTGGTATGTGAGCACTAGTGACGTTCTGGAAATCTGCCTGTTTTACAAATGAGCTACACATTTTTGTTTATGTGGGTTGTCTTTTTTTGCTTTGCATTCCAGATGCTAGGGTTTAGAGCAGCTATGGAGTTTTTTTGTTTTGTTCTGTGTTTGGCTTCTACTTGTACCCCTGTGCTTGCTGGTCCTTGGTAGATCTTTTTGAGCCTTGAGTTTTCACCATGACATTCAGAGAGCAGCTGCTGTCCACTCTGTGAAGACCTAGCTTGACCTGGATGTATTTCTCTCAGTTCTACTGGTGTGTCCCCAGTCTTTGACATTTGAAAGTTTGAGTGGCCACTGATAAATTTTTTTCATCTTTCTTTTCCTGACGTCTCACTTGCTAAGGTTACTGCCTTAAACATTCAGGAAGGCTTTCTCTGAGCTCCTTTTTTCTATCCTCAGGTTTTTGTATACTACTGCTGAATATTTGGTGAAGAGCTGAGGAAAATAATTGGCTGGTGGTGACAGATTTAATCTGTAGCTGAGGTTCCTTAGGATGTTACTATGTCACACTAGCCTACATGCAACTGTTAAAATTCCAGCTGTTTCTTCTTACCTCTTACATGGCATATTCTTCTTCTCACTAGAATTATATGACTATCTTATCCCTTTTTTAATTTTAGCTCATTTGTTTTTCTCTGTGTCTTCAGCTTATTATGATTTTGAAACTTGCCCAGATTGTTTTGTTTTGCGGTTTTAGGGTAAGTAAGATATTCTCTTAAGACTTGAAAAATCTGAAAAAGAAGATGAACCTAGGAAGCTCTGTATTTAAAATTAAATAAGTTAAATCTTATAATAAAGATGATGTGAATTAATGAAACTCAGGATGTAAGGATTAAACATATTTGTACATGTTAAAGGAATTTAAATGACCAGGAAATCTAGAAGTATCTTCTGATCTTTATGCAATGATCCCAGATGATCATTGCTGGATAAACTGATCAGAAAGGAAATCTACTGTATAGGATAAGAGAAGTATAATAGGCTTACTTGGTAGAGGCAGAATATAGTAAGTTATTGAAATCAAGGAGGCATTGGGAAAAATAAAAACAAGTTGGAGAAAGATAGAAAATGCTATATTTTTAACAATTTTAAGAATAGGACAAGCCAAGAGCAAGGTGGTGGTTCCATCAACAGGAGTGGAGTATTGACTTCAGGCAAAATGTTGGATCAAGTTATTCATATTAAATCTCTGCTTGAAAACTCAAAATGTTGGATAAAATATAAATATGTATTTTTACATATTAAAGGAAAAGTAGCCTTCAATATGTATAGTATTTAAAAAAGAACAGGTGAAAGTTAAAGAACTGAGATCTTCCTCAAGATGTTATAATAAGAATTTAAAAATAGTAAAAGTATGAAAATTAACATAAGACAAGAAATTAATAAAATAGAAAATAAACATGCAATTGAAGAAATCAACAGGGAGAAAATTTGATTCTTTGGGGAAAAAAAACCCTTAACATAACTGAAAAAATTCCAGTGAAACTGATTTTTAAAAAGGCACAAATATCAGGAATAAAAAAGCTGATGTCATTATAAATGACACAGACATCAAAAAATGTAACAGTGAACCAGAGAAAACATCATAATAATAAGTTTGAAATTTTAGCCATAGTGGATAAATTCCTAGAAAAATATAAGCTACCACAACCAAGAAGAAGTAAAGAACCTGAATTTGAATTGAAGAATTGGACCAGCAATCAAAAGTTGTTTCACAAGAGGAATCCAAGATTAAATGATTTCACGGCTGAGCATTATCAAATTCTCAGGACAGAAAGTATTTGTTTTACACAAAATATTCCAGATTATGTGAAAAACTTCTCAAGTCATTTTTTGAGTCTGGTATAATGTTGATGCCACCACCACCTGAAAAGGATAGAATGCAGAAGAAAAATTTCAGGCCAGTTCCTATTGTGAATAAAGGATGAAAAATTCTACAAGATATCAGCAGATATACTACAGAAAACATAAAAGAATAAAAAATCAGGGCTTCCCTGGTGGCGCAGTGGTTGAGAGTCTGCCTGCTAATGCAGGGGACACGGGTTCGAGCCCTGGTCTGGGAGGATCCCACATGCCGCGGAGCGACTGGGCCTGTGAGCCACAATTATTGAGCCTGTGCGCCTGGAGCCTGTGCTCCGCAACAAGAGAGGCCGCGATAGTGCGAGGCCCGCGCACCGCGATGAAGAGTGGCCCCCGCGTGCCACACTAGAGAAAGCCCTCGCACAGAAACGAAGACCCAACACAGCCAGCCATAAATTAATTAATTAAAAAAAAAAAATCACAGTCATGCTGAATTTATCTAAGAAATCAAAGTTTGGTTTAATATTATAAAATCAATTAATGTAATGCACCACATTAAGAGGTTAAAGGATAATAATTATATTTTCATTTTAGTACATGTAGATGAATTCAATATTCATATAAGATAGAAATGTTAGAAACCTGAGGAAGAAAGCAAAACTTCTTAATCTGATAGAGGTTAAATAAAGCTATATATAGCAACATTATACCTAGTAACAAAATGAAAAAGGTTTTCTTTGAGATTGGCAATAAGACCAGAAAGCTTGCTCTTATTACGTGTATTAAACATTGTATTGGAGGTCATTGATAAGGCAAAAAAAAATCATAAAGAACGGAAAAGAAGAAACAGAATTGTCAGTATTCACTAATGATATGATTGTACATATAGGCATTCCAAATATATTGATAGATAAATTATTACAATTTAGTGAGGAGGTGAATTTCAGGAAAAACAGATGATCACAATAAGGACAGTGAATTTTGGGACATTGTAACTTGCCCTATTCCCAAAGCACATGGACTTTTTAAACTAGATATCAAAAATATTATTAATTTTTAATAAATAAAACTGCATGCTTCAGTGACAGACATGTAGACCAATGGGCTGGACAAATAGCCCAGAAAAAAAGTCATGTGTAAATGGACACAATGTATGAGAGACATGGCATAATGGATCCGTGGAGAAATGCAGATATTTCAACAAAAGGTGCTGGTACAACTGGAATCCATATTGAAAAAAATTTGGACCACCACAACCTCCAGAATTCCCAGGTGAATTAAAGATTTACTTGTTAAGGGTAAAACTGCTGTTTTAAAGACATTAATATAGAAAAATATGTTTGTAATTTTTGAAGTAGTGAAGAACTTCTTTAAAAAAAGTAGAAAAAGCATCCATCATAAAAGTGATAAAGTCAATTACTTTACAGTGAAATTGTTTGGTTCGCTAAGTATTAGAAAAAAGTGAAGACAAACCAGTTTAGGAGATGTGAGAGAAGATATACACAAAACATGTAAGGGACAATTGACTTGATTTGGGAATATATACATAATACTCCCACAAAATAATGCTACATAAAGATTTTCAAAAAATTTAAAAGTCAGGAAATACCAAGTGTATTAGATCAAATTACTGGTTCCAACATTTTATTCCCCTGTAATATGATTACACATGCACATCATTGCCATGACTTGGTGTATAAAATGAATGTATTCACTCCTTGAGTTTTTGCTTGTTATTTAGGATTTGCTTTGACTAATGGCATGTAAGTGTACACGACATAAACAGTGGCTTAAGTTAGGCTTATACGTGGAGCTTGCTCCTAAGCTTTCCAGTAGTTCCCTATAAAATTCCTTTACATGTACATATAGCATATTACATTCACTATATTAATAATCTGTATTTTGATTTAATTTGAGTTATCTGAACAATTTGTGAATTATGAGGTGTTTCATAAACACACACACACAACATACAACACACATACACACACACACTTTTGGCCTTTGCACATTGCTTCCACATTTGTTTTCAGTGTTAGGTCATGATCACTCAGTGGCTATTTTCTTGGAAAAATGAGGAAGTCCACTATGTTCGTCCTGAATGAGCTGCCTTTCATCAATTGCATTTTCTACCTCTTGCCTTTCAGAAGACAACCAAATGGGCCCAAAGGCATTTGTTTAGTAATCTAAAGAATGACTTTTACTGTGAAACTCTGGAGAAGTTATTGTGATAGCTTCTGCAACTGTTTGTTTGGGATATAATAGCAGTCCAGTGTCTTTTGCATGCAAAACAGTGTACTGGGAGCTATTTTATCCTCTGCTTTTGTTTCCACTCGCCCTTATTGCAGGTTTCTAGACAATTTTGGCAAGGTGAAATTTACTCAACCAATATTTATTAAACATCTGCAATGCTCTAGGAATTGAGGGTGTGGCAATGAGTGACTGAGTGGAGAGGGAGCTCTGGTACCTGTTTTTATAAGGACACCTATTGGATCATGACTTCCCAACCCCCATAACCTCGTTTAGTCTTAATTACTTCCTTACTCCAAATACAGCCACACTGGGGGGTTAGGACTTCAACATATAAATTTGGGGAGAGGAGCACATACATTCAGTCCATAACACTTGCTGACCTCTTAGTTCCTCATCCTCCTCCTGACTTAGGGTTTCCATTCTTGGGACCCTCAATACTACCTATACACTCAGTGCTACCTGTAGTATTTTTACCTGCACTACCTAGCTTAGACTTGGCTGGTTCTGTCCTCAAAGCTTATTATCATCATCAACCAACACTGATTAAGTGTCTACTTATTACGTTCCCTTATTTGGGTGCTATGAAGCTTGATTTTATCAGACTGTTAGTGAATGCCCCAAATCAAGCCTTTGGCTTAATACTTTCCTTCCTCTCTCTTTGCCCTTCCTGAGGCTTCTGCATTTCTGCTACCAGTTTTACATCTACAGCCTAATGCTGTTTACTTCTCACTATGTGACAAATGACCTGTCATTTCTAAAAATCCTGCCTAGTGACTTTGTACCTCAGATATTTCCCCACCTGGCTTTGTGGAGCCACTCGTGACCTCACTGGGGCACGCTCCAATCTACTGTAGTACATTTACTAGCACTAAAGCCAATGATTGTCTCAAGAGTTTTACCAAACTCAGGAAATCAAGTAGATGAATTACTTGTTGTTTCTATCTCAGTTGTCTATGAGAAACACACAATGGGTATATTTTTCACTTCAAAAAGACATGATGGGATAAAAACCCATTTGGAAAAGATAATGAATCATAATGAAGAGCCCTTACAAAATGGTGGATAATTGTGCCTGATATGTCTTCTCCGGTGGCTCTCCTATTGACAGAAGTGTGTATTTTTAGAACTGAGTGCTTCAGAACTGGGCAGTTGTGTTGTAACTATGGCTTATGTTCTCATCATAAGATAGACAAGACCCCCTGGGATCTCCTCTGCTTGAATGGAATGAATTATTCAATTGACAGGGGAGATTAAGAATGCTTCATCAGGCAAACTAACACAGGCTCATTTTCCTATCCAGAATAAGACTTTCTAAAGAACTTTTCATAGATGAAGAGTCCTGCAACATAAACACTACTGAAGTATTTGTTTTTTTGAAAGATGGCTCAATATTTCAGTCATGGCATCAGTCATTTCCATAGGATCCTATGTGATTAGGGACATACTGTGTTTCACTGAAAATACTTCAGTAGGCAGAGAGAAAATCATAAAAGTATGTTCTTTCTGTGGATTCATTAAATTATTTGTTTATTGCCAGGTCAGTGTAGAGATTCTATAGGGACTTGTCACTCTGTTCTCAGCTAGGATCATGAAACATGCTGTCTTTAGAAACATATCATTCAGTCCTTATTTATTCTAACTGCTCTGGGATCCAACTGTTTTTCTCTCCTAATCCCTACCCTCATGGTACTGTGATAACCAGGGAAATGCTAAAGTGATGAATCATGCAGTGATAATACTAATCATTTACTCTTTCTTTTAAAACAATTTTTATGGATAGTAACAATAAATCATTTTTATGTATAAGCTAAGTAGGGTAAAACCAGCTCCCGTACAATTTGTAAAGTAAAATTCTGGTAGAAAAGAATGTATAGGTTATAGAAAATTTAAAAGTTTAGACTTTAAAACAAATTATCTTTGTTTTATCCTTTGTGCTCCATTGCAGGCTGTATATCCCCCAATTATTTAAGCTGTAATAATTTGTTAGGTTCATCTGTGTGTCCATTTCTCTGACTTGAATATACTCAGATCAACACAAGTCTTTTTCTTCTTTAATTTAATAGGCACCTAAACATAGGGCCTGGCATTTATTGTGCACTCAGCATAAGTGAGTAAGTGACTGGCTTACACATAAATGTTCTTTTTTTCCTAAAAATAATAGTTAGAAAGGTTTTCCTATATTACCATGAGTTAGCAAAAGGAAATCTGAAATAAAATATCTGTAAATCTGCCTTTAAAAGATCTGTTAAAACAAACAAAACAAAACAAAACTGATTTTTCTCTATATGGTACTGTATAAAATTTTAGCTCATGTACTAAATAGGTCAAAGATTTCCACACAAGATGTTTATTGACAACTTTTCCCTAGCCTGAAACTCCAGATATTTGAATTTTTATATTCTGAGAATAAGACCAATATGTAAGAGACATATCTTAGTTTTCTTTGTTAGTTTCTACTTGTATTATCAAGTAAATCAAGTTTCGTATTCCACTCATACAATTTTTAGGAAATTCATGTTCTTGTTTTAATTCTTCTATTAAATGTCATCCCTCCAAATGACATTTTAGCTCTCTGTACTTTTCTATAAAACAAATGATCATGAAAGTTGCAAAAGGGTGATTATTAGCATAAACAAAATGATAATATGTGGAAGTATTTTGAAAAGTATTAAGTAACAAGCAACTACAGGGAAGTGTTGAAGAACAGACAGACATGGGAATGCGATGATGAAAATACTGTGGTTGATTAATACCTTTTATCCTTGGCTCAGTTTTCAAGGCTCCTAAAAACATATCAATTGCATAGAGGTTGTATTGGGATAGTTACTGTTTCTTCCAGGGCCTAGAGCACAGCACTGTGACTTCTACCATCCCTGGCTCATTCTCCATATGTTTTTGAGCTCTTTCTACCTTGGCCCAAGCCACTCTATCCAACTGAGGGCACTTCCTATAAGTAGAGAAGATGCTTTCCCTATTTCTGCTCGCTTCCTGAGAATGGAATTCAACCAGTAGAACATAGATCTCTCTCCTCTGCATTACTTGCTCGGCCCTGAGGAAGAAGAATGATTTATCTGAGGTGGTAAACTTGGGTAGGGTTACTAGACAGGTTTGGCTGAGTTCTACATCTCTCTCTAGGACCAAGCCTGTTTACAGCAAGAAAGGTCCTCCTCTACCTCTTCACACTGGAGTCCTACTTGGGCAGATCTCCACATTACAAGGAGGCCTCTGCTGGCTCAGCAACTGGGTGCCTATGGCTATCTAATTCAGGGGTCCAATACTGGTGATCCTACTTCACTCTCCCACCTAAAAGTCCTCCAGCCTAGACACTGGTTAATAAAAGTGATAATTTATCCTCCATAACTACTGTTTATTTTATTTTTCAACTGTTCAGAACCTGAATGGTGAAGAGATGTGATGCTTATTGCATTATCCTTTTCTCTCATCCCAGAAGTCTGCACACATATGTTGGGAGGGTCTAAAAGTTCTATCATGAGCAATGACCCTCTGGTTCCAGAATTTGTTCACATTTTCCTCACCTCTTTTCTCCATTTAAATCTAGTATTCCTTATTCCTGTATTCTTGGTTCTCTGGCCCCCATTTTTGTCTACGTTTTGGCACCCGATGCTCATTTCAAGCCCCCTTTTCCATTATAACCCATTTGGTAGCCCAGTGCCATGCATTTTAACTTTGGGGGAGAAAGCAAAAACCCCAGCACTAGCCTTGAGGGATCCCAGATGGTCAGCACACTTGCCCTAAACAAGTCCTCCTCCTACTAAAGGAGGTTGGCACATTCTCTAGCAAACGAAGGCCAGCACCAGCTGCCCTGCCTTGTCTCTGTTAGCTTTTTTGCTGTTCTTGCAGACTTTTCTCTGTTAGCCCAGAGAGCTTCCCAACAATGTTGGGAGCTGCTTGGATGATAGAGGAAATGTTTTGCTTTTCTCCAATCCTGCCAATAGACTACTCATACGTTCCCTGTGCATGATGTTGAAATTGCCTGTGAGAAGTCTGTAACTACCAAAACTTTCTGTTTGGATTCTGACTGGAATGCAGTGAAGGAGATTATTCAGTGGTACTCCCCCCTGCCTTTTTTTTTGATTTGTTGGTATTTAGTTTAAATGTCTTGTTTCATGGTCTTGACAGTGCTGTGGTATGATATTACTTTGCAACCAGCATGGTGCCACTATTTTAAAGGTCACTGAGATACTCAGCCTATGTTTACATTCCACTTCCTGCTTGGAACACTGTGTTCCTGATTGACTTCACCAAGTTGCTGAGGCTTTGGAACACCTCTTGGAAGGTACAAATTTCAAAAAGAATTAAAAACTGTCTTAGGCATTTGAAATATAAAAATAGAAGCAAACTTAGAGGTCCCTTAAACTCTCAGTTTAAAAAGATAAACTGATGTGACACAGATTAAGTGATTTTCCCAATAGAAATGATACTAAATATAAATCTGAGGATTGTAACAATGTTGACATTATGCCTGATTTAGGGCTTTTCCCCACTTCACAGCACTGTCCTCTCATTACCAGAGAAGTATAAAAACATTCATCAAACACTTTCCAACTCAAACAATTTACTCACTTTTCTACATAAATGCTTACTGGAAAATTCCATCTTGCTTTGACTACTTAGATACTTTCCACATGGAGCAAAGGCAGTTATTTAATTCTTTAAATTCTTGCTCTGTGGAATTGATATCTAAAAGTTATTATTCTGTTGGCTAAAGATTTATAGAGGTTAAAGCCTTCCTGAACCTTGAGGGGACGTGCAGGATAGATGCTACTGCTTTCTTTGATTTAAGATTATGAACATATAACCCACAGAACCACTGTGACCCTAGTGGTCTTTGGTCTATGCCTTTGAAAACCTATCTACTTTCATAAAAGAGTGAAGAAGTTCACTCTGCCCACCTTGAGTCCTTGGCAAGAGGATGGCTGCACAATTCTATTGCAGGGAGATGAAGAATTGGTATCAATAAAGCTCATCCTCCCATCTGCGCAATGAGGTTAGTGTACCCATCCAATATGAGAGCAACCGAATTACAGAATTATATTTTGAAGGTCTTTTTCAGGGGCCAGACCTGATATGAATTATTGTATCAGGCATGAAATCAGCAGGAAAAAAGATAGCAACATCATAAGGAGTTATTGAAAATAGTTTAATAAACCAGTTTTTTACAATTATGTGTCCAGGTTTAAAGAAAACCAATAAAGAATGGTAAAATACCCATGAGCTTGCAAAAGCAGAAAGCTGCCATCACCTGTAGGCTTGAAAGGACAAAGGAAGCAAATGTTTGCTGGAATCTTCTGAGACCTACAACTGTAGGAAACACCCATCTGAAAGAAGCTAAAGAATTGGTCAAGGAACACAGTGTGTTAGCCAACCCACAGCAGAGCAGGGAGGAACTATGGGAATAAATACCTTGAATTCTTTCCTTCTACTCTTAAACTCTCAAACAGTGCCTTACATTGACCAAACAAATCAGAAAGTGGAGGACAAGGAAGCCCGGTTCATATGAATCAGTCCTGAAGCACATAGTAGGGTGGAGAAGGCAGAAAGCCTGTGTAGAGGGGCAACCAGATATGGTCCAGCCATGTACATTATCAAAATTTGCTGAATAAATGCATTGTTTCCTTATTGGAAAGACTCTTCAAATTTGACCACCATTCTTGCTTCAGCAGAAACTTTCACTGGCCTATAATTATTTTCCAATATTAATGCAGGTTCTCATACTCATTTTTAATCACCATAAGAATTTTCTCTCTTCCATAACAATCACAGTTCCAAAACTCAGCTCTTAAATTTTCCAGTTAAGAGAGCCTATAAATTATCTTTCCTTTTTTTTTTTTTGAAAACTGCTTTGAGTTTCTGTCATTCATAGCCAGAAGTCCTAATATGACCTTACTTGCTTTCTTCAGTCACACTCGTATTCAGTTCCTCAACCACGTTCCTATGAATGTTTCCGAAATTACTGCAGAATAATAAGTGGCTGAAATTGAAAGTGCCCTTCTCTAGGCACTTCATGAAAAATAAAGGAGACAAAATAAGCACAAAAGACAAGGTTACAGGCTTGCTTGCACAGCTTCCTTAGTAGAAGATCAAAAGATATCATAAGACAGTGACCACTTTTTTTTAACTGTTTAAACCAACATATTCAGAGTCCTGTCAGTTATACTCAAAATCTTGAGGGAAATGTCTGAATTTCTCAGGAATAAAGGGGCTTGTACACGTGGTTATAAAGATTCTTGACTTTACGCAATTTTATTGTAACCAAATCATGATTAGGCACATTTCGATCTCCCTCAGGATTCATTTCACTCATTTCCCTAGAAAGACTCTGAAATAATAATGATTTTTTTTAAAAATTTATTTTTGGCTGCGTTGGGTCTTCATTGCTGCGTGTGGGCTTTCTCTAGTTGCTGAGAGTGGTGGCTACTCTTTGTTGCAGTGTGCGGGCTTCTCATTGTGGTGTCTTCTCTTGTTTCAGAGCATAGGCTCAGTAGTTGTGGCTCCCGGGCTCTAGAGCTCAGGCTCAGTAGTTGTGGTGCATGGGCTTAGTTGCTCCACGGTACGTGGGATCTTCACGGACCAGGGCTTGAACCCATGTCCCCTGCATTGGCAGGCGGATTCTTATCCACTGTGCCACCAGAGAAATCCCTGAAATAATAATGATTTTGATAATGCTACTACTAATACTAATAAACAGAGCTACTACTTTTGAAGGCTTGATCCTGACCTTAGGTACTGCCATAAGACATTTATGACATTTATCTCATCTTTACAGCAATGCTACAAAGTAGATATAAATCCCACATTATATCTGAAAAGCCAGACTTCAGAAAGTAAGTAAGTTGCCGCATTGTCTCTTATTCTCTGATCATGAGTTTTTTCCTTATTGCACTCACTGCACTTATGTCTTAGCACATGTTAGTATTTATATTGACGGTGTAAACATGTTTGCTTAAGGAAGGAATCAAGTGGAAACTCCATAACAGAGAGAACAAAGTCTTAGTTGTGTGTTTGTTTTAACAGCTTAAAGCTAATCAATTACCTAATCTATGGTAAAGCTAGGATTAACCAACAAAGTAGAAAGAAAAAAATAAATGAGAAATATATACAGTGATTTTTTTTTTCACCTGATCAGTGAAATTAAGGATGGCAGGGTCAACCTATCAGCAAGATTTGTAAGACTTGGGGGTGGCAATAGAACTGACAATACTAGTATAAAGATAGAGACTTCATATTCTCTTTCACGACATTTTGATGTTATGCTGACAGTTTTTTAGGTATAGATAGCCATGGTGAAATTGTACTAAGGATGGAAATGATAATTGTGGCTTCATATCTGAGGCCAAGGTGATTTTATTGTTTCTCATCTAAAATTGATTACCTTGAAAATGGTAGAGACTGGTATCAATTCAATTGAGGACTTAATGAGTCAGAATCAAAGCCAAATGTGAATCGTTTTCTTGAGGTATTTCTTTTTAAAATGCCATGAGGCCTGTCCAAATCACTCATTGAAGTGTATATGAAAGTAAAATAGAATAAATATTAAAGAAAATATGATAATTTAGTCTAAATATAAATGCAGATGCTTTGCATCTTTGTAGGGCTTTTACACCCAGGTAAAACATACTGGGAATAGCATCTCACCAGGCATTATGATGTTCGAAGCAAGAATACTTTGCAGTGTTTGTTGTGAACAGCTTGCCAAGTGGTGACAGGTAAGCTGAGGACAGCATCCAGCCTCCTATTTTTAGTCTAGCTACCTCCCAATATTGCCTCCCTAAAGACTAGAATTGAAATGTAAGAAAGAAAATGACAAGATAGTCATAGCAGTAGTCAATTTTAATTAAAATTCAAAATTTTCTAAAACTATCAATATTTAGCTAACTTTGGTTAATGTTGGGTCTCCAAACTGAAAATAAAAAGTATATGTAATATAAACAAGATTTTTCCAAAGGAATTGTAAATGTGCATGTAATTTTTAACTTTAAATACTAGATGCCCTTGTCCACATTTTATCATCCTAATCATTTGCAAATATACTGCTTATAAAAATCACTAACATTTCTCTAATCACTGGTGATGTGCAATAAACATTTTGGTTTCTAACAGTACAAAGCACTTCTATTGATGCTGCTCATCAATAGACAAAAAAAATGATATTGAAATGAGCATAAGGTGAATTCCTAATACTGGAACCATTTTGCATAACTTGATCTCTCCATTGCAAGCCTACTCAGATGCTGGAGGGAGGAGGTATAAATAGCTTTAGCGAAGCTGGGTTTATCAAATGCTGATTAAATCCATAACCTCATGGGCAGTTGCTCAGTGAAAACCCAAGAAGCACTTTGTCTCCATTTGAAACACACACACACACACACACACACACACACACACACACACACACACACACTCTTCTTTTGTTGATGCTGAGATGATGTTAATTTAGAAAAAAAAATGTTTCATCACTGAAGACTAGCTAAATGTAAAATTAGAGCAAAGGTCAATCTCACTAGAAATGAAACTCTGGAAACTGTTTTTCCATGGCTCTCAACTCTAACTTTTTTTTTTTTTTGATGTGGACCATCCTTTTTAAGTCTTTGTTGAATTTGTTAAAATATTGCTTCTGTTTTATGTTTTGGTTTTTTGGCCATGAGGCATGTGGGATCTTCGTGCCCCAACCAGGGATTGAACCTGCATCTCCTGCATTGGAAGGTGAAGTCTTAACCACTGGACTGCCAGGGAAGTCCCTCAACTCTGACTTAATAACTACCATATTTACTTTTTAAGACCATGAATTGAGGGAGAAACAGTTCCAGTTTTGTGAATGTATGAGCATTTTCCCAAGTGAAATTTTTAGATGACTTAAATGTCAGTGAAGCAGAATCACCCCAATTGCATTTTTTTAATGTTCATATATATTTTAAATTAAAATATGAGAAAATTGTGAAATGTTCACAATGGAAAACATAAATAAGAGTGACCATTCGTAGCAGGGTTATCTAGTTTTGATACAGAACCAAGATCCAGGAATGGACTGAGGACTGAGAAAATGTGTGTGATGGCATAGAACATGCAACTCGGAAACATAAGCCCTGAATGTATTCCATAAATTCCTTGGGCTCAAAATATCTATTGTAGGCAGAATAATGGCCACGCAAATAGGTCCACAACCTAATCCCTGGAACCTGTGAATATTGTCTTTCATAGCAAAAGGAATTTTGAAGATGCAATTAAGGATTTTGAGATTATCATCGATTATCCAAGTGGCAAGGATCTTATAAGGAGCGTGTAGAAGGAACAGAATCAGAGAGAAGGCCATGTGACATTGGAAGTAGAGGTTGGATTGATGAGCTTTGAAGATAGAAAAAGGGGCCACAAGCCAAGAAATGTAAGTGTCCTTTAGTAGCTGAAAAGACCGGAAGCGGATTCTTCCCTACAGCCTGCAGAAGGAGCACAGCCCTGGGGATATCTTGACCTCATCACAGTGAAACTGACTTCAGATTTCTGGTGTCTGGAACTGAAAGAAAAAAAAAATGTGTTGTTTTAGGCCACCAAGATTGTGGTAATTTGTTACAGCAGTCATGGGAAACTAATGCAATTCCTTGCCTCTTCATCTTTAAAGCATATATATTTTTTCTATGTAACTTTTAAAGTGAACATTTTACCTCTTGGTAGAAAATCTAAAGGAATATAAGAAAATGGTGTTGGGGAAAGATGAGTTTTAAAATGAACAGAATTCAGGACACCAGATGATATTGAACAAAATTGAAACAGCAGAAATCAGAGATAGTACCTACCACCTATAGAAACCAGGAAGTAGGAAAAACATATTAAGCCCAAATAAAAAAACAATCTGAATGTATCTGGTGTTAACCATAAGTTGTCACCAACTTGATATTTCCCTTTTGTACAGCATGCATAGATCTTTTTCTATTTTTATCATAGCGTTTCTCTCTCTCCAGTATAAGGGTTGTTTCTTATTGTCTCTTCCCTCAGATTATATGAAGTTTCTTAGAATAGAAACTGTCTTTCCTCTTTGTGTATTGGAATCTAAAACTTGGTATTTAGTAAGTATTCAGTAAATATGTTGTGAATGAGTAAATTAAAATCTGCAAATACGTTGTGAATGAATAAATTAAAATCCACAAATATTGATACAATAGCTGCTCCTCTGATTAACAATTCCACCCCCCAACCGTGCACCCCAGATACTGCAACTGAGAAAAGATTGCAGTCCAATTATGCATGTGAATGCAGAACTGTTGTCTGAACAACCTCTGGGAGCCATTGTATAGGAAGTAAAGACAAAGTTTCTGAGGATTTTGAAGGGAGAAAGAGCCCTCACAAGTAGTCAGCACCTAATCTGAGGCCCCAGCAGTGAAGAGGTGCTGAGCTCTCTTCAGAAAGCAGTTCACTGAGGTAAATGGGATACATGATCTCTCGCTGAATGGGTTACAAACAGAGTGAGATAATGATCTGCTTAGCTTTTCAGGTGTTTAGAGGACAATGTGGGTGGAAATGGAGTGCCTGGGCTTCCTGGAGCTTCTAGGGAAGTAGCTTCTTCCTTGGTGCAGTCTCATCCAATTACCTTAGTGTACTGCACAAATGTTAATATTTTCTGTGTATGCCATGTTGTGAAAAAATGCAAAAGATGAGGAAATACTATCCAGTCTAGGCTTGAGTTTCTTTATCTCTGAAATGTAGACATTTGACAAGATGAGCTCTAATTCAATTCAGTTCAATTCAAACATTTTTGAGAGATCACTGTACTAACTTCTGGTATTCACAAAGATTAATAGAATGTGGTTTTTCCAAAGTCATGTATTTCAAAGAGTGCATACCCTCACTGGAGAGACAGGCATGAAATTCTCTTCTTGTAATACATCACACTATGGTGAATTTGAGGATGAATTATAATCCAAATGATATCAAAACTCAGCAGGAATGAATAATTCTAATTGTAGAATAAAAACATAGAGGACTTCAGAAAGGAGGTGACATTTAGCCTGTACAAAATTGATAGAGATTCAGTCTCTAAGGAAAGGAGGTAGAGTCTAAGAATTGTAAGCCCAATCCTGGAGACAATTCAGATGAAGAGAAGTGAGATTACTACCTGTCCAAGATCACTACAGGCTGTTGGCAGAACTGAGTGAGAAACCAGCAACTTCTTCACAGGAACTCCCAACAGGGCAGCTGAGGAAATGGGATTGAATTCAAGTATTCATAATTTCCTTATGGAAAAAGGTTATAAAATAGTTTAAGGCATAGTATAACTTCATAGGGAACTATTAATCAATGGCTAAAATAAGAGTAAGAAGGAAGCTTGGAAGCAGTATGGAAAACAGCTTCTTTTCTTCCATTCTCTTGGCATTGGCACAGAGCATCCAATGCCCAAGCCCTCAATGTCTCATAGTGTATTGAATAAAACTGTTGAAATGTGGAAATGCATGGAAATCAGGCATTTGGCTCATTTATAATTGAAGAGAGAAATTAAATAAAAAGTGGCTCTCTAGACTTATTAAGAATGATAAATGACCAAGCTAGGAAATGTTAGGAAGTTTAGGTCAACATATCTTATCGGTTAAAAATGAATGTGGGGCTTCCCTGATGGCGCAGTGGTTGCGAGTCCGCCTGCCAATGCAGGGGACACGGCTTCGTGTCCCGGTCCGGGAGGATTCCACGCGGAGCGCCTAGGCCCATGAGCCATGGCCGCTGAGCCTGCGCGTCCGGAGCCTGAACTCCGCAACGGGAGAGGCCGCAACGGTGAGAGGCCCGCGTACCGCCAAAAAAAAAAAAAACAAAAAACAAGAATGTGGAAGTTTAGGGGTATGAATAGCATATAGTAACACAGTGGTCAGACTATGTAAAAAAGTTGCACATTAGATCTAAATATGAATCACTTATTCTCTTTTTGTTTTCACTTTTCTGAAAAATTTCAAACATACACAAAAGTAAAATGAATAGTACAGTGGATCCCAATTTCCCCTCACCTAAGCATCAACAATTATTTAAATATATTGCCAAATTTATTTCATCAAAACCGCCCACTCCCAACCCCTTGTTGACTTTGTAAAAAAGATTTTATTGAAATATAATTTACAAACCAAAAAATTCACCCATTGTAATGATACAATTCAATGATTTTTAGTAAACTTATGGAGTTGTACAACCATTAACATCATGCAATTTTAAAGTATTTCTGTTACTCCAGGAAGTTTTCTCATGCCTGTTTGTAGTCAATCACTACTGCTACCCAAGCCCCAGGAAAGCACTGATCTCTCTGTCTCTGTAAATTTCCCTTTTTAGACATTTAATATAAATAGAGCCATACAATATGCAGTGTACTACTTTCACTTAGTGTAGTATTTTTGAGGTTTATTCATGTTGAATACGTATCAGTAGTTTGTTAATTTTCTTTCACAAATAGTATTCCATTGTAGGGATATACATTTTGATTATCCATTCACCTGTTAATGAACATTGGATTGTTTTCAGTTTGGGACTATTATATATAATGCTGCTATGGATATTTGTATACAAGTCTTTGAACATACGCTTACATTTTTACTAGGTAGATATACCTGGGGGTGGAATTGCTGAATAATAGGTATGTTTATTTTTAACTTTAAAAAAACTTTCAAACTGTTTTTCAAAGAGGCTGTATTTTTTTACATTCCTGCTAGCAATAAATGAAGCTTTTATTTTCTTCTCATCCTTGTCAGAATTTCAACATAGATGATCGTGTCATCTGTGAATAAATACCATCTTACTTTTTCTTTTCTAGTCTTGAATCCCTTTCATTTCTGTTTCCTGATTAATGCACTGGCTATAATCTTCAGCACAGTATTGAATAAAGTGGCAAGAACTAACATCCTGTCTTGTTCCTGATCTTGAGGCAAAAGCATCAAGTATAATGTTAGCTGTAAGGTTTTCTTAGATGTCCCTTATCAGATTGAATAAATTCCCTTCTATTCCTAGCTTGCAGGAGATTTTTATTATGATTATAAGGTGGATATTTTCCATTGAAATGACCTATGAGATTTCTCTTTAAGGTAGTTAATATGATGAATTATAATGACTGAATTTTTAATGTTAAACCAATTCTGCATTCCAGATATTATTGATACTTGTTCTGATGTATTGACATTTTCATATTTTATAAAGCTCAATGTATGAATTTTTTGTTTAGATTTTGTATCTGTATTGATCCAGTTATTAATTTGTAGTTTTCCTTATTGTATAGTTTTTTTCTGCTCTTGGTTATCAGGGTAAACATAACCTCGTGAATAAGTAGGGAAATATTTCCCCTCTTTGAATTTATCAAAGAGTTTTTGTAGAATAGATACTATTTATTTCTTAAATGTTTGTTAAAATTCACCAGCAAATTCATCTGGGCCTGGAGTTTCCTATATAGGAAGATTTTAAACCACAAATTGAATTTCTTTTATAGGTAGAGGGCTATTTATTTTATCTACTTCTTCGTAAGTGAGCTTTGGTAGTTCATGTGGTAGGTAGTTCATGTCTCTCAAGGCATTTGTCCATTTCATCTAATATGGTGAATTTAATGACATTATAAAGTTGTTTTTAGTATTTCCTTGTACTTTTTTAATATCTGTAGAATCTATAGTATATCACTTACTCATTGGATCTTCTGTTTTTCCTGATTAGTCTTTCTAGAGGTTTGTAAACTTTACTTACATGCTTCAGTAAGATTTTGAGCCACAAGATTTTGCTTGCATCTGTTATTTATATTATTATTTTCCATTTTATTGATTTCCATTTTTATCTATTATTTCTTTCTTCTGCTAAGTCTGTGTTTTAATTGCTCATTTTTTCTAATTTCTTATAGTACAAGTTGTGGTCATTGTTTTGAAACTTTTCTGTATATTCTCTAAATACTGTTTTAGTGGCATTCCATAAATTTTTATATGTTGTGTTTCATTTCCACAATTTTGACCAATTGAATAAGGATGAAGGGGAGGTGGAGGTCAATTTTTAATTAGATACTACAACAGAACATTTGAATTTTCAAGTAGAACATGGAATTTTCAAACAGATTAGGACACAAAGTATTCAGAGCCAAAGTATTCAGAAAAGAGAAAAGACAGCCTCTGTGCATCACAAAGAAACTAGTCATTCCCAGTTTAATGGGTGATGGGAAGCACAAGTTCTGAACATAATGGAAGAAAATAATACCTCCTTAATAACAAAGCTATAAAATTTTTATATTGAAATGGAACTTTGAGGAAGCACATAAGCCAGGATGAAAAATTTATTCCAGATGGTAATGATATCTGATATAAAAAGACAGTCTCCTAGGGCAAACTCAGCAGAGACAAGGAAGAGGGTCAGTAGTGCCTACTTGAATAGGAATCCTTATTTTCTCAGAAAAGTGACTGTACTCTTAGCTTTATTTTAGATTGGGTTTACCAATCGCTGGTGAAGACGAATTGGAAGTTTATATCAACACATCATTTTCTATAAAAAATTATGCACGTGTTAAATGTCGAGAACACTAAATATAGTTCTCTTTTCAGAGTACAGGTTCGGTGATGTTGTCAACTACAAGAGTTCCAGTTAAAGAGCCTCTCTAAATATTAATACATAGAGAGATTTCCAAACTTGGAACCTGTATTCTGCCACTGTGGTCAAGATTCAGGTGCTCATATTAGGCATTAAAATGTATAAATATCACTCTAATGAATATTAATTTGTCTGGATGAACTACATGACAATACATGGTAGGCTCTCAATTCCACATTGCCTGAGAAGGCTGCTTTCCTGCTTCCCCACAAGAAATGAGAGCAATGGGTAGGAGACAGTTTGTCTCTACTCTAACTTGGATTCATCTGGAGTTTCAGAAGATTGCTTAGGCTCCCATTTGCCTGTGGGTAGGAGGATGATGGGTGGTTGAAATATACATGACCTTAGTTTTGTAAGTTCTTCTTACAAACTCCTGGTTAAAGCCTATTTCTTAAGTGAGCTGCAAAACATTAAGGAATTTATTCTAAACATCAGTGCATGGCAGATGGAGATCCAGATGGAATCTGTCTAACACAATAGTGGTGTTCGTTAACGATCCTAACTTACACAACATATGATGAATAAAAGCCCTCACTTACATGAGTTTGACAGTCACCTTGTTACTAAGAATAATCTAAAAGTATATTGAATTTTTAGATGCATTATTGATGTGCTTTTTACTATTAATGTGCTTTTCACCAATATGTTTACAAACATAATCATACCTAGTTTTAAATGAACTTTTAAATTTGTCATATTATTTTAGTAGTTCAGCATTACCCTCTTGAGGGTATCCATCCTCCTCAATTTCCCAAGAACATGACAGGCTAATTCAGGCACTGAAATTAGGGGATGAAGGAGGAATCAGTCCTCTCTCCAGTTACCAAGTAAACAGAAGAGGAGAAAGACTGATCAGTTTACTACTGCTGCCCCTTGTCACCACCCAGAGTTGCTGTTGAGAGCTTGAACCTGTAAAATCCAATGGGCATTTGTTCACTGGGGTGAGGTCCTTTCTGGTTCCACCATGTGCAGGCTGAATTGCAACTTCTCTCGTTACCTTCCTGCTCAGTCACAGTTCTCAGAAACATAATATATCAGTGGGGCTGGGTCCTAAGGGCCTCTGAGTCTGAGCCACCCACAGCGTCAGAACTGGCCCTTTTCCATCAACGTGATGGCCAAAGGCAACAAAGCTGCAACCAGTGGCCCAAATCTATGCATAAATCTGACTGCACTACATCTTGAGCTATTTGTCTGCATTTAATACCAAAGGTATTTTGCATACTCTGGATTTCTGGATTTTCTTGATAAAATGGAAAGTTTAGCAAAACTGTGGCTGCAATGGGATGGAGCTGAGTAGCCAAGCCCCTTCTATTTATTAGTTCTCCTGTTGCCTTACAACCCAATCACTTCTCTTATTTATGACACCTGCTAGGTGTCTATAGACATTTGAGTGTTCAAATTGGAGGCAATATAGAGAATAGAAAGGATGGAGGGAGTGTAACTTCTTAAGAGTTGCACAGACCTATAGTTCAATATAAAGGCAAAAGTAACTTGTGAACAACTTAGGCAGGAAGACCTTTACTTTCCTGGAAATCAAGAAGATAGACCCAGTGAGTCAGGGTCTGGGTAACTGAACAAGCAATCTCAAGCTGGGAAAGAAGTGTGAGGATTGAGCCATCAAGAAGGAATCCGCAAATGGATTGTTGGGAGTTTTAGCTGACCAGAGACTGATACCCAGAGCAAAGATATGTTAATAGCCCAATCTAATTATTCATCAAGCTGAATTTAGTAATGATACTGCTTATCAGTTATGTACCTAAATTATTTACTGAGAATACCCCACAAAGTAATAAAGTAGTTTAAATGTGTGATTTTTGTTCTGTTAAATAGACACTGAAGGAGGAACTACCCCAGGAGAAGGGAAGTTTTTGTCAACAAGTTCTTGGAAATTGAAACTCTCTCCCTTATTCCTTTGCAGAAAAGTCCTCAGTGCTCAAAATATTTGGGAACTTTTTGTAGGCTACCCTGGGACTACTGTATCAAAACCTATTGTCCTTTAAAATTTTGGCTATTTGGTAATGAGATCACAAAGTTTTTTCTAATTGAAACATACTGTGGTCAGTTATTTTGAGATGACGTAGGAAAAAGGACATGAGAGACTGGTGAAATTCAAGTCAGCGCAATAGTTTCTCACCAAGGCCAGTCCTGTGTTGCCACTACAGCAGATAGGTGGTGATATGACTCAGCTTTCCTAAAATTAATACTCCTCCATATATATGCCCGATCAAATATTAATTTGTTTTGTCATCTTTCTTTCTCTCCATACCAAAGAAATTTTTAAGTTGCCTCCATAACATCTCTATCCTAGTCAAGTTGAAAAGGTGTGTGTCTTTTTAAGTCCAAAGGAAAATACTGTTTATAAGAGCTGCCTGTATTAAGTAAACCTTCCTGTAGCTTTTGAGGCCAAGCTGTATTGCTTTAAAGAGCAAAACTCTTTATACCAGCTGACAGGGGAAGGCAGAGCCACATCAACATTTTCCCTACCTCCACCAATTTGAAGAGGATTCAGTTTCTCTATAGTTTTAGAAGAGCAAATGTGGAGGTTTTAAAATGACCAAAAGATTTTAGAACTCTCTGTCTCCTGCTTTCTGAGTCCCTAAGAGCACATTAGAAAAAGAGTCTGCTGATTATTTTTTTAAGGAGGAGAAGTTTGGATGTTATTTCTCTAGAGCACAAATTTAGACTTATCTCACATAAACAATGATGACTTCAAGCTGGTCAAGTGAGGAAAACCCCACCCTTGTATACTCTGCCTTTCGTGTAACCCTCTGATCGTGCTGCCACACCCACCTCCATCTGTCCTATTCTCCCCTCCTTCCCTCATCTCATGTTAAAGGAGGTACCCCTCTTCCTACTTATGACTAATACCATCATTTATGCTCTGACTTCCTCACTGCCCTTTGCTTCCCAGGAACATTAGTCTCACTCTCCTTTCTACTGTACTTTCATATGTTCCTTCCATATAGGTTCTTTCTCATGAGTATGAGCATGTTCAAGTCTTTCCCACCTGAAAAAAAGCCAAGCTTCTCTTGACCCTCTTCCTTCCCTCAATTCTCTTACAATTTGTGCTCCTCATTTCCTCATATGTATCACACAGTCTTCAGCTACTTCTAATCTGGTTTCCCACTCCACCACTTAGCTCACATTTAAGATCTCCCAATGACCTCTATGTTGAAATCTAAACCTTCACCTTAACTTACCTCAGCAGCATTCGATACTCTTAATTTTCCCTTTTTGGAAACACTCTCTTTTCTTGGTTTCCATGATGCTACATTTTTCAGGTTTCCTTCCAAATTCTCTTTTTTATTATTTAAACACTTCACCTCTCTATAGGCTTCTTTCCATCCACCTGACCTCTAAATTTCAGAGATCTCAAGTCTGAGTTCTGTGGCCATTGCTAATTACAATTTCTACTCTCTCCTTGTATAATATCATCCACACATATAACTTAAATTGCCACTATACATCAATGACTAACAGAGTTTTATCTCTATGTCAGAGTTCTTGTTTGGGTTTCAGATGTTTGTATTCAACTGCATGCTTAACAGTACTTGAACACCTCAATGTATAGCCAACTAAACTTGCCCCACACTGACCTCATGATCTTCTACCCAAGCCTGATTCTTATGCAACATTCCTTAACTCAGTGAATGACATCACATGCCCCCAATTCCACAAACACCAGAGAATCATCCCTGATCTCCCTTTTCCTCACCTATTGTATGTAATGCATCATAATGCCCTGTTGATATTCTCTCTTAAATATCTTTCATCTTTCCCCACTTTTTTTATAATCTGCTGCCATCATTTCTTATTTGGACTACTCTATCACCTCCCATTTGGAGTTCCTGCATGCATTCTTACCAACTTTAATCAGTCTACCAAAATGGTGCCCAGAATAATCTTTAAAAACACAAATCTAATCATGCTACTCTCCTGCTTAACCCCTTCAGTGCTTTCAACTTGTTCTTATGATGAAGTCATAGATACTTCCTTAAATGATTTGGCCCCTGCCTACCTGTCTAGCTGCATTTCCCCCTCCCCTCAATCTAAGTCCCTACTACTGGCTTTCTCAGGTCTTTAAACATACTGAATTCTTCCTGTCCCTAAACCTTCACTCACACTGGCCTCTCTCCCTGGAATATTTTTACCTCTCTCCAACTCCTATTTCTGTTTAAGTCCTGTTTATCTTTTGCACCTCAGCACAAACATCACTACCTTAGGGAAGCCTTTTTTGACTTGCTAGATTTAGTCAGGACTTTTGTTATATACTTTTGCTTCATAGCATTTAATTCAACTGTAATATAAAAATTTTAATGTAACTATTTGTCAATGTGCATGTGATATACTAGACTGTAAACTCCATAAGGGCAGGTATGATTTTCTAGGTAGCTGTCTATAGTATAGAAATTCAATAAATAATATCTTAATATCAATGTTAGCAGTAGATCTTCTTAGATATTATGGTGTGGGTGGCAACCACTGGTAGACCCAGGACTTAGGCAAGTAAAAATGTAGGCATGAAAGAGAAGGACTGGGGCTTCCCTGGTGGCGCAGTGGTTGAGAATCCGCCTGCCAATGCAGGGGACACGGGTTTGTGCCCCGGTCTGGGAAGATCCCACATGCCACGGAGCACCTGGGCCCGTGAGCCATGGCCACTGAGCCTGTGCTTCCGGAGCCTGCGCTCTGCAACGGGAGAGGCCACAACAGTGTAAGGCCTACATACCGAAAAAAAAAAAAAAAAAAAAGAAAGAGAAGGACTGGAAGATATCAGAGGATAAATGATATATATGATGAAAATATAACAGATACCATCAGGGATGCCAACCAGATTTCAGTTCATATATTATCTTTGATCTACTGCTCTTGCCTTCCAGGAATGATGTATTGAGGAGTATTCTGAGCCTGCATTAGAACTCAGGTGGAAAAGAAGTGTTGTCACTGATTCATGATGTCTTTCCTGGAGTGGGAGAGTGAAGTGGTGGTGTGTGTGCTATAGATTTGCCATATCTATTAAAGGAATTGCCAAGTAATTATGGTCCAAGGCCCAGTCTGCCAATAATAGTTTGTAAAGCTAACCTACTTTAAGAATACCCACTGAGGAAACACATACTTACTGAAAACAAGAAAACAAAACAAACAAAAAATTTCAAATACCAAACATGAAAATCAAAAATCAAGCAGGAGAAACTTACTGGTATAACAACTGATTTCATCAAGGAGCTTTTTCTTGTGGAAACACCATAGTTAGCTTCCCCAATGCAGGTAGCATGATATTAACATTGTCTTCAGCATTTACCATATTCCAGACGATATGGGATAGCTTTACATTTGTTAACTCACTTAAATCCTCACAATATCCTGTGAGATAAATACTATCATTATCTCCCTTTTATAGATGAAAAACTAAAATTCAGAGAGATTAGGTAATTTACAGAACCTCTTAAAACACATTGAAAGAGGCAGGATTTTAATCTGGTTTTCATATGTCTCTCTCTCTCTATATATAGACACACACATATATTCTTGACACATGTTACTAGAAGTTCTGTTTATACACAACTTTTTAGGAAGACATTAAGATATATAAAAAATCCATCTGTAAATGATGTAAATTCTGCTTAGTAAAGGACAAATGTACCAATGTTTTTCTTGAAATACTGAAAGACGTAATTTTGCACCTCCAGAAGGACAGCTGAAAGGAATAGCTTGCCACAGAACTGTGATAATTTTTATCTCATGGAGTTATTTTTTATGTCACTGAAAAATGATTAATTGATGGTTTAATTATTCTTTGAAGCATCCAAGTAAAACTAATCAGTATGATATTTCTAGAGTCATCATTTTCCAATTTTTGATAAATAGTACTGTGACTTTCCCAATCATAAAATAGTCCTAGGCTTCCATATGAATTCTTGAAAAAGGTAACTTGCAGCCTCACACACACACACACACACACACACACACACACACTCTCTCTCTCTCTATATATATATATATATATATATATGTGTGTATATATATATATATTTTATTTTTTTGAAGTGCTCTGTTACTTGCATTGAGTCAAGATCTCTTAAGGAAATATCTGTGTAATGAGGCCTGTTTTGAGAAGTGACTGTAATTGATATAAATGTGCCATAGCCACAAAAAGTAAAAACTCTTTGAATCTTTATAAGAGGACGCACTTTGATAATAAGAGCTCCATAGCCTCAGTCAAGATCAGCTATTTTTCTAAAATAAAAATATAGCAGCCTCCAGGACTACCATTCTTATATCTTTCATAAGCATGAGAAATATTCTAAAATGACAAGAGGAAGCCATAGGCTGGGTATGATGACTATGTCTGACACCTTATTTTATGTCAGTGGAAAGAATTTCTTTTTCTGTATCAAGAAGATGTTCAGCGAGTAACTCTTGTCACTTATCCTCTATCTCCATCTTTCTTTGTCTCATTTTTAAAAAATTTTGTACAATAATTTATTACCCCAAGGTGCCTTGTCATGTTGCCTAACCCAATTCACTACACCCAGGACTGAACTTGAAAGAGAGTGGGTGTTCTGTTGTGCTATTCTGCCATCAGGAGATAGTCATAATTGTTCAATTAATCCACTCCCAGTTGATCATGTGAGCTCTGGCTTTTTACACCAAGGGTTGTCAATGTGTTTCTATAAAAGGCCAAATAATAAATATTTTTGACATTGTGAGCCATATAGTCTACAGGACAACTATTTAGCTCTGATGTTGTAGAACGAAAGTGGTCATAGACAATATGTAAATAAATTTTTAAAACATGACTGTGTTTCAATATAACTTTTATTTACAAAACAGATATTATACATGGCCTACAGGTTTGCCAACTGCTGCTTTGTACTTTCACTTGGGCCCAAATTTACCATTTCCTCCACCCAGGATTAAAATTGTGCAGGTAGAAATCCCATGAGCTACCTTTTCTAGACAGGATTAAGTTTTACAGTGGCACTAAACAAATTATCAAGATTCTTCTGTTTAGGATCTGAAAAAGACCTTTGACATATCAAACAATATATGGAATTTCTTTCTTCTTGACCACTGTTTGTCCTTTCCTCCTTCCTTCCTTCTCTCTTTCCTCTGCCTGTGCCCCCCCATCTCTTTTTCTCACATCAATAAATATTTTTTGAAGCCCAAATATATGTAAGGTTCTAGGGATACATTGGGAAATATGACCTAGGTTTCTGATTTAGAGATGCTTTCAGTCAATAGGGGAGGAAGCATAATAAAGAGACCTTTTCAATACAGTGATTAAGATTTTACAATGCTAGTATTGGATGCAACAGCTAAGCTTAGATCTGAAAGAGTATTTATTATCCAAGCCAATGTCAGGGAAAGGTAGTCTGGAAAGTGTCCCAGCAGGCAGGGTTTCATAACAGGTCTGGAGGTATGAGAAACCACATGGAGCTCATTGGACTGCAAGAACACAGAGTATGAGATGGGTTTGATAAAGAGTGAAGCTGGAGAGGCAGTCAAGGACCAGACCACAAAGGACCTTCTGGGCACCCTAGTTCAGGCCACCTTCAGTATTAACAGGACAGCTTAAAAAACCTCTTATCTTGTTTCCTGATCCCAAATGTTACCGCTCTTCAATCTATTTACCATACCATTGCCAGAATGATCACAGTCTAATGTAGTTCATATTTATCCCCACTTAAACCCCTTCAGTGGATACTCATTGCTCTCAGAATTATTTCCAGCCACTTAATATGACCACCAGATCCCATGATGATATGGTCCTGACTACATCTCCAGCTCATTTTCTGTCAGTTTCATCTCCATGCTCTGGTTATTCTTTTATTTAGGTCCCTAATATCTTCCAAAAGTGTTTATGTTATCTTTTGTTAGGTTTATTCCTAGGTACCATAAACACCCTATAGCCTTTTGTTGCTATTGAAAACAGTATCTTTTGTTTTAATTACATGTTCTAATACCTTATTATTGGTATCAAAATGCAATTGATTTTTGCATATTGATCTTCTGTCTATTATTCCTGCTGAACTCTCCTATTAATTTTAATAGTTTGTGCATTTTTGGGGGGTTTTCTAAGTAGGCAATTTATATCAACTACAAAATATTAAGTTTTTTAAAAATAAATTTATTTATTTTTGGCTGCATTGGGTCTTTGTTGCTGCGCATGGGCTTCTCTAGTTGTGGCAGGTGGGGGCTAGTCTTCGTTGAGGTGCACTTTCATTGCAGTGGCTTCTCTTGTTGTGGCTCATGGGCTCTAGGGCGTGCAGGCTTCAGTAGTTGTGGCATGTGAGCTCAGTAGTTATAGCTCACGGGCTCTAGAGTGCAGACTCAGTAGTTGTGGCACACAGGCTTAGTTGTTCTACGGCATGTGGGATCTCCCCTGACCAGGGCTCGAACCCGTGTCACCTGCATTAGCAGGTGGGTTCTTAACCACTGCACCACCAGGGAAGTCCCCAAATATTTAGTTTTGCTTCCATTTATTTCTTTTATGTGCCTGCCATTTCTTGTACTTTGGAGCTGTCTAGTACTTTCAGTACAATGTGAGATTGATGTGGTATTAATGGACACTTTTGTCTTGTTCCTGATTTTAAAGGACTCATTTTGCATTTATATTGAGTATGCTGTTTGTTTTAGGGTTTTTGAAGATATCTTTTATCAGATTAATTTTTAACCAAACTAATGTTTAATTGTATTGATCTTCCCCCCCCCCCCGATCTATTGAGATGATCATACAATGTAATGTGAAGATTAACATTGTCAAAAACAAATTGTCACTTGCCATGGGCACTTATCATCTACCTCTACAAGGATTAAATCATGCACTCCTGAAGCTTCTGACTTTCAACACCCCTTGAAAGGAGTTCAGGGTGGAGATCAGAAATGAGGCACTTTGTGCTCTGGGAAAAACTCACAGAACCAGTCTTCAGATAGGTAGATATTTTCAGGAGACGATTTTATATGCCCAATTCTTGTATCTCCTCATATCTAGAAAAGCACTAAACTCCTTCATGGTGACGTCTGCTCCTTGTGACTAGAAGTAACCTTCACGAGACTAGCAGGAACCTGCAGAAATATGTGCTTGATTGCATGTACTCCCACTTCACCAAAATCACATATATACTGACCTTCCCCCTACCTCTTTAGAGCGGTTTCTCAGAGCTGTTTGAGATGCTGTATCCCAGGCTATAGTCCTGATTTTGCCCCCAATAAAACTTAACTCACAACTCCCATGTTGTGCAGCTTTTTTTTTTTAAGTCGGCAACATAAACAGATTTTCTAATGTTGATTCAATTGCGTACTTCTGGAAAAAATACAGCTTTTTAAAAACACATTAATGGATTATATCTGTTAATATTTTATTTAGATTTCAGGTTTATGTTCATACTTGAGATTAGTCTGCAATTTTTTATTGTCATAAGATTACCACCTTTAAGGGTAAGATAATGCTGACCTCATAAAACAACTTGTCTTATGGAGAATGTCTTCTTCTACAACTTCTAGAAGGCTTTGTAAAACAATGGACATAACTGCCTTTCAATTTTGATGAAATACATCTTAAAACCATCTGAACCTGGTATTTTATTTGTGGGTATATATTAACTATTCACTTTTTAAAAACAGTAAAAGGACTCCCCTTTTCTATGCTATGTTTTAGTGAAGTTATTTTTTCCCTTGGAATATATTTTGACCTAAGTTTTCAAATGTATTTTTTTTAAAGTTAGTAAAACTACAAAAATTATTTTTTTAACATCTTTATTGGAGTATAATTGCTTTACAATGGTGTGTTAGTTTCTGCTTTATAACAAAGTGAATCAGTTATACATATACATATATCCCCATATCTCTTCTCTCTTGTGTCTCCCTTCCTCCCACCTTCCCTATCCCACCCCTCTAGGTGGACACAAAGCACAAGCTGATCTCCCTGTGCTATGCAGCTGCTTCCCACTAGCTATCTAATTTACATTTGGTAGTGTGTATATATGTCCATGCCACTCTCTCACTTTGTCCCAGCTTACCCTTCCCCCTCCTCATATCCTCAAGTCCATTCTTTAGTAGGTCTGCGTCTTTATTCATGTCTTGCTCCTAGGTTCTTCATGACCATTTTTTTTTTTTTTTTAGATACCATATATATGTGCTCAAATACGGTATTTGTTTTTCTCTTTCTGACTTACTTCACTCTGTATGACAGATTCCAGGTCCATCCACCTCACTACAAATGACTCAATTTCGTTTCTTTTTATGGCTGAGTAATATTCCATTGTATATATGTGCCACATCTTTATCCATTCATCTGTTGATGGACACTTAGGTTGCTTTCATGTCCTGGCTATTGTAAATAGAGCTGCAGTGAACATTGTGGTACATGACTCTTGTTGAATTATGTTTTTCTCAGGGTATATGCCCAGGAGTGGGATTGCTGGGTCCTACGGTAGTTCTATTTTTAGTTTTTTAAGGAATGTCCATACTGTTCTCCATAGTGGCTGTATCAATTTACATTCCCACCAACAGTGCAAGAGGGTTCCCTTTTCTCCGCACCCTCTCCAGCATTTATTGTTTGTATGTTTTTTGATGATGGCCATTCTGACTGGTGTGAGATGATATCTCAGTGTAGTTTTGATTTGCATTTCTCTAATGGTTAATGATGTTGAGCATTCTTTCATGTGTTTGTTGGCAATCTGTATATCTTCCTTGGAGATAGGTCTATTTAGGTCTTCTGCCCATTTTTGGATTGGGTTGTTTGTTTTTCTGATATTGAGCTGCATGAGCTGCTTGTAAATTTTGGAGATTAATCCTTTGTCCATTGCTTCATTTGCAAATATATTCTCTCATCCTGAGGGTTGTCTTTTCATCTTGTTTATGGTTTCCTTTGCTGTGCAAAAGCTTTGAAATTTCATTAGGTCCCATTTGTTTATTTTTGTTTTTATTTCCATTCCTCTAGGAGGTGGGTCAAAAAGGATCTTGCTGTGATTTATGTCATAGTGTTCTGCCTATGTTTTCCTCTAAGAGTTTGATAGTGTCTGGCCTTACATTTAGGTCTTTAATCCATTTTGAGTTTATTTTTGTGTATGGTGTTAGGGAGTGTTCTGATTTCATTCTTCTACATGTAGCTGTCCAGTTTTCCCAGCACCACTTATTGAAGAGACTGTCTTTTCTCCACTGTATATTCTTGCCTCCTTTATCAAAGATAAGGTGACCATATGTGCGTGGGTATATCTCTGGGCTTTCTGTCCTGTTCCATTGATCTGTATGTCTGTTTTTGTGCCAGTATCATACTGTCTTGATTACAGTAGTATCAAGATTATTTGTAGTATAGTCTGAAGTCCAGAAGCCTGATTCCTCCAGCTCCGTTTTTCTTTCTCAAGATTGCTTTGGCTATTCAGGGTCTTTTGTGTTTCCATACGAATTGTGAGATTTTTTGTTCTAGTTCTGTGAAAAATGCCATTGGTAGTAGTGATAAGGATTGCATTGAATATGTAGATTGCTTTGTGTAGTAGAGTCATTTTCACAATTTTGATTCTTCCAATCCAAGAACATGGTATATCTCTCCATCTATTTGTATCATCTTTAATTTCTTTCGTCAGTGTCTTATAATTTTCTGCATACAGGTCTTTTGTCTCCTTAGGTAGATTTATTCCTAGGTATTTTATTCTTTTTGTTGCACTGGTAAATGGGAGTGTTTTCTTAGTTTCACTTTCAGATTTTTCATCATTAGTGTATAGGAATGCAAGAGATTTCTGTGCATTAATTTTGTTTCCTGCTACTTTCCCAGAGTCATTGATTAACTCTAGTAGTTTTCTGGTAGCATCTTTAGGATTCTCTATTTATAGTATCATGTCATCTGCAAATAGTGACAGCTTTACTTCTTCTTTACCGATATGGATTCCAAGATTACTGTTAATTAAAGAAAAACCAGACATCTCAAGTTAATGAATTTAGTACTTTTCTATGTTTGGGAAGATGCAGGAGTCTGGGCTCATTGAAATCATTCATTTGGTATGCACCTTAACTCTGCAGGCCCAGTATCCTGTTTTTCTCCACCCTGAATCCCCTCAGGTTGCACAGTGGTGGGTGGGGGTCGCTGCAGTGGCTGATGGCTTGATAGCCACAGCATCCTTTGTTTACTGATAGGGCAGATGACATTCTTTGTTTACCTTGATCTTTTATTTTTTTTCTACTTCACTAATTGTTTATGTGGTCTTTTTAGTTCTTCTCTCTACTTTTTCTGGTTTATCTTTTGATTCTTTTCCTAAGTAAATTGGAAGCTTAACTCATTCACTTTTAGTCTTTCGTTTTTTCTTTCTGCTTAACATGAGTATTTATGTCTATAAAATTTCTTCCTCATACTTCTTTGGATGCATCCCATTATTCATTAGTAAGAGAAACAAAATAAGCAGATATGAGAAAGGATTTATTTTAAGAATTGACTCACTATTATGGAGGCTGAAAAGTCCCATAACATGCCCTCTGCAAGCTGGAGAACCAGGAAAGTCAGCGGTGTTATTCAGATCAAGTCTGAAGTCCTAAGAATGACTAGTATGACAGGGTGAGGTAGCATCTGACGGTGTAAGTTCTCATTTAAATCTGAAAGCCCTAGAACCAGGGGCACCCCAATGTGTCAGGGCAGGAGAAGGTGAATGTTTTAGATTAAGCAGGGAGAGCAAATCCACCCTTTCTCTGCCCTTTGTTCTATTCAACCCTTTGAAAAATTGGTTGAGGTCCATCCATATTAGGGAGGGCTAGCTGCTCTATTTAGTTCAACAATTCAAATGCTAACTCTTCTGGAAATACTTCAAAGTCACACCCAGATATAATGTTTTACCGACTATTGGGGCATCCCTTATCCCAGTCAAGTTGACATATAAGATTATTTTTCACACTCAAGTTTCAATATTTTCTATTTTCCTCATTATTTAGTTCTGAATATTTTCTGATTTTTTCATGATTATTTTGTCTATGAATTATTTTGGAAGGTTTTAAAATATCCAAATATGTGTGGTTTTTAAATATATATTTTGTTACTGATGTCTATCTCATTTGCATATTGATATAAGAAAATAGTCTCATGTTGAAATTTATTGAGACTTGATTAATGGCCTAAAGCCTGGCCAATTTTAGGAAATGTTCTAGGCTCAGTTAAAAATGTGTGAATAGGGCTTCCCTGGTGGTGCAGTGGTTGAGAATCCGCCTGCCGATGCAGGGGACATGGGTTCGTGCCCCGGTCCGGGAAGATCCCACGTGCTGCAGAGCGGCTAGGCCCGTAAGCCACGGCCGCTGAGCCTGCGCGTCTGGAGCCTGTGCTCCACAACGGGAGAGGCCACAACAGTGAGAGGCCCGCGTACCACCAAAAAAAAAAAAAAAAAAGTGTGAATATATATATTTTTGTTTTTGTAGTATAGTTGATTTACACTGTTGTGTTAATTTCTGCTGCAAAGTGACTCAGTTACACACATATATACATTTTTAAAAATATTCTTTTCCATTATGGTTTATCCCAGGAGATTAGATATAGTTCTCTGTGCTATACAGTAGGGCCTTCTTGTTTATCCATTCTAAATGTAATTTAGAATACAAATTTCTAAATTTGCATCTACTAACCCCAAACTCCCAGTCCATTCTTCCCCCTCCCCACCTAAAATGTATATTTTTAAGGAGTATGTGCTGGCTTCATACACACATGTTATGGTGTTTATAATTTTCATTAGTTTGAACTTATTAGTTCTATGGTTCAATTTTTGTGCTTACTAGGGACTGTTTTCTTGAGCTATAAATGAATAAGCGTTAAATTGTCTAATTACTTATTTTTGTTCTGTTCTGTTTATATATTTGCTTGATATCTTTTTAAAATTATGCTATTAGATATATATAAATTTAGAAATATTATATATTTCTGTTGATTTAAACTTTTCATCAATATGCAAATGTTTCTGTTATAAGTAAGGTGTGGCCTTATTCTAACTGCCTGACAAAAGAACATTAAATTCCCTCAGAAGAAAATGGCAACAAATAGATACTCTACAATGTTATATGCAGTGTTCAGTATTAAAATAAAAATGTATGAGACTACCCAAGTGCCCATGGTCACCTAATCTATGACAAAGGAGGCAAGAAATACAATGGAGAAAAGGCAGTCTCTGCAATAAGTGGTGCTGGGAAATCTGGACAGCTACATGTAAAAGAATGAAATTAGAACACTACCTAATACCATACACAAAAATAAACTCAAAATGGATTAAAGACCTAAATGTAAGGGAGGACACTATAAAACTCTTGGAGTAAAATATAGGAAAAGCATGCTCTGACATAAATCACAGCAAGATCTTTTTTGACCCACCTCCTAGAGTAATGAAAATAAAAGAAAAATAAACAAATGGGACCTAATTAAACTTAGAAACTTTTGCACAGTAAAGGAAACCATAAAGAAGAGGAAAAGACAACCCTGAGAATGGGAGAAAATATTTGCAAAGGAATCAACTGACAAGGGATCAATCTCCAAAATGTTCAAACAGCTCATGAAGCTCAATATTGAAAAAACAAACAACCCAATCAAAAAATGAGTGGAAGACCTAAATAGACATTTCTCCAAAGAAGACATACAGATGGCCAAGAGGCACATGAAAAAATGCTCAACATCACTAATTATTAGAGAAATGCAGATCAAAACTACAATGAGGTATCACCTCATACTGGTCAGAATGGCCATCATCAAAAAACATACAAACAATAAATGCTGGAGAGGGTGTGGAGAAAAGGGAACCCTCTTGCACTGTTGGTGGGAATGTAAATTGATACAGCCACTATGGAGAACAGTATGGGGGTTCCTTAAAAATCTAAAAATAGAACTACCATGTGACACAGCAATCCCACTACTTGGCATATACCCTGAGAAAACCATAATTCAAAAAGACACATGCACGTCAATGTTCATTGCAGCACTAGGTATAATAGCCAGGACATGGAAGCAACCTAAATGTCCATTGACAGATGAATGGATAAAGAAGATGTGGTACAAATATACAATGGAATATTACTCAGCCATTAAAAGCAATGAAATTGAGTCATTTGTAGAGATGTTGATGGACCTAGAGTCTGTCATACAGAGTGAAGTAAGTCAGAAAGAGAAAAATATAGTATATTAACACAGGTATGTGGAATCTAGAAAAATGGTACAGAGGAACCTATTTGCAGGACAGGAATAGAGATGCAGATATAGGGAATGGACATGTGGACACAGTGCAGGGGAAGAGAGGGTGGGATGAATTGGGAGATTGGGATTGACGTTCGTGCCCTGACATGTGTAAAAAAGATAGCTGGTGGGAACCTGCTGTATAGCACAAGGAGCTCAGCTTGGTGCTCTGTGGTGACCTGGGTGGATGGGACGGGGGTAGGGTAGAAGGGAGGTCCAAGAGGGAGGGGATATATGTATACATAGAGATGATTCAGTTCATTGTACAGCAGAAACTAACACAACATTGTAAAGCAACTATACCCCAAATTAAAAAAAAAAAAAAAACACCTAAAAAAAGTATGAGAATAGCCAAGTGACAAAATGATTTTTTAAAAAGTATTTAATAGAAATATACTCATAGGTGAACTACATTTTGGAAGTATTTTATGTGAAGTCTAAAATAATTGTGATTAATATATTCAAGAAAATAGATGTCATGATGGCAAATTTCACAAGAGAACTAGTTTCTCAACTTTTAGATCTCTTATCCTACAAAGTGTGGGATTTGGAAGATGTATCTAGAGAAAAAGAAGTGCAGAATGTCAGGCTTATTCTCTCTAGTTTCTTAAACTCCAGGATCTTGGTCCCTCAAGTTCTTGCTGAGTTCATCATATTAATCTCTTATTTGTCTGCCTAGCATTGTGAGAATGTTAAAGGTTCAGAGCTGCTGCTTTCTGCAAGATCTCTAGGTTGATAACAATTATTATTGGCATATATTTCAAGGAGAAATGGGGCAGAGAATGTCATGGCCACGTCAGTGTTTCCATCCTCTCTGTCATGTAGGCTGTTTCAAGCTCTGGGTGTCAGTGCTACTCTCTGATATGTTCAAACAGTAGTTTATTCATTTTCATTACAGCCAACAATTATTCTTGATGTGAAGGTTAGTCTTTTACAAACTACTCTATCATAGATGAAAGTGAAAATTCTTAGTATTTCCCTTTTAACCTGATAAGTTAATTGATTTTTGTTAGTTTTAATTACAAAGATATTAGGTGCATTGTTATGACTTTTTCAGTCCTTTTTCTCCCTTTACTCTCTCTTTTTTCTTTTTTTAAATATTTACTTATTTTTATTTGGTTTCCCGGGTCTTAGTATTGGCTCCATAGTTGTATCATCTGGGCTCCTTAGTTGTGGCATGTGAACTCTTAGTTGTGGCATGCATGTGGGATCTAGTTCCCCAACCAGGGATCGAACCCAGGCCCCCTGCATTGGGAGCATGGAGTCTTAACCACTGCACCACCAGGGAAGGCCCTACTCTTTTACTTTTTTCTCTTCTGCCTATTCAAAATATAATATAAGATATATATGACATTTCTAATATTTTAGTGGTTCCCTTGAAAATTTTAACATTCATATTTGACTTAACTATAGTTTCAAGTTATCTTGTCCATCTTCTGAAACAAATCAAGAATTTCAAATATTTTATTTTCATATGCCTTCTCTCCTGAGTTAAATACTTTTATTGTTTGCTATTTTAGTTTCTCTTGTTTATTTAATCCCTCAACATATACATTATTATTTCATGCTTATTATTTCATATTTATTTTCATTTAACTCATGCTTACATTTTATTTTTTTATCATCCCTTCTTGCATCTCAAATTCTCCTTTTGATATCATCTGATGTTGATATTTGTTTCTTGAGGCTTTATTTTCTTTAGACTTAAGTGAGAGTATATTGGTAGTAAATTTTCTAGGTTTCTGTTTGTCTAAAACAGTGGATTTCAAAGTATACACTATAGAACTCTGGGGATCCTGAGTTACTTTCAGAGGATTCATAAAACTTTTTATAAAAATACTAAGATCTTATTTGCATTTTCCACTGTACTGACATTTGTACAGGTGTTGAAAAGCAGTGATGGGTAAAACTTCTGGCTCCTTAAGAATGTTTTGATGAAGCAGTAAAAATTACTAATTTTATTACATTTTGACACTTGAAAACATGTCTTTTTTCAAGGAAGGGAAAATATGCATAAAGCATATTGCATACTAAAAAATACATAGGTTTTCCAGAGGAAAAGCATTAGTCCAATAGTTTGAACTGTGAGATGAATAAACTGCCTTTTCATGGAACACTTCTTTTTTTAAAGAAAAACTGTCAGACAGCCTATCATTATTCAAATTTAAGGGACTTGGCAGAAGATTTATCTTCAACAAAATGTAAACCTGTCACTTCAAGGAAAACAACCAACCAGTGATGTTCTGATAAATGTTTAACAACTAGCCCTCGGGGGACAAAGAAAGTCCCAATTTGTAGATTTATAGCCAATTTCTGTGGTGTAAATACTCCCAGCATGGCTGATTTCAAACTACCAACCTGATGTCACTGAACACAGAGTTAAGAGTAGATAATTGGGTCTGGTAAACCATTGCAAACCAACTATTGCACACTACTGAAAACAGTGCCAATGATACAATTAGAGATTCTAAGTGAAAATTAGTATCCACCAACATGAGTCTGACAGCTTCCCAATATATAAAGACTTTTCCACAAAGATTGTTAGAGATATTAACAAATGTAAGTTTTGCATTGTGTAATGAAACGTGTCAACATTTAGAAGGTCTAAATAAGTCAATGGTCCAGTGTTTTCCAAATGACCAATGTAGGCTGTTACCAAATCTTGCATGGATAAAAGATTTATTCAAAATTCAAGATAGACAAATCAATTTAATGTGACAGAGTACAGATTATTTTTTGATATGGCTTCAGATTCTATATTGCAACTAACCTTTAATAAACTACCACTTACCAAGCTTTGGTTTGGTATCAGATTACCTTAAAAAGGCTACTAAAATACTTCTCCCTTCTCTAATTATGTATTTGTGTATAACCAGATTTTCTTCTTTATGTCCTTCAACCAAATCAACATGTCACAATGGAAGGAATTCCTTATTTTCAAAATGGAAGGAAAAATTCCAAGTCTGGAATGACTATAGAGAATAAAGTGAGGGTGAGAGAAGAGTACGCTCTCCTCACAGGTGCAGTGTTAAGACAAAGCATACCCTTGGTGTTCTCAGTGTTCTAGATGCAGGGAAAAGTCTTCAGTTTGGGAGGTGGGCAAAGCAAACTGCCTTAAAGAGAGCATCACCAATTCAGCCCTTCACTCTGTCGCAAAGTAACTTTTCAGGACACTTTGAGGATTATTTTTCTGAGATCAGCTCTCATTTAATTAAATTTGTTTTTTGACTGATAAATACTTCTTATTTAACTTACATGTTTCCTGGACTTCTATGGCTTTATTAGAATAGCCTGTATTTAATTTTAAGTTCCCAGAGGGAAGAGACTAGATTTGTTTAGTTCCTTTTGAAATGGCCAAGCATAGACCACAGCCAAATTTGTACATAATAAACAATTGATGGTGATTAATTTTCTCTTCTCTAGAGCCTGGTTTATGGCACAAAGTAGATACTCTGTCCTCTTACTAATGTAATAAAAGTTTAGCTTTATCCCTAGTGCCCAGAAATTTATAGTAATGAAGAAAATAATGCAGATACAAATGTAACTACTTGAAATTCCTACTACGAAAATGGGTAGGGTTCCAAAAGTTTGATTATATATCAGTTGTTCAGAAGACGTTTTTCTTGGGGGGGAAACTATTATATAGAATATTTATGTCTGTTGGTGAGGTCAAGTCTAAATATATCTGAAGTATAGTATTGTCTAAATATAACAATAATGCATTGTTTCTATGAGAAACAGATATTCTAAGTTGGCTGTCAAAGAAACATCCCACTCTAGTAGAGAAATAGCTGATCTTTTCCATTAATGTACCACCTTCTGGGTAGTAAAAGCTAAGACTCCCTGTGATCTAAGCCACTGAAAATGTTCTGATATAGGAACTTGAGCTGGAAGGAAAGGGGGACAAGATTATGGGGAGGAGTTAGTGACTCATAAGGAGGAGATTGGGGAAAGAGGGGTGTGGGCAGAAGTTCTGGAAGTAGACAAAGGAGTGTAGATTTGAGTTTTCTAGTAGGGCAGCGTTGAGGGGAACACTGGGTTCCAGATGGGCCACTCAGTCTCCCCATTTTCCCCTAGGTCTACAAGGTTGATCTCTTCTTCCATTCCGTGGTCATCACCTTATGTTTTCCTCCTGTGTGGGCCACACATCTTCTCTCCTTAATCTCTGGGTCCTAAACACTGGCATTCATCATAAACGTGAGTCTTAATATGTGTGAGGTGCTCCTTGGGAAATCAGGTCAAAGCAGAAAATGTCATGTTGTTCAACTTTTAATAACCCCTCATATTGATTCATCAGCACTAAATTTAGAGTTCAATACCTAGGTACTCAGAAAATTATTCAAGTTAGAAAATTGATCATTATAATATTTGTTTCTAGAGAAATTGTGTTAACAAGAGTGGTCTGATGCAAAAGAAAGAGATTATGCATCTGTGCATATACTCATATATAAAGTCTATGCTTTCAGTTTTGTTTTATCAATTCCTCTTATCCCCAGTATTTTCATGGCCACAACAATACAACCTGGGCATCAGGGAAGAAAAGGATTGAGAACAGAAGATTAATTGTAGGGAAACAGTAGAATATGATTTTTATATATCCACTTTGATATATGATTTTCCTTTTGATTAACTACTTTTAGGGAATGCTTTCAAGCTAGCTAAGACCCTTATGGAGTTGCCTGTTCCACTAACACTGGTGACTTTTGGTAGGAATTAGCAAAATCCATAACATAACTAAAATGAAAGCTTTTTTTTCTTCTGCTGGACAAAAGAAATCGAAACAGATGGGGTAAAGTAGATAATGATATAGGAAAACACTGAGAAGCTCAAAGGCTAACATTGCTTACATTAGACGTTGTTTATGGGGTTGAATCAACCTGATCCCACAATACTACAACCTCATTTCCCACCAAACAAACAACCAAAGAAAAACAAAAACCCCATATATTATTTACTAAAGTTTATTTTTCATCACCATGCAGATAGAAGTAGGTTTCTGAGAACAGTGAGCTAGGGCTAGAGAAAATGAATCACACAATATGTCTTTCACTTTGTTTAGTCTTAAGGTCTATACTTTTTCACTGTTCATAAAGATAGCAGCATTCTCTGTTTTCAGGCTCATTAATCAGCTGGTAAGGTAACTTCACTGATCCTTCCTGTTAGACAGCTCTATTCAGAAAACTACCAGGATAGCAGATTCCCTTACTTACAGAGCAACCACACATGCAGCAGCAAAGATTTATCAAAAAGCACATAATCTCTTCTTTTCTGCCTCCATCCTTCTGACAGAGTATTTTAACAACACTGCTGAGTACAGTGATGTCTTTATAATAGGAAGACAGGAATTGTATTATTTTTCTTTGGTAAGATGAAATGTTACAATAGTAAGCAGGGTTAAAAATAGTGAAATTTGCATTCTCTTTTAAGAAAAAGCACTATATATTCATCTGTATTCAGTTTTTTGGCTCAGATAGAAATTTGGGGGGGATTTCAATCTTTTCAAATTTGTTTTAAATTTATAAACAGTAAACTTCACTCTTAATGTTGCATGGTGCTATGAAGTTTGACAAATGCACAGAGTCATGTAACCATGACCATAATCAAGATTCAGAACAATTTAACACTCTCCCCCCACAGCTGCCCTTGGGCTGACACTTTATAGCAGACTTACTTCTTTAAGCCTTGATACCACTGATCTGTTTTCTACCCATAGTTTTGCATTTTCCAGAATGTCAAATAAAATGATTCATACTCACATAGTATGTAGACTTTTTAGTCTAACTTGTTTCAGCCAGTATAATATATTTGAAATATATACATGTTGTCGTAGGTACCATACTGTTTTTAGAAAACCATTTTATTCTTAAGTAGTTTTCCTTTAAATGGATTTAACACAATTTGATTATTCATCCTCCAGATGAAGGACATGTGGGTTGCTTCTAGTTTTTGGCAAATGAAGCTGCTATAAACATTTGTCAGCAGGTTTTTATGTGAGCATATGTTTTTATTTCACTTGCATAAATACCTATGAGGGATTTCTGAGTAGAGAGTAACAGTATGTTTAACTTTATAAGAAACTGACAAGATATTTTCCTTAGTGGCTCTACTATTTTGCATTTTTGCCAGTAATGTCTGAGAATCCTAGTTGCTCTTCTTCACCCTTACCAGAACTTAGTTTTGCAGGTGTTTTTGTTGTTGTTGTTTGTTTGTTTGTTGGTCATTTTAATAGATGGGTAGTGGAATCTTACTCTATTTATCATTTGTTTTTCCATAGTGAATAATGATGTTGATTATCTTTTCATGTCTTTATTTGCCATCTGTGTATTTTCTTTGGTGAGGTATTTGTTTAAATCTTTTGCCCATTGTTATTGAGTTTTCTTATTGTTGAGTTTTGAGAGTTCTTCATATATTCTGGATACAAGTACTTTGTCAGATACGTAACTTAAAAATATTTTCTCTGAGCTTGTGGTTTTTTCATTCCCTGTCTTTCATAGACCAAATATTTTTAATTTTGATGATCCAATTAATCATATTTTTCTTTTATGGACTATGCATTTGATGTCATGTCTAAGAACATTTTGTATTTTACATTTATGTTTGTGATCCATTTTGAGTCCATTTTTACATAAGGTATACAGTACATATTAAGGTTTGTTGGTTTTTTTTTTTTAAATATGGCTGACCAATTGTCCCAATATCATTTGTGGAAGACTGTCATTTCCCTATTGAATTGTTTTTGTACTTTTATCAAAATTCAGTTGCACTTTTGCGTACAGGTCAATAGCTGGATTCCATTCTGTTCCACTGATTTATGTGTCCATTCTTTTGCTAAAACCACACTGTTTGATTACTGTTGTTTCAAAGGTTTAAATTAAGTACTGTAAATCCTCCAATTTTATTTTATTTAAAAAGTTTTGGCCATTCTGTTTCCTTTGATTTTCCATAAATATGGCATATCATTTTTATCCTTTTTCTTTTATTCAATCTGTATAATTGTATTTAAATTGTGTTTTTATAGGCAGCTTATAGTTGAGTCCTTTAAAAAAAAATCTAATCTGATAATGTTTGTCTTTCAATAATTGTATTTAAAGCATTCACATTAATGTAATAATTTATATGGCTCACTATGTCAACCATTTTATTATTTTTCTATTTTTCTCCTCTGATATTTGTTCTGCTCAGACCTTCTTTTGGGTATTTGAATTATTTTAAGCAATTAAATTTTAATTTATTTATTGGTGTTTGGCTACTACCACTTTGTATTATTTTTTAATGCTTAGTCTAGGGATTAAAATATACATACCTAATTTTATAGTCTTCTTACAGTTAATATTTTACCACTTAGTGTAAAAAATAGAGGCTTACACAACCATTCAGGAGATCAACAAGGAAAGAGAGGATTTAAATAACGCTATAGACCAATTGGACCTAACACACATAAACAGAAACACTTCATCCAACAACACTAGAATACATATTCTTCTCAAATGTATGTGGTACATTCTCCAAGATAGACCACGTTAGGCCATGAAACAAGTCTTCTTCCTTATGTTGCCGTTTCCAAGTATATTACATCTATGTACATTGAAATACTCTCCCCAGACAGTATTATAATTTTTTTATTACAACCATGAAACATATGTTAAAAAACTTAAGAATAAGTACAACCTATTCTATTTTCCAAAATGTTTACCATTTCTGTCATTCCTTTTCATTTCTAAAGTTCCAAGTTTCCCTCTGGTGTCATTTCTTTCAGCCTAAGGAGACTTTCTTTATGGGAAGATCAACAGAGACAAATTCCTCTTAGTTTTCTTTATCTGAGAATGTCTTTATTTGCCTTCATTCTTGATAGATTTTTTTTCTATATATAAAATTCGGGGTTGATAGTTCTTTTTACCTAACACTTTAAAAATGTTGTTTTCTGGGCTTCCCTGGTGGCGCAGTGGTTGAGAATCCGCCTGCCGATGCAGGAGACACGGGTTCGTGCCCTGGTCGGGGAAGATCCCACATGCCGCGGAGCAACTAAGCCCGTGAGCCATGGCCGCTAGGCCTGCGCGTCCGGAGCCTGTGCTCCGCAACGGGAGAGGCCACAACAGTGAGAGGCCCGCATACCGCAAAAAAAAAAAAAAAAAAAAAAAATGTTGTTTTCTGTCTTTCATGGTTTCTGGTGCAAAATTTGAAGTCATTCAAACATTATTCTGCTATATATAATGTGATGCCTCCTCACCACCTCCACCCCCAGCAGCTTTCAAGATCTTTTTCTTTGTCTTCAGTTCTCAGAAGTTTGATTATAAAATTTCTAGATGTGATTTCCTTTGAATTATCTAGTTTTGGGTTGCCTAGTTTTTCAAGCTGCAATTTTATATCTTTCACCAAATTGCTCTGCAGATACTTTTCTAGAATCTGTATATACATTCATTCCTAATATGAGGTGAACTAATGGCTTGTGGATTGATACTCACTCACTTCTGAACCACCACTGGTTATCAGTACTTGATCTCAGAACCCCATTTTGTTAAGCCTCAGGGAAGCTTCAAAAGTGTTCTCACCACAGCCAGTAACTAGTCAGCTGTTGCTTATAGTTGAAACTCATTGCTACCCCATAATCTAGGGATTCTAAAACTTTCCCCCTATTAAGGCAGTCCACTAGGAGCTATGGAGGTGGATCATATCCTTTTGGTTCTGAGTGGTGTTACTTTAAGTGAGATGAATTTTGACGTTATGTGATAATCTACAATATGGGGTATTTAACTTACAAATTGTTGTTGTTAGATTAAGAATGTCTTTGAAGGTGCTGTTTCTTACAACTCAGGGCCCACTTGCAGTTCAGCAATGGGAGAAACTGATTTCTGGTTTCAAAACTTTTAAAAATCTTATTGAAACAGTTGAGCTCTGTCCTTGCAGTGTTTTCCCCATAACTTAAACAGATTTGTGAATCCACTTCGTTGAGTGTGCAGAAGCATTTTGAATGCATTTTGTGTATTGAGCTTACTTCTAATTACATCTTATGTTTTGTTTTTCTTTTCTTCTTGTCCTATTATTCCCATCCTCTTATTGAAGATTTTATAATTTATGAGTTGATATAATCTGCCTGAAATCCCTTTGGAACAAATCATGGATATAAATAAATAAAATATAGCTTATTCTTTGATAAAAAAAACACTGAATAGCCTGAGGGTATTGATTCTTCCCAAATAATTTATAGTTTTAATGAAATTCTAATCAAAGTTCTATTTTGGAAGAAGGCAACATAGTTCTAAAATAACTTTATAAGGATCAAGTGATGAAAGTACCTGAGAAAATGTTTAAGAGAAAGTTAACTCACCACTGATGATGAGTTAACTTGCCCTATCATCTATTTAAACATTTTATAAACTGCAATCATCCAAAGAGAATGGGCTTTACATAATTCCAGCCAGAGAGATTAATAAAAAGACACCTGTTAGTATCTGGTAAAATAAGTATCACAACCTAATGTGGATGGGATAAACTATAGTTATCAAATAGTTTGAAAAAAAAGTTATTACATATCGTACAGCATAAGTTCCAGATGCATTAAAGGATTAATATTTTTAAGAATAACATACAAATCTGGAACATATATATTGAGCTAATCTTTGTGAAAGTAAATTTTTGACATATAAGCAATGGGAAAACACACATACATACTCTACCTGTTCTAGTCAGAAGAGACAGAAAACAAAGAATAATAATATATATCTATATTTATATTAAATACAGTAATTTATTAATATAGTAATAAAAACTAAGTGAGGAGAGATGGTATTGCCAGGGGCAGCAAGGGAGAATTGTGAGAATACTTGAAATTTGAAAAATGGTTAGGGAGTGAGGGACCAAGATGGTGACATAGGAGACTCTTGAAAAAGGTAGAATATGTGAGGTGATGAATATGTTAACTCCATGGTGGGAAATGTTTCGTAAGGTATGTGTATATCAAATCATCACATGTATACTTTAAACATCTTACAATTTTATTTTTCAATTATACCTCAATAAGGCTGAAAAAGTTTTTAAATGATGGTCAGAGAGAGTTTTGTTGAGATGGTGACATGTGTGCAAAGACTTTAAGGGATGAGAAAGCAAGTCACCTGGCTCTTCTGGGGAGGAATATTCCAGGCACAGAGAACAGCAAGTACAAATGTCCTGTGGTGCAACTGAGGAACAATAAAGAGGCCAGTGTAGGGTGGGGGTAGAGAAGCCAATGAGTAAGGAGGAGAATGGGGGGTTAATAGTGAACACAGAGAGCCATTACAGAAGGGACTTTGGCTCTTATTCTGAGTCAGATGGAGACAATGGAAAGGCTTTAAACAATGAATCGACTCGATAGTACTTATGTTCTAAAGAATATCTCTGGCTACTAAGTTGAAAACAACTATAGACAGACAGTTGCAGAAGCAACTTCAGAAGTGTTGAAGACCAAAAGCAGGAAGTCAGAAACAGGAAAGCCACATGTGAAGCTTTTGAAATAATCCAGGTAATAGATGATGGCACCTTAGACAAGGGAAGTGGTAAAAAAGTGGAGAGAAGTTGTAAAATGCTGGATATATTTTGAAGTTCGAGCTGACAGGAATGCTGACCAAATGTGGTATATATAATAATTATTTATACAAACTCCAGAACTGGACTCCTGAGCTCAAATCCCAACTGTAGAATTTGATAGCTGTGTTATCCTGAATGAGTTATTTAATATCTCTCTGTGACAGTTTCCAAATCTTTAAAATGTGGATAGTAATGGTGTCCATATCACATGGTTATTTTGAGGACTTAAGACAATAACCTATGTAAAGTGCTTAGGATATTTCCAGACACATAGTAATCACTAGATTATGTATTATTATTATTATTAGATAATAATAATTAGTATTATAATAATACTAATATAAAAAAATTATTATTATTATTATTATTAGACTCAGGATATGAGATATAGTGTTTAATCAATGCTGATGTTGGAAAATGCTTACGAAACAAAGTATAAAGCGTTAGGTGAAAAATACCTGGTTACAAAACACAAAAACAAAAGTGTAGCATAATTCAAATTATAAGTTTGAAAGTTATTTACATATATATACAAAAATATAAAAGGAAACATCCTGAAATATTTCTAGTGAATAGCTCTAGATAACAATATTGTGAATAATTTATTGTCTTATTGACTTCCTATAATAAACATGAATGTCTTTGTATAATCAGAAAAAAGTTATTAAACTTTTTAGAAAACAATGTATTAAGAAAATGAAATGAGTCACCCTATTTTATTGAAATGAAATAAAGAGTAGAAGGGAAAAAAAGAGAAAGAAAGGTATTTCCTGAGGTAATTGTCAAAGAGTTGGAAGAGAATAGAAAAAGTACATGGTTATGTGAGAAAAGATTATACAAAGTAATATCTGAATGCTAAGTAAAAACATCACAGAAAGGGAAGTCTCTTTAGGGTGCTTGCAATCCCCTCAAGGGTTAGGAACTAGAAGGAGAGCTGTATAATGAGAGAGTTCCCCAGATGGCCAGGAAGCCTCTTAACCCGGAGTAAATCCATGGCTGGTGGAAAGTGAAGAGGCCTGTCCAGATGGAAGGAGGAGAAAGAAAGGGACCATCTTTGTCCACATTTGTGTGCTAATTCCTAGATCCTAGAACCAATGAATAATAGACCTGGAAGGGAGTTGATGGATTTTCCAGTCTATGTCCTCATTTTCTTTTTTTTTTTCTTTTTTTTTTCTTTTTTCTTTTTTTTTTTTTTTGCAGTACGCGGGCCGCCTCTCTCGTTGCGGAGCACAGGCTCCGGACGCGCAGGCTCAGCGGCCATGGCTCACGGGCCCAGCCGCTCCGAGGCATGTGGGATCTTCCCAGATTGGGGCACGAACCCGTGTCCCCTGCATTGGCAGGCAGACTCTCAACCACTGCGCCACCAAGGAAGCCCCACTATGTCCTCATTTTAAAATTAGGAAGATGAAACTCAGAGAGTTTAGAGGATTTATCAGAAATTATACAGCTGGTGAGTCACACAATTGGATAATCCTCCAAATCTAATCAGTGCTTCTAGTGTCTTACGCTGTTAGAAACTCAAGGATGGTCAGTACATAGAAGTGACATCACAGCATTGCAACCTGAACGTGATCCAAGTATTGAAAGTACTAATCTCTAGTATTATTTTCACAAGGTAATAATAATAATAGCCTATAATCTTTGGAGATACATGTTTATTATAGCTACTTTGTGTTTTGTTGTGGAGATTAGCTCAATTCTAATGCTCAAATAAATGCCCATTACTCACAGTTTGATAGTTATTAATAGTTTCTTTTTCCTTTCTTTGCTTAGACAACCCCAGGAATTAACTATTACACTAAACTTTATTGGCAGCAAAAAACAAACAAAAATCTGAAAATATACCATTTAAAATAGACCAGATCTTTTAAATTGATGAAGTTAGGTGTAACTTTGGGTTCTGTCCTGTACCTGCACCTGCCTCCCCAATACCCTCATCGTTTTCAGTTCCCCCTCACTCCCTGTTCCATGATTCGTCTATACTTGCAACTGGTATGCTCATGGTTCTCATTGCCCAGTGCTTCCTCCCTTGTCAAGGTAGCTTCCTTCTTCTCATTCATGTTTTCATTCATCCAATTAACAAATATTTATTGGACTCCTTCTATAAGTAAGTTTTTATGTGAAAAGCTGTGGGGCAATACAAAGGAAAATAAATATTGGTCATTGATTTCAAGTCAGGGCTTTGGTAGGGGCGGTAAAGGTGCACACAAGTAGCTAAAAAGCAAGCTGCTTATATTTTGAGATGAGAATGGGACAACCAAAATGGTAAGGAACTCCTAGGTAGTTGACATTGCTTCCAACTACACGAATTTGGTATAATTTCATGAAAAGCTGGTATTTAATTAGGGCTTTGAAGGTGGAGAAAGATGTGGGCAGATAGAAGACCTAGGTCCTCTCTCACCACCATCCAGCTTAAACACATCTCTGAATATGTGGTAGCTTCAGATTTATCCTCCCATGCAAGAAAGTTTTGCTGCCTCACAGGAGGAAGAGGCCTTAGTCCTAGATAGTTTAGACAACAAATCAGAGGCACATGGTCAGAGAGGCTTCTTCCACCTCAGTTTTACACATCAAAGGTTAAGCTGTAACAAAGACCTCTTTGAGAAAGTTGGTCGCACTAGCATAGGGACCAGCGTGATAATGACCAACAGTGATTCAGAATTGTTTGAACCTATTAGGCAAGGGGACTGATTAATAGAACGTTTTATATAGTATAAACATCAGTGAAAATGGCAGCCAACTGGCCTGAGCAAGGCCAAGCATGTAGTGTCAGACCAGAGAGAGAAAAGTGGTCTGAATTTTCAAAATGTTTGCAGTCAGTATCAGTGGAGGTCAAGATGATTTTCTGAAGGGAGTCTATTTTGTGAGGGATTAGAAAATAGAAGAAATACTTGGTGTGCTGTTTCCATTGCAAGGCAAAAACAGAAAATATTAAATCCAAGGCCATATTCCTGACCTGTGAGTAATGGCTTAATAAGTTTTGGACAGCAGCTTTCTCTTCTAATGAATAGCTGACAGCATCTCCTCCTAAGCATACACTCAGGAGTCCTGAAACTCCAGCCCTCCAGTGGCCCCAGTAAGTCCTAGTGACAAATCAGAGAAGCATAATACAGTAAGAGAGAGAATCACCACTGCATAAGTTGTGCTAGCGTTAATTTTTAAAACTACATCCCAAACACAAAGTACAGAGCAATAGTACTTGCAAAACCATTTAAACATAGGAGAGGACAAAATTTAAAATTAAAAATATGAAAACTGAGAGTGGGGTCACTTCATACTTATACAGTTGTACACCTTGTGCCCTTCTGTAAGCAGTCCTTCTTGCTGGCTATTGTCTGGAGATATCAATTCCTTGCCACTTGGATCTCTCTATAGTTTAAAACATAGCTACTGGTTTGTCTCGGAGTGAGAGAAGGCCCAAAACAAGCCACAGACTATTAACAGTCTAATTACAGATGTGATATCCCATAACTTCTGTCATACTTATTCATTAGCAGTGAGTCAATAAATCCAACCCAATCTCAAGAGTTGGGAATTACACGGGTCATGAATACACAGGTGGGGACAATGGGAAACCATCTTAGAGGTTGCTACTGCGGAGATGATTGCTTATACTCTAAATATTTAGAGTCTGTTGGCAAGCAGCACATATTTTCTGCTTTATTTACATTAAGTGTACACTGATAATGAGGCAGTGGGAAATTATATACTGTCTGAAAGACTGATAAACTGCCAGAGGACCTGCAGTTTTGTTCTAGCTTAATCACTTAAAACTATAGGAGGTACAAGCTAGAGGTTGTAGGACTCTCTTATAAATATTCTAGTTTACTGCTTTTCAAACTTCTCTGCTGAAGATATCCTAAAAGACAAGGAGGGTTGATACATCTTCTTTACCTCTGTACTGGAAGTTGGGGATATGAATAAAGCCTGTTTGCCACAGGACACATTTTTTTTTTTTTTTTTGGTAATATTAAGTTAAATCTTGAAAAGTTATGTGAGTTTTATTTCCTACCTTATAATATACTGTGTTTCTTATAATTAAAGATGTTACCATTAAATCAAATGATACTCTCAGAAGGTAGACTATGTTTATGTTATCACTCTGTTAATGCCGTAGCACAGCATGTGGTCCACTGCGAATGGTATGTGGTAAACTGGCTGCCAAAAGGAAGGAAGGAAGGGAAGTGGGGAGGGTGGGAGGGAGGAAGGAAGGGGGAAGGCAGGGAGGGGAGAAGGAGAAGGGGGGAAGGAAGAAAGGGGAGAAAACTCTGGTTTGTAGTATTTACTGATTTCCCTGGTGTAAATATTTCCACTATGTCTGATTTATTATTGACTGTGGTGTTGGGAAATGCTGTTTACAGTCAGCTCTTGAGAGCAGGTTGGAACTGGCTCTCACACCACTGTCTGTCATTTTACCTCCTGTGCTTTTGTTACTCAGCTGTACAATGGGGGTAGCATTCTTGGTTCTGCCATTTCAAAAGGAATCATTTACAGAAAAAAAAAATATTTTAGATAACTAAATTATATTCTTTATAACAAAATTAAACTGTAGCTGGGTTAACTATCAAAATGTAGAAACTGAAAAAAATTAGGATTAAAATATACATGGATTGGGCTTCCCTGGTGGCGCAGTGGTTGTGAGTCTGCCTGCCGATGCAGGGGACGCTGGTTCGTGCCCCGGTCCGGGAAGATCCCACATGCCGCGGAGCGGCTGGGCCCGTGAGCCATGGCCGCTGAGCCTGCGCGTCCGGAGCCTGTGCTCTGCAACGGGAGAGGCCACAGCAGTGAGAGGCCCGCGTACCGTCAAAAAAAAAAAAAAAAAAAAAAAAAAAAAAATATATATATATATATATATATATATATATATATATACATATATACACATGGATATTATATAATGTTTGAGAAGGAAAGGATTTTTAAGCATAGTAAGTATAAACTTTAAGCTTTGTAAAAGCATGAACTATAAAGGAAAAGATTGAGGCATTGTGTAAAATAAAAATAAACTCCACTTTATGGCAAAACATAGTATAAGCATAAAGTACGTAGGTATTTCTGAAGGTAAAAAAAAAATATGAACAATTTTTAACACTGTAAAAATTTCCCATGATTTGGGGTTCTTTTCATTCATGGTTATTATTTAATCCACAAAATAAGTTTTGAGGTAGGCAGTCATTGTGATCATTATGTATAAAATGCATAATATGAGTCTCAGAACTGAGTTGCCCTGCTTTTAAGTGTTATTGTTAGGGAAAATATTAAATAATTGATACATATGGAATAATGACTCTGTCTAGCCTATGATGATACACAGCAGTTGCTAAACTAGGACAATTTCTTTTTTCTCAATTTGTATTTTACCAAGAGATTCTAATAACTTGAAAGATGTTCCATACTAAAGAAGAATTATACTGATGAGGAAATTTGTTTGCTAGCCAGGAATCACTAATCATCACCCAGTTAACGTTTACAGTCATCACCTTGGTTATTTTATTTTCTGATGTCAAATTATTGTCTTAAAGAATGCTATTGTTGTGAATTCAGTTGTCCAGTGAAAGTATGGAAAAGGAATTATCGGTACGATACATTATTGCTGTATATTCAAAGAACCTGACATTTCAATAGTTGCATTGTTTAGTTATGTTTCTTACCACATACAAGGATATTTAATTAATCAACATGTGATAGAATGGTACGTTTCCCACAAATTTCAGTAGACAAGCAAGCATGTAAACAAACAAATTATTCCCCAAATCAGGAAGATGCAACACAAGTGAACTTTATAACATACTTCCCCACTAGGACAAAACAAAAACAAAGCAAAATAAAAAACTCTTTGAGCGTAATAAGGGATCTAACAATATGTTTTCTTTTTTAAAGTAACTATCTGGAGTATTCAGGAGAGGAAGAAAAAAATAAGCTTCCTAGAGAAGACCAGACCATCTCAGTGACTTTTTCCACCTCTCTTTCTTCCAAAACTTAAGGTTAAACTCTCCCTTTTCAGCAACACAAATGGGAGAGAAAGAACAGAATTCTAAAATTGAGACTAGCTTAGGAATGGAGAAGTGGTCATTTTGGGGGAATGGAAGAAATTAAGATGAGTGAGGCACTTAGGATGGCTAGATCTTGGGAGAAGGAATAGTCTGGGCTTTGGGTGTATATCCTAGTAATCAAAGGAACTACCATATGGGTATATATAGAGACTGAGGCCCTAAGGCTTCCTGCTAGAGGATGATGAGCCTGGATGGGTTATCCAATAGAGGTACCACCATTAACAGTGTGCATCCTTTCCCCATTTTCCTCTCTGTTTATTTGGATCTCTTATGGTGAATCTTACTGATCCTTCCTTAGGGTTCCATGTGTTGGAGAGACTTATTTTTGTACTTATTTTTGTACTCCAGTGCTGACCCATCTCTGACCTCAGACTGGCTCCTGGGACATCTTCAGGTGAAAATGATGAGAAGACCAAAAAGCTGTGTCTGCATCACATCACAGTAAGTCTGACTAATCTGATGGTTTTTTCTCTGCAAGAATGTGGGTATATCTCATCCCTCAGGTTATTTTAGGTTAGCACCTAGATTTGGGAAATTGCCCTATATTTGCTTTTATGAAGCTATAAATAGATCAGCATTTGGACTCATTTACTCTTTCCTAAAGCACACAAGCTCCAAGTGCTGTACTGTTCCATTGCAGAAGTCAGAAGCTGTGATAAAGGGGCAAGAACTTCTAGTTACCTGGGGGACTAGAAAATGCAGATGTAACTCAGCCACAGTGTTTCTCTGAGCTTGCATAACTTTAGCAACTTAATTTTTTTGTGTGTGTGTGCTGTACGCAGGCCTCTCACTGTCGTGGCCTCTCGCGTTGCGGAGCACAGGCTCCGGACGCGCAGGCTCAGCGGCCATGGCTCACGGGCCCAGCCGCTCCGCGGCATGTGGGATCTTACCGGACCGGGGCACGAACCCGTATCCCCTGCATCGGCAGGCCGGAGTCTCAACCACTGCGCCACCAGGGAAGCCCCTAGCACTTAATTTTGATTAAAGACTTTTTGGAAGCAATCACATGAAGTGTTAAAAGGTACCTTTCTTTGTTAAGGTTTTGAGGTTTTGCTTGTGGAGTGGTTTTTCTGGAATTTGGGGGCAAATAAGATTATCTTGTGGAAACAGATGACCATTACTTTCCTTCAGTTTTATTACCCATTGTGTGGGTATTTAGATAATCCTCAGGTATTCTTATTTACATCCTGGGAATCAGTGTCCACTCAGCAGCTGAAGATAGTGTCATCTGTTGTTACAGCAGCTGTTTCTTGCCAGATGTGAGGAGGGAATGTTAGATATTATTACTCTTAATGCATAAATTAAAAACACCACAAAATATTTTTGGCAAGAGACGTAGAGTACAAAATAACAAGCTTAGCACTTGTTTAAAGACTGCAGATCTTGGTATCTATTCTGATAGGGGGAGATTTGTTTCTTCTTCTGGATATTCTTTGAGAATACACTCTTTCTACCTTTGGCAAATGTCGTTTTTCTTTCCTGAGGAGCATACGTCTGACCCCTAATTCATTCAGAAACACTAGGAATATGAAATAATAGTGTTTATCAAATTTAAACCAACAACCCAGTCTTTCTGCTTTTGACTAAAACCAATAATTTTGAGTGGAGTAAATTGACTTACCTTTCGCCAAAATTCAACGGAAAAAAATAATTGTGCTTGCTTTGGTAGCAGTCTGAGAACATATGTTGAATCAATGAAAATAAGTAAAATAACTAGGGTGATTCAAAGTTTGTTCACATCTGGGAACCTTTCATGTTTTGGCAGTAACATAGATGAACAGCAGTCTTGGGGTTCCATTGCAAGGAATTATCTTTCCAATTACTTTTTCAGATACTACACAGTGAACTGTATTAGTCAGGGTTCTCCAGAGGAACAGAACCAATAGGATGTATATATCTCTCTATATCTTTATGTCTGTCTCTCTGTCTGTTTCTCTCTATCTCTCTCTCTCAAGAGATTGATTTAAAGTAATTGGCTCACATGCATAAGTCTGAAATCCGGAAGGAAAGCAGGTAGACTAGAGACCTAGGGAAGCGTTGATGTTAGTCTTAAGTCGGAAGACAGTCTGGAGGTAGAATTCCTTCTCTTCAGGTCTTCAGTTTGTTGGATGACGGTAATCTGCTTTGCTCAGAGTCCACTGATTTAGATGTTAATCACATCTAAAAATTACTTTCACAGTAACATCTAGATTGGTGTTTGACTAAAGAACTGCCTGTCAAAGCCTATCCAAGTGCATACGCTCTTCCAATTGTTTTATTACCATTTGTTGAATGGACTACACTTTCTCCATTGAATTCGCTGGCACCTTTGTCAAAAGTCATTTGGCTATATTTTTGGGGTCTATTTATGTTGTTGACCTGTTTTGTTCATCTATGTATATATACTTTTAGTAATACCACACTGTCTATATTACTGTTGTTTTATAGAAATAGAAATCTTGAAATTGGGTAAATGAGTCTTTTAATTTTGTTTTCTTCATAGATTTTTAGATTATACTAGTATCTTTGCTTTCCACATAAGTTTTAAAAATGGTTGCTGTCAACAGAAAAGCTTTCTCAGATTTTATTGGGAATATGTTAAATATCAAATCAAATAGGGAAGAATTGACATATTGACCATATTGATTTTTATAATCTATGAGCATTTATGCTGCATTTATTTTGAAATTTTTTATTTCTTTCACCAGTATTTTATTGTTCTTCTGCATATAGATCCTGCATATTCTTTTTTATTTATTTATTTTTTTGTGTGTGTGGTATGCGGGCCTCTTACTGTTGTGGCCTCTCCCGTTGCGGAGCACAGGCTCCGGACGCACAGGCTCAGCGGCCATGGCTCACGGGCCCAGCCGCTCCGCGGCACGTGGGATCCTCCCGGACCGGGACACGAACCCGTATCCCCTGCATCGGCAGGCGGATTCTCAACCACTGCGCCACCAGGGAAGCCCTGCATATTCTTTTTTAGATTTATACATAATTCATTTTTGATGATATTGTAAATGTTTATTTTCTATTTTAAATTCCAGCTACTAATATTAGTATATAAGAAATCAGCTGACTTTTGTATATGGCCTTGTTTCCTGAGTCCTTGCTTAACTAACTTATTAGTTCCAGGAGGTTTTTATAGACTTTGGGGTTTTCCACATAGACGGTCATGTCATCTGCCAACAAAGAGAGTTTTATGTCTTCCTTCGCAATATGTACTTACCTTACTGAACTTGATAGGGCTTCTAATACAATGCTGAATATGAGTGGCGAGAAATGATATCCATGACTTGGGTTTGATATTGAAGGTAAAGCATTTAGTTTCTTGGCATTAAAAATGATGTTAGCTGTAGGTTCTCCTTATGTATCCTTCATCAGGTTAAAAAAGTTGCACTCTATTCCAAGTTTGGGGGAGTTTTTACCATGAATAGACTTTGAAGTTTGTCAAGTAATTTTTTGCTCTGATTAATATAATTATGTGATGTTTCTTTCTATTAATATGATAAATTACACTGTTTGATTTATGAATGTTAAACTAGCATTGCAGTTCTAGGATGAACCCTATTTAGGCAAGATATATTATCCTGTTTATATATCACTGAGTTTTAATTCACATATTTTGTTAGAGATCTTTGCTTCTATGTTCATGAGTGATATTAGTCTTCAGTTTTCTTTTGTTGTAATGTTTTTAGTCTGAGTTTGATATTAGGGTAACTATGACTTCATAAAATGAATTGGAAAATATTCCCTTCTTTTCTATTTTCTGAAAGAGATTATATAGAACTGGTACTGTGATTTCCTTAAATATTGGGACAAATTCACCAATGAAACCATCTGGGTCTGGTATTTTTTCTTTCTCAATTTTGGAAGGTTTTTAAGTAATAACTTAATTTATTTAATAGATATAGGGCTATTCAGATTATCTATTTCTCCTTGAGTGAATTTTAGTAGTTTGCATCTTTTAAAGAATTGTTTCATTTCATATAAATTTTTGAATTTATGGTCATAGAATTGTTCTTTACATTCCTTTATCATTTTAATGTCTGTGAGATAAGTAGTGATAGCCCCTCTTTCATCTTTTATATTGGTAATTTTTGTCTTTCTCATTTATTCTTGGTTAGCCTAGGCAGAACTTTGGTAGTTTTTATTGTTCTTTGCAAATAACCAGATTTTAGTTTCATTGATTTTTCTCTATTGTTTTCCTGTTTTGAATTTAATTGATTTCTGCTCTCATTTTTATTATTTCCATTCTTCTGCTTGTGCTAGGTTTAATTTGCACTTCTTTCTCTGGTTTCGTAAGATGGAAACCTAGGACATTGATTGATTGGTAGGTCTTTCTTCTTTTAAAATATGTTCATTTTATGCTGTAGCTATCCCTCTCAGCACTGCTTTAGCTGTATCCCACAATGTTTGATAAGTTGTATTTGCATTATAATTAAGTTCAAAATATTTAAAATTTTTTTAACTGATTGATTAATTGTATATTTTCCAAGTATTTGAGCATTTTCTAGTTTTGTTAGTGATATTTAGTTCATTTCCATTATGGCATCAGAACATACTGCATGATTTATATTCTTTCATATTTGTTAAGGTTTATTTTATGAACCATATATAGTCTATCTTGGTGACTGTTTAATGCTCACTTGAGAAAAATGTACATTTTAATGTTGGTGTTTAGAGTGTTCTATAAATGTGAATTACTCCAAGTTGGTTAATAGTGCTGTTCAAGGCTATATATTTGTCCTTCCTGAGTTTTTACCTGCTTGTTTGTGGTGGTGAAGTCTCCAACTATAAAGGTAGATTTATCTATTTCTCCATTTAGTTCTATCAGTGTTTGCCTCATGCATTTTGATACTCTGTTGTTAGGTGCACACTTGTTTAGAATTATTATGTCCTCTTAGAGAATTGACCCCTCTGTTATTATGTAATGTCCCTTTTTATTCCTGAATATTTTCCTTGTTCTGACGTTGGCCTGGTCTAAAATTAATGAAGCTACTTCAGCTTTCTTTGATTTGTGTTTGCATGGTATAACTTTCTGCATCCCTTTAAAGTTTTTTATTGAGATAAATTTCACACAACTTAAACTTAACCATTTTCAAGTGTCCAGTAGAGTGGTTTTTGATATATTCACAATGTTGTGTTACCATCAGTATTTTCTGATTCCAGAATATTTCCATTACCCCCAAATAACTTCTAAGTCTGTCAGCAATTAATCCCAATTCCCCCCTCCCTCTAGCTCCTGGCAACCACTAACCTACTTTAAGTGGCATTTTGTTTCTTTCTTCTTTCATTTATCAAAATGTTTGCAAGGTTTTCCACTTGCAGCATGTATCAGTACTTCATTGCTTTTTATGACTGATCAATATTCCATTGCATGGCTATATCAGATATTGTTTATCCATTAATTAGTTGATGTGCATTTGGATTGTTTCAATTTTTAGACTGTTATGAATAATGCTCTTATGAATTCTTGTGTACAGGTTTTTGGGTGAACAAGTTTTCAATTGCCTTGGATATATACCTAGGAGTGGAATTTCTGGGTCATATGGTAATTCTGTGTTTAACTTTTTGAGGAACTGGCAAACTATTTTCTACAGCAGTGCCATCCCTTTATTTTAATCTATATAGCTTTTTGTATTTAAATTGGCTTTCTTGTAGGTGGTATGGACTCAGGTAATGCTTTTTTATCCAGTCTTAAAATCTCTTTTAACAAAGTGTGTTTAGACTATTCACATTTAAAGTGATTATTGATAGTTGTATTAGAATCTACTGTCTTTCTATTTTCTATTGTTACATTTGTCTTTGTTTCTTCTTCTGATTTCTCATTTCATTTGAGCATCTTTTGTGATTCTCATCTATTGACTTATCAATCATGCTTCATTTTAAAACTTCTAAAGTGCTTTTCAAATATAAACCCTAAGGTTTACAATATACCTTTTAAATAATCTAAGTCCATCTTCAAATAGTGTTGTACCTTTTCATGTGTATGAAAGTTAAGTTAGAATATTCCCAGTCTTCATTTTCAGTAAAAGTAAACTCTTCCTAGCATTTATCAAGACCATCATCTGATAAAACCACAATGAAATATAAGCTTATATAAAATATTTTACAAAACTTCTTCATTTAAGTGGCTAATGTTATATAAGTTGTTACTCAGTTTGAAGATGGAGAAAATAGGTTATAGATAAGTGTACCATATCTGAAAGCTTATTTTCATCAGTGACTAATTAAAGAAAATATTAGCCCAATTTTATCTAATAAATCATAATGCAAAGAATCAAGATGACACTGTTTGTGTAGTGATGGACCCTTAATTGTGCCCTTTATCTTTATATTGCCAAAGTCCTTAACAATGCCAGATCATAATCACCATTCAAATGAGTTTTCTTAATATGTGGAATAAATCAGGTTCTTAACTATTGTATAAACCAAAGCAATAAACATAGGAATAAACCTAACAAAAATGGTTGCAGTATAAAGTGATTTAGTCACATTGGAGGAGAGTTTAGTGGTATTTATTAAAGCTGAAAATGGGTACATTCTACAACCCAGAGGTCCTGTTTTCATGTCTATACAAGGAGATATGTAGAAAGATGATCTGGGGACTTCCCTGGTGGTCCAGGGGTTAAGAATCCGCCTTCCAGTGCTGGGGACACAGGTTCAATCCCTAGACAGGGAACTAAGATTCCCACATGCCACAGGGCAACTAAGCCTGCACACCGCAACTACTAAGCTTGTGCGCCACAACTAGAGAGCCTGTACGCGGCAACTAGAGAAGCGTGTGTGCCGCAACGAAGAGCTTGCGTGCCTCAGTGAAGATCCCGCATGCCACAACTAAGACCTGATGTGGCCAAAGAAAGGAAGGAAGGAAGGAAAGAAAGAAAGAGAAAAGAAATGGAGAAAGAGAGAAAGAAAGAAAGGAAGAAAGAGAGAAAGAAAGAAAAATAGATGATCTGCTGCTGTGGAGATATGAAATTGAAAATGGCCTAAATGTTTATTATAACAGACAAATGTATATACATGGTAATCAAAATAGAATAGAAAAAAGTAGTATATTCTTATAACGGGATATTATATGATAGTTAAAAGTTCATCCAGGAATGAACTAGGTTTTGATGTATCAACAGAGACATATCTAAAACACTTTTTATGAGAGTAGGCAAATTAGCCATTATATCTTGAGAGAGAAGTAGGGAAAATGCCAAGAAGACTCAAAAAGTTATAACTATTATTAAATGTTTCCAGGGACAGAGTGGGGAAAACTGGAATTGTATTTGTTACTCAAAACTTTAATTTTTATTGCAATGTTATAATTTTTTTGTAAACTGTTTCAGTACAAGATACACACACACACACACACACACACACACACACACACACACACACACACACACACACCCTAAATATCAGTGGTTTAAAATAACAAAGGTTTATTTTATACTCATGTTGCTTGTTTATCATGGGATGGTAGAAGTGACTGTTCATTTAATTTACTTAGGAACTTTGGCTGATGGAGCAGCCACTGTCTTAAAAGCTAGAGGATAATGGGCAGTCTAGTGGTTTTGCATTGGCATTTAAATTTTGGACCTACAAGTATTTGTAAAAGTTCTACTCACAACTAAAAGTCCAGAAATAATCATATGGTGCTACTTACCCATAAGTGGATCAGGAAATGCAATTCTACCATAAGCCAAGGACCTGAAATATTCAGAGAACAGAATTAATGCCTACCACACAGGAGAATGAATTCATTTTTCCTACAATTAATCATTTAAAATAGAATTAAACATAGATTCAGTTAGTTAATGAAAAAAATGGCTAGATGCAAATATATAGGCTAATATGACAATTAGGTAAATTTATAAAATGAAAAACTTTGAGTAAAGGGTTTATGTAAGTTTTGAAAGTGTATTCTCACTGATAAGTTACAAAGCTTTGTCCCTGATCCTGAACTCTTCAGTATTTTTGTGAATGAACTGGATGAAGATGAATTATACAGAAGACATTCTCCTAAAGTGAAGGGCAATTTACTACATCCTGAAATCACTGCTGGTGAAAAAGAGGCACAGCCCCTTCTACTTCCAATGAAGATGGAGTAACAGAGAACAGATTTACCTTCCCACCTGAAACAACTAAAAAATGTACACAACAATATAACCAGTAATTTTCAAAAATTTAGAGATAAGACTATAAGGGACAATAACATCTGAGATATGAGAAATGAACAGGGTGAGCCCTATGATTAACCCAGCCTGCCACCCTGAGAAAGTTACCGAGCTGTGGCTCGAGGAGGGGAAATCCAGGTAGAGCCCAGCAGTCTCACTGGTTAAGGAGAAGAAGCTCAGAATCTGCAGAGACCAAGGTGGTTAGAGTTCATGGACAAAGTATTAGGAGAAAGCTGAATAAAGAGAGAGATTTGGATAGTATTTAGAAGAGTAATGGTAAATATAGACTCTTCCCGAGGCTAGGAATGAACTACCAAAAAGGATTAGAGGAGACAGTACCCAGAGACCACTGCATCCAGGAATGGTGTCTTTCCTTGTTAACCAGACTGGAGAAACTCGTAAGTCACAGGACGCTGGATAGAGAACTCAGAATGATCCTGCTTCAGTAATTGAGAATAATTAGCTCTAGACTAAGCTAGATTCCATCTAGCAAATCTTAAAAGAAAAATTTTAAATTACCAAGATATTTCCAAATAACCAGAGTCCATATCAAAGCTCAAGAATAGAAATAGAAATACATTCAGCATCCAACAAGGTAAAATGTGTAATGTTTGGCATCCAGTCGAAAACTACCAGGCATTCCCCAAAGCAGGAAAATACAATCCATAATGAGGAGAAACATCAATCAATTGAAACCAGCCTAGAACAGACACAGATGTTAGATATAGCAGAGTTATTAGAACAGTTATTGTAACTGTGTTCCATATGTCAAAAAAGCTAAAAGAACATGTTAGATAGAGACAGGGAATATGTACAAAGACCCAAATCAAACTTCTGGAGATGAAAACTACAATGACTGAGATAAAGAATATTCTACATGAGTTTAAAGGCTGATTAGACATTTTTAAAGGAATGATAAATGAACTTGAAGACATAACAATAGAAACTATCTAAAATGAAACATACCGAGAGAAAAAAAAAAGACTAAAGATTCAAAGCCAAATGATCAGAACATCTGTAAGCTGTGGGGCAACTTTAAGTAGGCTAATATACAAATAACAAGTGTTTAAAGAATAATCAAGAGAAAGGAGGAGAGAAAAAATATTTGAAGAAATAATGGTGAACAATTTTCCAAATTTGATGCAACTTATAAATCAACAGATCTAAGAGGCTTAAGAACTCACAAGGCACATCATGAATTCTCATCAGAAACAATACAAGCTTGAATATAGTGAAGCAACATCTTTAAAGTAATGAAAGGTAAAAACCTGTTGACCAAGGATTCTATACTCAGCAAATATATCTTTCAAAAACAAAAGTAAAATAAGATGTTGGCAGACACACAAAAGCAAAAGAATTCATCACGAGTAGACCCACACTATGAAAAAAGTCAAAGGAAGTTTTTCAGTCAGATGGAAAATAATACCAGATGAAAATGTGAATCTACAAAAAGGTCCAAAAAAGCATAGTAAGTGTGACTGTGTGGGTAAATATAATATTTTTTTCCTTAAAAAAAAATCTGTTTAAAATACTACTGATTGCTTAAACAAGAACAAATAAAAACATAGTATAGGGTTTATAATATATAGAAGAAAAGAAATTGAAGCCTGATTTACAGAATCCATATGGTATGGTAGTACTACCTGAAAATTAATATTTTCAGCCTTACCACATCCCACGGTTGGCCTAAAGGAGTAAGGGAAAGGGAAATTGCAATAAGTGTGATTTTACATTGACTTTTAGGATATGGTTAGCAAGAGTTGAAGGTTTAGATAAATGATAGAGATAGATACATGATAGATGGATGGATGGATGGATGAATGGATAGATACTGTAACTAATATATGAGTGGACTTTTCAGAGTGATCAGAGTGTGAAGATATTTGTGTTTTATGTGTATGCTCATGAGTCATCCAATTCAAAGGGAGCTCAAAATAATTAGGTGGACATAATGATTTTTTCTCTGCTTTTTCAGAGGGCAGATTGTAGGCTAGCTTGTTAGTGGTGACTTTGCTGACCTTTACTCCCCTCTCCTACCAAGTCCATGTAAAGCTATAATTCCCTTTTTATAACAATTTATACATGGAATGCAGAGAGCAGTTTCTTTCAATTATTGAACTCTGACAGATACAACATGCCATGAAGACATTAAGCATGAAATCTTACATTTAAAGGCATAACTCCAATTGCAATGAGAAAGATATGGCTTAGCAGCATGTTTGAATGACAGGAATATTCATTAATGAAACTTCAAGATTAATGAATAGTGTAATATGTCTATCAGAAATATTTCACTCCCCTTTATACTTTTTTGAGAGCAATACTAGAGCAAATCTTTCTGTTTTAGAGGCTACAATTTAATAGACATACAAGAGTAGGTTAAGAGAATAGCAAACAATGCCATGAACTGAGCTATTGAAAGTCCTTCATATTTTAGCCTGTAGAGAAGATCAGGTGTGGAATATGTAGTGAGCTAGAGGATATTTGTAAAGCTATTATATGAAAGAAGTTTGAATTTTTAAATTTTAATATCTTAAAGGCATAGGACTAAGACCAACCCCAGATTTTATCATTTTGGACAAATAACACAAATCCAATATATACATTTACAAATCAATGGAGGTCTCAAATAATTCTCTTTCCTTTCATTCCTCCTTTCATTGAACAGTCATGTATACAGTAAGTCCTGCTGTTTCTTCTTCCAGAATATAGCTTTGTTGTGTCTACTCCTTACCATCTCTTCATCCTCCACTGTAACCCAAGCCATCATCCTGGAAAATGGTAGTAGACCCTAGCTGGCCTCCTAATTTCCACTCTCAGTCTCATTTATTCTTATCAGAGCAAACAGAGAGAGAGAGAGTTTAAAATATGAATTGCATCTTTTGATCTTGCCACTATCCTACTGAAAACTCTCCTGTAGCTTCCCATTCTGAACTCCTCTACAATACTTATAAAGACCCTTTCTAAAACCTGTCCTCTGCCTTCTTTTCCCACCCTACTTGCACCAATCTTTCCCTCATTCAAAATATTCCTGCCATGCCAGCCTCCTGTAATTATTTAAATGCTCAGAGCTCTTTTCTGCCCCCATGGACTTCTCATGATGTTTCCTCTTCCTAGAATAATGCTCTTCTGCCCTTTTTTCCTCCTGCTAAATTCTTACTTATACATTTGGTCTCAATTTAAATTAGTGGTTCTCTGTCAGGAGTGATTTGGCAATATCTTGAGACATATTTGGTTGTTACAACTGGGACGGTGCTGCTGGCATCTAGTAGGTAGAGGTCAGGAAACTGTCAAACATTCTACAACATACAGGACAGCTCTCTACAGCAAAGAATCGTCCATTCTAAAATGTCAATAATGCTGGGGTTGAGAAAGCCTGGTTTATCTGTGACTTTCTCAAAGTTTTCACATAATAGAAAATTAATTCACTTTCTCATATCATGCTGTTCTTTTGCTCAGCAACTCATCTAAATTTTCAATTATGTATTCAGTTCTGCGTCTGTTTATTTATTGCCTATTTTCTATTTTGTGAATTCTATGAGAACAGGAAACATATCTGTTTTTTTTCCCTACTGTGTTGTCTGTTTGGCACAATATCTGGCATACAGAAGGCAATGAGTAATAATTGTTGAATGAATTATTAAGGTTTATTATTGAGTAAGGCACTCTTCAAAACCATGCAGAAATATTCATTCAACACATTGTCATTCAAGTCCAGGAAAAATGTAGCAGAGGACTAAAACATATAAATAATTACCGTACAGGGAAGATTAATATATATCCTAAACAGAGTTTAAAATAATATGCTGAATAAATTCAGAGGAAGGAATAAATAATTACAGTGAATTTGGATTTAGGGAGGATCATCATCTTCATCTGCTTCATTCTCATTTCTTGGATGATAGCCTGTTGACTCACAGAGTAAGGTTTATCTCCTCTTGGCTGTGACGTGAGATATGGCTTAACTCACCACATTACCAAATGGTAACTTCTGAGAGACTTTGCGGTATTAATTTTCCTCACAATTACAAAAAAAAATGGCAAACTTGAGTTCCTTGGCCTTAAAATAATAATTCTGTCTTGCAATGGCCATTTGAAAGTATTTAAGAAACAATTATGGTGGTGTGGGAATCCCAGAAAGCTTCCATTTATCCTGAATCCTGGTTTCTAGACCCTGATAGGATGCAATTACTGATCATTCTCATGTGATACAATTTATAACTGGCTAATCAGTATCACTGTTCCAATTTGGAAGTTTAAGGTTATGTGGATCAAAATTGTGTTAGGGTTATACTTCCTGCATATACACATATATGGAAAGTATAACCCTAACTCAATTTATATATATATATACACACACACACACACACGTGCACACACATACATACACAGACACATGTAATACATAAGAACATCTCCTCCTACTACAGACGTGCACCAGGCCCTATGTATTTGATGCTCAGTAAAATAATTTTTTTTGACTCTTCAGGATTTTGGGGTTTTGCACTTCTTTTTTCTTTAAGGTACTAGCTATTTTGGTCCTTCATTCCCAATTTAAACTGGGCCCTGAACATTACCTGGCCACACAGTGTTTCTCTTGTCACTTATCTCTAATCTCCACACAAGACATTTAAACAATTCTTTGCTCTCTTTAGAGCTTTTACACTATTTTTTTTTTGCATGTGTGATTTAACTCTTTAGCTTATACTTTGCAGAGAAAACAGAAGCCAGCGGTCCCACAACCATCCGCAGTACAACTTCTTCCAGCTAAATATACCTCCCTTATTCCTCTCCACCTAACCCAGTGGAGGAATTATTCCTCCTTCTTCCCAAAGCCCAATTCTTGTGCTTGGAATCCTCTTCCTTCTCTATTTCTTACTCTCCTGGGTGATCTTTTGCTACTCACGTATACTCAAAACCTCCTTCTGTACTAGATACTTCCCATCCACTTAGAAATCTTAGGACTCCATATTGTTCCCAGTTTGTTTCTGTCATGCTCACTTCACAGTCAAGTTTCTTGGCCTCCCTATATCCTCATCCCCCATTCACTCCTCAGTTCAATCCGATATGACTGCTGCCCTAGGCACACCTGTGGATAAGGCCCTCTATGTCACAGGATGTAATGGACACTCCTTCTGTCTTCTCAGCAGCGTTAGGCATAGCTGAACACTCATTCTGCTTTAAAAGACTCATTTCCTTTGACTCCATGCCCCTCTCCTGGCTTTGCTTCCACCTCCCTGTCTACTTTTCTTCTATTAGACTTTTAACTGTAGGAGTCCTGATGGTTTTACCCCAGTTCCTCTGTTCTCTTTCTACCTGCTTTAACTTATGATTTTTGCCACTTGGGTGACTTCAATTCCATCTCTATAGTGATTATTCTCAACTTTATGTCTCTAGCTGAGAATTATCTTCTGAGCTCCAGAACAAAATACCAGACGTTTTATTCTAAATCTCCACCCATATGTTTCATGGGTCCTTCAAAACTACCATGCCCCCAAAAGAAATTATGATTCCCTCTACCTCTTATGCTCCCTATACCCCAGAATCGTACCCACAGCCAATGAACCAGGAAGCGATGAATCATTCTTGATTATTTTCTCTATATCAGCTCCCATAATCACACATTATGTATCATGAATTCTATCTCCTTAATATGTTGCAAATACTTCCACTTCTCTTCACTACTTTCCTTCCACCTAAATCTAAGCCACTGTTATCTCTTGCCTGGACCAATGCATTCTCTTCCCTGATAGTCCTATTTTCACTCTCATCACCTCTGATCCATTCTGGAGCAGAACATAGTATTTGGAGCAGAACCCCGTATGAATGGTGAATGGTGAACATGAATGGTGCCTCCTGAGTTATATGCAACATGGCTCTGATCTGAAGTAATCTTTAAAAATAAAGATCAGCCACGATACTGCTCCACTTAAATTTTTTAGTGACTTTCCCCTTCTCTTAAGCTTTAAAATACTTTACTTGGCTATGAATTCCTTCATGATCTGGCCCTGTCTCCCTCCTCATTATGCTTCTTCCACAGAGTTTTTCATTCCTTGAATTCCCTAAACTCCCCTTATCCCCAACCAGAGCCTTGGCATATGCTATTTCTTCTTCCTGGGAATATCTTTCTTTAACTAGTTACCTGGACAAATTCTACTTAGCTTTCACATCTTTTTTTTTTTGGTTCACATCTTTGTTTAAAGATAATTTCTCTGTGGAAGGCTTCCATGACACCCTGTATTAAGGTTTATCCATTAGAAATTCTCATAGACACTTTTTTTCCTTTTAACCTTTGTACAATTGTAAGCTCCAGTGGGCCAGAGACTGTGTCTCTCTCATTCATCTGTACATCCTCAGTGGAAAAACAATAGATATTCAGTAAATATTTATTCAAATGAATGAAGTATTTTTACTCTCAATGAAAAGAGCAGCTAAATTATTTATATAAAGAATTGACTTTCTGTCATGAGTTGACATTACTGGCTGCTTACATAGTCAAAAATAATCATTTAAGTGCAAAACTGTATTTTATCCCCTGCCTTATTAGCAGGTAGGCTTATCTAAAGATGATTCTAAGTGACATTTCAGACAGACTCATATTAGTTTCAGAAAATGTGGTTGGAGTAGCTTGTTGTATCTCTTAGGCCTTGGTTAAGTGACACAGTGGTATAAAAGAACATGTTTATGGAGATCTCTACAAAAGATTTGCCACTAATCCGCTAGACACTTTTGAAATTATACCATCATTTTCAGAAAATTGTATGGCAAAAATAAATAACATGATCTGGACTGTACAAAAGTGCAATTTGATAACCTCATAGTTAGAATTACTGAGTCTTTACTAACTGTGAAAGCACATAGGACCGTGAGTAATAGGCAGGCAATAAATATATCAGAGGATCTTATTGAACACAGCCTTGGGATTCTGTTTTGCAAGAGGCACAGGAATTTTGGAAACAATGAAATGTTTTTGATTTACATAATTTTTCTCTCAGATTTATCTCATTTATCTCAAAAGTGAAAATGTCAGTTTATAACTTGTCCATCGAAGTCGCTTGAAGTTAAAAACAAAACAAAACAGGTAATATGATAGATTACGAATCAGGAAAACGGAATTTTTATCCCAGCTCTGATAATTATAGTGATGATAACATAGGAGAATAACTTAATAGCACAGAGCTTTCATTTTCTAACACATGAAATGCACATACAAATATTAACACCGCTTAATACACAGTGTTGTTATTTCAGCTAAATGAAAAGCAAAAATTACTTAGCTTGTCATATGATGCTCTTTTCAACCTGGTTGAAACTGGTTTCTTGCACCTCATTTATTAGCCTTCTTACCCACCTTTCAACTTTTGCCCTACCTCCCCCAAAACACACACACACACACACACACACACACACACATCAATCCTACACTTATAACACCAACTTAATCACTATTTCCTGCTTTTTGAATACACTAAACCTTTTAATACTTATGAATAAAATGAGAATAATTTTGAAAGATGTGCATGTGCTTTTCCTTGTTTACACTTCATATGTGCTTTTTCTTACCATTTTTCAAGAGGCATTATTTGTCTTAGAGGGGACTAGAATTTTTATATCAAGAAGATAAAGAGAAGGGATTCATGTTTGAGCCTTTGACACTCAAAATCGAATTTGGGGAGTCCATGGTAAAACAGTGGTTCTGAAAGGCAAGCTTTGGAATGAAAAAATTCTTTAAAAAATATTTTAGCTCATATTAACATTAAGAGCCAGTTCTGGAAATCTCAAACATAAAGGGAAATTCCTCTCCAAGATGAAAAGAAAAAATAGTCTATGCCTTCTGGCCCAGGGTCTGGGAAGAAAAGACAAAGGTACTCAAATCTGCAATGTGTCCTTTCTTCACTTCTCTGAGGCAAAATCCCAAGAAGAAAGAGGGATTTCTTTAAGTTGAAGAAAAAGTCAAAAGCATAAGGAGACTGCCATGCAGGTTGATCGCATGCCAACATGGTAGAGGCAGTAGCTGTAGCAAAACATGCAGCTCCATAGGTGACCTGAAGCAGTGCTCCTGGCTCCAGGTGCCATGCGCACAATAGAGAAAGGACCCAGAAGTTCCTACATACCTCAAGGGGGAATGAAGAACTAATTGCAGTAGTAAACACACATTGCCTGTAAATATGACAGGCATCTTTCTTAGCACACTGTATTTATTAATTCGTTTAATCTATGCAACCACACATTGAAGAAGAACCCCGTTTAACAAAGAAGAAAATGGAGACATGTAACATTTAATTCCCCAATGGGGTATAGTTATTGAATATTAGAGCTTCTTTGCAGAAGGGCTAAATGGCACCATGTTAGCTGAGGGCTTTAGGGTAAGCTGCTTAGTTCAGCGATAAAGAACAGTGAAAGCCAAAATTCAAGGGGTATCCATACTGCCAGTGAGAAAAAAATTAGCAAGGAGGACAACTGGGTCTGCTAAGGCTAAGAGATCGTGCCACAGAGGAGACAAAATTGTGGTCCTACCCACCTGATACCTCAGTTGATAGCAGCAGTGAGTGAGAATCTGCCCTGAGGCATAAACCAGTACAAAGACCACCTAAGTACTTCTCCCCAAATGCCATTCAGTCCATAAGCTTCTCCTATACTCAGCCATTGGCTTGAGAAGGGATAGGGAAGGAAAAAATGGCTCTGACATGGAGCTGAACTTGGAACTGTTGATTATTTAACCATTAGATGCTACTTCAAATTTTTAAAAAAATCTATTTAGAGGACACTGGTTCTATTGATTGCCAGTATTTTTTGGCAGCTCCTCCGCTGTCCAGTGAGAATGGTCATCAGCTTGTTATAAAAAATGAAGAAGCTAGAAGGCCTTTGCATGACCATATTATAATATGGGTAAAATTCTACTTTTCATTTGTGCATCTGTACCTGCTGATATATCTGCGGTAACACCCTTTCCTTTTCCCCTATCTGGCAGAGTGTAACTCATCCTTTAAGTCCTAATCCAAGTGTCATATCTTTGTGAGAAATATCCCCAGAAGCCCAGGCAGAGTTAGTGACATCAGCCTTGTGCTTCTAAAGCACATAGTCCATGTACCTCTATTATATTGCATGACATCTATCTATTGGTCTTTCTGTCTCTCTCTAGACTCTGAACACTTGCATATTGTGAGCCTCAATAACTGTATCAAATGAATCAACAACCAAATGGGATATTTGTGTGAATGTCATGGGATCCAAGGAACCATCTCTTTAGATCCTAAAGTTACACAGTTGAGAACACTCAGAAAATATTTGCTAAGTAAGTTAATAGGTGGATTTTTATTATACTTGAGTCTTTATGTTTTTTCATTAGACAGTTGTATTACTCAAATGTTAGAGTCCCTCAAAATCATTTAAAAAGCTTGATAGATCTGTTTTCTTCCAATAGAGTCTCAATGCCATTAAGAGAGAAAATTTTGTCTGTTTCCTTCATCCATATATCCCTACTGCCTAGAATCATGTTAGTTATGAAGTGGACAAAATAATTGTTGACTTGAAAAAAAATGAATGGCCAATTATTGGAAGCTCTACCTGCAGACATAGAATCACAGGGGGTGTATCTGGTTCGTGCTCCATTGAGGCTTCTCTTTCAGCTATGTACCAGCTGCTAAATAGAAACAGGAAGCTATTTTTTACTGCCATTTCTTTGAAAATCACTAGTAATACAATTTCTTTGAAAATTGCCTGTAACTACTGCAATAGCCTGAGAGAATGCTGTCTCTTCCCAACCATAATTTCATGAACAGCAGTGCTTCTAGCGAGTTATCTTTCTGCATAACTTTTGTTGAAATCTGTTCAGTCTGGATCCCTCCTCAGCTCTATCAAGTTATAACTTTCCTCTCCGTGGTACCACTCTTCAAACAGCTGTTTCACTTATAATGAAGGCCAATGGCTGGCTATGTTGACTCAGGGAGAGGTGATGCTATGTCACATTCTCACAGGGCAGGAGGTCTATAACCATTGTCCAGCCTGGATTCTCATAGAATTTGAGGGTGATTTTTTTTCAGATTCCATTTTCAAATGAATAGTACTTGAAGTGTCATGCTTTTTTTTTAAACATCTTTATTGGAGTATAACTGTTTTACAATGGTGTGTTAGTTTCTGCTTTACAACAAAGTGAATCAGTTATACATATACATATGTTCCCATATCTCTTCCCTCTTGCATCACCCTCCCTCCCACCCTCCCTATCCTACCCCTCTAGGTGGTCACAAAGCACCGAGCTGATCTCTCTGTGCTATGCGGCTGCTTCCCACTAGCTATCTGTTTTACATTTGCTAGTGTATATATGTCCATGCCACTCTCTCACTTCATCACAGCTTACCCTTCCCTTCCCCATATCCTCAAGTCCATACCGTAGTAGGTCTGTGTTTTTTTACTGATTCATTGATGTTACAAACTGAAAAATTGAGTGTAAAACTGAAAAACATCTAGAAAAGGTATTACAAGAAGAAAAATGCATCTACAACTGCATCTGCTTGGACATAACCTGTTTCAAGAGCAATATACAATCACTTTGCACATGATCACTTATTACTAAAAATAGCTTTGATTTTCTGACTTTTTCCATGAGTTCTGCTTAGATACCCATGCTGACATCATCTAGGTTCACAGACATTAAGACACTTTCATCCATAATCCCCTAGTTCTAAATACTTTAAAATCTAACAGAAGTTGGATACTGGAAAAAATGTAAGATCAGCTTGGTGAAAGTAAAACTGGGCTTTTTAAAAATCAGTTTAGCATAAAATCTGTCATCCTTTAGGCAGGTGGTATAATGCTTTGCAATTTGATATACACCTTCTCATTTGGTTTTAACATAACCTTCTAGTAACAATGACCATAGCCCGATGCCCTGGTCTATAAATAGTGCTCACTTTAACTCTCCAAAGTATCCAGATTGATGAAAAATTATATGGTCAGTTTACATATAATATAACCAGGAAGGATTTTATTACCTCTGTGTTACATATGAGAACTCAAACTTTCAGATTTTTAAATTTATTTTTGCTTAATTGTTATTGATTTGTTTTATGTTATAGATTAAAATGAGACCAAAACTTTGGTTTAGTAACCTCTAGGTTATATGACATCTTCTTTGAACCAGAATCTATAGTATGGTAGAACTAGACGTTTGGTAAGCTCTTCCAAAATCGACTCTTTTTAGACTGTAACTGGATGCTTAAAAATAGGTGGGTCAGTGGGGAAGGAAACTGTATTTATAAAACACCTATTTTTTCCTGTGCAATAACATTTGTTGTATAATTAAATCCTCACAATACCCCCTAATTAACGTAAGTGTGACTCTTCCCATATTATAATGAGGAAACTGAAGGGAGTTTAAATAACTTGCCCTGATAGCTGCAGCTAGTAAGTGACCAAAGATTCAGACCTAGATCTATCCAATTGCAAAGCCCATAATAAACCACAGTGTGTTAAAACTGTAGGCTTAAGTGCACACATGCTTGCAAAGAACAGCCTTTTCAGTGCAATCCTTAGAAACCATGAAATGTTAAAAAATCTAGGTCTCTTCACTCACTCCTTCACCACCTTACCCTTACTCCCTCACCACCTTACCCTTACTCCCTCATCTATTGCTAAACAGCAGTCTTCCATTTTCTTCCTCTTGCAACCAAAGTTCACTCAGGTAATTTTTTTGATATGAGGTAGACATTTTTGCTTTTTTTGCTTGTTTTAGTTTTCTAAGTTTTCTAAGTGTTATTTTCATTTATAATGTATTTGATTATATTTTTCATTATTTATTTGTATTATGATATTTGTGACAGAGGAGGGAAAGGTGATTTGTATATAATGCTGTGCTTAATCATTGCATATTGAACACAAACATACCTATCAATCAATTCTTTAGTATCGAGTAATTAAATAATTGTTTTGGATGCTTTTTCTAATGCAGAGATATTTGTAATATTGTTATATAGATGTACTTATGCATTTTAGAAATATTTGGAGGAATTAGATTGGCTTTGTCAAAGATCTGGGAGTACATCATAATTTCTTCTACTTAGAAGAAAAGACAGGAATGCAAATGTATCAGCAAATACTTCAGGACCTTTTAGCATAGGTCAGAAAAAGGTTTACTTTTGTGTTTTTTGTCATTCCTTGTTTATGTTCCCAGAGTGATTATAAGTAAATTCCTTAAAATGGAAAGAGTCTGTGTCTTACTGAGTGAGGGAAATGGGTGGGAAGGACTTAGGGTAGAAAGGCAGCATCACATAGGGTTGTTCTGAGGAACCAATGATTCAGTTTCTTATGAGAGTACTAGCTAAATACAAATTACAATAAAATGTTAGTCATTGTTTTAAATACTTTGTAGGAAGAATCTCAGTGTACTTGATACAATTTTTTCTACTTAACTTTGACAATCTTCCAATTAATAGTAGGAAGTTCAAAATGAAGGAAAAATAAGTTGACTTACTTTAAGTTAGAATTGTTCATGATTAAAACATTGTCAGTTCAGGTCATGATTCTCTCTGAGTTTTGAGACTTCCTGTGTGATAAATACTGAGTGTTGTTCACCAAACTAAGTTGGCAAAGTACAGAACATGGGCCAAATCCATTCCACCACCTGTTTTTGTAAATAAAGTTTTATTGGAACACAGCCACACTCATTAATTCATGAATTATCTATGGCTCCTTTTGTACTCCAACAACAGCAGAGTTGGTAGTTGCAATAGAATCCTTATGACTCACAAACCTAAAATATTTACTATCTCATCCTTTATAGAAAATGTTTACCTAGACCTGAGTTAGCGAATGGAGATGTTGTAATGTATTAAATATTTTATCATACTCTGAACTCATTCTGAAATACAGTAGATTATAAAACCATTATTAAACATACAAACTCAGTATGTTTCAGATACAAGTTGAATAAAAATTTTAACATGAAACAGCTTTGCCATGCATTGGGTCTAAGAGTACCTAATTTATAAGGCTCTGTTATAATACTGCTTTCTCAATAATAATGTTTTATGAACTAGAAACTGATGATATAGTGAGGAAATTTTCAATATATAGGCTGTTTTCTTTGCATATGCACAATATTTATAATTAGTCTAAATTCTTGATTATATGGGAACATAAACTGAAGGACATAAAAACTTCAGTGATTCAATAGACTTCTATTTGGCTGCCTAAAACACTTTGTTTTGGGAAGTGCGTCTCTTCTACTCCCTCCAATGCTCTTGGGGCAGTTAATCGTATAGCCTCAACTCACTCATGATAAGAGTGACTATGTAGTCCAAGCAAGGGCCCATCAAAGTTCTCAGGAATTGATAGGGATGTTGGTGCAGACACAACTGCCTCTTTTATATGAGATCACAAGCTGTAAGGACTGGGGCTTCCTGTGATTATCTTTGCCTGAGATTGAAGCTAAGCATGTAGCAGCATAGAAAGATGAAAGAGAATCTTAATGCTATCACATAAATCTCTGGATACAACCATATCCAAAGTAACCTTGACTTTCTACTTACATCACTCAGTAAATTCCATTATTTTAATTAATCTTGTTTGAGTTGGGTTTCTGTCTTTTGCAATTAAAGATACCTAATTAATTTAGATTCAGTTAGCCGAGTTCAAGGCAGATTTTCTCGTTGTGCTTTCTATGTTATTACTCATATGCATTGTTTTTCAAAATATACCTAGACTTAGACTTTTATTTTTCCTTTCTAGTGATAGGCAATATCCTCACATCAGAATAAAAGAGAATAGCTCAATGACATGATGTATTGTGAAAGGTTTAACATCATGTCTTGTATGGTGTAATGAACCCCAAAATACAAAGTTAAGTGGATGATTTAAAATGTGCTCATAAAGATGGTTCTTAATGACTTGGCTCAGAACTGGAAACATGCTCAGAGATTTCAAATGACATTAGTAACAGGGATGTAACTAGGGTTTCCTGGTGCCTACAATGTAGCATGGTTTGCCCATAGACAGAATGCAAAGAATGAGATCTGGATTTGAAGCTGTGTTTATTCAATCATGTGGATGATAATTCTAAATACTGGCATATCAGTAAATATAATGTAATGTGTGTGAGGGTATTCTTAGTTTTAGGCCTTGTTAAAGGCTCCAAAGAAGTACCTTCAAATATCCCTTGAGCTAAAGGAGCTTATAATTTAGTTTTGGAAAGATGTTTATATGCAATAACCAAGTGAAGTAGGCCAAGTGGAAAGTTGTCCATACAATGTAATTTCAACTGCATTTAAGAAAATTCCTGCTTCATACAAAATGCTCATAAACTGGACAAATTGGCCTTAATAGCTTTATTTCTACAGAACTGAGGCTTTATATGCCAAATTACTTTGGAGAGGGCATGTGTTGACTCACCTGCTCATTGAGATGTAAGAGATTGATGAGCAATTCTTCCCTTAATAAAATTTCAAAGGGCCAAGGGTAAAACAAGAATGATGCTGAAAAAAAATTAGCTTTAATTGCCTTTTTGTTCCATGAAGGCCCAATAACTAAAAATAATACAAGACCAAATGTTAGTCAGATTGAAACCAGGACTCTCATAGCCATTTGTTTTAGAAAAAGGGACCCAAAAAGTCTAACATGCAAAAGCAATTAAGGAAAATTGGTGGAATAAAATAGACAATAAATAAACTGCAACATTGCAAATTAAAAGGAAAGAAAAAACCAGACAGTGATTGTAACCTCTTTGCCCCAAATCTAATCTACCTCTAAAAGGACCAATCAGATTTCTCTGAAAAGTAACTAGAAGTCATGGGAAAATATCCTGAAGGTCTTAGGCTCATTGGAGGAAGTACAGAGCAAGGTTTTTGTTGAAGACTGAGTCGCCCCAGTGAGTCAGTATCAGAGACTTTGTGGTTCCACAGGTCGCCTGGCCCAGCACAGTAAAGCCTGCAGCCCACCTGTTTTCTGACCTCACACTTCATACCCACCAAGTCAAGTTCTGCTTCTTTTGATCTCTTTTGAAATTCTATAGAAAGCAAGTCTGTGACACAAACTATTAATGCTTGTCTTATTTGGGACGTACTGGAAAATCAAGGCTTGCCCAAAGTCACATGGTGAAAACTAAAAACAGAAACAGCAACCATTGTAAATCTCTGCTGGGTTCCTAAAAGAAAGTGCTCTTTAAATAGACCCTACTAAAAAATGCTTGTGTTTTGGTCTCAGAACTTCCCATCAACTCCCTTACTGTTGCCATCACGTAGAGAGAGCTGTATTTGTACCATGTTAAAATTTTAAGGGCATATTCTAATCATTTCAAGAAAGAGAGGAAAAAAACCCAAACATGAATGTATGGATATTTTGGCTTCTCTCTTGTGAAATGACTGGTGTGTAGTAGACACTAAAACATAAACATAACTTATTCATATATTCTCATGACTTGACATACAGATGTATTTTTATAGAAATATACCATTGATAACAGAGTATTAAAGCTTTGAATAAGCATAGTTAAGGAATAAGGAATAATTCCTATTCAATGTTGGGTAGTAAATCATCCAGAGTGAAGAACTGGAAGGTAAAACAGAAATAAAATGAGCATCAGACAAGTGTGCTAGAAAATCTTTTTTATATAAATATACATGTCTATTTAAACAAATGTTTTTAATTCCAACTATAAATATTCAATAATAATGACTGAGTATGATCACTAAGAGAACGTCCACCTACAGGTTTCCACTCTCCTGGCTTCCCAACTTATCTCTCATCGTTAAGACTTTTACAATCATTGCGTGAAATTTACCATAAAAGTATCAGATTCCTGTGACTCCTTTTTCAATTAGCCATGCTGACTTGTCATCCTGACATTTTTAATTGTTTGTTTTCTTTAATTACAACCAAATTTTAAATTGTATCTCTCTGGTACTGTAGAGAATTCCTTGAGCAATTTCAATTCCTTCTTTTTCCAAGATTGCAAAGACCATGTACCTGTACCAAAAGCAGCATTCTTTACAACTGAAATTAGTTCAGTAGAAGGGTAATGCAGGACAGCCTTCTAAATGAAACAAGAAATAGCTGAGAGATCCCTATTATCTTTCCTCATTTCATTTAAAATAGGCCATCTTACATTTACAAAGATAATACTTTTAAATTAACTCAACATGATTAAGAACTAAACTGTTGGAGTTTTTTGTCCCTACAATAACAAGTCAAAATAAGCTAGCTAAACACATGCATTCTTTTGTTTACTCACTCTCATAGCCACTGGCACGTATCTGAAATATAGCTAACAGTCTCTTTTATTTGGTCGAGCTAACATCTCTTGACATGATGCCAGGTATTGTGTTAAAAGTTGTTTTGTATAACTTAGTCCATTTAAAATCCTAAATATAAACCCTATGTATTAAGGATTACTGTTATCCCCATTTCACAGATGAAAAAATTAAGGATTATCCAGAGTACTGGATTCATTTTATGTGTCACTGAGATCTGAGGATGTGCTTTGATATATGGTCAGTGTGGCCCTAAGAACAGCTTGTACTGCTTCCTACAGTCATGAAGACAGGTGTCTTGGTGGTAGATTGAATTATTGGTCCTAATTCATCACTCAGTTGTAAAGGAATGATTCTTCCACATCCTTGCCCATGACTTCACGGTTGGTGGCACACACTTTTTCATCTCTTGAATTTGGCTTTGGACAGGTTATTTGATTTGGCCAGTGGGATGTTAGCAGATGTGAAGCAAGCAGACTTGAATTGTGTTCAGAGGTCACAATACATGACTCCATAACCTGGAGCCAAATCCGACTAACCTAAAACATCCTAAAACAAAGCTTCCTAGCTGAGCCCAACCTATATAAGTTGATTTGCTTAATTTTTCCAGCCATTATGTTTTAAAGTGATTTGTTAGGCAGTGCTATCATGACAATAGTTGACTAATACACTGCTACTGCCACCTGCTGTCACTTCCACCACTACCCACCAAGGGTTAACTACAGGGGTTGGGTTGACTACAGGGATTGCTCCAAGTCCATATGGACACAATATGATTGTGTCAAACTCAACGTTTACTTTGTGCATCCTGTCCTGAGTCTTCCCTGTTGCTTTTAAGGCAAAAGACACCTTGGAAACTGCTGGGTCCCCATATTATGCAACACTCCATGGGAATAAACCGTGGCCAGTGGGGAATAGAGGTGGGTAGGTAAATTTCTTTCTTTCTTCTATGGATAGATTGTTTAGAGAGGGTATTTGTGTAAGATATGACTTCTCTGAAGATGTCTTAGGAAATGAAGTTATCGACATGGCTGTGACCAACTTAGTGATGCATTTTACCTTTGTTTTTTCCTAAGGAATCTGGGCAGAGACAGAAAGGCTAAGTAAATTTGCAGAGATTTGAGAATGAGCAAGTGGAATAGTTAGTATTCAAACTCAGGCTTTTTGGTTCCAAAATCCAGCATTTAGTCGGTGCATTATACTGTGTTATTTTAAATGTTTTAACAATTTAAAAATAAAATAGAAACAACTCTCAGGCAATTTGTTTATTAATCAATATCTAATGAGGAAGTATTGGATGTATGGAATTTGAAAATGATTCTAGGTAGACTTTTTTCTTTTTTTAATATTTAGATTACTTAAATATCAAAGTAAGAGGATTTTGAAGTTAAACAGGAAGTTCAAAGGCTGTCCATAGGAGTTACACCATACTCTTTTTGACAAAAATGAAAGAAATTATAGTTGAACAAATTTGATAATCTTTCTAAAGTTAGTAGAGTTCTGCTGTTTTTGATTTCTAAAATTCAGTTACCATACCAAATGACTTCAAAGGGATTTTCTGAGGTATATGCTTCCTAGTCCTAATTTTCTAAGAATCCCATTGTGAGTGTTCACTGTGTTCTCCATACTCCTCCCTCCTCTCCAGCAAATCTTTGTTTTTTAAGCACCCTGTCTTGGAAAAAATTCTTCTCTGCTCTTCCGAGGCATTTTATTTTCTTCAACTCTCATTGCTTCCACAGCTCTCCAAACATCTATATAAACATGACATTTTGAATTTATCTCACTTTATCTAGTTACTGCAGGAGGATCATTTGCCTGCTGTAACCTAATCCATCCTGCCCAGAAGTATACTCTTAATATTTTAATATTTCAAATCTTAGTATTTCAAAACTTCTGTTACTTCATTTTTATAAAGTTTGTAAAATTTTTTATTTATTTTATTTTTGGCTAGATTGTGTCTTCGTTGCTTTGCGCAGGCTTTCTCTGGTTGCGGTGAGTGGGGGCTACTCTTCGTTGTGGTGCGTGGGCTTCTCATTGCGGTGGCTTATCTTGTGGAGCACGGGCTCTAGGTACTTGGGCTTCAGTAGTTGTGGCTTGTGGGCTCTAGAGTGCAGGCTCAGTAGTTGTGGCACACGGGCTTAGTTGCTCCATGGCACGTGGCATCTTCCCAGACCAGGGCTTGAACCCATGTCCCCTGCATTGGTGGGCAGATTCTTAACTACTGCACCACCAGGGAAGGCCATCTGTTACTTCATTTTATCATTATCTATTTTAAGTTCTATCTGGGCAAAAGTTTATTTCTTTACCATTCAGAATAGGGTTTGCTCTTTTATTGGTGAATTTTAAGACAAATACTTTTGTGACACTTTTTACTTTCTTTTTAAAGAATATTTTATTATGTTATTTATGTTTTCTTTGCTGAATACCCAGGGGAAATATAGAATACTGGCTTTCAACCTTTTTCTTCTGCTTTTACACACATGAAGGATGACATTCGTTTGTATATCACATTCTATTAGCATACCTGGAACATAATATAATTCTCATGCCAGAAGTATTAGTCTGGCTTTGTGCTCTAATTTTATATTTCTTATTTCTCTCACGTTGACATTTCAATTAGTAGAAAGTATCTGTACATGGTTAACCTGTTATTCTTATTTCTAATATTTTTCTGAATTGTCATTTTGTCAGTACAAATTGTATTTTATAAAAAGATGAGCTCTTTTGCCATATCTTAGCCCCAAATTCCACTTCAAGCACTTAATATATCAAATGGGCTGAAGTCAAAGTTTTCCTTGTGTCATAGAAATGAAAACTCTGAAATATGTTTATGTCAGATGGGGTGTCATTACACTCCCAAATAGAAATGGCTTATAGGAGCATCTGCTGCAAAGACCTTCTGTACTTAATGGAATCAAGGTGAACAAATTGGAAAGAATGATTTTTCCATCAAATACACTTATGATAAAATAAATGAAAATTTTATGCTAAATAAATGCATGCTGCATTAAAATGATTCTTACTGATATCTAAAACTTTAGAATATTCTTTAGAGTTTAGACTATTTTTGTAAAAGTTACTGAAAATGTTAAATATTGGAGCTCAGTTTTTCCATAAGAGAGTTTTTTTCATAAGATTAATTATTTTAAAAAAAGAATATGCTTGATAAAAAGATGCTGATTTGACTCAAAATTAGGTACATCTCAAGTAATTTTTCTGATTTGTTTTAGAACAAATAATATTTCTGATTAGTTTTAAAAACAATAAATAATATAGCCCCATATGTCTAGCAGGATAATTACAATGTTGATGTCCTTTAAAACTATATTCTCATCTGTGCTAGGCACAGATTTCTTGCACTTTGACAATGAAATTTTTCTTATTTTATTATTATTATTGTTAGACCCTAGTAATATCACATCGTGTACACAGTCCCTCTTTTACAATATTTGGTGTTAGTCATAAAATATTTATTGAAGCCCTCCTATGTTCTGTGTTACATCCTATGAGTATCATATTCAAAGTGTAACGCTTGACCTCTGAATTCAAGTAACTTACAATTTTATTAAAGCTAGTATACTTATATAAGGTGCAAAATAGATAGGCAATTGGATATAGGGTGTTATTCTCAAAATATAGTCTTGGAATATGTACGTCAGGTTATCTGGATTGCTTGCCAAAGTTGTTGATTCTGAAGCCCTCTACAGACAAAATTAATCAGAATATCTGTGAGTTAGGACTGGGCATACACTCTTTATACAATTTTACATTATTTTTCTGTGCATGTAAAACTTGAGGACCACTGGTAAGGCAGTAAAAAGCTTGGAACCAAACTTATCATTAAATTAAAGAGTATCACTTACTAATTAAATGTGTGGTCTTCAGAAAACATTTTAGCTTCTCTCTAGCTCATTTTCTTATATTTAAAATAGGGATAATGTCTGTAGGTGGGAAAATTAGATATAATGTATGCATGCTGACCAATATAGAGCATGTCAAATCATAATTGCTCAGTAATGCTATTATTCACACGCTTTAAAAAATAGCCAGGAATGATGTTAGAAACTAAATAATGACTCACAAAAGATTTCCACTGATGATTAGGATAGGTTAGTTTGCAGTAAACATGTTCCCACAAAACACCTAGAAAAGTTGTTAAATTTAAAAAGGGAAAATCAGCAAAGGCATTAGAGATCTACTGAAGCAGTTAAGACTAGAGGGACCTAGATTTTAGAAAGAAGGGAACAAAGGTGAGATGACTTTTGCAAGTAGAATTTCCAAAGTGATATTTGCCAATTCTGAGTGAGGGAACTGGGATATTCATCCATCAATTCTTGTTTGTCATTGACTGACAGCTGTCCCTTCTGGGGCATGGGAGGTAGGGGAGTTAATTTCCTGACAGTCCCAGACTAACCTGTGCAGGGAAAAAGTAGTTTTGGAGAAAGCCCTGGGACAAAGAGATGCAGATACTAGCTATTAAAAGAACTGGAAGTCACCTGGAGTTCACTGAAGTGGCAAAGCTGGAGTGAGATGAACAATACTAGTTAAGGTCCACACTCTAATATTCTGATTTATGTATGTCCTATATTAAAGTGATTCTGTCCTTTTATTATTTCTCTAAAGCAGTAGTCAGCGACACTTTATGAAACAGGGGAACTGGTGAAACTAGCTGCTGTTGTTTCTGAACTCACAACTGATATTCATCACCTCCCTCCTCAACTATTCCTGGATTCCCCTCAACCTCAGCCAGTACTTTTGCTGGCCTGGTAGAGACCCAGACCTTCATCACTTTTATAGTTATTATGCCCTTTTCAGGCTATGGTTGCTATAAATGCCCATTTCTGTCAGTTACTGAACATGGATGCAAAACAGCCACCCCAGTGAATTCCTCAAGTTTCAGACATATCTGCCTCCATTCATACATATCTGCAGCAACTCTACTTCCTCATGATGATCAAAGTCAGTCAGAGTGGCTGATACAGTAACTCCTTTCTTTGATGCTTTGAAGAGCATTGAATGACCCGGTGACAATTAACAGGTTATTGGATTCTCTGGTGAAAGAATCCTTCTTCACCTCAGCCCCCACTCCCACCAAAGAAAAAGGACCTCAAGTAGAGCAGAGCCTAAACTTATATGGGTAGAAAACAAAAACTTCTCAAGTCGATCACTTGGAAAGATGGTGAGAGCAGTCTCTCTTACTTCCATCCTTTGGGTTCCAGGACTCAGTATTCTGCCTCCAATAGCACCATAAATGTGCCCTAACCCTGCAAATTATGCCCATACTAATGATTTAGCTGCCCCTGTAAGAGTCCATGACAATATTCTATCAGTCCAGCAGCTGACAGGTGATGCAGGATATGGAAGACCAGTGGATCCCTTGGTATGAAGCAGTGTTATGCAGTATCACGCTATAATTAATTAGACATTCTGAGAGTCCTTGGACTCCTGTGGCCAAGGCTCTGTGGGTAGAAAAAGTAAACCGATAACTGGAATATGTACCAGTCCCAATAAGGACAAGTTTCTGTATCCTCTAGGGAAGAAGGGATCAGATATATTCAAACTGCTATCAAGGAGTGGTTGGATTCATCAAGGGATGGTACCATATTGAGGATTTAGTGTCAATTTTTGCTGCTGTTGGGTTGGAAATTCAGGAGTAAGAATAGTTAATCAGGCTTAATGAGATAGAATGCAAACTATTAGGTGTATGCATTGCCTCCATCCTGCCACCATGGTTATTACACTCATGTGCCTGTTGTGAAAGCACTGGGATGACTGAGCAGGGAGGTTGGCTAATCTCCACCAGATGTCAAGTTAGCCATATGATCGCTTAGTGCCTCTTCTGCAATGGGTGGGCATTGATATGAGATACAAAGAAGCACATACTTTTCTTACAGTTCCCGCTAGCTGTTAGTTGAGAGAAGAATTCTCTTTTGGAAGTGGCAGTGCTTGAGAACTTGAGAAACGAAGTGACATGTAACTTTTAGAGTGCAGGGCATTATCAAAGGAAGAAAGCGATAGGGAGACCAAAGAAATTTAATAAAGCCTGAAAAAAGCCCTGAAGAGATTTAATAAACAGCTAGGTTCTCATCATAGTGCTTTCAGAACAGGCACATGAATGGACTAGCCATAGCATCAGGAATGGAGACAATGGTATGTATTCTGTCTTACTGATCAGCCAAAGAAGACAGAAGACCTCAAGTCTGAGGACTTTTGTGCCAGGAGGTAGCAAAAAATTATGAAAAAAAAAGGCATAACAGCTTCACCTCTCTGACAATGTAGCCCGGAGCTGGGCATAAATATGAGAAAACTACAGTGTTCTTATTGCGTATTCATCATCCTAATATCGTGAAGCCATTTAAGTAACATGAATGGCACAGCACTTTCCTGCGTTAAATCAACACCTAAATCACTTAGTCCTTTGTTATGAAATGTTCTTCCAAGTGTATTTCCACATGTATTTATTTCAGTGGTACTGAGGAAAATTGCAAATTTTGGAGCCAGACAAACCAGGTTCAGATTTTATCTCTTAATTTGATGAGGTTATTTAAATTATCTGAGATACTTAATGCAGAGCCAGTCACATAGCAGGGACTTATTAGACACTAATGGATATTATTGTCAGTATTATTTATCGTAGCCCTAAAGAAATTTAGTAAACAATTCCAGGATTGCCACTCTAGGAAAAAAAATCCTTCAACCTTTATAAGATAAATTTTATTATTTTTTTGTAAAGAAATAGATTAAATGTCACTATTTACATGTTTTATATTGACATTTACAAAGGAGGCATATTTGGCCTGAAGGTTCCCAGAAACAAGACTTTTACATTATTTAGTTTATAGTTTTTCATTCCTTCGGTCAAATCAGGTGCATATCAGTTGCTGCTACTTTCTCAAGGGTGGTTTATTTATCAGGCCAGCTACATGGAGCTCAGTATGACTTTTAAAATTAAGAAGGAAAGTTAATGTTCTTTCCAGAATAATATCTACATCAATATTTCAGTCATTCACCCAGGTCATGTAAAGCTGCAGTTTAAATTCCCAACATACCATGGCTTAGACATTTTATGACACCAGGCATTCAGGAGAGTTGGCTTATTAACCAAAACATAGTGTTTAACCTCTTGTGGTTCTCATCAGGCAAATGTATTCTGACTTGTCAAATTCACCTCCCTATATGTTCTTAGGGTCTGAGAAATTATTTTTTAAGCAAGTTTCTCTAGCTATATTATAATACCTCCATCACTCTGTCAAGAAGAGGATTACTTTAGCTCAGACATATACACACACACACACATATGAACAGTTTCTGCTAAATGCAAACAAGAGCAACAGTTGTTCTTTATATATGTCATTTGACTATAATGCTTTTAAGATCATGAAACATAATATATACTTAAGTCATAAAATATTAGTTACATTTCTTTGGTTCGGGTTCATTTGCAGAGACTTCAATGCTCTTGAGCAGATTTGAGCAGAGAGAGATTTATTACTAGGTATTTAAAGGCTTACAAAAATCTTTGGAGTTGCTGAAGAAATAGGGTAAATCAATACTTCGGGCCAACTCTCCTACCATGGACAGTAGACAAGCAAACCAACTAGAAAGATTTCTTTCACTGCTGTCATTCAGGGTCAGCCTTGAGGAGCTCTGTTATGTAGTGGCTATCAACCTTTTGCTGGTACCAGAATATCATGAAGAAAAAACACTTTTTTTCCTCTGCCAACTATAAAACAGACCACATTTTTTCTTCCTGGGGTAGCTGGCCATAGGGAGCTTCTTTAAGACCAAAGGTATAGTTAAAGCTAAGGCAACTAAACAGTGGCAACAGGGACCCTGAGGACCCTATTCAGGCAAGTTATTCATCCTTTCTGATCTGCTAGGGCCCATCCCACATCAACATCCATTGGACAATGACATGCTCCCTGCACATGATTCAGCAAATAAAATGATACTCCACTCATGATGAACAGTTTGAATGTCATAATCCCTTTGTATTTGTAGGTCCAATATTCAGTCTTTACTGAGGGTCAGTAGTAAGCCAGGAACTGACTTTTCAAACTGAGAATAGTCCTCATCAGAAGAAGACAGGGTCTTACTTCTGCACTGTGGTTCTTCTTTGGGATTGGCAAGAGACATCATATGATGTTTCCAGGCGTCACATACTCATTACCACTGGGATTGCTTTGTTATAAGGCTCAAATGGTATGGCAGCATATACCATAGTTTGAACCTGCTGCAGAGCTTTCTTTTGCTCTGGTCACTACCTAAACCTGGCAATCTTATGGGTTCCCCAGTAAATGGGTAGGGTAGTGAACTCAAGTATGACATATATTGCTTCTAAAATCCAAAAGACCCAGATAAATATTGTGCTTATTTATTATACAGTGTAATGTGCAGTGGTTTTTATCTCCCTTTAGAGGGGGTACCTGACATGCCTCACACCAATGGACGCCTGGATATTTCACAGCTACGCAAGCTCCAGAATTGTTGTGGGATTATTGTCCGTCTTCTCTCATGATGTGTTTTAAGACATTTGTAATTCTTCCCATTTCATGCTCACTTGATCCAACTAACATAATGATAGTAATGTGATGGATAGTATGATGTTCTATAGGTTATCAAAACAATCAGTGTCTCTCTGGTCTGTATATTAGAGCAAGAGAATTGACATAGCCCTGAGATAAGACAGTGAAAGTATGCTGCTCTTCCAGTCATGTTTGTACTATTTTGATTATTTTTAATAATTTGGATAAGGAAAAGCATATTTTAAGTCAAGAGCTGCATATCAGGTGCCAAGGGTATGTTAATTTGCCACTGGAAAGATAATTATACTAAACACTTGATTACTCCAAGATACATGGAATTACTTTTGACTCCTGTTATGTGGTATCTTTGTATCAAATCAATCTGTCATCACCTGACCATCATAAGCCCCAATGTTACTGGTAGATCTCATTAATGTTTTGGAATTCTGGGGCTTAGTGTTTGGTCAGAGTTAGGATCCAATTATCTTTAGAAGATCAACATATTTCCCTTTTCCCAGTGCATAGTCACATTCAAAAATATTGACAGGTCGCAGTGGGTAAGACTTGAAAAAAGACCCAGATTGTGAGGTACCTTTCAATCAGTGAGTTCCATGTCTAGCAACTGGTTTATGTCTGTGAATTAAGAAGCTATGAAGTGGGTTTCTGCCCATTAGAGCTAGAATATTTTGGCTTCTATGGGTTTTCAAAAACAACCATTTATTTCATTCCTAAGAACTGCATAATTAACTAAACTTCACCACAAATTCATATGGGTTCAAAACACCCTGATTACCACTCAGTCTCTGGCTCATTATGGAAATTGACTCAGTTGTCTCTTACAGATGAATGCCCTCACCCTATCCCTTCCACTTAGGGAGCTCATCTGTAGAGGGTAGCCATCAGAGCGTTTTTCAAGATGAGTGCTTCCTTCACCAGTGAATTTCTTAATGCCTTAATATGGGGAATGTCCTTCAGACATTCCTAGGAGCCAAGGTTAGAGGCTGATCATCAGATTGCACATGGTAGATCTAGCCCCCAATTCCCCTTTTACAGAGCTTACAGACTCTTTCCTTTACATCAAGGGTCAGATAACTATTTCTATAAAGGACCAAATGATAAATACTTTAGAGTTTCTGAACCATTCAGTCTCTGTCACAGCTGCTCGACTCTGGGGTTCAGTGCAGAAGCAGCCATAGACAATATGTAAATGAGCTGGCATGGCTATGTTTCAATACAAGTATTTGCAAACAGGTCGTGGGTTGAATTTGGCCCATGAGCCATAGTTTGTCAGTCCTTGCTCTACTCTATGTTATGGAAGTTCTTGTCTTTCAACCTCACCACCTGTAAGGGGGAATAGTAAGGGGGAAAGTGACAGATAGCAGACTGACCATTAAATAAATATATGCTTCCTTTCCATTGTTTACAGTTGTTTCTGAGAACAAGGTCCCCATTCTGAATAGTCTGGAGAGCCCTCAGCTTGACTTTCAGGTGGAACCCTGTGAATAGTTCTCACCTAAATGTGTAAACAGAAGTGGATGTGTGTCAATTCTGGGCCAAGGCGGTTAAGTGTCCTTTATCTGTTCTTCCTCTATCTCCCAGCTGAATGTGGAGAATATTGAGGCTGAGCCTAGTGGAAAAACAGTACAGATGAAGCATGGATCCCTAAACCATCAAGTAGAGAAAAGATGCCAATAAACAAGCACTCTCCCATTGAAATTTTGCATGAGCAAGAAACAAGCTTTCCTTTTGTTAGATCATTGAAATTGGGGGTTTATTTGTTAGAACAGCTAGGATTACCCTAAATAATCTAGCAAGCAATAAAAATCTCACACATAAGCTACACTGAATAGGGCAGAAGCTGGGAAAAGTAAAAGAGAGAGGCAAATTTTAGGAAAATATAAAAGTGGCAGATTTCACAAAATACCAGCATACCATAACATCTAAATTTGGGTGTACCTCATTGGAAGATGATGTTTGTGAAGATACCTGTAAAACAGGGCAGGTGGTAGAATCCCTCCTGAAACAAGGTGGGATATGAGGATCAGAGCAAAGGCAGCTAGTCATATTCATATGACTCAGAAGAGCCGTATTTTAAAATCTGCATTGAAACGACAGATAAAAGAATTTTTGACTCGTGAAGCTTTGAAAAGAGCATTGGATCTTCCCACCCTTGCTTTCTGAAGGACTCTTCCTTCTAGTTCCGGAGAATCCATCTATTTTGAATATGAATAATGGAAAAGAAATTTGGTCATCCTTCATCTAAAGACACCACAAGAAAGAGGATAAAAATCAGTACAACATTCTGGCAGGTAACAATCACTGGCCAGAAATGTTGTCAACACTAAGCTATATCTTATTAAAATTATTGAAATGTAATTATAAAGAAGGTATTCCTTAAACATCCAAACAAATATACTGAATCTCTTGGAAGCAAAAGAAAATGTTTCACATTAGATATCTTTTTTACAATAAAATTATTCATTAGAAAAAAGATGTTCAAGATACATAAGGGGAAATAATGTAAACCAAGGATATTTTATATACCCAAGTTGTCTAGTGTAAAGGTTATTGATAGTTTTGAATATACAGATTAGGGAATATTGTGTTCATGACCCCTTTCTGAAGAATCTACTAGAGCACAATTTTCATCCATCCAAGGAGTTAAAGGAAAAACTCATTAAAGGAGTGGTGATAAATAATGAATACCTTAAGAGTATTCATTATTTTTATACTAAAAATTGAAATAAAAGTAGCAGAATGGTTTGTAAATGTTAAATGTACTGACAACATAGAAATGACAGCTAATAGAAATGGCGTAAGTGGAGAAAAGGTAGAATGTTGAAAGTCAAAGTATATTGTTTAGAGCTGACAAACGAAGAAGTAGAAGCTTAACCACATAAGGGTACAAAGGTAAACACAAAGAAAGATAATGATGTTGAATAAGGCTGAAAGGTAGAAGAAATGAAGAGAGAGAAAAGAAGCTACATGCTACATGCCACATGGTTTTCCACTTCATAAGAAGGTAAAAGTATAAAGTTAAAACTTTGCTATATAAATATAAACTAATTATCAGAAAAGTAACAGTAAAAAAGGGAAAGAGTCCACATAGTGAAAAAGTAGATGAAACATTAGATAAAATGCAGAACAGGAACCAAACTTACTGTCAAACCAATCAACATTATTGGGCTTAATCCAATTAGAAGAAAATATTTTAAATTGTCTTTCAAAGCAAAATCCAACCCTACATTGTATAAAAGAGGCATAGCTTAACTGATTTAGAAATGTTGAAAAATAAAAAGATGGACAAAATAAACCAGAAGAAAGGGAAATGAAAAAATAGCAGGTATCTTTCAGTTTTCCACAATATGATGGAAACTGCCTAAAATTCAATGTTTCCAGACATCTTGCAAAACACACAAGAAACAAGAAAATAAAATACATATCACCTACCTACCACACATAACTAGAGCATAAGTAAGGGACATGGATGACAAAAAACTCCAATATTCATGGAAATAGGCAATAAAGAGCCAGGGTCAGGAGCGTTCTCTTTAGAACCCACCCCACAGCTGAAAGTCAGGTAGGCACTCTACAGAGAAGGGGAGAATGTGCTTGGGACCTGCATTGGTGGAAAATAGATTATATCAACTGATACCTCTCTAACTGGGGAATACTGAACATGACCTTTCAACCTTGTAGGTCAGAGCATAGCTACTAGGAGTCCAAAGAAAGGGGATTAGAAATGAATGGGACCAAACGTGATAGTTTGACAAGTCAGCACCTCTGGAGAAGAGGGGACACCTTAGAAAGGGAGACCTTCTTTGGAAACTGGATGGCGATAAGAAAGGGCCATCCTAAAACAAAATATATATTAAAAAGTTAGAAGACAGAAAAAGTGCTCTTTAAGACTCTTAATCTCACTGTATTAATAGTAGGTGTTATAAAGGTATATCAAGCAAAAACAGAAACAATGAAGGGATTATTACCTTGATGACTGACTAGTAGGTAGAATTTAGACTAAATTTAGACTAAATTAGAATAAATGTACTAAATGTGAGACAATAGGAAATTTAGTAATGTAAACCTAAAGTTTACTATTCACAAGTATTATATAGCAATTTTGGATATTTATATTCCAAAGAGTATAGCATAATCTTAATAGAGCAGAAACTACTGTATATATGCAAGGCCCAGCAGACATAAATACACTAATCATAGAAGATTTTAACATACACTTCTCAGTCTAAAGAGGAATAAAGTAGATATGAAAACAAGTCAGAATATAGAAGACCTAAGCGATTTTAATCAAATTTACCTTATGAATATGCATCAAACTTTGTTTTTCCAAAATAGGGAATGATATTCCTTTTCAAGTGCACATTGAGCATGCACAAAGTTGACCATATATATGGGTGTTAAGAAATACAAAATTTTAGGGCTTCCCTGGTGGCACAGTGTTTGAGAGTCCACCTGCCCGTGTGGGGGACATGGGTTCGTGCCCCGGTCCGGGAAGATCCCACATGCCGCGGAGTGGCTGGGTCCATGAGCCATGGCTGCTGAGCCTGCGCGTCCAGAGCCTGTGCTCCGCAACGGGAGAGGCCACAACAGTGAGAGGCCCAGGTACTGCAAAAAAAAAAAAAAAAAAGAAAAGAAAGAAATACAAAATTTTAAATTAGACATAATGCATTATCATGCTCAGATCACAATTTAATAAAAAGTTATTGACAAAACCAAAAATAATCAAGCCATATGCTTATATTTGTGCAATGTACTGTGAGTATATTTTGCTTCAAAAAGTATTTTTTAAAAACTTCAAAAAAATAATAATGCATGAAAATCAAAAGGGCAAAGGTGAGAGTTCGAAGAGACTTCCATGGGCAAAGTTTGAGAGAATTGGATAATTTAAAATGTAAGGATAATGAAGGACTTCCACTTCCATCCATGACAGAGAAATTGGTTCTGAATCTGCCCTTCTGATGTAAATAAGTAGAATAATGGACAGAATAAATGAGATGACTGTTTTCAGACATCGAACAACAGGCAGCACAGGACCATTATCCCCAAGAAAGTGTAACAAATGAAGTGATTCCTGTGACTGCCCTGATTTTCTGCTGGAGGCATGAGAGAAAGTGAAGAAAACCCACAGAAAGCATGAAAGACATGCTGATTTGAGAAGACAGAGGTCATCTGACTTTCAGAAATTTGCCCAAAGACACACCAGAAAAAAGTGGTGGATTCAACCCTAGTCAGTATTCAACCCTGGGCACTCCAGATTCAGAGTCTGTGCTCTTCACTGCTACTCTATCCTGCATACATTGCACTTTAGTATATAAGATCCAGTGCTCTCAGTTAGAATCCAAAATTCAAACCTTAGCTGATTTTCTCTTGGAATCTGAGTAAGACGGCGAATTTGAGACAAGAGAAAAATAATGGGTTGCTTTTGAAAATTACGATTGTTAACTTCCTCATGGTTATAGACACGTTGTCATTAGAAAGAGCCAATTTTTGTACTACTGAACTGGAATATGCCCTATAGTTACATCAATAGCATAAGTAAAGAGCTTTCATTGAAAGATGGTTCTATGTATCATGAATTATTTAAGAAAGCTTCCACAATCCGAGAATAACATGCTGATCAATCAAGTTTATAGCACAATAGGCTGACAGACCGTATAGAGTAGGCTAATATACTTCAAATGGCTTAGTTGGGAGGTAACTGTGCAGCTGTATGCAGGTATTCATTCACTTTTGCTTTCTCAGAAAAAGTTCTAAGATCAAACTCCGACAGGGTTCTGACACTGAAGTTGACAAAATCTACAGCAAAATTAAATGAAAGCCTAAAATAACAAGCAAGTGAACCAGTGAAAATAGTGGAGTAAGGACCTTAAAAAATCCTCTCATCCATGAAAGCAATAAGAACAGTTGCAAAACTTGTTAGAATCAACTTTGTAAGAACTCTGAGAATTAAACAAAAACTTGTGGAGAATTTATTCGAGAAAAGCAGCTGGATCTCTGTAAGAACAGTGAGCTTTGTGGCATGTTAGGTTGCTCTATGTCTTTCATTCCTTAACTCCACAATAGCCTGGAAAACCAACAGCCCCCAATCACAGTGAAAAGAAATCAACTGGAGTCACTGAAAGGGGTAGAATGGAGTTGAAGTTCCTTTAAAATCCCAATCCCAGAGAACTAGCATTATTTGACATGTCTGGTGGTTCAATGGAAGACCACATTTGCAAGGCTAACTTTATTTGAACTGATTCAGAGCTTGCCTAGTGCTAACAGCCTTTTACCTAGGGCTGTTTTGTCAAAAAAGATCAGAGGCAATTAATTAACATCATGACTACCTGAGGCAGTGGAAAACACTTAGGGAAAAGGACAGGCTAATCAAGAAACTGTAAAGAAAAATCTGAACAATGCAATGTCTATAGAGGGTTTTGAAAAGTCCTACAAATTACTGTGACTCTAGAAGGCCATGCATATACAACCCAACTTAAAATGGGCAAAGTATCTGAAGAGACAGGCACCTCATCAAAAAAGATATAGACATGGTAAATAAGCATATAAAAATATGCTGGACATTATTTGTCATTAGAAAATTGCATATTAAGACAACAATGAGATGCCACTACACACTTCTGAGGTTGGCTAAAGTCCAAAAAAATGACAATGCAAATTGTTGATGGGGAGGTAGAGCAAAAGAAACTCTCATTCATTGCTGGTAGGAATGAAACATGGTATAGACATTTTGGAAGACCGTTTGATAATTTTATACAAAGCTAAACATAGTCTCACCGTATAACCCAGCAGTTATGCTCTTAGGTATTTACCCATATGATTTGAAAACTTATGCCCACAGGAAAACCTGCATAGGAATGTTTATAGCAGATTTATTCATAATTGCCAAAAACTGGAAGCAAGCAGATGTCTTTTAATAGGTAAATGGATGAACAAACTAGTATATCCATACAATGGAATATAAAGCAATAAAAAGAAGTGATCTATTATCAAACCATGAAAAGACTTGGGGAAACCTAAAATGCATATTGTTAAGTGAAAAAAGCCAGTCTAAAAAGTCTATGACCTATATGATTTCAGTTATATGATATCCAGGAAAGACAAAACTATAGAGCCAAGTTAAAAAGCTACCGGGGCTTCCCTGGTGGCGCAGTGGTTGGGAGTCCGCCTGCCGATGCAGGGGACATGGGTTCGTGCCCCGGTCTGGGAGGATCCCGCGTGCTGCGGAGCGGCTGGGCCCGTGAGCCGTGGCCGCTGAGCCTGTGCGTCCGGAGCCTGCGCTCTGCAAAGGGAGAGGCCACAACAGTGAGAGGCCCGTGTACCACAAAAAAAAAAAAAAAAAAAAAAAAAAAAGCTACCAATGGCCAAAGTTGGAATGACTCAAGCAACAGAATAAAGTGGTATTAAATTATAATCCGGGCTTCCCTGGTGGCGCAGTGGTTGAGAATCCGCCTGCCGATGCAGGGGACAAGGGTTCGTGCCCCGGTCCGGGAAGATCCCACATGCCGCGGAGCGGCTGGGCCCGTGAGCCATGGCCGCTGAGCCTGCACATCCGGAGCCTGTGCTTCGCAACGGAAGAGGCCACAACAGTGAGAGGCCCGCATATCACAAAAAAAAAAAAAAAAAAAAAAAAATTTATAATCCAAAGTATAAAATAAATATTCATTGAGTCCATCCTAATATAAATAAATGGTTGAATAAATTAATAGATGTGGGAGAAGAGACAAGTAACCCATGCTTAAGAATTCTAAATAATTTATGTAAATATTTTGCCCTCAAGGAGTTGGAACATAACTTCCTACTCCTTAAGTGTGCATTGCCTATACATAGTTACTTCCTTCCAAAGATTACAATATGGAAAGGGGAGAAAAAGAGTAACTTTACAGTGGAGAAACCTAACAAAAGTTGTCTCAGCCAGGTGACCAAGTTTCACTTCAACATTTTGTAATGGACAGTATATACCATTGATATAATGTGATGAAAATAGCACTTTATTTCTGTGGTTTCCCCCCACAAAAACTCATAATCTAATCATGAGAAAACATCAGATAAATGCCACCTGAGTGATAGTCAATAAAACACCTGACTATACTCCTCAAAAATGTCTGAGTTATCAAAGACATAAACCTTTTGGTATGTCTCATTCTTTCCTGAGTTATTATACTTCCTCCAAGGGCCATTTGTCTTCTAATTGAAGAACTGCTTTTAGCATTTCTTTTAGTGGCAGCTTGCTGACATTGAATCTTTTGGCTTTTGCTTTATGAAAATGTCTTTATTTTTCCTTCATTTTTGAAAGATGATTTTGATAGGAAATTATTTTCTTTTCTTCTAGTTTCTATCATCTTGGGTATTTGGCTAATCAATCTCATTTATTAAAATAATGTGTTATTTCCTCCAGCTATGCTTATGATGTTCTCTTTCTCCTTTGTTTTTCGGCAGTTTTACTAAACATGCCAAAATGTAGGTGTTTTTATTTATACTTCCTTAGGTTTGTATGAATGTTTGCATCTATAGTATGATTTTTTATTAGTTTTGGAAAATTCTCAGCCATTAGGTTTTCTAATATTGTTTCTATTCTATTCTCTCATCCTTCTCCTTCTCCAATTACATACATGTTAGACTTTTTCACCATGTCCCATGTGTCTGTATGCTCTTTTCAACACTCTTATCTTTTTCCCTTTAATTTTATCTGACCTAACTTCCAGTTTATTAATATTCTTTTTTTCAGTCTCTAATCTGTTTCAAAACTCATATGTTGAGTTATTTTTTTAATTCTTGAATTTTTATTTGATTATTTTTCATAAATTCCTGCTTTATAGTGAGATATCCTATACTTTCCATTTAAAAAACATTTTAATCAAGTTTATACTGTTTTAATTTGTTTATACTTTCTTTTTTTACCTTTGGTTTTTATTAATTGATTCTGTTTCTTGGCATACCTACTAATTTTTTTAATTGAATCCTAGACATCATGTGTGAAAAAATGGTTGAGGCTTCACTGGTGCTATTTTCCTCCAGAGAGCATACAGTTTTCTCCTGGGTAGGCAAAGAGAACAGGTAGATCAACTTGATGCATTCAAGACTAACCTATTGCCGGTTTGCCCTAGTTCAAAGGTCTTACCCTCTGTGGTATCTCAAATAAATCTAAAGGTTCTCTGCTTTTTAATGCATATTGATTTCAGTTTTTGTTTGTTTTTTCAGGACTTTGAAATTCATTAAAAACTCTACTTACCTTTTTAGCTTCTTTAATAACTGCATTCTGATTTGGCAGCTGTTTTCTTGAAAGTAAGTGATCCTATAGAGTAAGGTGGAAGCTACAATGTCTTCTATGGCTTAGCCACAGGAGTCACACATGACCATTTCTGCAATATCCTTTACAGCTGATTACATAGGTCAGCCCTACTCAGTGTGGAAGGTCCAACACAAAGTGTAAATACCAGAAGGCAAGGGTCATTGATAACCATCCTGGAGACGGTCTGCCATAGCAGAAAAAGAGTCAGCAAAAGAGAGGGAGAAGAAAGAATCAGAAATTTAGGGAGAACTAAGGGAGATTAGTGTCTCGGAAATGAAAGGATATATTTTAAGATGGAAAAAAAATTATTACATACAGCAAGTATAAAAATGGAATAAGAACTGAGAAGTATGCATTGGATTAGACATTTAGGTAATCAATGGTGCATTTTGCCAGCATTATTTCAAGGAGGTGGTAAAGAAAGAAGATATGGCCCAGGCAATTGTAGCGTGCTTTGGCAGCTGAGAGGAGCTGGATTCTAGAACTAAACCTTTTTCATTTGCAAATGTTGATGAAGTTCAGTCTGTGATAAGTGCAATAAATTAAATAGGAACAATAGAAGAGAACAGATGATAATCCAGTTGAGCAGCTATTACTGCGGAATAGGAATGAGAAGTTACATTAAAAACAAGCTGTACTAATATGAAATGGGGCTCAAAAATAGCACAAAACCTAAATGATACTTAGCATTAGCAACAAAAATTTTGACGTCAGGAAAGTCTAATATGTTAGTGAGGTTCCAGTCAATAAACTGGAATGCTAGGGATTGTAAGAGAAAAAGATAATAGGGGCAAGGAGGAATAAGAGCTAGGCAGAATGGTAACAAAGATAAATAAATCAAAAATCCAGGTACAGGATACAAAGACAGAGCTTACTTAATAAAATTGTTTTAGCCATACCAGGACTGAAGTTCCAAAATAATACCACAAGTAAAATGTATTGGTCATTTCATCCTTACGATTTACAGGCTTATAGGAACCTCTCAAGTTCCTCTAGTTGAAAATTCCCTCAGGGCATGACACTGGATTTGAGCAAGAGTCATCTTTGATTCTATCTTAATATAAGGTCTTTAAATTTTCACTTTTCAGGAGATGCTCTTGTTTTACATACTTTCATTCATTCATACATACATATGAAGGAGCTACACAAATCTATCTGAACTAGTAATCATTAAAGTCACCATTACAAGCATTATGTAAAAACATTACACCATAAAAACCAGTCCAAGACCCCAAGAGGTAAAGGAGACCAGGGTTAAATGTTAATCTCAACATTATTTAATTGATCCCCAAAGAATTTTGACCTTTTCCAAATTTCAATCCTATATTTTCTTTCCACTCCTAGATCTATGTTCAGAATCAGCTTTTCATCTTCTCCTTTATTGAACTTGCTCCCAGCTATGATATCTGTTTTAGATATATTCTCTTTGCACCTCCAGATCCATTCCCCACACTTCTCCATCCTGTATTGTGCCCCAGGTAGCTGAACAATATGTTTTCAACAGTTCTTTTACCTGCTGGCTTCCATTTAGATTTGGCCAGTGAAATGTAACAGCAAGAGATCAGTGGGTGTGAGGGGAGTGACTTGTGACTTCGGGTATTTATTCCAGTATCATCGTCTCTGTTCTAGGTCACTGCAAGTGGGTGATGGTCCTTACTGAAAGTCATGGGTCCTATCAAGTAGCCCTCATCAGGTTCCAGAAACTCTCCATTCTCTTTGCCACTTCAAGCTTAGAGGGTGGAAACAACTCCCAGTTGGTGCTGGTGTGGGAGATTTAATTATCCATTATAGTTTCATAAAGCTTCATGCATGTCTGTAAATAGTCACTTTATTGAATTACCCAGTTTGATCATGTCAACTGATTCCTTCCAGGATCACAAAACAGCACCTATATTTGTTGGTTTTTTTCAGTATATAAATTTATCATCTTTGATTTTAAAAAAAGTCCATATTTTAAAAATCATGTCTATGAATTTGCTTATAGTGTTGCTTCTATCTGACCCTTGCCTTATTTTTATTTGTCCAGCTTCTGGTCATTTTTCAATCGTTAAATGAAATGATATCTCTTCTCCAAGACCCTCCCTCCAAGGTGACTCATATGTCCTGGTTTGCCTGCAACAACCTGTTTTCCTGGCATCATTGTCAATTGTTCTCCCTTTCATTCTTAAAAGTGTGCAAGTTTATATAATAAATTATACTGTCACCTTATCTATGAGTCCTTCAACCAGAAGTAATATCTCCTGATTCTGATCTCCATATAATTTTATTTATATTCCTTTCCATTGATATCATGGTTATTTATATTTATCTCCAGTCCTTTCATGACCTGTAAGCTCCTTGAGAACAGCACTCATATGTCTTACTGCCCTGCCCCTCTTAGCTCCAGCATGACAGAAACTGTACCTAAAGAAAGAAACTATATATAGTATATATTCTAAGTTTTATATAAACTGTATATATTTACCTCTTCATTTATATACTATGTATTTTATATATAAACTATATATATTTACATATGTAAACTATATATAGAAGTTATATACATATAGAAATTATATATATGTGTGTGTCTATATATATATATATATGGACACACACGCACATATATGGAGAGAGAGAAAATGAATAATATGGTTCTACCATGTGGCTTCTTCACAATATAAAACATTCCAATTTAATCATCATCCTTGAATTAAAGTGACCTGAGATTGAAATTTTAAGAAGGAAAAAGGTAATCAGGCAAATGTTTACTTGACCTTGAGTAGTGTCACCTCTCTGAGCCACTACCTTCATGTGGCTCATGAAGTTAACCAGCATCATGACAGAACAGAAATGAGAACAATGTAAACTGAGGAGTTTTTTCCAGAACAAATGTGTGGCTTGAAAACTCTCCCAAACCTGGTGTACATAGATGAGGGTAATTTCACACAAATAGGTCACAATAAACTATATATAAAAACTAAATTAAACTCTTTTTAGCCAGAGTTTTGCAAGTCTGGGGACATTTAGGTAACTTTTAAAATCTTCCTTGTAATGTGGCATACTTCTTGATGGCAAGGAATGTCTCATTCATCTTTGTTTCTTTTATATCATTTACCCCACTAATAATATATTGATAAACAGATAATGGTGCCTTCAAATATAGATCTTTTACTTTGAAATAAAGGTATAAAAGTACTCATATATATATGTCATATATATAACATTTCATGTGTGTGTATATACAGACATATTTTAATGCTAAGACATGCATTTTAAATTTGGGCATCCATTTAATTGTTATTTTTAGAAACACTATTTAGTGCCAAATTAATGTTATAGAAAAAATACTCTCAAAATATCTATATAGGGCTTCCCTGGTGGCGCAGTGGTTGAGAATCCGCCTGCCGATGCAGGAGACACGGGTTCGTGCCCTGGTCCGGGAAGATCCCACATGCCGCGGAGCAACTAAGCCCGTGAGCCATGGCCACTAGGCCTGCGCGTCCGGAGCCTGTGCTCCGCAATGGGAGAGGCCACAACAGTGAGAGGCCCGCATACCGGAAAAAAAAAAAAAAAAAAAAAAAAATATCTATATAGATCACACTAGGCTGCAAACAGTACAAAGCAATTCAAATCAGGCTGTTCTCTGGCTTTGATGCTTATGCTGACAGCACCCAGCATGAAACTAAATTTTGGGAAAAGTTGAAGAGCTCATCTCTTTTGTCAGTGACTTGATTTGCCCACCATGCATCTTCAAACATTCACTGTACTGAAGTATCCTCCACTTTAGACCAATTTCACATGTTATGAAGAAATTAAATATGTACTCTTGAGGCTCTAGCAAACTTAATTTTTGTAATATCCACAAATCTTAAAATGGTAAGAGAACAATTCATTCATCAAGTCCTTCTGTCCGCACTGATGGCTCTCAGTTGTGGTGATATAACAGATATGACTGTGCAGCTTTTGAGTATATTACAGTATACTGAGTATATACCCAGGCCCTATTTCTGAACTGTTATCAATAAGGTCATTTATAGTTTAAATACGCTAGAGCATATGTGACTGAAGAGGAGTTATACCAAGAGGATAAGCAGCTGTGTCTCTGGATGCAGAGAGAGCAGGTATGCTTTGCTGCATCAGATTGGCCTCCCAGCCCTCCTGCTTTATATCATCTTTCCTCTCTTTGCTGTTTCTTACCATTGGCAGAAAATGTTAAGTTAAACACAATGACCCCACTATCCTCCCTTCCTCCCCACTTTTCACTCTAGGATGATATATCTTGGCAGGTAGTTATTATTTTAACATAAGTGTATTCCTAGAAATGGAGAGATGAGGGGAGGAGTCAGAAAATAATTGAGTAAAAATAGCCTTGCACTAATGTATAATTATTAATAATAGTTCCAAAATCTGAACAATTCCATAAACCACAATCCAACAATGCATCTTAGGGATGGGAGAGCTCAGAATATAATTTAGTTTATCTACACTGAACGTAGAGCTAAGTCAGAACATTTTCCCTGATGCACTGTAGAGATTCCAACTTCAGTTGAAGAGGCATATTTTCCCAGAAAAATAAGTCTGAAAAGCACATTTACTACCTCATCCTCTCAATAGTTCTTTTATTTGAAGTACCCGTGATTTTTTAGACTAGGCAACCTCACAAACACTGTAGATTTACAATATAATAGAATAGCAAAATCTTTTCTGCTCTGCCAAGTTTTCAGCAGTTCTAAAGTGAACATGAGATTATATTGAAGCATAGAATCCTAGAGCGGATGAGCACTAGGTTCCATTTTACCATTTTAAAAATAAATTCTCACTTTTGTTTTGTAACTCATGACCCAAACAATCTGTTCTAGAGGAAAGGCTGTGCAATAATTCTACTCTTTTGAATATTTTTGGCATTTGTTTTATATATATGTATAAAAATATATAAATATATAACGAATGCCAAAAAATATGTAATTACATATTTTTAATATATATAATTGCATAAATAATTTACATTTTTTTTTCTTTTACTTCCTCAGATTTATCTTAGGAGACATCAGGATGTGAACTATCTAAATAAACAATCATTTCCTCTCTTCTCTCAGCAACAATCATTTCAGTGTCATGGAAGATTCCAACTAGTAGCTTTATTAAAATGCTTCTTTTAGCTTCACTCAGGAATATTTACTTCAAATCTATACCTCTAGTGTGACCAATTTGAGATATGTTTGTTTTCTTCAACATGATCATTTTCAGTGGGAAAATTTGTAATTCAACTACCTTTTGGAGCTACTAAAAGCAAGGGGATTTAATCTGATTGCAAAAGGATGCTTTAGGGAAATTGTCCCGTGAACAGAGAGATAAAGCAGCACTCCTCCGTGATTAGAGTGCAGTTAGACCTTGAAAACTGGAAGCTATTAGCAGAGTTAGCTCTTAGGGGAAGTCTAAAATGAGTTAATGGTTCCGGGGTCAAATAGAGAGGAGACATCAGCAAATTGGAGTTTGTTTTGAATCTGGCCTCAAGAAGTTTGCAGTCAAATACTTAAAATTGTTGTTTTTTATGGGCTCAAATTTAGAAACCGCGAAGATACTTGAAAACACTAACAGCCTCAACCAGTTTAATATTCTTCAGGAATTAATATAAATAATATATATTAAGTACTTAATATTTACTATGGATTATTGCATCTAATATTAAGATATTCCTTTAAGGAAAAGCACTACACCATCCTCATTTTATGGATGAATAACTAGAGGTTCTCTAAGCCCTCTGGGTTCCACGACTTGCTGAAGGTCACAGCTAGCACATGGTATAATACTGTGATTAAGAACTATAGAGTTAAAAATGGATTTAACCCTTACTCTCCCACTTTCCAAGGAAATAATTACAGGTAAACTAACTTTTCAGAGTTTCCTCATCTGCAAAATGGGCGTTATAAAATATCTGTTTCATAGGCTTATTGTAAAGGTTAAACAAAAAATAATATAAAGGGAACCAGTAAAATGACTTTCTTTTCCATTTGTAAGGAAAGTGGGCTACTTATGTTTCTCATATCTTCACACATCTAAAATAAAACCATAGAGAATAAAATGAGAGAGAATAAAACTACCCATTGCTTATTCCTACAGCACAACTGGTAGATGGGTGATAAAATAATCTTAAATTTACCTTTAGGTAGAGAAATAACAATCTGAAACCAGGAGCGTTGTCTCTGGGGCTCACATAAAAACAGAGATTCAGGCAAGAAATGAACAGAAAATGCAAGAGAAGTGATGGGTCACAGACAGCACACTAGGGTTCAAGCCCAGAGGAAGTGGTCTCCATCCTGACTCAGGAAACTCTGAGAACAGGTCTAAGATCTGATCAAAACACTTGGCTACTAAATAGTGAACACTAAGAAATTGGAAAGTATGCAGCCCAGAAGCAACAGTATTAAGAAGGCACTATTTTGGAGAAGTGGGAGAACCTTGAAAAGAAAGGTATCCCTTGGAGGCATGATGGTAAGAGGCAAAGAATAAAGTGGCAGAATAAAAGGCTCTAAGGCAATGAAATATTTTCAAAGAATTAGATGAAAACAGAAAAAGAAAGAAAGCTAACACCCTTTATTAAGGAAACTTCACTTTTACTGTGGACACCAAAGAGGAAGGTAGTGAAGTAAGAATTTGGTAAATTTCAGGAGGAAATTTAGTAAACTTTACAAATACCCTCTCCACCCCCTTAAGATCACCTGCTATTGGTTATTCAGAAAATTCATCAGATATCCTCATGAACAGAATAAGCAACCCAGAATCCATTTAACCACATCACATGAAGAAAACAGGAAATAAGTATCAATGTGTTTCAGCAAATGAAACACACATACACACACACAAACATTTGAGGCAGAGAATATAGTGTTGTACATGTCAGTATGAATGAAACGATATAATTGGTGGTAAGAGAGAACACTGTGAATTAAAGATGATAAACTGAAGAGACATTTTAAACATAATAGGGACTTCTAGTTTCAAGCCTCAACATGTAAGAGCTTGGAAGTCATCACTCCTGTCCTTACAATAAGTGAAAGCTGAACAAACTGAAAATCAGTGACTTTTCTCTGTCTCATTAGAGAACTGAGGTTACAAGATAAACAGCCTCCCTGAAACCTAGAGAGACAAGTGAATCCAGAGTCAAAGCTGATGAGGGAAGCTAGTTCCTTCAAGTATTAAGAGATACTCTATAGTGAAAACAGTATGAATAGTCTGTTTCTGATGTGATAGAAGAAACTCATAACCAAATATCTAGTAAATAAATACTAAACTGTGAAAGAATACAAAATAAACAACTATTTGAGGACTCTATAGAGAGTGATCAGAACCAGGTAGTTAAACTTTGGAGAGAGACTGCCATTTTCTCATTTTAAAAGAACATGAGATATAAAATGTGAGATTCTTCTTTTGCGACTTTGGCCTGATAGCAAGCCACAATTGCAGAGTAGAGTAGGCAGTTAAAACTTTTATAGAAAGTCTCCTATCTTTACAGGATGAGGAACCAGGAGACAGAGCTCTGGCAACAATAGATCTCAGAGAGTGAGGAGGAAACTCCTAGAGAGGAGAGAGCCTAAGCCAGAAAGCCCTCTGAAAATGATGCCTACCTAAGTTAAGTCAGAGGTGGAGTTTGAGCCTGTTATTTCCCTGCTAAGACAAAAGCGTCAACACTTTTTGGAGTAGTGTACCAGGATTTAGGGGCTCTACAGTATAATATTCACAATGTTTGAAATGCAATCCAAGTTTACTTGACATATAAGGAACTATGCTAAAATGAAAAGATGATCAGTAGAGCCCAACTCTGAGGTAACCTCGATGTTGGAATTTTCAGTCAAGGACTTTAAAGCTGCTACTATAACCATGTTCAATGAGATGAAAAAAGAAAATCTTAACAAATAAAAATATAAGACATTTTATCAGAAAAATAAAAGTATAAAAGAGACAGAGGGATATTTTATAAATATAAAACATAGGTTTGAGATAAACAGTTCACAAAATGGACTTCTTTGGAAGATGGAAATGAAAAAAGAAATAGTAAGTTTGAACATAGATCAATAAAAATGATCCAATCTGAAGTAGAGAGCAAAAAACATGGGAAGAAAATTGAGTACTAAGGGACGTGTGCAAAAGCTCTATCATACAAGGAATTATAGTCCCAGTAAGAGAGGAGAGAACCTGTGTAGACTTCGAAAAGTTAAGTAGGTGTATTGTAATCTGAATAACTACTAAAGATACTACAGAAAGGTATAGCTAAAGACACAGATAATTTAAAAGAAATTCTAAAAAGTATTTAATAATATAATATAATAATAATATAATAATATAAAAGTGGAAAAGAAAGAAACAGAAAAGCAAAGCAGAGGTGACAAACAGAAAAAAATAACAAAATAGTAATTCTATATCCAACCATAGCAATAATTACAGTAAAAATTAATAGGCTATACACTCCAATTAAAAATATGGGAGTAAAGAAAGATGATTTGGACAACACATAACTATCATGATTCACTAATATTTATAGAGTCCTACATCCACCAACTGCACAATACATATTCTTTGCAAGTACACATGGGCATTCACTAAGCTAAACAATAACTGGGTTTTAAAACAAGCCTCAATAAATTTAGGAGGATTAAAATCATAGAGTATGTTCCCTGAAAACATTAAAATTAAATTAGAAATTAACAGCATGATACCTAGGAAAACTACAAATATTTAAAATTAACACACTTCTAAATAATCTGTGAATAATCCAAAAGACATTAGAAAATATTTTTAACCAAATGATAATGAAAAAACAGCATGCCAAACTTGTGCGATGTAGCTAAAATATCAAATATATCTGCAAAATGTATTTTAAATCCTGATAACTGAAAATGTTCAGTTTAATAAAATGTTAGCAATACAAGAATGGAGGATAACTCTTGGATTTCATAATAATGGGCTTTGACTTCTAACTCTACTGTCATTATATATGCAGATACACTGGCAACATTTAAATGAGGGCTCATACAAAGTTTTCCAGAATTTACAGTCTATAAATTTGCTTTTTTTTTATGTACCCAGGGCCTTTGATTCCCCAAAGGCTGCTTGGAAAACAGTTATCAGGAATGAGATCCATAACTACAAAAGATCATGTGATCAATGAGCATGCCTATTCTGCTTTCTGAAGTCCTTGAACTGGCAAATTAAGGAAAAGGGGTTGATAGAAATAGAGACACCACATTGTTAAATCACTAACAGCCTCCCTGCTATTCCCAGCTCTTTTGATTCCTGTGCAAACCGTATCATATTGAGTCTTTGTTCTTCTGTTTTCATGGTTATAGCAATATTCACCTTCTGAATTGAAACACTTCTAGATTTTTAAATTATTGCTCCAAAACTTGTTGCCTCTAGTTCTTACAAATAAACTAGTCATGACCAATTTGTTTAATAAGATATCCATCCAACTCCATTTCAATATGTGCTATATTAACATGCCATTAATACATGCCTTGGGGAAAGCTCCTCAGGATTTCAGAAGAAAGAGATTCTCACCTACCAATTCACCAGGTCCAAGGGCAACAAACATAGGTCAGAATGTTTTGATGTCAATGGAAAGCTAGAAACATTCTTTACTTGACACGTGAAATGGAAAAAACTAGGCAGGGACATGAAACAGTATTTGTATCTTTGCCGAACTCACCGATCTTCTTCAGTGGACCAACCAACTTGAGTTCTTGCAAGATTTGAATGGTCTGAATACAAACTTCATTCATGCCACTGAAAAATTATTTTAACCCTTTTTTCAGTTATCCTTGCTCTTCTTTATATGTTTGAGCACAGAACCCAGGCCCTTGCTTACCTATCAGTGCTCTTTCTTTGTCCTGCACGAATTCCACTGTATTCCAGCCATATTTAATAGCTTTCTCACAACTTAATTTGAATACCTCCTACACATCCTTCAGATCTTAGCTTAAATGTCTCAACTTCTAGGAAACCTTCCCTTATGTCTCCCATGTGCATCCATGTCACCGTCTACCTTGACCATTGATAATCATCGCATTCCTCTACTACTACTAAAAACGCTACTATCATTTTTGCTTACATATTTGTTTCTTTCTTTTTAATTTTTAATTATTTATTTATTTTTGGCTGTGTTGGGTCTTTGTTGCTGCGCGCAGGCTTTCTCTAGTTGAGGCAAGCGGGGGCTACTCTTCATTGTGGTTCATGGGCTTCTTATTGTGGTGGCTCCTCTTGTTGCAGAGCACAGGCTCTAGGCATGTGAGCTTCAGTAGTTGTGGCACGTGGGCTCAGTAGCTGTGGCTCCCAGGCTCTAGAGTAAAGGCTCAGTAGTTGTGGCGCACGGGCTTAGTTGCTCCACGGCATGTGGGATCTTCCTGGAGCAGGGCTGGAACCCGTGTCCCCTGCATTGGCAGGCGAATTCCTAACTACTGTGCCACAGGGAAGTCCCTACATACTTGTTTCTGTACTGAAACTAGTTTATAACTTTTATGTGTGCAACCTTAACTGACTTGTTTATTGCTATACTTCCAGTGCCTTTGAGTATAGCTTCTCAACAAATATTTAGTGAATCGATGTTAAAAAAAAAAAAGCTAAATACATTCTTTTACTTAATTCCTGGATAGAAGGATAGATATATGGGTGCATGAATGAATGAATGAATGAGTAATTCTGCCCCAGAGACTCTCCTGACTGACCTTTGCCTCTGGCTATGCTTTTACCTCCAGGATATCTCACAAAAGGATAATGGATTAGTCAGAATATGCTAGATCAGTACTTCTTAAACCTTAATGTGAACACAAATCTCCTTGGGATTCAGTAACTTTAGGATAAGGCCTGTGAATCTGCATTTCTAACAAGCCTCTAGGTTAATGTAAATGCTTTGAGTCTGTGGACTCATTGGATAACAAAGTTCTAGGCTGCATTATTAACAATAACACAATAACACAATGTAATCTTAGTAGTTTAATGCAACAAAATTTTCTTTCCTCTTTTGAAAAGTTTAGGACAATCTCCAGGGCAGTTCTCCTTCATTCAGTAACTCAGGGATCCATCTTGCTTCTACTTTGCAGCTCTTCCATGTCAGTGGAGTTTCCAAAGTTGGCATCAAAAAACGAAACAGCTAGAGATTTAAGCAGAAGCTTTTTGCTAACTGAACTCAGAAGTGTCCTATTTACTATCAGTTACAGTCCATTGGCCAAAGCTTGTGACATGGCCCCACTTAATTCAAGGGAATGGAAAGTGCCAAGAAATGAGAATAGAGCTGGCATGAGTGAACACTAATAATCCCTCCCCACCCATTAGTGTCACCTAAAGCAGTGATTCCCATTCTTGTATCCACAAGAGAATTACTCAAGGAGATATTAAAAACTATCATTCTTCAGGCTCTACCTCTAATCAATTCTGATTTAATTATCTTGAGATGGGATTTGGGAATTGCTATTTATAAACACTTCCCTGGTGGCTGATTCTAATGTGTAGCTAGGGGTTGAGAGCCACTGATTTAATAGGTACATTCATGCCTGGCTCTTCTGCAGAGCTTCTGCCTGACAGGTAGAAGCAGAAAAGACACAAAATGGCACGGGAAAATTTTGGCATCTCTCTGAAGAGCCAGGGTTATTGTAAATGTCTGTGCTTCCTTCAGAATTGGAGCAAATAGGACATAATATGCTCATCCTTTTCAAAATTGAGGGTAAACAGGTCTGGCCATATTTTTCTTTTGGAATTAATCTAAAGCATCATCAGATTTTGAATTTTTTTATGACCTACATCGACTAGAGAAAACCTACCTCATGATGTTGTTTTTCTTTTTTGTGTTTTTTTGTTATTGTTGTTGTTATTTTTACATCCTAGTTCTAACAATAGTTCCAAAAGAAGTACTCTGCAACATTTGAGAACTTCCTGCATTGTGGAAGTTAGAGACCAGACCTCCAGGATGAATACTTTTAAAGGATTTAAAGAACACTTACTTTAAATTCAGGGTGTTTCTTTTTTTTTTTCTTTTCCTTTAAAAATAATGTACAATTTTATTGTGAAAACTTATGTGGCAGTATTTATTTTAAAACTTCAGATATTTTTCTTGTTATTTGGCTTTGAAAAATATTATTAAAATCAGTCTCTTTAGTTCCCTTTCTCTGTATATTATTAGTAAGGTTTTAAGTGATGGGAGATACATTACTTTTTTTTTTTCACTTTTTAACTCTAAGCTTTAATAGTGATAATAATGATTTTTTATTTATCCCCCATGTGAGGAAATGAAATTTTACTGCTCTGGAAGAAACCAATTTTTTTTTTAAACATCTTTATTGGAGTATAATTGCTTTACAATGATGTATTAGTTTCTGCTTTATAGCAAAGTGAATCAGCTATACATATACATATATCCCCATATACCCTCCCTCTTGCATCTCCCTCTCAACCTCCCTATCCCACCCCTCTAGGTGTTCACAAAGCACCGAGCTGATCTCCCTGTGCTATGCAGGTGCTTCCCACTAGTTATCTATTTTACGTTTGGTAGTATATATAAGTACATGCCATTCTCTCACTTCGTCCCAGCTTACCCTTCCCCCTCTCTGTGTCCTCAAGTCCATTCTCTACATCTGCGTCTTTTTTTTTTTTTTTTTTTTTTTTTGTGGTACGTGGGCCTCTCACTGTCGTGGCTTCTCCCGTTGCGGAGCACAGGCTCCGGATGCGCAGGCTCAGTGGCCATGGCTCACGGGCCCAGCCACTCCGTGGCATGTGGGATATTCCCGGACCGGGGCAGGAACCCGTGTCCCCTGCATTGGCAGGCGGATTCTCAACCACTGCGCCACCAGGGAAGCCCTACATCTGCGTCTTTATTCCTGTCCTGTCCCTAGGTTCTTCAGAACCTTTTTTTTTTTTTTTTTAGGTTCCATATATATGTGTTAGCATATGGTAGTTTTTCTGTTTCTGACTTACTTCACTCTGTATGACAGACTCCAGGTCCATCCACCTCACTACAAATAACTCAGTTTCATTTCTTTTTATGGCTGAGTAATATTACATTGTACATATGTGCCACATCTTCTTTATCCATTCATCTGTCGATGGACACTTAGGTTGCTTCCATGTCCTGGCTATTGTAAATAGAGCTGCAATGAACATCTTGGTACATGTATCTTTTTGAATTTTGGTTTTCTCAGGGTATATGCCCAGTAGTGGGATTGCTGGGTCATATGGTAGTTCTATTTTTAGTTTTTTAAGGAACCTCCATACTGTTCTCCATAGTGGCTGTATCAATTTACATTCCCACCAACAGTGCAAGAGGGTTCCCTTTTCTCCAAACCTTCTCCAGCACTTGTGTTTGTAGATTTTTTGTTGATGGCCATTCTGACAATTGTGAGGTGGTACCTCATTGTAGTTTTGATTTGAATTTCTCTAATGATTAGTGATGTTGAGCATCCTTTCATGTTTTGGTGGCAATCTGTATATCTTCTTTGGGGAGATGTCTATTTAGGTCTTGTGCCCATTTTTGGATTGGGTTGTTTGTTTTTTGATATTGAGCTACATGAGCTGCTTGTAAACTTTGGACATTAATCCTTTGTCAGCTGTTTCATTTGCAAATATTTTCTCCCATTCTGAGGGTTGTCTTTTCGTCTTGTTTGTGGTTTCCTTGGCTGTGCAAAAGCTTTTAAGTTTCATTAGGTCCCATTTGTTTATTTTTGTTTTTATCTCCATTTCTCTAGGAGCTGGGCCAAAAAGGATCTTGCTGTGATTTATGTCATATAGTGTTATGCCTATGTTTTCCTCTAAGAGTTTTACAGTGTCTGGCCTTACATTTAGGTCTTTAATCCAGTTTATTTTTGTGTATGGTGTTAGGGAGTGTTCTAATTTCATTCTTTTACATGTAACTGTCCAGTTTTCCCAGCACTTATTGAAGAGGCTGTCTTTTCTCCACTGTATATTCTTGCCTCCCTTATCAAAGATAAGGTGACCATATGTGCGTGGGTTTATCTCTGGGCTTTCTATCCTGTTCCATTCATCTATATTTCTGTTTTTGTGCCAGTACCATACTGTCTTGATTACTGTGGCCTTGTAGTATAGTCTGAAGTCAGGGAGCCTGATTCCCCCAGCTCTGTTTTTCTTTCTCAAGATTGCTTTGGCTCTTCGGGGTCTTTTGTGTTTCCATACAAATTGTGAAATTTTTTGTTCTAGTTCTGTGAAAAATGCCATTGGTAGTTTGATAAGGATTACAGTGGTTCTGTAGATTGCTTTGGGTAGTAGAGTAATTTTCACAATGTTGATTCTTCCAAACCAAGAACATGGTATATCTCTCCATCTGCTTGCATCGTCTTTTTTTTTTTTTTTAAACATCTTTATTGGAGTATAATTGTTTTACAATAGTGTGTTAGTTTTTCCTTTACAACAAACTGAATCAGTTATACATATACATATGTGCATCGTCTTTAATTTCTTTCTTCAGTGTCTTATAGTTTTCTGCATACATGTCTTTTGTCTCCTTAGGTAGCTTTATTCCTAGGTATTTTATTCTTTTTGTTGCAATGGTAAATGGGAGTGTTTCCTTAATTTCTCTTTCAGACTTTTCATCATTAGTGTATAGGAATACAAGAGATTTCTGTGCATTAATTTTGTATCCTACAACTTTACCAAATGCATTGATTAGCTCTAGTAGTTTTCTGGTAGCATCTTTAGGATTCTCTATGTATAGTATCATGTCATCTCCAAACAGTGACAGCTTTACTTCTTCTTTTTCAATTTGTATTCCTTTTATTTCTTTTTCTTTTCTGATTGCCATGGCTAAAACTTCCAGAACTCTGTTGAATAATAGTGGTGAGAGTGGACAACTTTGTCTTGTTCCTGATCTTGGAGGACATGGTTTCAGTTTTTCACCATTGAGAACGATGTTGGCTGTGGGTTTGTCATATATGGCCTTTAGTATGTTGAGGTAAGTTCCCTCTATGCGTACTTTCTGGAGAGTTTTCGTCATAAATGGGTGTTGTATTTTGTCGAAAGACTTTTCTGCATCTATTGAGATGATCATATGTTGTTGTTTTTTTTTATCATATGGTTTTTATCCTTCAGTTGGTTAATATGGTTTATCACATTGATTGATTTTCATATATTTAAGAACCCTTGCATTCTGGGATACACCCACTTGATCATGGTGTATGATCCTCTTAATGTGCTATTGGATTCTGTTTGCTAGTGTTTTGTTGAGAATTTTTGCATCTATATTCATCAGTGATATTGGACTGTAGTTTTCTTTCTTTGTGACATCTTTGTCTGGTTTTTGTATCAGGGTGATTGTGGCCTCATAGAATGGGTATGGGAGTGTTCCTCCCTCGGCTAAATTTTGATAGAGTTTGAGAAGGATGGATGTTAGCTCTACTCTAAATGTTTGATAGAATTTGCCTGTGAAGCCATTTGGTCCTGGGGTATTGTTTGTTGGAGACTTTAATCACAGTTTCAATTTCAGTGCTTGTGGTTGGTCAGTTTATATTTTCTAATTCTTCCTGCTTCAGTCTTGGAAGGTGTACTTTTCTAAGAATTTGTCCATTTCTTCCAGGTTGTCCATTTTATTGGCATATAGCTGCTTGTAGTAATCTCTCACAAACCTTTGTATTTTTGCAGTGTCAGTTGTTGCTTCTCCTTTTTCATATCTAATTCTGTTAATGTGAGTCTTCTCCCTTTTTTCTTGATGAGTCTGGCTAATGGTTTATCAATTTTGTTTATCTTCTCAGTGAACCAGCTTTTAGTTTTATTGATCTTTGCTATTGTTTACTTCATTTCTTTTTCATTTATTTCTGATCTTTATGATTTATTTCCTTCTGCTAACTTTGGGCTTTTTTGTTTTCTTTCTCTACTTTCTCTACTTTCTCTACTTTTGGTATAAGGTTAGACTGTTTATTTGAGATGTTTCTTGAGGTAGGATTGTATTGCTATAAACTTCCCTCTTAGAACTGTGTTTTCTGCATCCCATAGGTTTTGGGTCATCGTGTTTTCATTGTCATTTGTTTCTAGGTATTTTCTGATTTCCTCTTTGATTTCTTCAGTGATCTCTTGGTTATTAAGTAGTGTATTGTTTAGCCTCCATGTGTTTGTATTTTTTTACAGACTTTTTCCTGTAATTGCTATCTAGTCTCATAGCGTTGTGGTCGGAAAAGATACTTGATATGATTTCAATTTTCTTAATTTACCAAGGCTTGATTTGTGACCCAAGACATGATCTATCCTGGAGAATGTTCCATGAGCACTTGAGATGAAAGTGTATTCTGTTGTTTTTGGATGGAGTGTCCTATAAATATCAATTAGGCCCATCTTGTTTAATGTATCGTTTAAAGCTTGTGTTTCCTTATTTATTTTCATTTTGGATGATCAGTCCATTGGTGAAAGTGGGGTGTTAAAGTCCCCTCGTATGATTATGTTACTGTCAATTTCCCTTTTATGGCTGTTAGTATTTGCCTAATGTATCGAGGTTCTCCTATGTTGTGTGCATAAATATTTACAATTGTGATATCTTCTTCTTGGATTGATCCCTTGATCATTATGTAATGTCTTTGTCTCTTGTAATAGTCTTTATTTTAAAGTGTATTTTGTCTGATATGAGAATTGCTACTCCAGGTTTGTTTTGATTTCCATTTTCATGGAATATCTTTTTCCATCCCCTCACTTTCAGACTGTATGTGTCCCTAGGTCTGAAGTGGGTTTCTTGTAGACAGCATATATATGGGTCTTGTTTTTGTATCCATTCAGCCAGTCTTTTTGCTGGAGCATTTAATCGATTTTCATTTAAGGTAATTATCAATATGTATGTTCCTGTTACCATTTTCTTAATTGTTTTGGGTTTGTTATTGTAGGTCTTTTCCTTCTCTTGTGATTCCTGCCCACAGAAGTTCCTTTCACATTTGTTGTAAAGCTTGTTAGGTGGTGCTGAATTCTCTTAGCTGTTGCTTATCTGTAAGGGTTTTAATTTCTCCATTAAATCTGAATGAGATCCTTGCTGGGTAGAGTAATCTTGGTTGTAGGTTTTTCCCTTTCATCACTTTAAATATGTCCTGCCACACCCTTCTGGCTTGCAGAGTTTCTGCTAAAGGATCAGCTGTTAACCTTATGAGGATTCCCTTGTATGTTATTTGTTGTTTTTCTCTTGCTGCTTTTAATATTTTTTTTTGTATTTAATAATTGATAGCTTGATTAATATGTTTCTTTGCATGTTTCTCCTTGGATTATCCTGTATGGGACTCTCTGTGCTTCCTGGAGTTGATTGACTATTTCCTTTCCCATGTTAGGGAAGTTTTCAACTATAATCTCTTCAAGTATTTTCTCAGTCCCTTTCTTTTTCTCTTCTTCTTCTGGGACCCCTATTATTCGAATGTTGGTGCCTTTATTGTTGTCCCAGAGGTCTCTGAGATTGTCCTCAATTCTTTTCATTCTTTTTTCTTTATTCTGCTCTTCGGTAGTTATTTCCACTATTTTATCTTCCAGGTCACTTATCCGTTCTTCTGCCTCAGTTATTCTGCTATTGATTCCTTCTAGAGAATTTTAAATTTTATTTATTGTCTTGTTCATCATTGTTTTTTTGCTCTTTAGTTCTTCTAGGTCCTTGTTAAATGTTTCTTATATTTTCTGCATCCTATTTCCAAGATTTTGGATCATCTTTACTATCATTACTCTGAATTCCTTTTCAGGTAGACTGCCTATTTCCTCTTCATTTGTTTGGTCTGGTGGGTTTTTACCTTGCTCCTTCATCTGCTGTGTGTTTCTTTGTCTTCTCATTTTGCTTAACTTACTGTGTTGGGGTCTCCTTTTCGCAAGCTATAGGTTCATACTTCCTGTTGCTTTGGTGTCTGCCCCCAGTGGCTAAGATTGGTTCAGTGGCTTGTGTAGGCTTCCTGGTGAACAGCACTGGTGTTTGTGTTTTGGTGGATGGGGCTGGATCTTGTCTCTCTGGTGGGCAGGACCACATCCGTCGGTGTGTTTTGGGGTGTCTTTTACCTTATTATGATTTTAGGCAGCCTCTCTGTTCATGGGTGGTGTTGTGTGCCTGTCTTGCTAATTGTTTGGCATCGGTGTCCAGCCCTGTTGCTTGCTGGTCATTGAGTGGAGCTGAATCCTAGCATTGAGATGATGATCTCTAGGAGAGCTTTTGCTGTTTGTTATTTCATGGAGCCAGGAGGTCTCTGGTGGACCAATGTCCTGAACTTGGCTCTCCCACCTCAGAGGCACAGACCTGAAACCAGGTGGAGCACCAAGACCCTGTCAGCCACACAGCTCAGAAGAAAAGGGAGAAAAAAGGAAATAAATAAATAAAATAAAGTTATTAAAATAAAAAATTAAAAAGATTATTAAAAGTAAAAAATAGTAATAAAAAAAGAAAGAAAGAAGAGAGCAGCCAAACCAAAAAACAAATCCACAAATGGTAACAAGAGCTAAAAACTATATAAAAAAACCCAAAATGGACAGACAGAAACCTAGGACAAATGGTAAAAGCAAAGCTGTACAGATAAAATCACACAAAGAAGCATAAACATGCACACTCACAAAAAGAAAAAAAGGAAAAATATATATATATATTAAAAAAAGAAGGGGCTTCCCTGGCGGCGCAGTGGTTGAGAATCCGCCTGCCGATGCAGGGGACACGGGTTCGTGCCCCGGTCCGGGAAGATCCCACGTGCCGCGGAGCGGCTGGGCCCGTGAGCCGTGGCCGCTGAGCCTGCGCATCCGGAGCCTGTGCTCCGCAACGGGAGAGGCCACGACAGTGTGAGGCCCACATAACGCAAAAAAAAAAAAAAAAAAAAGAAGAGAGCAACCAAATCAATAAACAAATCTACTAATGATAATAAACTCTAAATACTAAACTAAGATAAACATAAAACCAGAAACAAATTATATTCAGAAAGCAAACCCCAAGTCTACAGGTGCTCCCAAAGTCCTCTGCCTCAATTTTGGGATGATTCGTTGTCTATTCAGGTGTTCCACAGTTGCAGGGCACATCATGTTGATTGTGGAGGTTTAATCCTCTGCTCCTGAGGCTGCTGTGAGAAATTTCCCCTTCTCTTCTTTTTTGGCACAGCTCTTGTGGTTCAGCTTTGGATTGTCCCTGCCTCTGTGTATAGGTCACCTGAGGACGTCTGTTTCCACCCAAACGGGATGGGGTTAAAGGAGCAGTTGATTAGGGGGCTCTGGCTCACTCAGGCTTGGGTGAGGGAGTGCTTTGGAATGCGGGGTGAGCCTGTGGTGGCAGAGGCCGACATGACATTGCAGCATCCTGAGGTGTTCCATGTGTTCTTCCGGGGAAGTTGTCTCTGGATCATGGGACCCTGGCAGTGGCAGGCTGCACAGGCTCCCAGGAGGCAAGGTGTGGATAGTGACCTGTTCTTGCATACAGGCTTCTTGGTGGCTGTAGCAGCAGCCTTAGCATTTCATGTCAGTCTCTGGTGTCTGCACTGATAACCACAGTTCATGCCCATCTCTGGAGCTTGTTTAGGCGGTGCTCTGAATCGCCTCCTCGCCTACCCCAAAACAGTGGTCTCTTGCCTCTTAGGCAGTTCCAGACTTTTTCCTGGACTCCCTCTCAGCTAGCCGTGGTACACTAGCCCCCTTCAGGCTGTGTTCACACAGCCAACCCCAGTCCTCTCCCTGGGATCTGACCTCTGAAGCCCAAGCCTCAGCTCCCAGCCCCCGCCCACCCCGGCAGGTGAGCAGATAAGCCTCTTGGGCTGGTGAGTGCTGGTCGGCAGTGATCCTCTGTGCGGGAATCTCTCTGCTTTGCCCTCCACATCCCTGTTGCTGTGCTCTCCTCCGTGGCTCCAAAGCTTCCCCCCCACCCCCATCTCAGCCAGTGAAGGGGCTTCCTAGTGTGTGGAAACTTTTCCTCCTTCACAGCTCCCTCCCAGAGGTGCAGGTTCCTTCCCTATTCTTTTGTCTATCTTTTTTCTTTTTTCTTTTGCCCTACCCCCAGGTATGTGGGGAGTTTCTTGCCTTTTGGGAAGTCTGAGGTCTTCTGCCAGCATTCAGTAGGTGTTCTGTAGTTGTTCCACATGTAGGTATTTCTGATATATTTGTGGGGAGGAAGGTGGTCTCCATGTCTTACTCCTCTGTCATCTTGATGATGTTGTTTTTAATGACAGAAGAAAATGTCTATGAACTGATAGTTTTGAGAAAAAGACATCACATTTCTTTATTTCTCAGGTATATATAATTCGAGATATTATCACAATATCAAAGAAAATTCAACATATGTACTTTTGGAAATGTAATCAAATTATACCCTGTTAATAGGAAGTTATAGTATTTTCCCAAATAGATAAACTCAGAGATATCTAACAATATCTGTACAGCCATGAGGTAAATTGCAATCACTTTGCAGAAATACCAGAAAACTATGAATTGTCTCACTAACAGAGTTGGCAGATCATCAGGGACTGTAAATATCTCAAATACAAGTGTTGAATTATCTTGTCCAAGGGAAGTTTTAGTAATCTAGTTCATAAAGCTATGATGTGTTCTGGTGACTACCAACAATGTTTAGCATAAATGAATTGCTTTATGCCAATTCCTAATATTCTACTATAATATTCTGCAAGGGAAAACATTTTTAAAAAATTAAAGTAAGATTAAATTATGATCTTGGAACTTTTTCATCTCAGTTATATCAGTTACTTCAGTGGAGCTAACACTGACCTAAATAGACAGGAGATTTGCATTTATTTCAGAGTTCTCCCTCCTTATCACCACCTTATCAGTGTATGCAAAATGTCCTGGAAAATTCAGTCATTATAAACCTAAGTCAGATCTATGGATAAAGAAAATGTGGTATATTTTATATATATATATGAAACATGTAGCCTATTATAATACATATACTATATATGTAATATATGGTATATAATATACATAATAGAATATTATTCAGCCTCAAAAAAGAAGGAATTCCTGCCATTTGCAACAACATGGATGAACTTAGAGGACATTATGCTAAGTGAAATAAGCCAGACACAGAAAGAAATAAGCCATTCACTTATATGTGAAATCTAAAAAAGTAGAACTCATAGAAACAGAGAGTAGAATGGTGGTTGTCAGGGACTGGAGAGTGGGGGAAATAGGAAGATATTGGTCAGAGGGTAAAGTTTTAGTTGTACAGGATGAAAGAGTTCTGGAGCTCTAATGTACAGCATGGTAACTACAGTTAATAATACTGTGTTATATACTTGAAATTTGCTAAAAGATTATATCTTAAGTGTTCTCACTACAGACACACACAAAGATAACCATGTGAAGAGATGGAAATAATTAGCTTGATTGCAATAATCATTTCACAGTGTATACATGTATCAAAACAACGCGTTGTATACCTTAAATCATACAATTTTTATTGGTCAGGTATACCTCATAAAGCTGAGGGAAAATTCAATTTTTATAACAAAACTTGCTTCTTATATTTTTTCAAGTAAATTTTTCTATCATTTTAGTCTGCTATCACAGTTTTTGAAAAATGCTATGCACTTAGAAGATTGACCCTTTTTAGCATAATTTTAAAGTTGGTTTTGAAGGACAAGTTGGATTTTACTCAGGGAAAAATGTATATTACTTAAAGGTACTTATTCCAGAACTTTGAACAGAAAGGGCTTTTACAGAAATAATTGTCCTTGTGTCAACTTATATAAGAAAGAATTGCCTCTATCACTGAACCAGATACACCATAGAAGAGATCCTAAACCCTCTATCAGTGACAGGCCTGACCAAAAAAGACATTTCCCAGACTTTCTGATTTAAAGATTTTTAAATTATCATCTGGAAACATACTTACAGCTAGAAAGTTCATCCTAAATGGGAAACTAACTTTTTTAATTTTATTTTTTCAACCAGTATCTATTGAGGACCCACCATATGCTGGGCTCATGCTAATAGAAGTTAAAAACAAGCAAACAAATAAAAAGTGTGCTTTCTGATTTCATACATGTGTTATTACAAATTATTATTAGTTTATGAATTTTAAAAATACAACTCTAATGCACTTTGATCTTGTGTATACTTTACTGATTATAGCACAATATGGCAAATTATACCTTGCTTCTGGCAACTATTCTTTGGAGTGTTTCTTACAAACTTAGAGACAATGCTTTCCTAAAGTCTTTAGGCTGTCAGTACTACAACTTCATGCTTCCACATACTATACAGTTTGACAGAGCAGCAATCTCATCTTGAATTTAGGATTTTGCAAATTCACCAATGGGGCTCAAACATTTCTGAGCCTATTTGAAGAATGGTACGACAGCCCATGATCAATGATATTTATTTGCTTTGGAAAGATTGGCTTGCATCATATAAGTAAGGAAAGATTGACTTGCATTAAATAAGTAATCACTGGAGAAAAAGAGATGATTATGAATACTGCATGATGTCTACCACTCAGACTTGTCTTTCAGTCCAGCTCCCCAATACCTCCATGTAAGAGTCTTATGCAGAATAGGGAAGCTATAATTGAGACACAGACAAATTCTTTCCACCCCCAATTCTATAAAACATTTGGGGATACAAGCAGACTTCTCTTACCCTGGTGAATCTGATAAAACCACAGCAGAGAATACGATGCCAAAGGTGGCAATGTCAGAGGTCGTGGTACTTGGAGAGGATTCTATATCAAATAAGGTACAGGCACAGTCCAGAGATAACCCTGGTTCAGGAACAAGTGCCTAGAAGAGCAACATTGACCCTGACTAGGACTGTGGAGCCCAGCAAAGCACTGATCTTGCTTATTTATGAGCACACACAGGACATTCTTAGACAATCATAGAATATAGGGGAACTCGGAGCCTTTGCTAGAGGCTGAAGTCATTTCATGCATGTAAAGATAGCCAAGCCCAGACTTCCTAAACTCTTCTGATACCAAGTTCCCACTCAAGAGGTCATAGAATATGTCCTGCATATGAGAAAAGTAAGCAAAATGGTAAAATTTGAGTTCTCTTAATTTGGATCCATTCTTAGTCCCAGCTGTTAGAATCCAGGAAATTTTTAATGCTGATATGCAAATTTTTCTGCTTTTATTTTAAAAAAAAGCTTTTTATACTAAAGTCAATCTAAAACATGTTTAATCACACATAATTATTATTTTGCTATATTGTAATTAAGAATAAATGGTAAGTAGTTCACAGAAATGACAGTAATTAACATTAATTTTATGCAGACAAAACAATTAAAAATTTTTTCCTGGGTTCATTCTGCCAGTTTCCTGGTACCCATAATCAGTATCAATGTCAAAAATTTTAATCACTATCACACACTTCCATAGGCAGGCACACACCCACATATAAAGTGATGCCCAAATTTCTGAACCTTACTTGCCAACATCAGCAATTCTCTCTTTCTGGAAGGCATGAGACAGAATATGATCTGGCCTATAAACCTGTATGCTTAGGTGCTGAGGAGTGCTGGCCAGGTGCTCTTACAGTAATCCCGAATGAGACTTAAATGTAGCGTGAGACACAGACATTAAGAGGAGAAATTGAAGGTGGTGGTGGCACGTGGAAGAGAGAGAACGTGATGCACATGTATCATTTGTCCTCAATGTTTCCGAGACATAAAGAGGGAGGAATATTAGAACTGAGAAAGAAGAGGAAGAATAAATGGAAGACACATGGTCAAGACTAGACTTTTTAAAAAAATTCCCCATGTATTTTTTTACTTTATTACGGAAAATTTCAAACTGTTGAATAGTTTAGCCAACCCCGTGAATCCATCAACCAGCTTCAGTATTTCTCAACCAGCCAATCTCATTTCACATATAACTCTACTCTCTCCCTCCCTGGATTATTTATCTGAAGCAAAGTCTAGAGAACATCATTTCATCAGCTAATATTTCAGTGAGTATTTTTGAAGATAAGATGACTATATAACATTCAGTCATATAAGTAGATCATAAATAATTTATCCATTAAAGCTAGGTTGTATTCATTTTTTTAAAGTTAGGTTGTATTCAATTTTTTTGGTATTACAAATATTGCTATGATGAATATCCATGCATCGAAATATTTGTGTGCATTTCTCATTATTTCCTTAAGGTAAATTCCTAAAAGTGGAATTAATTGGTTAGAGAGTACAAACATTTAGAAAACTCTTGATTGCTTGCTAGAAATGGTAATATCAATTTATACTTCTACCATTATAGTATAGGCAGGTTGTTTGAGCCTTTGCTGGCAGGGGAAGTGATCGTTGAAATAATTTCTGCTAATTGGACAAATGAAAAACTCTGCATGAATTCCCCTTATTTTATTCTTAAAACTTTTCTGACTAGACTTCTTAATATTCTTTTAATACCAAGTCTCCACTCTAGATGCCCTAAGATAACTTAATCAATTATGAGAGGTTTGAAAAGTTCTTCCATGTGTCAAGCTGTCTTACATTTTATTGTATAATTAAAATTGTCTTCTCTGAGTAACAACCTATCAGAATAGACAGAGTCTAATATAAAGTAATAATTGTGATTTTATTCACAATAATTTCCATGAGTTTGTGCCAGAACCTTGAAATTATACTGTGCCAGAAGGTCAAGTAAATGTGGTTCCACTTCTGATAATAGCAGAATTTGCCATTTGTGCCAGTCCTTCCACTGAGAACAATTTAGAAAGCTGGTCAAATTATTTAAAAAATATCCTATGTGAAGGTATCTGAAGGCTGCTAAGGCAGGGGAGAATTATGGAGGAAACATCAGGGCAAAGAAGTAAATCCAGAGATGAATTTGGCATTTGGGGACACTTTTCCCCAAGGAGCATTAATTGATTGCAGTAGAAGTGGAAAGGAGGTAGAGAAAGATGAAAAGGACTTTCAATAGGACTTATTGGACTAAGAAAAAAATTTGGAATTCAGAATCACTAAGGAAGGGAAGTATTAAACCTCCAAGTTTGGGTGGGGACCTTGAAACCTCTAGCCTAAAAATAAGAATGAAAGTAAAATAGAACCTTCCTCTTCAAGTTTGAAAGCCAGATACAAATTGTCTAATCTGTAATTGAATTAAGGAATTCCAGAATAGCTAGTGTCTATAATTATCTGCTGAAGTGAATTTATGTCTATCTGGAGGAATATAATATCATATCAGGTTTCAAATTATCTTTAAAACATTTTGTTTATGTTTGGCACTCAGTAAAAACTAACCAAGGTACTTTTTTAAAGAACCAGGATAAAACACAATAGAAACAGAATCAAAAGAAGATTTAGATCATAGTTATCAGATACCATCTAAATTAACTTTATTTAATATGTTTAAGGAAATAAAACACAAAATAGGAAATTCATGCATAAAATTGGAAACTCATGTATAAAATTGGAAACTCTAAAGAAGAAGCAAGTGGCAATTCTAAAACTGAAAAATTGAAAAATTTCAAATATAAAATTAAGGACTTGGGCTTCCCTGGTGGCGCAGTGGTTGAGAATCCGCCTGCGGATGCAGGAGACACGGGTTCGTGCCCTGGTCCGGGAAGATCCCACATGCCGCGGAGCAACTAAGCCCGTGAGCCATGGCCGCGGAGCCTGTGCGTCCGGAGCCTGTGCTCCGCAACGGGAGAGGCCACAACAGTGAGAGGCCCGCATACCGCAAAAAAAAAAAAAAAAAAAAAAAAAAAAAAAAATTAAGGACTTGATGGAAGTTTACCAGTATGTTAGACACAGCTAAACAAAGAAATTAGAATAACCATGCAAAGAAAACATCATGTATAATTGAGTGTAATCTCTACTTTTACTAATGCTCCTTTAACTATTTAAGCAATTGTCCAGCAATCGTTCCCACCCTCACCTGCACAATGTTGTTCTCAGTGTTACCCTCAGTGCCTCAGTGCTAATTTTGCATCAGCCTCCATCAGTATTCTGCAGCCATCTCCTCAGCCTCTCCCCTTTCTACAGCTATTACTGGAAGATCATATTCCTTCCTCAGTACCCCTGCTTTAGTCACACAGTTATGAGTTGCTGAGCCATAACACAAACAAACAAAAATGGGAGGGGGTTGTTCTTCTAGGTGACATATAACTTCTCTTTTGGACCCTAACAATCAACAAGATCAACACAAACAAATATATATTAAATATCACTATGTTCCAGACACTGTTGTAGGTGCTTGGAGATGGATGCATCAGCGAAAACAAAAAGCAAGCAAACAAAAACCCAAAAGTTAAAAATTTCTGTTCTGTAGTGGAGGAAAATGTAAAGTAGACAATAGAGAAAATAAATAAATAATTATATAGTATTCTAGAATGTGAAATCCGTAATGTTAAGTACAGAGTGTTGGTTTTTTTCCATTTATACTGTAATTGAGCTGAGATAAAAAGATACTTTTTTTTTTCTTTCGACCTCTGAAATCTGTTCAGACTAACGTTATGGCACAGCATATGGTGAATTTTTTAAATGTTATTTCTATACCTGGAAAGAATGATTGTTCTGTGAGCTATTCCCTACATTTCCATTAGGTGAGTTTTGCTAATGGCATGGTTTAAAATTTTTGTCTTTGCTAATTTTTGGTCTGCTCAATCAATTACTGATAAAAGTATGTAAATTTGACCCATTATAACTGCACATTTGTCTGTCTTTCTTTTTACTTGTATTAAATTTTGCTTTACATTTAATGAGGCTATGTAAGTTATGTGCATGAAAAGTTGGAATTATTTATCTTCCTGGTGAATTAAGCCTTATTATATTATGATAGGCCTCTCTTAATTTACGGTTATATTTTTTTTTGTCTTACAACCCTTTTTGTTTGATATTTGATATAGCAACACAAACTTTCTTTGGATGATGTTTGTATTAAATAGGTTCTCTGGAGCATTTCTTAGCTCCATGTCTTTCACAAGGCTGCAGTGTTGTCAGGGGCTACATTCATCACCAGGTTCAAAGGGAGTAAGTTTCCAAGAGCCCTCACGTGGCTTCACAGACTGCTGACCCTTGACATTAGTTCCTTCCTGTATGGGTTTTTCCATGAGGGCAGCTTGAAATGTGGCATCTGTGATGGCCTCTCTTGCTCTCTTGCGTGCTTGCTCTGAGTGAAGTCACCTGCCATGCTGTGAGCTTTCCCGGAGGACTGAAGCCTTCGAACTGCCACATGAGTGCACTTGGAAATAAGCCTTATGATGACTATCATCCTGGCCAGAAGCTTGATTGCAGCCTTCTGAGAGACCCTGAGCCAGAGGCATCCAGATAAGCCGTGCCAGCTTTCCCAACATTATGTTTGTTAGCTTAAGCTGCTAAGTTCTAGAGGTAATTTGTACTATGCAGAAATGATAACTAATACAACTACCAAATGTCAAGAAGTTATTCCAGTTTGTTGAAAGCATGTAAGTTCTTCTCTTACGTGAACAATCTGGTTCAAATCAATAACATTTTCTTTCCCCCCCCCCAATTTTATTGATATATAATTGACATACAACACAGTGTAAGTTTAAGGTGTACAGCATAATAACTTAACATATATATGTATAGTGAAATGATTACCACAATAAGTTTAGTTAGCATCCATCAACTCATATAGTTACAAAAAAAGTTATGTTTTTTTCTTGTGGTGAGAACTTTTAGGATTTACTGTCGTAGCAACTTGCAAATATACCATACAGCGTTGTTAACTACAGTCATCATGGTGTACATTACATCCCAAGTACTTATTTATCTTATAACTGGAAGTTTGTACCTTTTGACCCCCTTCACCAAATTCCCCCACCCCTGCTTTTTTTTTTAACCAATTAAGATCAATATGGAAATTTATTATATGGATACATAGATATTATACATATCTCAAGAGCTATAACTGGATCTAATAAGTTTCTGGAGCAAAAACTAGACTCTTTTATTAATCATAACCATCCCTTCCATTTCTATGCCATAGTTCCTCTGCTCCAGTCTTCAACCTTCTCTCTACACACAGATACATTTCTGTCTCTCTCTCATTAAGATTTTTCAATTATAGTGAATATTTCCAAATACATTTATGTAATAAAATCTCTGGTATTTTATGTATTTGTAGTTCTATGCTAATCCATTTACTAACTTATGTTTAAAAGCTAATCCATTTCAACTGGGATTGTCCCATTTGGCTTGGTCTAAATTTCAAAGCCACGTGCTCAGAAGAGACTAATTAAAGTCCTTGTGTCCCAGTACAAGTTCCTTGCAGATGGCATCTGTCTGGCTCAGTGTGATTATCACTCACCCCTAATGTTTGGAGTTCAACTCAACTGAGAAGTAGGGACAAAAGTCAGAGCGTGATAAAGATGCCCATTTTGTTTCTGGTAAAGCTAAATTGCAAGAGTAAGAATAGCATTTGCTTTTAGACAGCCGATCCCCCAAGCTTTCTAGTGATATCAAAAACTATTAACTGATTCTGATAGTGAATCACGAAAGGAGTTAGAAGTTACTATAAACCTGCCATCTGTGTTGACCAGTGGGAAGTATAGTGGAATGGGAATGGCTACCCTAAATGCCTTTAGAAAGCTGAAGAATCATCAGCTGGTCTGACATGGGACTCAATAATCTGCCTTTTTACGAGGACTGGGGGATCTTGAGGTGGTCCAGGATCACATTTTGAGAAATGTTAAAAGTGCAACTAAAGAGAAGAATCAGTGAGATTGCACAGAGGAAGAGAAAGGAAAATAAAATACAAAAGTGGGTGACAGAAGAACAGGTAAATTTCTGTAGGTGTCTAGAAGTTCGTGTATATTTGATCTTATTTTGAGATAGAGAACTATTATTGTTTTTCAGAAGTTAGTCAAAATATTTCAAAATGCGGTCTTATTAAGTTATACAGTATTCTCATGTTCAGCAAACTTTTTCTGTAAAGGGCCAGATAGTAAATATTTTAGACTTTGCAGCCCACACAGTGTTTTTTGTAACCACCCAGTTCTGCCATTGGAAAGCAAAAGTAGATATTGATAATATGTAAATGAATTGCATAGCTATATTCCAATAAAACTTTATTTACAAGAACAGGCAATGGGTCGTAACTGGCCCATGAACTATAGTTTGCCAATTTCTGATATAGTTGGTTATCAAGTATTGTCAGCTATTTGAGGAAGACATGAAAGTTAATTGGATTTCTAAAGATTACATAGAAATTCAACAGGAAAATTAAAATTTTAATAAAATTAAATTGTAATTCAGCTTTTAAAAAATTGTAGAACACAATGGAAATTTACAAATAAAAATTCTGAATCAGAGTCTATTTGGTAAGTTCCAGAGATCTAATGTATAACAAACAGTGTAACTAAAGTTAACAATACTATATTGTATACTTGAAATTTGCTAAGAGGGTATATCTTAAGTATTCTCAACATATAAAAAAGAAAGAAAGGAAAAGAAAATAGCAACTTTATGAGCTGATGGATATGCTAAATAGCTTTGATTATTTCATAATGTACATGTATTTCAAATCATTAAGTTGTATATCGTAAATATATATAATTTTATACCTCAGTAAAGCTGGGAAAAAGTCTATTTGGCAAGTAGATGCTGATGAGCAAAGAACAGTTAAAAAATAATAAGCTACCTATAGTTCTTAAAAGATATTTCTTCTGAACAGCTTTTAGTAGTTACTAAAGATTATAACATATGCTAAGAAAATCATGATAGAGGGGAAAATCATATTTTTAACTTGCATCTAAAGAATATTAATAGAAAATCTTACATATTGAAAATGTCTTTTTAAAATAGAGTGGACATGTCCATCCCTTTCATTGACTCTAAAACATTACTTGCTCTTAGAAAAGGATTTCAGGTTCAAATATATCATCAGTGCCCAAATATCAAGGGTTAAGAGATGTTCAATGAAATGTGGTTAGTGAAATGTCATGTGGCAGAATTCCAATCATGAAATGCTATAAAATGAGGGGTCATGGCAACCTGTGGTGTGAAAGAAAATGTCAGTAATGGAGCAGAACAGTAAATAACACTATCCTGCTTGTTATCTAAATGAACACTCGGCAATTCATTTCATTTTCACTTGATCACTTCACTTCCCCTCTCTTTATAATCTAAGCACATATGAGTGCCCCCTTTTTCTTGCTTTCTCCCTCCCCTACATAAGTTTTAAGCAGACACTGTTTAAATACTTCTAAAAGATAAACAAAACTGATGTAAAATAGAAACCCCATAGAGTTCAATGGTAGCTATTATTTCTCACAATATATTCTGTTAAAATATAGTGAGCTTAAGATATTATAATATGATAGAAATGAGACCTTGGGCCAGTTAGATTTTGGAAAACTACTCATAGTTGTTCAACCTCACAGTCTTATTTAGATAAAGGCAATCTGAGCTCTGCTTTCCTGTTCTCTATGTTTTTTAGCCAATATTTTTCATGTTCTCTAGCACACTTGTTCTTATGTGTGGTACTTTATGGTGTCTACCACTACAGAATTATACTATTCACAAATATAGTGGCCAAAACACGTCCAATTTGCCAGGAGTCAGGCTAGTTTGTGTGGAGAATGTAGGAGCTCTGGAAATAGATAGTGCTTTGGCAGGTAGGGTAGACTGTTACTTTAGTTATCAGCCAATTAACTAGCCTCCCAGTACCCTCACCCTTGTGAAGTTTCCCCTCTAAATCTGGGCTGGCTCTGAATCTGCTTTAATTAATAAGATGTAGTAGGAGTAACACTGTGCCAGTTCTTGCCTAAAGCCTTAGAAAAACCCAGAAATTTTTGCTTTTGCACTTTGCACTTTTGCATTTTAAGAGGAACCAGCTGCCGTGTAAGAATTCCGGCTACCTTGAGAACACTATGCACTGAGGAAGGTCAAGCTGATCATGTGAAGAATCCACATGGATGAAAGGTGACGTGCCCAGTCAACAGTAAGAACAGAGGCCCGTGGCATATAACCCTAGTGGAACTGATGTAACCAGCCCCCAATCACTTGAGCTGCACCAGCTGGTCCCATGTGCTACAAAGATGAGCTGAGCCATTCCCACCATCCTCTGTCCAAATTCCTGTCCCACAGAATCATGAGCAAATAAAATGGTGGTTGTTTCAAGCCACTAAGTTTTGGGATATTTATATGGAAACAATATAAATATAATTGGAATTGAAGAAGAGGGACAATCACAGGCAAAGCCAGGAAAAGATAAAGACTCTGGTAACCTAGCAGTGTTCTTGAGGGAAATCCAAAGAATGTCATTGTATATACCCAAACACAGTCTGCCATGGGTGCCCTCAGACTAATTATGTACCATTACCACCAGGTATTCTTTTAACAAGTGAGATGAGATAATATGGTCTCATCGAACAACAAAGGGATAAATACTTTTTAGCTTTGGGGGACATAGGTCCTATCTGGGGGGCTGGAAATAGAAACATTCCTTCTGTATATTACTTTTAATAGAAAGGTCAAGAAAAAACAAAATTTGTTAAGGTTTGCATTTCTATATTTTGCATTGGTAAAGAAAATTTTGATACAGGTAAAGTATTATGTGGGCTTAGGATTTTTATGGTCAGGAGAGGGACTGGGGCTGCAGTAAGGGTTCCATTGCAAAAAAGGGCATGAATTTTCTGTCAGTGCCAAAGAAGGGAGCATCTGGGCTTTCTTATAAGCTTGTCCAGAGAGAGGTAAGACAAAGGGGAAGAAGCAGTAGTGAGGCTCAAAAGCTTTCAGCAATCAAACATCCAAAAATTGAGTCAATTTTTTTGCTATAATCCACCTCCTGATGTTTGACTGATGCCTGAAATGTGTTATGTTCATGTAATTGAATTTGAACTTATTTAAGTAAGCCATTATTGCACTCTATGAGGCCTATATTGTATGAGACTGACAAGAGAAAGAAAAAAACGTCTTCTTCAAAGGCCCAGCATTATATATTCTGAAAAGTAAAATAAAGGCCTTGGTCACTATCAATAAAAATCTGGAACTCTGAAGAGAATCAGGAGCATCTTGGTGAGGACTTGGGCTCTACTTTAGTTTGTATGGAGACACGTGTGACCTTAATTTATGTTTTGAGTATCTGTGAGACAAGAAATTATCAGAATTCTTTACCCATAAGTGGGCAATAACGCATAAAGGATTGATTGGGTGGATCAGACAGCCAGATCATTTGCAATGGCTCAAGAGACTAATATTGTACAGATAGGGCTGATTGCTGGCCAAGGCATCCAGTGCTAAGATGCCTGACTTCTGATGCTTCAGTGCCTGAAGTTTTACCAATTGTGTTGACGCTTGTCTCCTGTCCTTCATCAAGGACATCCTGGTTAAGGGATGGAAAGCAGCGGCTCTCCAATGAGCTCCATCATTTGTGATAGTGATAATGTCATCCATAAAGTTTACAAAGTCCCTTTGCTGTTCATTTAGTTGATTCCAAGGAGCTCAGGTAGCCAGAGGAACGTGGAGAGGAGTTACATTCTCTAGCACTCTGATATATAGCAAAAGACGTATGACAGAAGAGGGCAACCACTCCTAAAGGTGGGATAAGTCAGAGGGCCCAAGTTTGGCTCTGTCCCATAACAAGAAGTCTCAGTAGTCATGCTGAGCTTGAGAGTTGCTGCTTCCATGACCCAACAATTTAGGTAGGTGGGTATGGAGGATCAGGTCACATGCCCAGTGTGTGTCCAGAAATTGCCACAGTAATGACATATAACATGGGATGAAGGAGGGCAGTTTTTCCCGAAGCCTATGAACAATTTTTGACCATTATAGGTGGTCCAGAAATGCCAAAAGACATGAGAGGAAGTTACTAAAGCCTTTACAGTAAAGGATTCTCTGGGGACACTTACAAGAGTGCCTGCTGTGTCACAATTGGATAGATTCTAGAGCTTTTTGCTATAATCTACAATAGCGAAATATTCACCAGTTGCTGTTTGTGTGGAGTCAATAATTTCAGTATTATTGGGTATGGAAACCTTAATGCATGAGACAAAGGCATCAAGTTTGTGGTACTCTACTGTGTGATGCCATTCATTCTTTCCAAGTATAAGAGGAGGCGAAATTAGACTACTAAATGGAGAAACAGTGGGAATAACCACTGTTTCCTAAATAGGTCTTTTATAATGGGGATCAATCCTTGAAGTCCCCAGTTCTGGTTTACCCTTGAGCTGTATTAACTATTTTAACTAGACAGAGGGTCCATGTGGTCCCATTTTGTCAAATTAATTTGTAAGTGCAAAGACAGTGTAATTTTAATTTACTGTTCATTAAGTCAGGACATTCCAATGGCTAAAATGAAGCACATGTCCTCTACTTTATGTTCAATAACTCCTCTAAGATCTTAGGGGGTGTACTTTGTTTCAGTTTAGTGGGATTCCCCAGTGTAACTGTAAACTGAGCCCCCATATGATGAAAGACCATGAAGTTTTGCCAGTTTGTGCATTTCAACAGATGTTAAAGTTAATTGAGAACCTTTGCTGTAGAGGCACAAAACCCAATCAGCACCCTTTTTTTTTCTTATGCTGTGTAAATTATTTTAGTAACTTTTGGATTTCCAGTTGGATCAAACTGTGAACCTCTTTTTAATTTATTTTTATATGTTTCCTCCCTTTGTATCCAGGTTTCTTGCTTGCTTTGTGTGTGCCTGTGTGTGTGTGTGTGTGTGTGTGTGTGTGTGTGTGTGTGTGTGTGTGTGTATGTGGTTACTGGGTTCCTCTCTACCCTGGTCATATTTATACACTCCTTGCTCCAGAGAGCCTCAAATCAGTATCATCAGGGTAAAGGACCTCCCCTCTGGCAAAAGTTGAATTAATCCTTGATTGTACTACAGGAATGCCATGGATATTTTTCCCTGTACTTCTGATGATCATCATCTTTTTTGGCAACAGAGACATAAGTACAACAATAGCAGCACCAGCAAAGGTATTTTGTAGGGTCCTAATGAGCCACCTGCTTTTAGGAGTGTGGAATTCCACAATTCAAATTTTCAGATAATGACTGCTATTCACATAGTGACTGTTCTTTCTCTATGTGAGTTACCACCCAATGAACCCACATTTATTACATAGGGTGTAATCTTTCTTTCCCCTGAATACCCTATAGAATGAGGGCATACACCTGAATGAAACAAACCAGGTCACAGTTGGTCACAGGGCAAGAGTCATTCTTTGAATCCAGGGTCAGTAACAGCTTATGCTTGAACTGATACACAATGATTTATTCTAAGACACACAGATGGGTCTGGGCATATGAGACACATGACCCAGTGCTGCTTTAATGAGGACCTGAATCCCATACTTCTTTCCCCAAAAGCCAATTAATTATTGAAACTTCTGACTTAGATTAGTTAGAACTATAACAGAAGCTCAGTAGAACTCAGCAACTATAGCACAAAGTAACACAGCTCAAATTGCAGGCTAGCCAGCAGGCAGCAGCTCAAAGTGCATGCCTGCTATCTAGGCAGCAGAGCCAGTGAGCAAGCCAAAGAAAATGAAAGAACATCTCTCCCCACCCCCCACCTCACCCCGCCCCAGTGATGGTGATCTTTGTCTCAGCCCTCCACTCTTAGAGCCAACAGTGGTCACTCTGCAGAGACAGGGACCATACACAGACACAGAATGGGCCCCCACCAAAATTTGTTTTAGATGTCAAGTCTGAAGACTCCAGGCACACACCAAGAGGGTATGAGAAAAGTTTATTATTTACACAATGCGAGTTTCTGGGAAGAGGACAGCAGGCTTCCCAAGCAGGTCCGAAAGTGGCTTAAGAGAACAGAGAAAAGAGACTGCTTTGGGGTTTTAATGATGATTAAGGGATGACAGTAAGGGGCTTTTGTGGTTTGAACCTTCTTCCAGAGGAGGGAGCACCTAGGCTTTCTTATTAGCTTGCCAAGGTGTGAGGCAGGAATAAAAGAGGAATGGTGAGTTTTAAAAGTTCTCAGCAGTTAAACATCAAAATTGAAGTCAGACTCCATTTCAGAGGGATTTCTGGATACAACTGTTGTTAACAGAGTGAATTGCCAAGGAAAGTTATAGACCATATAAGCTTAGGGGAGTTTAGGTAACATTCTGTGGAAGATGCTATGGTGGATCACTGGACCACCTCAGAGGCCAACTGGGCATTTATAATACCTTCTGAAGGGAAAGAGAAGGATGAGAGCACAGCTTTACGTGACAACTCACCCTGAATAGTAAGACATTTTATTTTTTTTTACATTGTGGAATTTTAACAAGCCAACTTTTAAAGATAATAACTCACATAATCAATATTCACCACTGTAGTCCACATGGAGAAGCATACATGGTACCTAGTCCAGTTCATGTCATAGGGTCCATAGCATAGGGTACTGTGCAAACGTTGGCTAAATGAAAATATATGAATTTTATGGGGTTTCTGACTTTAAAGACTACTTTCTCATAGTATATCTCATTTGATATTTAAATATCTTCTCTGAGAAAGACACTTATCTACATTTTATAGGCAAGCAAACCAAGGTTCAGAGAATATAATACTTTTGCTCAAATTCAAGCAGCAGAAGAGCCAGGGTTCAAGCCTAGTTATATCGAAAGACTTTTGTGTTTCTTACCAAATTGCACTGTCCCTGCTAGGGTTAGAGATACCTGATCTCTATTTGGAAATAAATGAGATTATCTCTGAGTACTTTGTTATTTTTTTTTTTCATTTTTCAAATGAAAAATTCTTCTTCAAAACTCTGCTTCATAGTTTAAAAGCTGTTTCAATGAACGGTTAAAAAAAAAAAGAAAAATCTCTTAGACATATCTAATTCTAATAGCACTTAACTCCACTGATTCACAAACTGTTGTTCAAACACTTTATGTCTGAAGTAGTTCTCATTTCTTCCACTAACACATATTAAAAGTCCAGATTTGGGTCTTCTAAATTATTCATTTATTATGCTTGAAGTATTTTGAATATTTTTGAAGATTCAAAGGGAAAATAAACTATCAGATCTCCCTCCAAAGCAGTGCTTCATATCCTCTTAAGTCTATGTAAAATTGTGTCTGGGAGATGGGTTTTAATTGACTATAATCCTAAGTGGAATTTATTTAAAGGTCCTTATCACTCTGATTACTCAACCCGTCATCAACTTTCAAGTTCAAAAGCTATGTGAAATATGTTCCTTAAATGGGTGGGTCACATGAAAACTCTCACAGCATTGCAAATATGTTTTTAAGGAACAAAGCTTACCATAAGTGTTAGAAAGCTGAATTATATTTTGTTGTCAGTTTAGTCCTCTCAAGGAGACCATTTTCAAAACCATGCAGTATAAAATTCCATCTACACTTCGATTCCTGAAGCATCTAATAATTAAATCTCTGCCATTGTTATTCCATCTATTAATGTCTAGATATTTCAGATAACATTCCCAGGTGTCTTGAAAACATTTCTCTCTCGGATAGAAAAACACTGTCATTAACCAGACTTGCCCTTCTTGGCATCTCTCTTTCCTTAGACTCCTGGTAGGCTGGTCCATCAGACCAAAGCTCATACAAGTACAGATCTATCTGAATCCTAAGGTAAAAATTTCTTAGATTCTCACCCTGAAACCCTGCAAAAGGTCTAGGTGATAAACTTCCAAATATAGGTTTAACTTCAAAGAAATATGATTTACCTATTGCAAAAGCATTGCTTTTTTTGTTAATTATATGCCTTCCTACTAATTCCTAGAAGGTACGTTTCTGAAATCTAAAGAAATATAATGACATCACTACCTGTGAACTCCTCTGTTAGTATGTGACAACAAACACAGGGCATTACCTCTACTTAACTTGTTTATTTGTGTGTGTGTGTGTTGGTGCGGGGCACACGTTAGTGGGGGGGTTGTAATTTTCATAGTACTTACCGTACTTTTTCTATGACAATTTAATTCCCTGTCTTCTTCAACAAGATGGTAGGATTCATGAAGACGCTTTAGTTCTTACAATACTAGCACTGGACTTTGCAAATAGTAGGTATTTGGTTAATGTTTGTTGAACTAAATTTTTAAATAAAAGTGATTTTTCCCCCTCTATTATACCTTCTATGTAGAAACCTTGAGCAATTCAAAATATGTGGAAATATTTGGGGAGATATTTTTCCTGTATCAGTACCTTACATTTTAAGGAGGATGGGTTTGTGTAATAAATTGTACTGTGAATTTTTGATCCATGTGTTATTGTTGCCATCTTGAGTTTAATAAGGTTTCAAAAGAAAATATTTCTAGACTCGCATTATTAATAGTGCCATTGCATCCTGTTTCAACAGGAGTTATGCTGAGTGCTTTTATTTAATGTGACCAATTAGCACTCAAATAATGCTTTAATTATTTTTAACTTCCTCTTCTGTGATATGCTACTTTTGGAAATAAAATGAAGTCTTTGGTGGGAGTGATAAACATATTCCACATATGACACTGCTAGTGTTACACCTGAATCTTACGCCTCTCTCTTCTCTGAGTTCTAGAACTTCCTCTAGATGTAAATCAGCAATCTTTATTCTCAAATGATGCTTAAGTCACTTTTGTAAAACCCATTATGACCTGCAAGTTTTGGTCCTGTAATCACCCAAGAAGGAGTAGTTTAGTTGAAATCAACCTGAGATTGTGATAAGTTCCTAAGTCATTGTAGACATCTTCAGTTCTAGACTCTGTGGCTTGAACAATTGGGTTTCTTACATGACCCAATATATCCCCATGGTTATCAGGAAACATGCATTTCTGCATAGGTAGAAATGGGACATGAGTTTTTCAGTTTTCAAATCCCTTGATAAATAGGACTTGCTCACACTCTTATCTTCCCCCACTTGGAATTAAGTTACAGTTAACCCTTGAACAACATGGGTTTGAAATCTGTGGTCCATTTATACACACATTTTTTTTTCAATAATAAATACCGCAGTCCTGCAGGGTCAGGGTTGGTTGACTTCATGTATGTGGAACTGCAGATATGGAGGAACCACACATAGAGAAGGTTGACTATGGGTTATACTCAGGTTTGTGACTACACTGAAGGTAGGCTCCCCTAACCGCCGCATTGTTCAAGGGTCAACTAACTGTGCTAGCATCCTAAGAATATTCCTTGCTACCACTCTCAGCTCTACCCTCCTAAATATTTTAATCACTGAGTATTAATAATAAACATAAGAATGTTATTCTCAAGCTTTCAACCTTCCCAAGGTAACTCATTTCCTACAGAGTAAATTCAAATTTTGTTAATAATAAATCAAAGATCAGTTTCATTCTGTCTGATCACTTATCACCTACCACTTTAAGCCCCCAAAATGCCAGAATGCTTCTAGTAACCCTACAGGAATTTCACAGTTTAGTGAGCACTGCCCTATATGCACTTCCTACCTTGCTTCGCCTAGCTTTCTATCCTTCATGTCTGCTATTATTTCCTTCAGGAAGCCCAAGGTGCAGGTAGGAACATTTGCATTGAAAGATCTCCCTGAAATCCTGAACATACTTCTAATCTATCAATCAAAATGTATTTATTTTATGCCTATTATATCCTAACTAGTAACTATAATATACTATAATTTTTAAAAAAATCCCTGTGACTATCTCCTGGAAGTTCTTCAAAGATGTGGGTCATGTCTAATGTGCTTTAGCCTCCCCAGCACTAGTGCAAGTGGTACATAATAGAGGCCAAGTAATTATTGGTTAAACTGAACTGAACCAGAAGTTAAAAGGGGAATACAAAATTATCCTCTTCGGTCAGGTATGGCTCTCCTAAGGCAGAAAAAAAGACCAAAATCAACTAGTTATTGCTAGCTTATTTTTAAAAAACTCAAAGCCAATCCTTGACACAATCAGTGGAGATAGACTCTAATATAAATTTGTACACAACATTATTGAAATGATTATTTGGACTTGAAAAACTTTATATTAACTTTTAATTAGAATAAAATTCAGGAGCACCAGTTCTTATCACAGGTGATTTTCATTAGTTGAGTAGTAAAAAATTAATTTGACTTCCATGTCCTCTTGTTGCAATATTTAGCAAAGGTAAATGACATAAATTCAATAAGGCTCAAAATTGTATCTTTCTCCCAGTTTCAGAGATAATAATTTCTATGATGGATTCTTTTGAAAAATGTGGACCAGAATAAATCAGAGGTAGAATAAAATTGATTAGATTAGCATACCACAGCTTAGCCAGGAGGACAAACTCAGGGGTCAGTTTTAGGGGAGGAGAATCAGATACAAATTTTATTAGAGTTATGATGAGCTATACGCACATCGAAAAGCTCCTTGGGCCTTTTTTTAAAGCTGTGTGTGTATATATATATATTTTTTTTAATTGACATATGGATGATGTACAATATTAAGACCACTCTTTCATACAGGAATAATCCAATACTTTATAGACCCCTTAAGAGACAAGAGTTCTGGCAAAGTTGTATGTTGACAGTAAGTTTTTTTATCCATAACCCCATGAGTTGCCTGTTTGTTGCCATTAAATAAAACACTGATTATTAGAAATGAACTCATGCATTTAGACTGCTGAGAAATTGCCCTCAGCTCTCTGTGTCTGTTTTATGTGGGAGCATCACATCTTTTGAATTGACCTGAGGAACTAGGTATAAACTTTGTCAATATGGCCAAATAGAGAGTGCCCAGACTTAATATGCTTTTGTCTAATGAATCCTCTCTTCTCCCATCCAGTTACCTCTCAAGTTAATTCAGATAGTCCAAACCTTCTTTTCACGCAATCCTCCTTCCTCTCTATCATAAGGTATATTCCTCTCCATCAAGTTATTACCTCTCCCAGGAATATTGCAGTTTATTTTCCTCTTCTTGTCTACTAATGGATTTTCTTTTCAATTATCAAGTTAATATATAGAAACATTCTTAACCAGACCAAATTACTAGATTAACTAACACCTCTGTAAAATGATCAGATTGGTGTTATTGCACATTGAATTTATGGCTAGTAGATTATTCTACCCTAAGTACACACACATCCAGGTAAGCTGGCTGTTTAACAAAAATCAGATGTTTTTGCCTATAAGTCCATTAATGCCAGTTTTCTTTACTGTGGTACTTTCTACTTCTGGAAGTGAGGCATGCCATGTTCATGCCTCACTTGGATGGGAAAAATGATGACAGCTACCTTTAGAAAGTAATTAAAGTAAATTAATTAATTAAAGTAATGGTATGGGTACATTAACAGACATATAGCTCAATGGAACAGAATAGAGAGCCCAGGAATATGCCCATGCACTTACAGTCATTTGATCTACAACAATGGAGGAAAGACTATACATCAGAGAAAAGACAGTCTGTTCAATAAATGGTGCTGGGAAAACTGGACAGCTACATTTAAAAGAATGAAATTAGAACACTCCCTCACACCATATACAAAAATAAACTCAAAATGGATTAAGGACCTGAATGTAAGACTGGAAACTGTAAATCTCCTAGAAGAAAACATAGGCAGAACACTGACATAAATTGTAGCAATGATTTTTTGGATCTGTCTCCTAAAACAAAAGCAAAAATAACCAAATTACACTTAAAAGCTTTTGCACGGGAATCCAGGAGGGCTCACACCACGGAGTACTTCCCAGAACTTCTGCTGCCAGTGTCCTTGTCCATGTGGTGAGCCACAGCCACCCCCCGCCTCTGCAGGAGACCCTCCAACACTAGCAAGACAAGGCAAGACAGTGAAAATTTTGGGAAAATCTACCTCAAATCTCAGTGCATCAAACCTCACTGTGTCCTCAGCAAACACTCCAGGGCCTTGGTGATCTGGCCTGGTGTCAGGCCTGAGCCTTGGAGGTGGGAGAGCCAAGTTCAGGACATTGGACCACCAGAGACCTCCCAGACCCATGTAATATCAGTTGGTGAGAGATCTCCCAGAGATCTCTGTCTGAATGCTAAGACCCAGCTCCATCTAACGGCCATCAAGATGCAGTGCTGGACGCCCCATGCCAAACTAGTAAGACAGGAACACAACTCCACCCATTAGCAGAGAGGCTGCCTAAAATAATACTAAGTTCACAGACACCCCAAAACACACCACTGGATGCGGTCCTGCCCACCAGAGTGACAAGATCCAGCCCCACCCACCAGAACACAAGCACCAGTGCCCTCCACCAGGAAGCCTACACAAGCCACTGAACCAACATCACCCACTGGGGGAAGACACCAAAAACAATGAGAACTATGAAACTGCAGCCTGCAAAAAAGGAGACCCCAAACACAGTAATTTAAATAAAATGAGAAGACAGAGAAATATGCAGCAGATGAAAGAGCAAGGTAAAAATCCACTAGACCAAAGAAATGAAGAGGAAATAGTCAGTCTACCTGAAAAAGAATTCAGAGTAATGATAGTGAAGATGATCCAAACTCTTGGAAATCGAATGGAGAAAATACAAGAAATGTTTAACAAGGACCTAGAAGAACAAAGGAGCAAACGAACAATGATGAACAAGACAATAAATGAAATTTAAAATTCTCTAGAAGGAATCAATAGCAGAATAACTGAGACAGAAGAATGGATAAGTGACGTGGAAGATAAAATAGTGGAAATAACTGCCGCAGAGAAGAATAATGAAAAAAGAATTGAAAAGAATTGAGGACAGGCTCAGAGACCTCTGGGACAACAATAAAGGCACCAACATTTGAATAATAGGGGTCCCAGAAGAAGAAGAGAAAAAGAAAGGGACTGAGAAAATACTTGAAGAGATTATAGTTGAAAACTTCCCTAACATGGGAAAGGAAATAGTCAGGCCCAGGAAGTGCAGAGAGTCCCATACAGGATAAATCCAAGAATAAACACGCCAAGACACATATTAATCAAACTATCAAAAATTAAACACAAATAAAAAATATTAAAAGCAACAAGGGAAAAGCAACAAATAACATCCAAGGAAATCCCCATAAGGTTAACAGCTGATTTTTCATCAGAACTCTGCAAGCCAGAAGGGAGTGGTGGGACATATTTAAAGTGATGAAAGGGAAAAACCTACAACTAAGATTATTCTACCCAGCAAGGATCTCATTCAGATTCAACAGAGAAACTAAAACCTCTACAGACAAGCAAAATCTAAAGGAATTCAGCACCACCCAACCAGCCTTACAACAAATGCTAAAGTAACTTCTCTAGGGAGGAAACACAAGAGAAGGAAAAGACCCACAAAAACAAATCCCAAACAATTAAGAAAATGGTAATAGGAACATACATATCAATAATTACCTTAAATGTAAATGGATTAAATGCTCCAACCAAAAGACATAGACTGGCTGAATAGATACAAAAACAAGACCCGTATGTATGCTGTCTACAAGAGAGCCACTTCAGACCTAGGGACATGTACACACTGAAAGTGAGGGGATGGAAAAAGATATTCCATACAAATGGAAATCAAACAAAAGCTGGAGTAGCAATTCTCATATCAGACAAAATAGACTTTAAAATAAAGACTATTACAAGAGACAAAGAAGGATACTATATAATGATTAAGGGATCAGTCCGAGAAGATATAACAATTGTAAATATTTACTCACCCAACATACGAGCACCTCAATACATAAGGCAAATGCTAACAGCCATAAAAGGGGAAATAAACAGTAACACAATAATTGTAGGGGATTTTAACACCCCACTTTCACCAATGGACAGATCATCCAAAATGAAAATAAATAAGGAAACACAAGATTTAAATGACACATTAGACAAGACGGACTTAATTGATATTTATAGGACATTTCATCCAAAAACAACAGAATACACTTTCTTCTCAAGTGCTCATGGAACATTCTCCAATATAGACCATATATTGGGTCACAAATCAAACCTCAGTAAATTTTAAAAACTGAAATCATATTAAGTATCTTTTCTGACCACAATGCTATGAGACGCTATATCAATTAAAGAAGAAAAGTGTAAAAAAGACAAGCGCTTGGAGGCTAAACAATATGCTACTAAATAACCAAGAGATCACTGAAGAAATCAAAAAGGAAATCAGAAAATACCTAGAAACAAATGACAATAAAAACACAATGACCCAAGACCTGTGGGATGCAGCAAAAGCAGTTCTACAAGGGAAGTCTATAGCAATACAATCCTACCTCAAGAAGCAAGAAAAATCTCAAATAAACAGCCTAAACTTACACCTAAAGCAATTAGAGAAAGAAGAACAAAAAGCCCCCAAAGTTAGCAGAAGGAAATAAATCATAAAGATCAGATCAGAAATAAATGAAAAAGAAACGAAGTAAATAACAGCAAAGATCAATAAGACTAAAAGCTGGTTCACTGAGAAGATAAGCAAAATTGATAAACCGTTAGCCAGACTCATCAAGAAAAAAAGGGAGAAGACTCAAATTAACAGAATTAGATATGAAAAAGGAGAAGTAACAACTGACACTGCAGAAATACAAAGGATCATGAGAGATTGCTACAAGCAGCTGTATGCCAATAAAACGGACAACCTGGAATAAATGGATAAATTCTTAGAAAAGCACAACCTTCTGAGACTGAAACAGGAAGAAATAGAAAACATAAACAGATCAATCACAAGAACTGAAATTGAAACTGTATTTAAAAATCTTCCAACAAACAAAAGCCCAGGACCAGATGGCTTCACAGGCAAATTCTATCAAACATTTAGAGAAGAGCTAACACCTATCCTTCTCAAACTTTTCCAAAATATAGCAGAGGGAGGAAAACTCCCAAACCCATTCTACGAGGCCACCATCACTCTGATACCAAAACCAGACAAAGATGTCACACACACACAAAAAAACTGCAAGCCAATATGACTGATGAAAACAGATGCAAAAATCCTCAACAAAATACTAGCAAAACAGCATATTAAAAGTATCATACACCATGATCAAGTGTGGTTTATCTCAGGAATGCAAGGATTCTTCAATAAATGCAAATCAATCAATGTGATACACCATATTAACCAATTGAAGGATAAAAATCATATGGTAATCTGAATAGATGCAGAAAAAGCTTTTGACAAAATTCAACACACATTTATTATAAAAACTCTCCAGAAAGTAGGCATAGAGGGAACTTTCCTCAACATAATAAAGGTCATATATGATAAACCCACAGCCAACATCGTTCTCAATGGTGATAAACTGAAACCATTTCCTCTAAGATCAGGAATAAGACAAGGTTGCCCACTTTCACTGCTATTATTCAACATAGTTTTGGACGTTTTCGCCACAGCAATCAGAGAAGAAAAAGAAATAAAAGGAATCCAAATAGGAAAAGAAGAAGTAAAACTGTCACTGTTTCCAGATGACATGATACTATACATAGAGAATTCTAAAGATGCTACCAGAAAACTACTAGAGCTAATCAATGAATTTGATAAAGTAGCAGGATACAAAATTAATGCACAGAATTCTCTTGCATTCCTATAAACTAATGATGAAAAATCTGAAAGAGAAATGAAGGACACACTCCCATTTACCACTGCAACAAAAAGAATAAAATACCTAGGAATAAACCTACCTAAGGAGACAAAAGACCTGTATGCAGAAAACCATAAGACATTAATGAAAGAAATTAAAGATGATACAAACAGATGGAGAGATATACCATGTTCTTGGATTGGAAGAATCAACATTGTGAAAATTACTCTACTACCCAAAGCAATCTACAGATTCAATGCAGTCCCTATCAAGCTACCAGTGACATTTTTCACAGAACTAGAACAAAAAATTTCACAATTTGTATGGAAACACAAAAGACCCCAAATAGCCAAAGCAATCTTGAGAAAGAAAAACAGAGCTGGGGGAATCAGGCTCCCTGACTTCAGACTACACCACAAAGCTATAGTAATCAAGACAGTATGGTACTGGCACAAAAACAGAAATATAGATGAATGGAACAGGATAGAAAGCCCAGAGATAAACCCACGCACATATGGCCACCTTATCTTTGATGAGGGAGGCACGGATATACAGTGGAGAAAAGACAGCCTCTTCAATAAGTGCTGGGAAAACTGGACAGCTACATGTAAAAGAATGAAATTAGAACACTTTCCTTTTTTGTGTGTGTGGTACGTGGGCCTCTCACTGTTGTGGCCTCTCCCGTTGCGGAGCACAGGCTCTGGACGCACAGGCTCAGTGGCCATGGCTTACGGGCCCAGCCGTTACACAGCATGTGGGATCTTCCCAGACTGGGGCACGAACCCGTGTCCCCTGCATCAGCAGGCAGTTTCTCAACCACTGTGCCACCAGGGAAGCCCTAGAACACTTTCTAACACCACACACAAAAATAAACTCAAAATGGATTAAAGACCTAAATGTAAGGCCAGACAGTATAAAACTCTTAGAGGAAAACATAGGCAGAACCCTCTATGACATAAATCACAGAAAGATCCTTTTTTTATTTTTATGTCCTTTATTTAACTTTCTGTTATATTTATTTACCTATAAAAGTACAATAGAACCTATTTTCCCCCATGTATCCTAACAATCGTTCTTTAGTTTAGTACTAACACTTGATCAGAATATTACTGAACACATAAAATTATAGTAAAAAAACTTTTGAACATGGAAATAAAGTAAAATTTATCTATGAATTATAGCATAAAAAGGAAAATATTTTCAGTTAGTTCCTCACAAACCATATACTAATGTGTTGGGCTTTAGAATTAGGCCATACTTTATGACAGTGTAATTTCATTCTCTTTAATTTTAATATTCTGCCAAATTGGCTTTTAAAAAGTGCCATCTTGGTAGATTGAGGAGTAATTGTTTAATGAGTACAGAGTCTGTGTTTGGAAAGCCAAAAGTTCTGGAGATGGATTGTGATGATGGTTGATCAATGATGTGAGTGTACTTAATGTCACTGAATGGTACAATTAAAGAAAGTTAACATGGGGAATTATATGTTACGGATATTTTATCACAATTAAAGTATACTCTTTTGTTAAAACAGCATCTGTAGGTTTCGGAACCATTTTATTTCACTCCTCATATCACCCTTGTGAGAGTAAAAGCTTTTCTGGCTTCCTTTCTCTCATTGGTTGTGAAAAGGAGTTATTAGAAAAAGAGCTATTATCAAGTCAAAGAGCTATTAATGTCAAGCCCAAGCATTCCCACTTACAGATGTTTCAGAAATGTCAGATTCAGTGACAAACCTGTGTATAGTCGCAGTGGAAAGTTCTGTCTGCAGTTAGACCGACTTTGCCAAGAACAGAATAGGATGATCTGATCTGTTTTCTACTCATTAGCAGTGTGATGTTCTTTGACTGTTTACAGAGGATGTGTCCTAACATAAAAAATGTGTCCTAAAGGAAAACCTGTAATTGTCGGGATATTGTGCTTTCTTTTTTTTTTTTTTAAAACGTCTTTATTCGAGTATAATTGCTTTACAATGGTGTGTTAGTTTCTGCTGTATAACAAAGTGAATCAGCTATACATAAACATATATCCCCATATCTCCTCCCTCTTGTGTCTCCCTCCTACCCTCCCTATCCCACCCAAGTGGATGCGAAGCACAGAGCTGATCTCCCAGGCTATGTGGCTGCTTCCCACTAGCTATATGTTTTACATTTTGCAGTGTATATTTGTCCATGCCACTCTCTCGCTTTGTCCCAACTTACCCTTCCCTCTCCCTGTGTCCTCAAATCCATACTCTATGTCTGTGTCTTTATTCCTGTCCTACCCCTAGGTTCTTCAGAACCTTTTTTTTTTTTTTTTTTTTTTTTTTTTGCAGTATGCAGCCCTCTCACTGTCGTGGCCTCTCCCGCTGCGGAGCACAGGCTCCGGACACGCAGGCTCAGTGGCCATGGCTCACGGGCCCAGCCACTCCGTGGCATGTGGGATCTTCCCAGACCGGGGCACAAACCCATGTCCCCTGGATCAGCAGGCAGACTCCCAACCACTGCACCACCAGGGAAACCCCCCTTTTTTTTTCTTTTTAGATTCCATATGTATGTGTTAGCATATGGTATTTGTTTTTCTCTTTCTGATAAGTCAGAAAGACATAAGTCACTCTGTATGACAGTCTCTATGTCCATCCACCTCACTACAGATAACTAAATTTCGTTTATTTTTATGGCTGAGTAATATTCCATTGTATATGTGTGCCACATCATCTTTATCCATTCATCTGTCAATGGACACTTAGGTTGCTTCCGTGTCCTGGCTATTGTAAATAGAGCACAGCAAGATCCTTTTTGACCCACCTCCTAGAGAAAGGGAAATAAAAACAAAAATTAACAAATGGGACCTAATGAAACTTAAAAGCTTTTGCATAGCAAAGGAAACCATAAAGAAAACGAAAAGACAACCCTCAGAATGGGAGAAAATGTTTGCAAATGAAGCAACTGACAGAATTAATCCCAAAATATACAAGCAGCACTTGCAGCTCAATATCAGAAAAACAAACAATCCAGTCCAAAAATGGGCAGAAGACCTAAATAGACATTTCTCCAAAGAAGATATACAGATTGCCAACAAACACATGAAAAGATGCTCAACGTTACTAATCATTAGAGAAATGCAAATCAAAACCACAATGAGGTATTACCTCACACCAGTCAGAATGGCCATCATCAAAAAATCTACAAACAATAAAAGCTGGAGAGGGTGTGGAGAAAAGGGAACCCTCTTGCAGTGTTGGTGGGAATGTAAATTGATACAGCCACTATGGAGAACAGTATAGAGGTTCCTTAAAAAACTAAAAATAGAACTACCGTATGACCCAGCAATCCCACTACTGGGCATATACCCTGAGAAAGCCATAATTCAAAAAGATACATGTACCACAATGTTCACTGCAAAACTATTTACAGTAGCCAGGACAGGAAAACAAACTATGTGTCCATCGACAGATGAATGGATAAAGAAGATGTGGCACATATATACCATGGATTATTACTCAGCCATAAAAAGAAACGAAATTGAGTTATTTATAGTGAAGTGGATGGCCCTAGAATCTGTCATACAGAGTGAAGTAAGTCAGAAAGAGAAACACAAATACTGCATGCTAACACATATATATGGAATCTTAAAAAAAAAAAAAAAAAAAAAAGGTTCTGAAGAACCTAGGGGCAGGACAGGAATAAAGACAGATGTAGAGAATAGACTTGAGGACATGGGGAGGGTGAAGGGTAATCTGCGACGAAGTGAGAGCTTGGCATTGACATATATACACTACCAGATGTAAAATAGGTAGCTAGTGGGAAGCAGCCACATAGCACAGGGAGGTCAGCTCAGGGCTTTGTGACCACTTAGAGAGGTGGGATACGGAGGGTGGGAGGGAGACGCAAGAGGGAGGGTATATGGGGATATATGTATACGTATAGCTAATTCACTTTGTTATACAGCAGAAACTTACACAACATTGTAAAGCAACTATACTCCATAAAGATGTTTTAAAAAAAAAAAGCTTTTGTACGCCAAAGGAAGTCATCGACAAAACCAAAAGACAGCCTACTGAATGGGAGAAAATATTTGCAAATGGTATGACTGATAAGGGGTTATTATCACAAATACATAAACAGCTCATATAACTCAACATCAAGAAAACAACCCAATGAAAAATGGACAGAAGATCTGAATAGACATTTTTTCCAAAGAAGACATACAGATGGCCAACAGGCACATGAAAAGATGCTGAACATCTCTAATCATCAGATAAATGCAAATCAGAACTATAGTGAGCTATCACCTCACACCTGTCAGGATGACTATCATCAAAAAGATCACAGGGCTTCCCTGGTGGCGCAGTGGTTGAGAGTCCACCTGCCGATGCAGGGGACACAAGTTTGTGCCCCAGTCCGGGAGGATCCCACATGCCGCAGAGTGGCTAGGCCCGTGAACCATGGCCGCTAAGCCTGCGTGTCCGGAGCCTGCGCTCTGCAACAGGAGAGGCCACAACAGTGAGAGGCCCGTGTACCGCAAAAAAAAAAAAAAAAAAAAAAAATCACAAATAACAAATGTTGGTGAGAATATGGAGAAAAGGGCACCCTCCTACACTGTTGGTAGGAATGTAATTTGGTGCAGCCAGTATGGAGAACAGTATGGAGGTTCCTCAAAAAACTAAAAACAGAACTACCATATGATCCAGCAATTCCACTCCTGGGTATATACCCAAAGAAAACTAAAACACTAATTTGATAAGATACACGCATCCCAAAGTTCATAGCAGCATTATTTATAATAATAATATCAAGATGTGAAAGCAACCTAAGTGTCCATTAACAGATGAAAGGATAAAGAGGATGTGTTATATACCTACAATGGAATATTACTCAGACATAAAAAAATGAAATTTTTCCATTTGCAGCAACATGGATGGACCTGGAGGGTATTAATGTTTATTGAAATAAGTTAGACAGAGAAATAGTGTTTGTCATCACATGTGGAATCTAAAAAAAAGAACCCAAACGAACAAATGAAATAACAAAACAGCAACAGACTCACAGATATAGAAAACAAACCAATGGTTACCAGTGGGGAGGGACAAGATAGGGAAAGAGGCATAAGAGGTACAAACTACTATGTATAAAATAAACAACAAGGATATATTGTACAGCACAGGGGATATAGCCAATATTTATAGTAACTTTAAATGGAGTATAATCTATAAAAATATTGAATCACTGTGTTGTACATCTGAAATTAATACAATAAATCAACTATACTTCAATAAAAAAATATGTGATTGGGGGAGAGGACTTAAAACCTAGGAATAGTCTTTAGATTGCTTTGAAATATCTTTAAGTACATTTTTTACAGTTCTTATTTGCTTTATTTTGATTTTGCTTACTTATCCCTGAATGTGAAATGTTCTAGTCAGAATTGTTGCCGTAGTGGATATGTTCATTAAATCAGCCCCATTGTCCACTTTGTTACAGTTGAGTATTTTCCTCTGATCCTGATAGCTAAGGAGCAGGTTTAAGAGTACAACATACTGACCACATTTCCATGCCTATTAGCTATCCAACTAATATAACTCCAATAGAGTGTGATAAAATTCACTTCTTGGCTGCCATCCTGTATTTTATACACAGAAGAGAGAGTCTGAGGCAACCTCTAGTATTGATACTTTGTCCAGTTGAATATACATAAATGACACACTCACAGAGGACATCTTAGGAAACAGGGTTCCTGCCTGTCTGTTTATAGATTAACTGAGTTTAAGACTTGTTTTCATAAAGAAAACAGAGAGAGAAAATGGGACATAGTTATGACTGCTTCATGAAATAATACCTATATGATGATGAAAAACGTCCCAGCTTTTGAGTTAGTGAAATCTCAGCATTCTTGTGCTGGGGAAACATGTCGAAGTTGAGCAAATATTTCCTCCCGGTCCCTTGTGCTGACACAGAAGCAAGGTGAGTAAAGACCAGTACTTTGCTCATCTGTTGAAACGTATCAACATTTTTAGTTGTAAATTCCTTCCCATGTCTAGCATATAGCTAAATACTATTCCTAGCTTCTAGTTTTATAGCATAGGTTTTATTGTTATAGATATTTAACGGGAAGTTGAAAGGTATATTCATTTTAACTTGAAAGTTTTTTGAATGTCTGTGAAAGAATTATTTCCCAAGCACAGCAGTTTAATTATTCTCCTTCTCAACTCTATAGGCATTTTACACCAGTTATTGAGTTCAGGCATCTTCTCACTTGAAAAGTGCTAGAGAAAGGTGATTATATTACTTGCCAACATTATATTTCCCATATTGTGGACATTTTATATTTATTATTAGACTATTGCCTTCAACCATGAGACAGAAACAGTAATGCACACCAAGTATTCCATTTGTTTCTCAGTATTTCCCAGCCCTCTTCAATTATGGGACCAAATGTTTAGTTCTGGCCAATGAAAATAAAATATGAATGGAAGTGTGATAGTCCACTTCTAAGCTGAAGAATTAAAAAGCCATCTGTGATTCTTCAGTTTTTTATTCCTCTGCCAGGGAAGGGTATCTAAAAAGACATGAGTTTATGGATGAGTCTGCTGTAAGACAGTGGAGCTTAGATCAGCCTAGGTCCCTGACTGGGTGAATGGAACAAATCCCCTTTGCCCATCCATGCAGAATATGTAAAATGAGCAACTCATAAACTTTTGCTGAACTTACCTAATATTTGGGAACTGTTTTTCCCTTACTGCAGAATAACCTAGCCTACCCACACACAACATGATATAATAACAAAAATAATTAATCGATTAATTAATCCAACATATAGTGGGCTGCTTCTTCTAGGGCCAAGTACTGTAGTAAAACGTTAGCATTAGGATGGTGCAAAAAGACATAGTCTGTGTCCTCAGCAAGCTTATTGGCTAACAAGGAAAATGGACAAATAGACCTTCAGTAAGAAGTAAACACGCAGCCTATGCTGCAACTATACCAGGCACTTGGCATAAAAATGTGAATAAGAAATTTTCAGTGTAATTCGGTTTAATTCAATGTAATACAGACATGGTAATAGATTATTATAATACAATATAGTAAGTATTCCAAGAAAATCTATACAAAATATTTGGATGGTAGAGATAAAGAAGAAATTGATTATCTTGAGAAGTCATGGAATGCTTCTCACAGGAGGTGACATTTGTTTGGATCTTTAAACATGAGTTAAACTTCCCCCGTTGGAAAGGTTGATGTGGTAGTCATTAACACTACTCAACAAAAATACCTGGCTTTCTTCCTTCCACAGTAGGGCTGTGCTTCTCTTCCCTTTTCAATTTAGAAATAATCATATGCTTTTTTTTTTTTTTTTTTTTTGGTCAGTGAAATGCAAGTAGAATGAATGACTGACATGACACTTGCAGGCATAAAATTTAAGAGCCAGTGAACTATTTGCCCTGATCCCTTGTCACTCCTGCTATGATCATGGAAGCACAATTTGAGGTGAAGTTTCCACCACCCCTGGTGTCAGGGTGACTGTGATAAGATGAGCCTCACCAATCCATATTGCAGGAGTAAAAAGTAAATTTCTAATTTTTTAAGATGCTGTTATGTGAAGGGTCATTTTTCACTGCAACATAACCTAACTATTTCTGACTGAGACCATATATTTCAGGCTGAGAGAATAGCCAGTGCAAAAAGACCTAGAAGTGTGAAAGATCATTGTGCATTCCCGAAGCAGTGAATTCAGTGGGGCTTAAATTCAAGGTATGTGGGTGAAAAAAAGGGAGGAAAAAGATGAGGTTAAATAGAACAAAGGGTTAAAAGCCTTCTCATTTATTCTCAAAGCAAGAAAAGTAATTCTGGGACCAAGGTATGAGCACATGTCTACCTTCATCCTTCATTCATGTCCACTTGACCCAGTGGTAAGGAGAATCCCTTTTTAAAAGGCCCTTAGAGAAAGATTTTAAGTGATCAGTTGTCCTGTTGAAGCAATTGTTAGGTATGTTGATGAAGTCACACTGACAGCTTTTTGTTTTGTATCATCCAAAGCAGGATGTTGTCAAAGCCTTGAATCTATATAGTCTGTCATTGGCACCATATCTTGTTCGGAAAATGTTAATATCTACTAAAAAGTAAACCTGAAAGTCTTTTTCTTAGATTTGCTTGAGAGATGGAGTAACATGCTGATTGTCTGCAGCAGTGGGGAAATGAAACTGTCACATCAATTACAAAAGCTGCTAAGTTGCCAGCAGGAAAAGCACTGATTTCAGATCTGTAATTTCAGATACCTTTGTCATCTTACTGAATGGAAAACTTTGAAAAGAAAATCACTTCTTCCATTCACAACAATACTCGCCATTGGTGTCTTTGAAAGGAACTGATAAGATGGAAATTTATTTTTGAATGCCCTCAGTTGTTGTTAATTTTTATTTCTAATTTAATTTTCATTTTTCCTTTCTTTGAAGTATCAGTTTATCAGCTCACTAGATTCTTAGCAGGTTTCAGTATGACAACAGTAGTTTGCAAGTTCATTCCAATATGCAGCTAAATAAGAGTGATTTGGAACTGTGTACGTCCGTATCTCAACAGAAAAAGCATTTATTTCTATTAACAGTTTAAATACCAGGCGTATTTTGTTTCTTCCCTTCTGCTGCCTCTACTAAGGCTATTTAATTTCCTCACGAAATAGAAATCAAGGCATTTAGAAACCCTGGAAAGTCTTTGCTCTCTACGGACCACATCAAACTGTTCCAGTCAGTTCAAGGGGACTCTGGGAAGTACCAGGAGAGGTGGCTGATGGGGAGAACAGAATGAAGAAAAAGAGACATTATGGCAGACAGCAACTGACAGCTCTTGTTTATCATATATCTTTATGTGCCCTGCTTGCTACATTTATCTGTCCCCAGCAACCCTACCTCCTACCACTAATAACCAGGTTTCAAGGGTTGGGATGTCAATCTGAAATGATTAGGTGTTGCAGATTTGTTGTTTAGGGATTGTGACAGAAAATAGCTATGAGCTCACCAATCCTCTTTCCTTTTCCTGGACACAAAGGAAGACTGTATTTCTGAGGCTCCCTTGAAGTTAGTTTATGGCCACATGACTGAATTCTGGCTAATGGGCTGTAGGCAGAAGTAATGTATTCATTTTGAAGCCTGCTGTGAAAATGTACTATGTGTTTGGCCACAGTGCTTTCCTTCTGTGGTTGTCATAGAAGCTGTGTTTTTAAAATGCCAGTATTATAAAATGGAAGAAGCCTAGATTCCTGACACATTCTTGAAGGAGAACTAACTAAGTTGCAGTCAACAGTGATGTGAGGAAGAAACAAATTTTGATCATGCTGAGCCACTGATACTTGGTAGTTGTTTTTCACAGTAGTTGGCATTTCTTGTTCTAATACAGGATGTTTATGGAAATTAGAAAAAATAACCTAATATGATCAAAGTTTAGAATAATCTAAGAGAATCAAAGGAAAGCCCTACAACTAGTATACCATATAGGCCTTCTGGACTTGAAAATGACCAAAAAAATATCAATACTTACACCTCATGACTTACATAAACTATAACCCCAGCATGCATTGAACCAGTATTTAAGATTACTTTCTGGAAAACTTCAGTCATATCACTTTCCATCTTAGCTTAGGAACAGTGACAAAGCTGCACCATTTTTATTGTATAAGAGCAGTATAAAAATCCAGCAAGTAAAAGAATAGAATATAAGAAGTAAAGAATAAGTTATAACAAGCAAAAAATAAGTTTTAACTCTGTAAAAGGCATTAGTTAAGGGATTGTGACTTTTCCTGACTTGTACTAAAGAAATATTTTGTAGAGTTGATTTATTCAAGCAATGAAATGAAGAAATCAGTTCTGCTTTCAATTTCATTACAACCAAGTAGTGATTTTTGCATCACTAAATGTAGATTCATTGAGATGAAAATGTTTTGTAGTAATTCCACTTCTCAGTTCCAAGAGAGATTTTCACGCATTCCCAACATCTCGTATATTTGCTCACTTAGAAAATCAGTCTTTTAGCCTTTTGTGTATAACTTAGGTGCTTAAGAGCTTAACAATTGATTTGAGTAGCATGCTAGTATGACACATTGATAATTTTGAACCGGTGACATTGGTTTATGTGTGAAGCTTTTTAATGAAGAGAAAAACAGCCTCCTCATAATGCTGTATTGGTTCAATAAGAAATCCCATTAAGCTACTAAACATCACTTTTTTGACCTTTTTGCTTCTGTAAGCTGTACTTAGAGTTTTAAAATTTTCTTCTTAAAAGCCAAGTTTTAGCACAGAGACAAATGGTTAGTGATTCATTGTTGAAAAGTGTAGTGCTTTTGGCATTTTATTTCAAAAACTATTTCATGTCTGGCCCACGAGAAGGACATATTTTGAAAGCCATTTGTTACTTTCTTTAACTTTAAAAAAATCTTAAGTGGGCCTGTGTGGCAAATTGAGTCACTCTTATAGAATGAAAATGGAGTTTTTACAATTAAGCTACCATACTAAGAAAGCTTATCCATTGTGCCTCGTGCATCTTTCGGTTATGCACTTATAAGGAGGATTGTGCAATAGAAAGAGCCCCAGTCTAGGAAACTAAAGGCTGGGTTTTCTTCTGGCTTCTCGCTAACTTTGTGTGACCTTGGAAACGTCTTTCACAATGATAATTCACGTTCGAATGGTGCCTGAAAAGCCTCAAAGCATTTTTTCATCTACCTCATCCTGTATATGTACTAGTTAGAATCACAATTTTAGTTTACTGGAAATTCATCTGAACCATGTGATTTTAGAGGAGAGCAGGTATTATCCTTGCTTAAGCAAAATGTGTCACCATGAAATTCTGTGACAGATCATGCTTCTAAGCTACAATATCTATCTGTGAACAGGACATAATAGCCATAAAAAATAATCTGTTACCTAATTATAAAGTCAAAGAACTCTTTTATTAAATTTTACTACATACAGTTGTTATCTTAAATAGGGAAACAATGGCTAATTTCGTATTTTTTTCCTATCAGTTATTTTTTATTATTTATGAATAACTTATTAAGCCAAGCTTGCCTCAGAAATCTATGGTGATAAAGTCAACTCTTGGAAAGATTTGATTACCAAAGAGGTAAAGTATGGTCACACCTTTCCTAAAGTTAAATTTCACAAATAAAATCTAGAGAAGTCCACCTCAAAATACTGAGACTTGATTGCCTGATGATCTCTAGAATGTAAGTTCCATAAGAATAGAGACCTTTCTGTCTTTTTTATTTTTTAGTGCTTGTATGCCTAAATACAATAGATGCTCAATAAATATTTGTTGAATGAAACAAATCCTCTTTCTTCCGCTGGCTTCCAGGGGAAAATAAATCTTTCACCTCTATCACTGATTTCAAAGAAATAGGAAATAGGGTGAGTACAGGATATGAGAGGGAGTGGTGTAAGGAAAATGAGCATCTTATAGCGCAACATGGGGGGTAAAAAACAAATGACTGTGTATCCATGTCTTTTCTCCAATGTTTTGCTTTTAAATGCCTGTCAGTAAAGATATTAATAGATAAAGCTTAGTCTCTCTCACCATGACTTTGATAATAAAAGGGACAATTGCAAATCTGAAATTCTTTATACCCAATGAAAGGATGGGTGGGTATTTTTATCAGGTTTTATTGGTTTGAAAAAGTGAAAATCACTTACTGGAAAATACACAAAATATCAAAACCTGGAACATTTTGCTTGTCACTATAATGTTACTTCTTTCCTATGATTAGAAGATAAATTCCTTTGAGTTTCCTTTTTCCATTTCCATTGCTCTCTCCTTAGTGAAACACCTAATTTATAGCATGAAATGACTAATGAAGGGACAATAGATGGAATGGTTAGGAGGAATCTGAAGTTAGAGATGAAGTGAATAGGCTCCGAAACTCTGGATTTGAATATTGCCTTTGCCTCATAAGATCTGTAAGATCCTGGGGAAAAGATCTCATTTCTGTAAGCCTGAATTTCATCATCTGTAAAAAGTAGATAATAATGACCTACAACTCATAGAGTTAAATGATCTAGGAAAAGAAAAGATCTTAGCTTACCAAGAAAAAATAATATCTACCCCTATTTTAACAATAAACAGGATTCTCAAACCTTGAATTATAAGAGAAGACTTTAGATTAATTACTAGTGCTATCTACTTAGAATGAACCCAATACTCTCTGTGGGTTGAGATAACACCTACTTGGGTCTGTTTTATACAAACATTCAAGCATCAGCAGAGTAATGCAACTAAAGTAGAAAGATTCAGAGCTCTGCACAAACTGTAAAATGACAGCAGAGGAGGTTATTCATCTGGCTATAGAAGAAAAACAAGAGTATCTTGACCACCCACTGGGCAATTAATGTTTCCATATGAATGTCAATCTGAGGGCAAATAGTATGTGCTGTTCTCATGGCTGGAGACCAACGGTAGCAGCAGGACATTAAACTAGCAATAGGAGATAGTTCTCATTAAGTTCAGATGATACATAGCAGTTTATTGATTGGTAAAAGCAGATTCCTTCTATCCAAAATAAAATGAGAAATTGAGCTAAGATTGTTGTATATAAACTTTTTGAGAGTCACACAATCTATCTTATCAACTCCAGCTCATAAGGAAAAGACCAAATTCTCTTCTGTGTTTTATATCTTATTGTGTCTGAAGAGTAAAATTTCTTCTCTAGAAAACAGTTGTATCTTTTTCTGTTGTTATCATCAGTACCCAATTAATGCTTTATTTAATATACCTTTACCCTTCATAAGGTATGCTGAGTTATGTTTTTATACCTGAAGTAATACCTAGATAGCTGAAGAATAACCTAGTGGATTAATAATGTCTTGCAGATAATTTTTAGAAATTGTAGGACTTCAGTGCTTCTACTTGAATTTTCATTTTGGCATTGGCCATATCTGTGTTGACTTGGACACTTGTCTTTTCTTTTTTACATTTTTGGTAGTCAACATCTGAACTTTCCTTGCTGAGTTTGCAGACTCCCAAAATAAAAATTCCAGATAGCTGCTGTCTCAGGAGCTCAGCAGCTGATAGCCTCAGCTCAGCCACATAAGGTTGAGAGTGAGGTAAAAATATAGTTATCTTCCAAGATCATGAAAGATGCAATCCAGGCATTTCCTTAATGAGATAGTATATAAAATGTAAATGTATATTATTTGGTATGTTTTTATATGTCTGTGTAGTTTGAGTCAAAATTAAAATATCATGGTGAAATGATATTATAGAAGAATTTCCATTATAGACAAGATAAGAAAAGTTTGTACACTATGATTTTGCTAAGCAGTGCTTGGGGGGAAATTTATAGCTGTGATACAGGTATAAAAAATTTACTATGTTGAAAAAAGAAAGTTCTTAGTGATCTAAATTTCCATTTTAAGAAACTTTTTAAAAAAAAAGAAAACAAAGTCTAAAACAAAAGGAAGGAAACAATAAAGATAGGGTAAAATTAAATGACATAGAGAATAGAAAAAACAATAGAGAACAATAAAACTGAAAGTTAGTTATTTAACTAGAGTTCTAAAACTCTAACTAGACTGATTAATTTTAAAAAAATAAAAAAGAGAGAGAGAGAGAAAAGATTCAAATTACTCAAGCCAGGAGACTGGAAAAGAGATTTTGTAACATTGTCTCAGGGAGGATTCAGTGCAAGAAGCAGAAACTATTTAAGAAATATTAAGAAGAAAGCTATTTGATAAAAGGACAGTATGCATTTTACAATGTCATTGGAAAGTGGAGGAATGAGCTGGAAGCTGGTATCAGGAATCACCCCCCAAACACTGTTGCTCTGTCCCGTCAGAGGAAGTTTTACCTCCAAAACTGCCACTGTGAACTACACACCTCTGTAGCTGGAATTCAGAGATTAGGAGATGTTGTCAGGAAGCTACAAAGCTGGTGAATTGGCACTGGTGTATGAGTTTACTTGCTATTCCTAAAATGCCTCTTGCCACCTACAAAACTGGTATATGGGAATGGGAGTATGAGATCCCATTGCTTCATCCACCAAAACAGCCACTTTTTATCAAGAAGATGAAGAATAGCCAATACTCTATATGACCTCACATCTCCAAAATTTTGCTTAACAGTATAAAGCCAGTCAGGAAAGTGAACACAGGTTCACTGTTACTGCTTCCATCCAAATCTCATGCAAATACACCTAAGTGCAATACCAATTTACTACAGAAGTCTAGTTCTAAGGTAGTCTGGGAAAGCAATTATTAGTTTTCCAATAGTTGCAGAAAAGAAGGCATACCAGAGAGGGGGGAATAGAGTTTAAGTAAACCAGTCCACATTATCGACCATAATCACATATGGCAATTAATGGCTCATTCTTTAATGTATAAGGAGATCTTATAAATCAATAAGCAAAAGTTTAACAGAAAGTTCCCAGGAAAACAGATACAGATAGTTTATAAATGTGTAAAACAATGCTAAATATCACTCATAATAAATAAATAAATATTTAAAATATAACAGTCTTTTGTCTATCAGGTGGTAAAATTTTAACAAAATTGAATTGGGGAGAATTTATGGAAAAAAAGAGAATCTCTGGAAGGCAGCTTGGCAATATCTATTAAAATTCAGAATGTCCTTATACTATGGTTATCATTCTAGGAATTCATAGTAGATATATGTTAGTATATTTATGGTTTTTTTTTTTTTTTTTTGGTGGTATGTGGGCCTCACTGTTGTGGCCTCTCCTGTTGTGGAGCACAGGCTCCGGACGCGCAGGCTCAGCGGCCATGGCTCACGGGCCCAGCCGCTCCGCGGCATGTGGGATCTTCCCAGACCGGGGCACGAACCCGTGTCCCCTGCATCGGCAGGCGGATTCTCAACCACTGCGCCACCAGGGAAGCCCATATGTTAGTATATTTGCAAAGAAGTACGTACAAGGCTATTTATGAAAGTACTACATGTAATATCAAATACTGAAAACAAACCTAACATCCCTAAAATGAAGATTGATTATAAATTACAGAGTTCATATGAATGAACAAATGACCAGTAAGTACTAATATGGAATGGCTGGAAAATAAAAATATATTGTTAAATAAAAGAAGCAAGGTGCAGAAGGGTATGTGCAGCTAGTAATCATTTGAGTACACAAAAAATGGACAGATAATCACGTGTATGCTTGTATATGTATAAGGTATTTCCTTGTGCTTAATCAAGTAAATAATATCAGTGATTGCCTCTAGGTGAAGGAACTATAGGCCTGCATATCAGGGGTGGGACAGAACCTATTATATCTTATGATATTTGACTTTTTTCCATATTGTATTATCTTTACAAAAATACAGAAAATCTAAAATGTAAGGCACAAATGTTCATAAGATTAGTTCAAAAAGAAAAGCTATAGCACATTATAAATTTTTCAGTATACTTTGGTAAAGTCCTGTCAGCCACGCTGATATATTACAAGACTTGGCAGCTACTTATACTTATGCCTCCTGAGGCTAAGACCAAAGAATGTTTTAAAAAAGCTTCAAGACTAGTACTGGTAAGGAGTTTGTAGAAGCATTGTCTCTTCAATAAAGCGTAAAGATAAAAGATTTTATCCTTGGGGACATTTGGGATCACTTAAAACTTTTTTAAACCATAAAGATAATTTATTGACTCATTTAACTGAAAATTCTAGAGATAGAGTTAGATTCACCTGAGTTTGATCAGAGTTCTGGTTTCCTTTCCCTGCTGTTTTCTTGTCTCTGCCCCTCTCAATGATCTTTATTCTTGGTCTCACATTCCTTAAATTAGCTAAAAGGCTGCAGCTCCAGGTAATACCATCTAGAAGACAAAAAATTTATCTTTCTCTACCTACAGGCACAAATCGTGGACTTTAGGATGAGTGGGCTAACATAAGTTATATATTCCTCTTTGAGCCAATTACTGTAGCAAAAAGATGACATTCTACTGATTGACTTAAGCCAGTCAATGCCTACCAGTAGATTTTCAAGATAGTTTCAACCTAACCAAAAGCACATATCTGTTTTACAATCCCAATCCACAGTGGGATTATTTTCTTTTGGGGGGGACCAGGAAAGGAACCACAATATTAATAATATGTTGTCTATTTTATTTTTAGAATTGCTTCCAATGTAACACTTTTTTTTAATGTAGGAATTTAATGCACAAAGTGTGCTTATTTTCCATTCTTTATGTAGAAATTTATGTAGTCACCTTCTTTCTTTTTTAGCATATACCAAAATACCAAGTCAAAGACTGGAAGTTGGAGGGGAGAGGGTTATCTCACTTGGAAAATGGTAGTAGTAATAGTACCTACTTCATGGAGCTGCACTAGGAATACATATGAAAAAGAATTATCAATATTTTAAAACATGATTATTCATCCACAAACATGACAGAGATGTTAGACTTATCTGACTTACAAAACAAAGATTTTTAAAGCTGCCTTGATAAAGACGCTTCAACAAGCAATTACAAACTCACTTGAAACAAATGAAAAATAGAAAGTTTTAGCAAAGAACTATAAAATATAAATAACATCCAAATAAACATTTCAGAAATAAAAAATAAAAGCTGAAGTAAAAAGCTCACTGGATGGGCTCAACAACAGAATGAGTGAAAGGAAAGAATTGATGAACTGGAAGACAAAATAATACAAATCAATGTGAACAACAGAGAGACAATAAGTTAGAAACATAAAAGTCTCAGGGACCTGTGGGATTATATTTTTAAAAAGTAAATTTTGTGTCATCAGTGTGTAAGAAGGAGAGGAGAAAGAGAGCTGGACTGAAAAAGTACTAGAAAAAATAATGAAAAACTTACCAAATTCAGCAAGAGAAATAAATCTGCAGTACACAAATTTGAAAATATTTCAAACAGGGTAAACTCAAATAATTCAATGCCAAGACACATAATAATTATACTTTTGAAAACTAAAAACAAGACAGCAAGAGAACAAATAACACCTTTCCTATAGGAGAAAAAATTTTGAATGGCAGCAAATTTCTTATCAGAAAATGGAAACTAAAAGAAAGTGGCACATTTTTCAAGCGCTAAAATAAAAAACAAATTTATAGTCATATACCTGGTGAAAATATCCTTCAGAAATGAAGGGAAAATCAAGACATTTTCAGATGAGATTAAAGTAAGAGAACTTGTTACGAGTAGACCTACCCTAAATTAATGGCAAAAGGAAGTTATCTAAACAGAAATGGAATAATAAATGAAGAAAGCTTATAACATCAGAAGGAAAGAATCAAATGATAAGCAATAACATGAGTAAATACAGTAGGCTTTTCTTCTTAAAATTTCCTAAATTATGTTTCACAGTGGAAGCAAAATTATAACACTGTATGACAGGGTTCTAAATGTATGTAAGGAAATACTTAAGACCATTATATTATAAATGAGTGAAGGTAGAAAGTACAAAAAGTAAGGTTTCTATACTTCACTCAAACTGGTCAAACGATGACACCAGCATACTATGATTGATAAATTATGTATACATAATGCAATATCTAGAGCATCCCTTAAAAGCATATAAAAATACATTCAAAACACTAAATAATCAAAAGGAAATCTAAAAAATGTTCAAGTATCCCTTAGAAAAGCAGAAAAAAAGAAAAAACACACACGAACAGAACACACAGAAAACAAAAATTAAAATAGCAGACTTAACTACTAATATATAAGTAATTATATGATGCTTTACGTCTAAATAACCCAATTAAATGACAGAGATTATCAGAGTGGATTATATACCTTGCTACAGCCACTCTGCCAAAATAGTGTGTCAGTTTCTTTAATAAAAACCTAAATATGCAATTACTATAAAACCCAGCAAATTCACTCCTGGGCATTAATCCCAGACAAATCAAGATTTATGCTCACAAACAAAAAATCTGTGCGAAAATTGGAAAACATGCTGGAAAGCACCCAGATGTCCTTCAGTGGGTAAATGGTTAAACAGATGGTGGTTCATCTATAACATGGAATATTACTCAGCAATTTTTTAAAAAGGGGGGACTTCCCTGGTGGCGCAGTGATTAAAAATCTGTCTGCCAATGCAGAGGACACGGGTTGGATCCCTGGTCCTGGAAGATCCCACACCGCGGAGCAACTAAGCCTGTGCGCCACAACTACTGAGCCTGCGCTCTTGAGCCCACAGCTACTGAAGTCTGCAAACCTAGAGCCCATGTTCTGCAACAAGAGAAGCCACCGCAATGAGAAGCCTGCACACTGCAACAAAGAGTAGCCCCCGCTCGCTACAACTAGAGAAAGCCCGTGCGCAGCAACGAAGACCCAATGCAGCCAAAAATAAATTAATTAATTAATTAACTAAAAAAGAAGCTATTGACACATTAAAAACACCTAGATTAATCTTCAGAAATATATGCTGAGTAAGAAAAAGCCAGTCCTCAAAAGTTACAGACTACATAATTACATATATATATAACATTCTTAAAATGACAAAATTATAAAAGAGAAAATTACTGGTTGGCAGTTATTGAAGAAGGGGTAAAGGTGTAGCTATAAAATGATAGATGAGAGATATTTGTGGTGATAAAAATATCATGTATCTTGACTGTATCAACGTTAATACTCTGGTGATACAGTAGTACAGTTTTGCAAGATTCTATCTTTTTTTTATTTTTGCAAATGTGGTAGGTGAGAAGTGGTATCTCAGTATAGTTTAAATTCTTATTTCTCTCATTATATGTGGAGCTATGCAGTTTTTCATATGCCTGACATTATATAAATGGAAATATCTGTTTTTTTTAACTGTTAATTTGTCCTTTGATTTTGCTTATGGAAATTTTCTTTGTTTTGTGTTTCACACTGAAAAAATTTTAATGTAGTCAAATTTATCAATCATTTCTCTCATTTTACATATTGTGTAATGATTAGAAAATATTTCCAATACTCAGGTTACAGAGGAATTCATCTATATTTTCTCCTAGTTTATGTGAGATTTTCATTGTATCATATTTAGAACTGTGATCAGTTGTGGAATGTATTCTCGTGTGGGAGTGAGGAACAAATATGATTTTATCTTTTTCAAATGGCTAACCAGTTATACTAATAATTAACAGGCAATCCCAGTTTTCATGGTTCAAATATGCATGGATTTCAATTACCATGGTTTAGTTAAATAACATTGTTCCTTAATAATGTAGCTCAAATTTCAGTTACCACAGTATATTAACTGTGAATAATTACACAGTACAAACTTTGCTGCTAGCTCTTCAGTTTATAAATCACTACGTAAACAACAGATGGACATCTTGGTCAGTGACAAATCATGTTACTCTTTCAAAGCCTATTGGTAATTGGTCACTGTACATCAATTATTCAATTCATGCACAGTGAAGCATATAGTTGTGTGCCTTCTTGGCCTCCAGTGATAAATCCATGTGCCATTTTATAAAAATAGATAATTAAGAGAGAATTGCTGCACAAAGTAAAAAGTGTGCTGAAGAAATAAAAATAATAATGCTGAAGTAAATTTGAATCAAACAAAAATGAAATTATATTAAAAAAATAGCTGACTTTGGGAATGGTGACACTTGTGCCATTTGAGAAGCTACATATGCAGCCAAAAATACTTGATAACAAAGTTTTCCATTAACTATTAAGATTGCTCTACATGATATCAGCTTACATAGTCATTTTTTTGTGTTCCTATAGTACCATGGAAAGTGAGAACTCCCTGTAATAGAAAGTCCATCTTTTCCTCAGGGATTTGGGAAGCCCCCTTGTAAAGTACACTACATTTCTGCATGTACTTGGCTCTATTATTGGAATTTCTATTCTGTTCTACTGATGTCTCTTCATGCATCAACACACATTTTAAATTATAGAAGCAAGCTCACTGATATTGTTATTTCTTTCCAAAGTTTTTCTGGCTATTTTTAAAATAAATAATCTTTTATGTCTTCCTTTTTCAGTCTGCATGACTTATATTTCCTTTCCTTGCCTTATTACAATGGCTAGGACTTCCAGTATGATGTTGAATAGAATTGATGACCATAAGCATCCTTGCCTTGTTCTTAATATTAGGTGAAATACCTTCAGTATTTGAATATTAAGTATGATGTTAGCTATAGGGTTCCTCCCACCACTCCCCATATATGCTCTTTATCAGATTAAGTAGTTTCCATGTTTACTTAGTTTGCTAAGAACTTTTATCAAGAATTGCTGTTTTCTTGGCTACTTGTTTATTTTTCCACATTATTACTAATTTAAAACATTTTAAAATTTTTAATTATTAACTCATAAATTAACAGTCAGCTGATACATTTCTGATACTGTCTGTTCAAAAACATGATAATTCAATCTTTTTATTCAAGTATAGTTTGTATAATTTTAGTAATGTTTTAAAGTTAAAGCTTTGTTAAGGTATTTTTATGTAATGGCTTTGGCTGATAATTTAATTTTTCTTGCTACTGTAAATGAGTCTTTTCTTATATTTCTAACAGATTATTGTTTACATACATGAAGATGATTAATTTGTGTATACTAACTTTATATTCTCCGTTACTAAATTCTCATGGATTTTACCACTTTTTTTCGTATTCTCTTGGATTTTGAAAAAAATTCAATCATACATTATCACCCACTAGCAATGCTAATTTAACCTTACTTTCCACTCTTTGGCCCCTAATTATTTGTTTCTAATTACATTGGTTAATATCTTCAGTACCATGTCTAACACAGTTGCTGATAGTGAGCTTCCTTGCATTATTCTTGGCTTTTGTTGGACACCCTCTAGTGTTTCCCCATAAAGTAAAATGCTGGATTTTGGACTGTGATATAAAACTGGTTGAAAATGTCATCTAAGTTCTTTTTTTCTTCTGCTCTTATGGTTAATCAGTTTGGTTTTAGGGAGGAGTTTCAGGGAGATTTAAAGAACTACTGCTACCATGATCATGTAATAGGAAGTTCCTCAAAGGTTAAGTTTTATTTAGTAAGAGAGGAGGGAGGGGGAAAGAGAGAGAGAGTCACTAAGACAGAGATGCATTTCCTCTATGACTAGAGACAAATTATTATAGTGAGGAGACTGCTTTCCTGAAGGAGACAGAAGTCTTGTTCAATTTATTAATAGAAGATAAATCCTTAGAGTGGTATTAGCATGTGCAGCAGAAGTTAATACTGGAAGAAGTAGCATGACAGGAAAATACTTATAAGCAAATATGAACCAGATTATTGGGAAAATCAAATGGATTGACCAAGAGTTAATATTAAAAATTGTCTTTGGATTACTGTAAGAGCTCATTTGATGCACTAGATAGCCTAAGAATTAGATTGACCACATGTGAAAGGATTCCAGTTCTTTATCTTTGGAGACATACTCCAGGCTCAACTGAGGCTCAATAAGAAATGAATAAATAACTTATTTTAAATCAACTAAAAAGAGCCCAGTGAGATTAATTTTTCATTTCTTCAAACTCTGTGTCTTTTCACTCAGGACAATTTTGACTTCTCACATTTTAGTACTTCAAACTTAATAGAAATGCTTTTCTCTAGGAACTAAAATGCCTAGTTGCTAGTACTCTTTCCTTGGAAAATTTTTTTTGGAGAATATATAACATCTGCAATGCTAATCATCAAAGCTCCAGCTTACAAGGAAATGGCAAATATCTCAAAGGCAAGTGTAAGAGATAATCCCCCTGAGAATACTATGGTTAGTGGAAATAAGAGACTGGAGAAGAAGTACATTTGTTTTCAAAACAAAATGGATTTCTGTTCAGATCAAGGATTTGCATCTTTCCACAATCCCTACTGAGTTAATAATCCTGAAAAACCAAGGCTTAAATAACAATGAAAGTTTATTTGGGCTTGAACACCCACCCAAGTCCTTCTGAGATTCTAGCTGCACTAAGCATCATCCTAGCACATTGGTGTTCATCCACTCAGATGAAGGGATATTCCCAAATAGGAGAAAAACATCTCTTTCCCATTACACCATAGCAAATGTATTATCAGTACCTTCTGTATTTATCTAAATTCAAGGTTGAATTATACTCATGTTATCCTGTCAGACTTCAATCAGTTCTTTATAATTTTCAGATATGTTTTAGAAATGCTGATTTTGAGAGCTGACTTCTTCCTTTTTATTTTTATGTGTGGGCATGGTATTGATTCAACCATAAAATTAATTTGCTTTACTTGAGGGAAATAGTACTATGAGTCTACAAAGTCCCTGTAAGAATTTCAGTACTGAAGATTTTGCTCTGAATATTGTACAGTTCAGCTTTTCAAATGTGGAAAGAATACCCAAGAACTAAGGTGTGGGATTATCTTTATTGCCTGGATACTGAAGACTCTACCAATTAGAATGAAGACTGATTGGGGTATGACTAGTAGATGTTTGGAGGGGTCGAAGCAAGTATGGAAGGAAATTCCATTTTGACCTAGTGAGCCATGCAAACCAGGGGAATGGCTTCTCCCAAATGGTCATTTCAGGGACTACTTGTAAATGCAAGAAAGTTTGCCAGACAGCTGTTCCTGACAGCTAACTTTTGTTTTACTCTTTCCTATTTTTGTTTTGTGGGAAAATCTCCTAGACATCCAAATATTTGTGCTGGAATTATTTTATTGTCCTACTTCTGCCAGATACAAAAGCCAAGAAAACATTAAATTTGTTTTTTCCATAGGAACCATATATAGGTGGCAGCACTAAAGAACAAAAGCAAAAAACAGCTTATGGGATAAAGGAACGAGAAAGAGACAGAAAGAGAAGGTAAGAGAGAATGTAAGAAACAATAAAATAAATCTTTGCTTAATGTAGTCTTATTTAATATGAGGACAATGTTAAATATTCAGATTTTTTCAATCTTATTAGTTTCAGGTAGCCACCTTTTCAAGGAAAAAAAATCTATATATCTAACTCTATCTATCTATCTCCCTCACTGTGCTCTTCAAAAAATAATTCCTATTTTGGATTGAGATGGTAGAAAATACAACCATGTGTTAGTAAAACACACAAATACACACACACACACACACACACACACACACGAGTGTCAGGGAGGAAGAAATTTTCCTTTACCCTTCTAGGTTCTTCTGGCTCCTCAAAGAATTAAATTGGCATGAGACAGATTAACAGGAGAAAAATCAAGCAAAAGTTTAATAACATGTAAACATGGGAGAGACCCACGAGAACTGAGTAACTCGCCAAGATGGCTGAAGCCGTCACTTAGAGTACCATCTTCAACTAAAGACAAAAGAGGATGTTAGGTGTAGTGGGTTGTGACTTCAAAGTGGAGAAAGGCAATTCACATGGAGAGGGAAAAGCAAATGTTTGATAAACAAATATTCTCTGGACCATGTCGAGACAATGGGACACAGCTTGATTGTTTTCAGCTTGAAATAATCGCATGCCAAAGAGATATTTTGGGGTGGCAAGTTGTGCTCCTCTACACAAGCATTAACAACAACAAAAACCAGTTTCTTATATACACAATGCCTAGAACTGTAGGATAAATACTTCTATTTGGGGGTCTACGTACATGGTTGCTATTATTATCTGGTTTGAAAAGTTAATATTTTTCTAAACTGTATGATTTCAGGAAGAACACAATTTTGGGTCCACATCATTCTACACTGTTTGATAATAACAAAAATAGCCTGTGTTAGGATTTTTTAAAATCCATATGTCAAGTTTGGGGCCTTTTTTTTTTTTTTTTGCAGTACGCGGGCCTCTCACTGTTGTGGCCTCTCCCGTTGCAGAGCCCAGGCTCCGGACGCACAGGCTCAGCAGCCATGGCTCACGGGCCCAGCCTCTCTGCAGCATGTAGGATCTTCCCGGACCGGGGCACGAACCCGTGTCCCCTGCATCAGCAGGCGGACTCTCAACCACTGCGCCACCAGGGAAGCCCTGGGGCCTTTCTTTTAAAGTCATACCAGTAAATAAAATAGGAACCCCTGAGATATGAAAAATAAGTTATTTAGGCTTGGGGAAAGGAGGCTCATGGGAGTTACTGAGATTGCTCAGGAAGACTACTCTTCCTCTCTGAAAATTGTCAAAAGAAATCTACTGGAAGGACATCTCCACCCATGTGTTCAGGATTTTTAAAAGAGGGTCCAGTGTGAGGAAACGTAAAGATGTCACCCAGAAAAAATGGAAAATAGAGGAACTCCTTGAGGAAAAGGTACCAGATGTCATGGAAAGTTCATTAAAAGATGGAATGTAAAAGATACGTCTGTCCTTTCTCTGAACAAATATTGTATGACATCAGAGAAAGGTGGAATGGAGGTAAAGAATTCCATGTAGGATTTCATTTGAGAAAAAGAATTCAGCTACTATAAGTGGGAAACCATTGGATTAAGATAGTATTCGTGGTCTCTCTCAACTATCAAATTCTGTGATGTAAGAATTATAAGAGCCGAATGTTTATTGTAGTATTATTCATTACAGTGAAAAATGTTATGCCCTAGGCAGAACATCATGATGGGAACATGCCCATGCTCATCTCAATTCCAAAAGTTAGACGTAAATGTCCTCTTCAGTGGCTCTTGTCAAGCCTCGGGCCTTCTGACTAGGAGGTGTATGGCTGTACTGATGGCCCTTTAGGCAAATGAAGAGAGTAATATTATTTAAAAATTTAAAGCCCACATTAAAGGAAAGAGGCTAACCAAGAAAATACCATGATGGTGTTCTGAGATCGAAGGGAAGTCTGATGTCCTGATACCCTAATTCATCTAAAGCAACAAGTGGTTAATAGTTGTCAGTATGAAGGTGGAAACCCAGTGACAGAAATGTTATCTACTTTAATGGCCACCTTCCATTTCCTTTTTTCACCCAGGCATGGTTCCTGTACTTCACAGGAGGAAACTTGGTCACCCACAGATTGATACATTGTAAATTTCTGCCTATCAGACTTTATTTGGAAACAGGATCTGCCAATCTTTGTTGTGATTTTGTGCTTACAAGGAATCTTCTTTAGAAACCCACTCTCAGCTCTATTAATGACAAATTCTAACAGGTGTTATTTTCCTGTCAGACTTTTCATTCCTCTCATGATGGTTCAATAGAGACCACCTCCAAACTCAAATTTGGATATTCAAAGTTTATGCTCTATTTTCCCCACCCTCTTGTGTCCCTCCTCCTCCATAGGTATTTAGGTTTCTTTTTGAGAGGGGTGTTTTGGTACTAGTCCCCCATTCTGTCTTTCTATTGACCAGCCTTACCCTAGACATTGTAAAGTTTCTACTCTTTCTATCTCTGTGTTCAAAATCTCTTATTTTCCTTCTGTTTTACAACTCTGAATATGATGTGCTGTGTAACATCCTTCTAATAACAGTTAATTCTTTATAAAATATTAATATCTTTCTCCTCCCAGGCTGTAAGCTCCTTCTAACCTAGAATACTGACTATAATTATATGAATGACAGGCTCTGAGGCATTCAGGTAGAAAAATATCTCAAAAACTCACTCAAAGTATTTACCGAAAGCTGATAGACCTTACTAAGATTATAATTTACCTCACCAGTAGGAATCTATCATGGTGTATTAACCTTTCTTGTAAACTATCTCTTGTTATTTGTAGATTGTCTGTGCCCAAATTAAAGGAGTTATTTAGTAAATATGTGGTTTATAGAATGACTACAAAATATTGATTTGGGTGACTTCCTTCCCCAAATGGACTTCTGTCCAAAATTATCCAATTTGGTTGTCCTCATACCTTAATTTTATACAATGTGCAACAGTTTTCTTTAGCATTATAAAAATATAATTTATGTAGTTTTGTTATTTTTTTCTGGAACTTAGGTTACTATATGTTTGCTAAGATACCATTATACGAATGGGGTCAGGGAAGGTAATTTGCCAAGTGAAAGATTTCCAGGTTGCCATGGACAAGATGTATTACCTGTGTGTGTACCCAGGCAGATTGGCTTGTTCTAATCTCACCAAATCCACTCTAGGAGAGGTGATTGCATTACAGCCCATTAGTTTCTCTCAATTCTCATAAAGGGTTCACTGGTAATAATTTTTGTCATAAGAAAGCATCTAAAGCAAAAAGTCCATTCTATAAGTATGACTTCATCAGGGATTTACACGTATAACAACAAAATAAGAACTTTTATTTACTAACGTCCGATTATCTTATTTCATCCAAGTAGTTCAAATGATTAAACAGTTTAAAAATATCTAGAAGCCAAGTCTCCCTTAAGAAATTTATTTTGAAATATTATAAGTGTAAGTTTGATATGTTTGCTAGAAAACTGAATTACAGTATTCACAATTTAATTGATTTTAAATATGTTGTATATTTATCACTTCAGAGGTAAATTGAGAATAAATAAAACCAGCTACCTAACTGCTTCAGCTATTCATCTTTCGATAATTTTTTCTCTAGTCTCTAACTGAAAAATAATTAATTTGCATATTTTCTCTCAGACTGTTGATTAAGGGACCTATAATTTACTTAACATGGGCAATTATGTATGTCTCAAGCATCTTCATTCACAATACATATCCTGGGACTTCTGAAAATATGACTTCATGTTAATTAGACTAGAATTAAAAATACCACCAGAAATATAAGATCATGTTCCCAAGATTCACCTCATTTTCTTTCTTTGAGTATATATATGGGAAGATCTCCCATGCTTCTACACGCAGCAATGAAACTTCCAAACAAAGTAATCTTCAGTATCTAGGATGGATTTTGTCTAGAAAAATATTAAACTCTCTCAGCATACTCAGTAAAGTTTTAATCGTTTGGGGAAGGCTTAATGTGGATATAACTCTATTGTGTGTGTGTGTGTGTGTGTGTGTGTGTGTGTGTGTGTATGCATGGTGCTCATGCACACAAGTGGGCATGCACATGGGATTTATTGCTTCATCAAAAAATGCAAAAGAACATTATGTTGCCTTGTAAGAGGTTGGATGAGAAGCAGCTCTGCCAGCCTCCTGCAGAGGACGGTGATCTCTTCAGAGGTTTTTATAGTGGACTCTCTGCTGACATTATGTAAAAACTTATGTCCCTTCTCTGATAACACCATGTCATTTCCACTGTAACTATGATTTATAAGTTATTTAGTTAGACTATTTTGGTTTATGTACAATGAAGTTTTGCATGGTTTGATTTGGGGGGTTGGGGGATAATTTTTTTTAGGGTTTGTGAATGCTGATCTAAGTTGATTCCTATCATTATCAGAACTCCTTAGGATAACATAATGACATCTGTATTGCATTTTGTAATCCTCTTCTTCAATTTGGAATCATTGCTCCTTGAGAATAAATGAACACAATACTTTTAGTTTTTTTCCATCTCTTTGCATTATCCTTAGCCTTGAGTTTTTCCCAAATTTTGCATTTGATTTGGCCTTTAAAATATTTTGCATTCTTGGGTTAGGAAGACTATGAATGCTGAACGATGATCCACTTCTTATATCCACGTTCACAGAATTCCAACTGACTTGGACTTTGATAGACTAAAAGGGCATATCAGGAAGATTTCTAGATCATCAGATATTTCTTCAGTGTCTGAATTGACTCATCATAACCATCTATATAACGAACTGGGTTTAGCATTTTAATCAACATGACAAAGCCGATTCCAGCTGCTGGCTTATGCACAGAGCCTTTAGGGAATATGATATAAAAACACAACTCCATGGCTATATCTTAAGAGTCATATGTGAACTTACCAGATTTGTCATTATGTCCATTATAGAAATCCCAAAGGAAGATCTCTGTGATTAGTTGTCTGTACTCTTAAGTACATTCAAAGAAAATTCATTTACTCCTTTGAGATGTTTCCAGAGATTTTCTTGCACTTTACCATAAAGTAACCACATAGTTATTATAATTTTGTTCTTTCTTTTATGTGGCTGCCATCCTTTTCTTTCCTGTGAGAAATAGTAGTTGGACTTTTAGTTCTTTCCTTTATAAGCTGGGCTTTAAAGCAGATTCAGGGAAGGAAACAGGAAAAATTTCCTGCTGCCTGTTGCGTTTTTCTTATCCAATAAAATAAATAATGTTGCTACTATCTCCTTGATGTGCTGTGCAAATCAACTTCAGAAAATTATATTTTCGTCTTAGACATGAAGTTATGAAGCACAAAACTGGACCTCTTTTAAGGAAAAGCAACCAATTACATACAAGGATGTGCTTGAAAATAAGGAGCAATCATGGCAAATTATTTGTTTGCATGCTGCAATCTAATCCTTCTTGCTTTCAGTGAACTTAGAGAGTTTATTGGCATTCACATAATTTACTCTGGAGGTAATGATATAATAAGAAAACCAGTTTATTTTCTCTTGCTTAGCCAAGTGAACATAGTCAACAGAAAGATTTTATGTAACCATAGAGTCTGAGGTTACGTAAAAGATTTTTTTTTCCAAAAGTTGTTCAAAATCTAAGGTGTCAAGAGAGAAAACCCCATTACTTCAAATTAGTTATTTCCCTAAAGCTAGATAACTGGCAATGGTTGATCTAAGAATATACAAGATGGTGTATGCCAAGGATTAAAATTTTTTGTCAGTGTTGCTATTTTTAGGGTGGTGTAAATGAAAGTGTCGGAAAAAAAAAAAAAAGAAAGTGTCGGGTTATTTCTTAAAAATGGCTGGCATAATATTAAAAGACCAGTTAATTTCATTATATCTTATTATAATAATTCTGAATTTCACCAGAGATTTCCAATGGACTCATTAAGAAATTATCTCAAATGTATTATTAAACACAATAATTATTTATCATGAAGTCTCTAACCATTGACAGTAAATGCATGTTTTTTTTTTCCTGAGTGTTGAAAGCTTGATTGTATTAACAAGTGAAAAAAAACTATATCATATTTTATTTCTGAAAAGAAAATAGTCTCTCCTTTGGTATTTCTTTCTTACTTCCTAGTCAGATTAAATTTGCAGCCAAATGAATTCAAACAGTTAAAAGTACTTAAATGTCATACAAACAAAGCATAAGTAAAGATAGTACATAGAATGGGGACATGGTGGGTTTGTCAGTAGAACCTTTCTAAAGACTATTAGAAAATGCAAATTATAAGATTGATAGGAACAAAGGGAAGACTTTCTTTGCTTAGTTTACATGAGTTTATATACTGTGGAAGCAGATATGAGGAATGATTTTAAGGTCAAACTTACCACTTACATACATCTGGGACTGGAATGTTCCAATTCCTTACTGCTTTTGTAGCTGTGTAAACTGGCTGTGGTGACTAAAACAGTTTGAATCAATAGTTAAGTAGCATTTACTTTTTCATTTGCATGTCTGTTCATGTACCCCCTCAATCATTCCACATACAATTATTGAGAATGTACCATATATTATGCATTGTGTTAGGCACTGGATATACAAAGATAAATAAAACACAAACTTTGCCATCTACTAGCTCACAGAGTCACAGGAAAAAGGTAATATATTAATAGTATAATAGGAGCAATAACAGAAGTATATATATTAATCAGCCATCTTGTAGAATAGCGGTTGATTTGCTGTGTATAGAAAGATCAGGGAAGAGTTCACAGACGAGGCAATGCCTGAGTTGGGCTGTCAAGCATCATTAAGAAGAACTGACAGCCAACTGGATCATGAAAGACTATAAGAGTTTGACAGACAGAAAACAAGAAGTCCTAGTCTGCTAAAATACACAGAAAGAATGAAATTATTCAGTTTATTCAGGGAGTGAGAAAAATAATAGAAGAAAAAAGTGGTGAGGATAGAAGCCTGGGAAACACCGCTAGTTCAGGTCAGAGGACCCAATTAAGCAAATGGAGAGAGAGAAGTCAAGACAGATGGAAAGAAACCTGGATAGAGGCGTATTTTCAAACACAAGGGGAGAGACAGTTCATAAAAGAAGTAGCCAATCTGGCAATGCTGAGGAAATGGCAAGTAAAGTAAAAGCTTAAATATTACATATGACAATTAGAAGATCAGTGGATCTTTTCCAAGAGCAGTTTTAGGAGAGTGAGGTAGGTAGAAATACTAACTACATTTCCTGTTCTTGAGGAAAACTGAAGATAAAGATGGAACTTCCACCATCAGAGGGTTCACATTCTACTGAGGGATGTAAAACCTAAGTGCACTTATTATATGAGTTAGCCCTATACCATCTTAGAGCTAGCTCTGTGTGGTGGCAATGATGGAAAGGATAAGTTTTGATGGAGGCTGGAAGAGGAATAAGGAAAGAAATCTACAGATAAGGGACCACAAGGCCAGGAGAAGTGGTATCTGGAAAACCACAGGGACGCTGTGGAAATTTTATGAAGTAGTACAGATGTAAGCTTTATAATTTCACCAAACTATAATAGAGTATAAGTGTAATCTTTATAAATGAAACTACGTGAGGATTACCTATTTAGAGAGTGCATTCCTGTCACCTCTTAACAGGGAGAATTTTTTTGTACCAAGGCAGATCCATGAAAGCTGAAACAACTGACATGTCAGGAAATGAAAAATTGGGGGAAACAATGATGTTGAGGGTATTTAGATGCATTTAAATATTTAATATTCTGTGAGATTTACTTTTACCTTACTTATTGACTTAAAAATTAAAAATTAAATACATTCAATAAAATGTCACCATAAAATATTATTTGTGACTGTGTCACGCAGCCAATTTTCTTTCCTAGAAATCAGCAGAAAGTATTCACCCTTTTAGTGATGTCTCTTTATTTAAACTCAGTCTTCAAAATGTTTCTAATGAAATAGGTGTTGCTTTCAAGGAAACAATTGTATTCTAGCTCTTTTACTTACCATATCCCCATTGAGATCCCTGCATTATATCACTTGTCCAAAAGAAGTGTCTGCTTACAAGTTATTTTCCATGATGTAAAAAATTATATATATGTATAGATATAGAAATAGGTATATCTTGTGTTATAAGGCAAAACAAGATACTGCCTAACAAATGTGGTTTGCTGGATTACAAATATTTTTTTAAAACAAAAGTTCATGGGAAGAGGAAATAATGGGGAAAAGTGTGCTTATCTGGTAAAAAGTTTGGGTGAACAACATTAGGTGCTATTTAAGATTCATGCTGACAAAAACAAATCAATAGCTTGACAGACTCAAAGTTCAAACTGACGGGAGAAGTAGGACATTTGGCAATTTAGCATCTGTGTTACCAATAAAGGTCAATAAAATTCCTTTTTCAAATTGAAAAGCAGGATAAGGAAAGAGAATCCTAACTGAACTTTGGTCTCAGGCTAATGTTTCCAAAAAATAGAGAATTATAACAATTAAAATTCCTTAAAATCAAATGAAGTATCATATTTAATGGGGGAAAATGCACTGACTCCAGACTCAATGTGTCCAAATCTACCATGCTAGAACACTGGAGAGACTTGTCCCCAAGGCTTCTTAAAACAGAACTCCTCACTCTGACTTAAAATGTCCTTTGTCATGAACTCTCTCTGCTCTTCTCCTGGGAGAGTGAATACATCCGCCTCTCCCCTTCAGCCCTACCCATCTCAGGCCAAAATTGTTTTGCAATGGAGTAGAACTGACTGCTCCTTGACGTATGAACCTTTGGCCTTGCAAGCTGAGCAAACTGATCTGAGGCGATTATGCTGCCACACCATTAAATAGTGTACAACTCACTTCTCTGCAAAAGGTGATTTATGCACTAGGGAGTATAAGTCTCAGCATTGAGCAATCCAAATCTCTCTCTTTAATTATGCTTGGCATTACAAAGAAAGAAAAGTTACTTTACCCCCCTTTTTGTTAACATAAGAAAAAATGTGAGATTATTCTGAAGGAACAAGATAGATTTTTTCCCCCTAATAAATGTAGTTTTGCAAGTCCTATAGAAAATCAAAGTATCTATTAGTAATCATCTATTCATAGCCTAGGAAAAGCATTAATAAGAAAAGGCAAAAAGTAACCACTACTGCAAGCTAACTTGTATTTCTTTAGTTCCTTTCTCCTTTACACCTTCTAAAAATAATAAAAGCCCCATAGATTTTAAACTGATCTACTCTCTCACTCTATGTGGTTGAATGGCATGTCACTTTTCTATGAACTTAGCATTTCCTGCTCCTGACTTCTCTGAGGAAGAAAGAATGTTTGCAGTATTTGATTTAATAAGTTTCACAGTGAACAAGTGCTATTTGTACAAGCCTCCATGGTTCCAGTAGTGATTAATCTCTAGGTGAGAATGGAAACATGGCAGGGGGAGGAAGCCACACTAGTTATTTCTTGCTCAAAATAGATAACTTTGATGATTAAGCAAGAAGCATCACAGTCTGACTTCTGCTTTTTATTCCCAAGGAGGGAAAAGTTGGCCATTTATACCATCAGGTCATTGCGACACACACACACACACCGACACACACCGACACACACACACACCGACACACACACACACACACACACACACACACACACACCCGCCCCCAATTGGTGATTTTCAAGTCCTTTTTACAGACCAAAGAGTCCAACCTGAAACAGAGGAGACTATAATACAAGCATATTATGAAGCTTTGAAATGTGATTGCTTCCTAGAAATTCATTATTCATCCATTCAAAGAATAGTTATTAATTGCCAATAATTTACAAGGCACTATGCTAAATATTTAAATCCATAGGGGCAAAAAAAGAAACAATAAAAAAATCTTTCACTGAATACATTTGTAATTACTAAAACCCTCAGAAAAAATGGCTGGGCTATGGAGAATAAAGTCTGGGCACTACTGGCCTGACCTTAATAAATTATATGATTTGTTATTCATTTGCTTCATCATAAAACAATTAATGATTTATTTAAGAAAGGCCTTCTAGGAATTCACATTTTAAATAAAAAACTTTACAAACTGATGATCTGTATAATTGTTCAGTGAAGTAACTTGCATGGTATCAAGCATAGACAAAGATATGAAGCAACTGGAACTCCTACACTGCTAGTGAGAATACAAATTATTACCACCTCTTACAAAACAAATTATAATTATCTGGCAAAATTGCCATGAACACTTTACAACCTATCTGTGGCAGAACCCACTTTCAGTACCACTACAAATTTATGCTTCCTTTCCATAGTGTAGAATTGTTGGGAAGCTGCTGCCCAGCCAGAGACTAGAATTTGCTAGCCTTCTTGTGTCTAGTTTGGATCATATGATTAGTTCCAGCCAATAGAATGTGTGTGTTGCCAGATTTTGCTCTGTACTTGACATTTTGGTTCCGTTCTTGCACACATCAGAATCATCATGCTGTACCCAGGACATATGAGGCTATCTGAAGTCTTGTATTTCTTCTAGGAGTAGGAAGTCTAGCTCAGCCTTACCACATTCTATTTTTTATGTTCTGAGTTATCTCAGCACCTAGGCCTTTGAAATTAAAAAACTTTCCCCCTGATTTTCTGTTGTAACCTCCCATTCCTGAGGATGTCCCACAATAATCTAGTTTTTTTTTTTTTTTTTTTTAGCTGTACGCGGGCCTCTCACTGTTGTGGCCTCTCCCGTTGCAGAGCACAGGCTCCGGACATGCAGGCTCAGTGGCCGTGGCTTACGGGCCTAGCTGCTCCGTGGCATGTGGGATCTTCCCGGACCGGGGCACGAACCGGTGTCCCCTGCATCAGCAGACGGACTCTCAACCACTGCGCCACCAGGGAAACCCCACAATCTAGTTCTTGAATGGGGGGAAAGATCAAGATAAAAGAATAGGTTAATATTTCCAAATCATATCTCATTAGAGTTTCTAGGTATAGTGCATTATTTTGGTGGTTTTATAATATTATTGACAGGGACAAACACTTATTCAAGTCACATTCTAGAGACAAAGGGTGGGTGCTTATTCTATGAACACATAGATGTTTAGGTTTCTAGGCAACTCTGTAGATGGGTTTTTGCCAATTTCTCTCTCTCTCTCTTTCTGTCTCTCTCTTTGCCTTCATGATCTTCATCACTGACATTTCTTACTGCTAATTGTATAGTTTTATACAGATTAATCTGTCAAGATTTTTGGATGGAGTTAATCTGATTGATCTAGGAAATTTCCCCCACTGAGCAATGCCCTTTCTTTTTGACCAATAAACAGTCAATGGATAGCCTACAACTGCTCTTTGTCATATAATATGCCTTGTGGCCAGCCCTACAAAAAGAATAGCCCAACACTGCACCTTTTCTGAATAAATAGGAAGTATAATTTCAACTAGACTAGGTATGGATTATATCAGGTACTATGTCAAGAGTAGTGTGTCAAGAAATCAAGAGTAGATGAATGAGGCTATCACTCCAAATAAGATGGTGTAGACTCATTTCTCCCTGCTCCTCTCTGCTCAGCAGACCTTAAATAAATCGAGATGAAATCCTAAAAATGTATTGAAATATCCTACAGAAAGGCAGAAAAAAGAAATAAAGGAACAAAAACAAAAAGAAACAAACAAAACAAATAAAATGGCAAATTGGCTGTAGCATATCAATAATTACCTTAAATGTAAATAGTCTAAATACACTGAGCAAAAGACGGAGTGGATAAAGAAAACATGTCCCACCTATAAACTGTTTACAAGAAACTGACACTTTAAATTCAATGACATAGGTAGATTGAAAGTAAAAGGATGGAAAAGTTATACCACTTAAACATGAATTTTAAAAAAGAGGGATTAGGTTTATTAATGTCCAGTAAAATGGACTTCAGAGAAAGAGAAATTGCTGAAAAGAAAGAATGATAATGATAAAAGGATCAATCTACCAGAAACACATAATGATGCCAAGTGTACACACCAAACAAAATTCTTGAATAGAGCAAAAACTGATGGAGCTGACAAAAGAAATAGAAAAATTAATCATCATAGTTGGGGAACATTCACCAAGATACCATATCCTGACCCATAAAATGAACATAAATAAATTTAAAATAATTGAAATCATATATAATTAATTTTATTACAGAAATTCTACTTCAAAATTGAGTTGGCTTACTAAATCCTGTTATAGATTTTCCCAAATAGTCACAAAAATACCTATGAAGATATAGAAAAATAAAGAAACTCATAATGATGCTGTAAACCAAAATTTTTAGAAAATCTGTTATCAGTGTCTGAGAGAAATTTGTATTAATTGTAATACTAAAAGAGCTAGATTGAAAAACTCCTGCCCACTTCTGCAGCCATGCTAGAAAGTAGAAAACTCCCTTTTCTGAATGAAAGAGACTTTATTCTTCCCTTATTCTTTGTTTCCTAGTTTAGAAAAAACATTTTTGGGGTAAACCACCACAAACCTTGTCAACCATCCATATACTTTATGACTATTTTTTGAGGTTACCCAAAATGTTTTTCTCTATTCTTATATTAGTTATCTATTGCTCCATAACAAATTATCCCCAAATCGAGCAATTTAAAACAACTATCATTTCTTATGACACAGAGTTTCTGAGTGTCAGGAATCTGAGAGCAGCTCATCTGGGGGGTTTGGCTCAGCATCTCTCACAGGATTGCAGTCAAGTTGCCAGCCAGGGCAGCAGTCATCTCAAACCTGACTGGTGCCAGAGAGTCCACTTCCTAGCTCCCTCACATGGCTGCTGACAGGCTTCTATTCCTCGCCAAATGGTTCTTTCCAAATGGGCTACCTGAGTGTCTACAAGATGTGGAAACTGGCCTCGCCCAGAATGAGTAACCAGAAAAGAGAAAGAAGAAAGAGACTGAGAAAATACTCAAGATGGAGGCTTTTCAAATCACAGAAGTTAAATCCCATGGTGTTTGCTGTGTGCTTTTGCTCTCAGAGACCAACCCTGATCCAACGTGGAAAGGGACCACACAGGAGGGGCCTAGCACAAAGCAGGGAAGTCTTGGGGCTACCTTGGAAGCAGGGAATCACAATCCCACATTGGCAGCACTCTTTCTATAAGTAATCAATTAGAATTTGTGACTCCCGGTAAACAATGCAAAAGGAAATGGAGAAGGGAGGAGAGGGATCACCAATAAACACTGCATCTTGCAAGTTATGGTTTTCCAAATAAATGCTATTGGCAAGCCTGCAACAAGAGCTATAGCATGAGGTTTTCTGTTTTGTCTTTGTTTTTTTATTCCAGTTCAGAATCTCAGGAAGCATCTTGAAGTGGGAACACAAGAATACCTTATATCACTTAAGAAATCTGGGTCAGTTTATTATCTGCTGAACTCTGATAATTGCTCTCTGTACATAGATCCATCTCCAGCTGCAATTCTGAGGTAGAGATCTGGGCACTAAAGAGAATGGTAGTAACTAAAAATGCCAAGGGAAGTCTACATATACTACATATACTATTTTAATGGAATTGATTTCTTCTCCTACAAAAAGGCATAAGGTATAAAACCAGCATGGGATCTATGAAACTACACTCTGAATTCATATTAAATGAACAAGTCCTTAAAGACTCAAAGGAAAAGCAAACATGATTTACTGCAGGAAAAACATTTCAGAAAACAGAATGCCAATATACATACAGCCTTTGTGAAAAAGAAGACCCTTGTGGAAATAGGTTGCACAGACTGTGATGAGAAGAATCTAATTAGAAGAGAGGGGTAAAAGGCAAGATAACATTGTAAGAAAATGAAAAACGAAGTACCAGAATTTCAGGGAAAACTGGAGGAAGAAAAGAAAGAGTGGAATTGAAACTGACAAAATAAAATGAATAAAGAGGAAAAACTATGTAAGCTTTTTTTCAAATGCAAAAGAGAGAGAGAGAGAAGTAAATAGACAAGCAAGAAAAAATGACTACTGTAGAATTCTAGGTATGCCTATGGCAGAAATCCTTCCTAAGTATATGGGTAGGAAAGGTTCACAGATTGCTACAGTGTTAAAGAACAGAGCCAGACATATGCAGGATTCTTCTCCAAGACATTAAATGACAAAAGCAATTAAATAATGTATCTATGAACTGGAAGTGAATGACATCCCAGCCATGTCCTTCCTCATATATGAAGACAAAGAAAGACACTCAGAATTTTTCAGAAAATACACAATTGATGTAACCTTCTTGAAAAAATGTATTTAAGATATACACTACCTCCTCAAGCTATGAGATGAATAAAGACATAATAATGTCAGAATTGCTTATTTTTCCTGTTATTGGAAACTGTCATATAATAGAAGTGGGGGGATAAAGTTTTGTTTTTTGGGTTTTTTTAAACAACTCCAGGTAGAAAGACCTGAGACCAATATCTTATACCTACTTTATTCTTAGGACCCGTTTTCCCCATCAGCTCCTTAAACTTATTGGCCCCAAAGACCAACTTCCACCACTCCCTTCTGATTCCCTTCAGAAACTCAGTGATTGCAAACTGGAACTGAAGGCCAAGGCTAGGAGACGAGACAGTGAGGTGGGAAACGAGGTTTTAAAGCAATAGCCTATAAGGAAAGGAGTTTCCAAAAAGAAAAGTTTTCGTTAGTGACCGCAGAGGGAAGGCCCCAATTTATGTCCTGAGAGCCAAGAATGAAGGCATTCATGGTTACGGAGAAGGTTGGGGCTCTCAGAGATACTCTGGAACCCCCAGGTCCTATGGACTCTTGAGAATTGGAGAATAATAGTCTTGGTACAGAGACAGATTTACTGTGATGCTAATTAAGACTAAGATTCAAGGGTTTTCACCTGTGAATAGTGGGTGTTGTTGGGAGTCAGAGTGTTTTGCGGGAGGGGGAGCCAGGGTGCAATCAAGAAGCATATTTGTATAGTTTTACTAGAGACCTCAGAAAAAAAAGGAAATTTGTGTCTCCCAGGCTCCAATATTTTACTGGCATTTCTTTTCTCATTCAAAATAAGCACTTTTGTACCTAATTTTGAATTTGTAAATTACCTTCTTTATCTAAAGATGGTCTCAAAAACTCTGTAAGCTTCAGATCTGTCACCTGGAAAATACCACTTAGGTAGTCCTGAAGAAGACTGGAACTGAACTAAAGAGCTATGCTGTACACTTTGCTGGCTTCACATGTATGACTGACTGGTCCTGCCAACATGTCTTATAATTTCAGCTGCATGAAAAGTGATTCTGTGTTATAGGTGCATACATATTCATAACTGCTATCTTTTCATTGTGAGTCATATCCTTAACATTATTTTATGTCCTTTTTTATCTTATTTAAACCTGATTTATAATTTTAACTTTGAATCAGATTACTTTTAGATTTGTCTGTTGTGTATAATACAGAGGTAGGTTTTTCTTTGTGATCCAGTCTTTTCCACGTGATTTAGATCGTTACCTTCACTTATACGACAGGTGTGTTTGAATCCTTTCATAGTGTTACATTATTTATTCTGTTTTAATTAATAGACTATTTTTTAGAGCAGTTTTGGTTTATAGAGAAATTGATCATACAGTACAGAGAGTTCCCATTTATCCCCCTCTTTTGCTCACAATTTCCCCTATTATTAACAGCTTGCAGTAGTGTGATATGTGTGTTACAGTTGATGAAATAATATTGGTGCATTATAATTAACAAGGCCATAGTTTGCATTAGGGTCACCCTTTGTGTTGTGCATTCTATGGGTTTTGACAAATGCTTAATGTCATGTATCCACCATTAAAGTATCATACAAAATAGTTTCACTGTCCTAATAATCCACTGTACTCTACCTGTTTATCCCTCCCTCCCTCTCCTCAAACTCCTGGCAACCACTGATCTTTGTATTGTCTCTATAGTTTTGTCTCTTCCAGAATGTCATACAGTTAGAATCATATAAGATGTAGCCTTTTCAGACTGGCTTTTTTACTTAGCAGTATGCATTTGTGTTTCCTCCATGTCTTTTTGTGGCTTGGCTTGATAGTTTTTTATTGCTAATAATAGTCCATTCTATGGAAAGGAACAACACTTTGTTTATCCGTTCACCTTCTGAAGGACATCTTGGTTATTTCCAATTTTTAGCAAATGTAAATAAAACTTCTAAAAAGATTGGTGTGTAGGTTTTTGTGTGGACATAAATTCAACTCACTGGGTAAATACCTTGGAACATGATGGCAGGATCATATGGTAGGATGGTTTAACTTTGCTAAATTGAGCCCCCAGGTGTTTTTAATCTCTCAAACTAGCCCATGCTCAGTCTCCAGCAATTAGTCAATTATTACTTAAGTGTTCCTACCAGCTACTGGTGTGAGCTGTGGGATTCTGCTCCTGGACCTCTGCTCCTGGTAAGCTGTGATTCTCTGTATTCACCTTTCTCTTTAGTTTTCAGGGTGGCAGTTTACACTGACATCAATTATCTGATAGATCTAAGAAGGGTTGTTAATTTCCAGTTTGTTCAGCTTTTATCTTGTTGTGAGGACAGAATGACAACTTTCAAGCTCTTTATTAGTGACTGGAAACTGCAAGTCTCTTCTGTTTTTATAAATATGTGCATTTCACTAGATGTTCTATTTTCTTTGCTTTTTATTCCAATTCTCTAATATTTAAGAAGTTTATTTCTTGTCTACTGGCTTCTTGACAGTTTTACTTTTATAAAATGCTCTTAGTTCCTTCTTTCTTTAGTTGCTACCTATCAGTTCCCTATTATGAGCTACAGTAAAATTAACTTACGTTCTACCCGCCACTGGTAATTGAACTGCACGGTCAAGAATTTGATCTTAGTGTTTGTATTTGTGAAGGTGTTACTATTCCAACTAGTCTGACTTCTCAGCTGTAAGTGATATCCTTTGACTCCCAGGTATCACACCTGGTTCTGTTTTCCACCATCTCTTTTCTTTGGCTCCTGATTTGTTACTAGTTTCATTTCTACATTGAGCATACAACAAAATCACTCCATTCTGTCAGCCTTATTCCCACCCTTTAAAAAAATTAGTCTACAGTTAACAGCATTCATAGCTCCCAACAATAATTTTTCTCACATTTCTCTCTTTACTTGCTTGACTGCAGATTCTCCTCTAGGATTATGTCCATTTAAGATTTCTTATTTGTTGTCATAGAAATTGTGGCAAAAATGCTCTTATTATCCCTGTAATCTCTATTCACATCTGCAGTTAAGTCTTTTGATACTTTTTTCTTTGTTTTTGTTTTGTTAATCTTTCCAGAAGTTTATAAATTTTACTAATAATTCCAATTAATCAGCGTTTGCTTGTGTGTTTGGCATTGTGTATTCTGTCCATTTTATCTTCGTTTCTACCTCCTTAATTCTTCTACCATTTTCTGTTTTAGGGTTTTGTTTTGAGCTTTACTTCATTGTTCTGACTCTAGTTTCTTGGGAAATAAATGATTAAAGCAGAAGGTCTGCACTGCATTTACTCTGTTGGTCAGGGGAGGACACACCCCTGGAAAAGAATGAAGGCAGATGTCCCAGTCTAATCTCCTTGTAAACATACTGATGATAGACTTCATAGTAAACAAATGAAATGGTTTTGCAGAAAAATAGGCCTTATCTATGAAAGGCTTTTATCAGGGTGTGCCTAGTCATTAATAATTGCTTAAAGTAAAGAAACTTGGAATCTGTGGATTCATAGGACATGATTGCCTAGAAAATATCATGTAAACTATAAGCATCTGAGTAGAAAGCAGAGGTGGTTCATGGCCTAGATAGCACCTTCAGTATGGGTGCTCTGAGCCAGAGAATTTCTGATGAAGTTGGAAAAAAAAAAGACCTGAGAATGCCCAACTAGAGGTCCTAGACATCTCTCTGTGATTTGACTATGTTCTTTGACTGTTTGCATCCTTAATAAAGCTTGATCTCTTATTCATGTGAGTCTTATTTGAAAATCCAATCTTTTTAATCTCAATTTTTAACTTGGTCATTTAACTCATTAGTTTAAGCCTTTCATATTTTTGTAATATATGCATTAAATGCTAACAATTTTTGTCTAGGAGCTTCTTAGCTGCTTTCTATGAGTTTTATGTAATAGTTTCATTATTATTCAGTTCAAAATATTTTCTAATTTCCAATTATTTCTTTCTGACCCATAAGGGTTTTCTAAATTTCCAAACAAAAGTGATTTTCTAGTTAACTTTTTATTGCTATTAACTAAGTTAACTGTATTGTTTTCAAAGAATGTGGCTTATATGATGGCAATACCTTGAAATTGGTTGAGTCTTGTTTTAGGGTTAGGTGGTAATTTTCATTAATGTTCAATGTGTACTTAAGAACAAGGATCAGTAAACTATGGCCAACAGGCTAAATCCAGCCAGGCACCTGTTTTTGTAAATAAAGTTTTATTGGAACACAACCACACCCATTTATTTATGTATTGTCTGTGTTTGCTTTTATACTACAGTGGCAGAGTTGAGAAGTTGTGACAGAAATTCTGTGTCCTGCAAAGGCTGAAATATTTACCATCTGGCTCTTTACAGATCAAGTTTGCTGATCCCTACTTTAGGAAAATATGTATTCTGCAGTTTGGGGGCAGTGTTCTGTGTTCCACATAGTATATTTGTTCATTTAACCTTATAATTCTGTAAAATTTTTCAGTTTTGCTGTAGACAGATAGATACACAGATAAATGATTTGTTCTTAGGTGCACAGAAGCTTAGAATAGTTATATTTTTCAGGTGAATTGATTTTTAAAATTTGAATATTGGATGGAATTCTGGCCTTTTATTAATATACATATACTAACCTTTTTGTTTGGTATTCGTCTGGTATGTATTTCAGTGCTTTTATAGTCAATCTTTCTGTGTATTTGTTTTTGATTTGTCTCTGCTGAACAGCAAAGAGCTAGAATTTATTATTTATTCCAGGAAAATGATCTTTGCCTTTAAAATTTCTTCCATGTACATTTAATGTAGTTACTGTTATATTTATTTCTAAAGCTTATATTAGACTTTCTATTTGTCCTGGCTTTGGAATTTTTTGACTCTTTTTTGCCCCTTTCTTGCCCTCATTTGAAATGATTGTTTCTAATTTTATTTTTTCTCTTTAACCTAATAGAATCATGTACCTTTACTTTCTTAGAATACTTTCATTCTACTCAGTTTACTTTCCACTTAAACATAATTTTTCAATTTAGTTCTATCATATTTTAACCTCCTCCCCTAAAATTAGTGTTATTGTTTTTTTCTTTTTTGTGTGGATTTATTTGTATTTAACTACAGATTTCTACTTTTTAAATTCATTTCTTATTATATTTCAGATCTTGCATATAAAAAATTTCAAGTAAGGAATAAAAAACTTACAAAAAGAATATGGTAGAATTAATAAAGATAAAAGCAAAAGTTAATTTACTAGAACACATACAAATAGCAAAATTGTTTAATTGAATATTTATTTATTAAAAAGTATAATAAAGCTGTAATCAAGGATAAAATTAACGAAAGGTTGGTCTTTAAAAATCTGATGTAAATTTCATTGCTAAAAATTTTGAAAGCCTCCATCAAATTACTTTAAAGAAAATATTGATTGCCAAAATCAGCCCAAGAAGTTATAGAAAGCCCGAATAAATCAAGTCATAAATACGATGAAAAATGTTGACAAAGAACTTCCTTTAAAAGAGTGCTAGGCTTAGACAGTTTAATGTGTGAGTTATTAAAACCATTCTTAACACAAATAAATAAATCTTATAATATTATAAAATCCCAGAGCATAGAAAAAGATAAACTACTTTAGAATACGCCTTTTTTTTTTTTTTTTGGTGCAGCATAACACTAATGCCAAAATTTGACAGAGCATTAGAAAGAGAAAAGCTACAGATTTTAGATAAAATTCCTTTAAAATGATCAAACTGAATTCAGAGCTATATTAAAAGTTTTAATGTTTATATAAGATTTATTTTAAGAATTTATATATAAGCTCATATTGAGATATCTATTAGATAATTTATCATATCAAAATTTCAAAGGAGAAAAAAAGTCACATTTATTTGCTGAAAATCTGTGTAACTAGAACCATGATATATTCCTCGTATAAGGAAAAACCTCTTAGTAAATAAGGAAAATGATTATATTTCATTAATCTGATAAATATTAATTTCAAACCTGCAATCAGTGCATAGTTAACTATAAGACACAAAGTATGTTGATAAAAGTCAGGAATACACAAATAGACTTTCCTTACTATTATGTATCATTGTTTCTGGAAATTTCAGGCAATGCAACAAGGCAAGAAAAAGAACAGAGTTTAGATATTAGTAACAAGGAGATACAATTGTTATTTGCAAATTTTGTGAATCTCTCCATAGAAAAACTTTAAAAATCAACTGCAATAGTATAACAGATAGTAAAGCTTTATTGTGTTTGATTAATCAGAAAATAACTAGGCCAAGAATCATCTTTCTTATTTAACAGTAATTACGTTAGAATATATGAATCTTAAGACACTTTCACTAACGCAAAAAACAAAAACTGTAAAAACATGAAAAATAAACTTTAAATATAAAATAAATAAATAATGATGCACCAAGGAATGATTTTTTTTGTTATTTTGATATAATACCCTACCAGAGAGGTCCATGTGTGTTTCACCCCTTTCTTCATCTTTAAGACAGTAAAGATAACATATCTTTGAAGGAATCAGGTAGGTATTTAGGGCTGTCATCCCTAGAAAGGAGTGAGATGCATGGATTTATAAGTAGCTATCCTTAGACTGTTAGACCTAACTCCATTACAGGAAGAGAGGGTTTCATAAGCCTTTTATTCCCATAGGGCTTAAGAAATCACAGAATCCTGGAGAATTATTGGTACAGGCAGAAGGGCAGGGGTTACAGATGCCCCCATTGAAACATATCTGATTCCTTTCAGACACAGTACCTCCAAAGAACACCTCAGGAGAGGGTGGCTGTGAGTGAGCTCATAAGGCCTGGATGTGCTTTAGGTGAGGAATATCGCTGACTTCAACATTAGGAAACAGGATATGGATTCAGTCTGAGACTGAATTCCTTTGTAGGACCAGTTGATTTGGACAAGTGGCTGAGAAAAACAACCACATTACAGCATAGAGAAGCCAGACAGAGTTGCAGATGTCTGCTGATAGTGCCTTCTCTTCTATAAAAGGATAAGTAGGGGTCATGGACAAAGAGGAGGCTTCTCCCTGTCTCTAAGTTGAATGTCTAGAGCTCTCATTTGCATCTGAAGAAGGCTTCCATCTCCCAGTAATCTTAAACTACCCAAGTGAAGCAAGAGATTTCTCATAGATTTGTAGTGGATCATCTGTCTGATAAGAGGACCTGGAAAAATTATAATATGATTTTACAAAATAGAGATAGAAATATGACCCTAAATGCATGCTTTGTGTTATTGACAAATTTCTTATATTACAGATGACAATTCTATTGCAAATGAAAGTATAGATATTATGCAAACCCAATTAATGGAATGGGGTTATATTTTTAGCTTGAAAAACAGGTTCTGAAATTAACCTGGAAAATAAGTGTATCCAAATAGTGAAGAAAGTACTTTTAAAGAAGAATAAAACACTGTGATATTATTGTAAAAATCAATATAAATCTTTAGAAAAGAAAGTTAGGTAATAACCATTTGTCTATTTTCTAAGAAGGGCAAATACTGGTCTTTAGTAGTTAAATGTTTGAACTAATGACAATAATTTAGAAATATCCTGATTTTAAAGGTAATTGTCCCCTTGAAGCATAACTCGTAATCTTGAGATAAGGCTAGCCTTGATTATTAGTTACAAGAAATGACATTTGCATTTGCATATAAAAGTTTGATTTATAAAATAACATTTTATTACAGACAGCAATATTTGTTAAAAAGTTGTAAATAGCTTCGGTTGTTCACTTAAAATTGTAGACTACTATTTGAAACAAAAGTTTTTAGCAGGTAATCATTAAACTGATGGTATACCATCATTCATCTCACTCCAATAAACTCAAGAAACAAAAAATGACTGAGAATATATTCTTTAAAATTATAGCTGAACAACTTTTCTATGTTAAAAAAAAATATTTTACAAGTAAAAGTTATCTGAAAAGATTAACTTTTTTTTTTTTTGTGGTTCGCGGGCCTCTCACTGTTGTGGCCTCTCCTGTTGCGGAGCACAGGCTCCGGACGCGCAGGCCCAGTGGTCATGGCTCACTGGCCCAGCCGCTCCGCGGCATGTGGGATCTTCCCGGACCGGGGCACGAACCCACGTCCCCTGCATCGGCAGGCGGACTCTCAACCACTGTGCCACCAGGAAAGCCCTGAAAAGACTAACTTTAAAACACAATGCAGAATATCAATTTGTCATGAGAATTATAGTGCTGTGATTCAGATGAAAAATTTCCCAGAGAAGATGACTAAGACCTCTTCAGTATCAAATATAAAAGAAATGTTTAAGCAAAATATAAAATTAACCTCCATTTTAGTTTCAGAGGGGAATAGCTGGCCTCTACTGCAAAATTCTAATCTAGGACCATATCAATTTGTATCTTTGCTGAAGAATTTATTAGCTTCAAATACTAGGTAAGATAAAGTTAAAAGTGCAATTGTGGGGTTAAGGGGCTTAGGCTCTGAAGGTAGTGTCAACATATACAGTTGACCCTTGAACAACTCAGGGGTTAGGAGCACCCATGCCTGTGCAGACAAAAATCTGCATACTGCTATCTCTGCCTCAAAAACAAAGGAATTAATAAATGACTCACTCAAGGGCAGGAAGCAGAAACAGTTTAGATAGAATCAGAACTCAAACCCCAGTTCTTTTGATTCCACATAATGTGATCTCTAATCAAAGAACCTTTTCCCCACACTTAGTTAATTCAAAGATCTGTAAAATTAAAATATATGTAGTATATTTATTGAAAAAAAATCTGCATATAAATGGACCTGTGCAGTTCAAACCTGTGTTGTTCAAGAGTCGACTGTAATTTATATTCTGTATGCATTGAGTTATGAATGTAAAAATCAGAGTAAGTTCAAAAAAGAGAAAAGGAAAATTGATGTGTGGTTCTTAAAACTTTAAATATTATTTCAGTTTTAAAATCGTTTGTCAGATTTCCCTAGGATAATGGTGGTTACTTAAGTAATAATGTCTCTACACATCCTCCAAAGACTATAAGGATCCAAAAGGAGATATAATAAAGCCACCCATAACTTACATCTAGAGCAAAACGAAGAGAAAGGTAACACACAAACTTCAATTTACATGTAATTGAGGAAATAATGTGAAGATTATGCCCCCAAAAAAGGAGAGTGTAGTGGGGTCCTGCAGTTGGTGAAATACAGATAATATTACCCCAAGACAAAGAGGGTTTTACCCAAATTGGAGTGTGAGACCTGGTGGATCAAAGCCATGGCTGTTGGGGAATTGGGAAGGGGAAAAGACATGGAAGCTGCAGAACCAAAGGTGGCAGTCTAGGGAAGGCATTGCTTAGGGTGGCAGTGAGACAACTGAAAAGAAGTAAATAGCCCTTGGAGGCTTGATAGACTTGATAGTGAATGGTAAGAAGGAAGAAAAGGATGGAAAGTAAGAATCTCATAGAAAGTTCAAGAATTACAGCAGTAGAAGACACACCAACGTGTAAAGTCTTTATAATTCTGTGCACCAACAGAAAAGAGTATTCCTGAACTAAGAGCCCTAGTAAGCCACCCAAACCCCTCATAGTGCTTTTTCTTTTCTTTAAAATCTTGCTATTAACAAAATACTTAACTTTTTTAAAGAAAAAATTTTGACTTTATTTTCTTAAAATTTATGTCTGTTTTCTAAACATTTTTATTATTGCTGTTATCTGTATTAACTTCCATTCTTCTACATTTTGGGGGGGGCTTAAATAATGTGTTTAATATGGTTAATTTTCTAGTTTCTTGAGATGGAGGATTGGAACATTGATTTTCAATCTTTCTTCTCTTTAATTACTAATTTAGAAGTGAAATTTCCCTTTGATCACTATTTTAACTGCATCTCAGATTTTTGATATGTCAGATTTATTTTTACTTAGCTGAAATCTATTCCATTGTGATTTCATCTTTGGCACATATGTTATATAATAGTATGTGTTTAATTTCCAAACACTCAGAGATTTTCCAACCATCTTTCTGTTATAAGTTTCTAGTTTAATTTTGTAATCAGGGAGTATACTGTATGTGATTTTGATTCTTTGGAATAGATTGAGACTTACCTATGGATCAGCAAGTGGTCCATTTGGTAAATATTCCATATATACTTAAAAACAATGTTTATTCTGAATCTGTTGAGTATAGTATTTTGTTATTTAAATTTCCTATTTCATTAATTTTTCCTACTTTTTCATTTACTGAAAGAACTGTGTTAAAATATCAAATTATATAAATTACAATTATAGATATGTCTATTTCTCCTTTTAGTTATCTATTTTTCTTTCATGTATTGAACTTTTTATTAGACATGTAGACATTTATAATTATTATATCCTCCTATTGATTAAATTGAGCCTTTTTATCACTGTGAAAGTCCCTCTTTATTTTGGCTATTCTCCTTGTCTCAAAATCTTCTTTGTCTGAGATTAATAAACTATTTTGGTTAGTAGTGTTTATATGGTATACCTTTTCTACTCTTTATTTTCAGTTATTTATAACATGTATATAAAGCATGTCTCTTGTAAACAGTATTGAGTTGAATCTTGGATTTTTGTTTGTTTCTTAATTCAATATGACTATTGCTTCCTTTAATTGGAGTGTTTAGCCAACTTATATTTAATAATATTACTTAGAGAGTTGGGTTTAAGTCAGCTATCTTGCCACTCTTTTCTAATTGTCCCATCTTTTGTTTCTTCTTTTCTTCTTGCTTTCCTTTGGATTAATCATTATTCTGTTTTTCCTATTAGTCCATTCTTTCCTCTATTTACTTTTTAGCCCTATCTGTTTTGTTATTCTTTCACCAATTACCCTTAACTTTATGTATTCTAGCTAGTAAGTTGTAATACTTCCCAAAGTATACAAGAAGCTGAGTTTAATTCCATTAACCAACACTCCTACCTTTGGTGCTATTAATTCCATATATCTAAAACCTACATGTTTTAAATACATAAGATATAATACTCAATACTTTTAAACAGAATATTCATTTATAGTTTTTCACACTTCTATCTTCTAGTGCTCTCATTCCATTCTGGGATCATTTTCCTTCAGAATTTCCATTAATGTTTCTGTAGTGCAGATCTGCTGACAACAAATTATCTTGGCTTTTGTTTATACGTAAACATCTTCATTTATCCTTCCATTTTGAAGGATATTTTTGCTGGGTGTACAGTTATTGGTTTGCAGGTTTTGTTTGTTTAGCACTTTAAAATGTTAATCTGTCATTTTCTGACTTCCATAGTTTCTGTTGAAATATCAGTCATCAATCTTTTTGATGCTTATTTGGAGATACTTGTTTTTTCTAGTTATATGAAGATTTTCAACTTGTTTTTAGTTTGCAGAAGTTTGACTGAGATGTGGCGGCCAGTTGTATTTTTCTTTGAATTTATTCTGTTTGGAACATGTAGAGCTTCTTGAATATATAGTCATATGTTTTTAGTTAGGAGAAGTTCTTAGCCAGTAATTTTTCCAATATTGCTTCTTTTTATATTCTCTATAATAATTCTTATAGTACATAACACTTTCCTTATCATTTTGTTCAAAATGTTGCACTGTTTTATTGAGGAAATATCTCACAATCTACTGGCACAAATATCATACTTCCTGCTTTCTTGTAAGGATGTCACATAATCAATTTAAGAGTTGAGAAAGTGCTAAATGAATCCTGCTTAATGACATATCATGAAATAGTGTAGCTTCACAATCCAACTTGCAGAGGAAAAACAAAATAACATCACTATTTACACAAATTGGAAGAAGATGTTGTAAATCATAACTAACAAAAGATTCTTACCCAGAATACATAAAAATATACAAATTAATGATACAGAGTCAAAGGGAAAAATGGAAGAAATACAAATGGACAATTTATAGAAGAGGAAATGAGAATGGCCAACAAAATATAAAAAAATGATTCTCAGCATCATTACTAATCAGGAAAATAAAAGTTAAACAACAATGAGGTACAGTTTCTCACTTATGAATGGCAACAATTAAAGACTTAGACAGTGTTCAATGTTGTCAAAAACTTGAAGAAATAGAAATTTGTATACATTGGTGCTTAGTGATACTAATATTTTGGTGAGCGATTTGGCAAAATACAGTAAGTTGAAGATGAACATGTCTTTAACTAGCAATTCCACTTCCAGGTCCATGTGTGTGTAATATGAGATATGTATATAAACATTTGTTATTATATTTATAAAAGCAAAAATTTGGGAATATACATGTATAGGGAAATGGATGAATATACTGTGTTGTATTCATGTACTGGAATAACACTGTGTAGTCAAAATAAATGAAGCAGATCTACATGAAGCAATGTGGATTTATAGACTATACCTAAAACATAATGGTAGCAATGCATGATGACAATAGATACATAGTGTGACATCATATAAATAATTTTAAAACATGTAACAATACTTCATATCGCTATGGGTAAATATATTCATAATGCAAGCATTAAAATATGCACAGAAAGTATATACTCCAACATTAGGAGAGCAGTTACTTCTCAGGAGAGTAAGGGAGAGATAGGATGACAGGAACATTTGAGTCTTAAGCTCTATTTGCAACATCTCATTTCTTAAAATAGAAAAAGTACCTGAAACACATCTGGCAAACTCCTATCATTTATTTTAAATTGGGTCAATTATAATGTTTTCTGTAATTTTCTATATGTTTGAAACAATTCATTATTAAAAATTAAATTATAAAATATTAGCTCTATTTTTATGTTAACATTGTAAGCTAAGTTTAAAGGGAAGTATTAACCTTTAATGAGAGAAAATGTATAATTTTTTTAAGCTCAACATTTAGTAATAATCCTGGAAATACCAATTAAAATAATGATTAGATACCACTTAATTATAAAGAAGTGATTTATTTTTCTGTTTATTTTAAACCAAATACTTGGACATTTGCATACATTCTTAGATTCTTAGGTGGGGATAAATTGATTTAACTTTGTAATGCAGTTTGTTAGTATATACTGAGAGCATAAAAATGCTCATATCTCTTGACTAAGTTATTTCTCCCTCAAGGAGACAAATGTTGTTAATCACTTAGTGGTAAAATACTGGATTGTTTTTATTTTTATTCTTACATTTTTCTTTTATTTTCTATATATTATACAGTGAGTATGATAATATATTTTTAAATGAAAAAAAACTATTAATTTTGCTTGAAAAACCCAAACACTCTAACAATAAAACTCTGGGAAAATAATTAAATACTGCGTTAGAGCGACTAGGAGTTGTACTGGGTATAGCCAAGCCCACAGAACAAATGGTTAAACCTGCTTGAGGGGAGGGTCAAGGAATGCTGTGCCAAAGAGAAGATTCAACTTGTCAAGTAGTTCTTAAGGAGGGATGGATACTATTTTCAAAGGAAAATTAAACATTCTAAGGCATAAAACAGTCTTCCTCATGTGTGATGCAAGTATACGTTCTAATCATTTGGAGCCAGTGTCTTTAATGTACATCTTTGAGTGCCAACTCAAACCACTAAATCAAAACCCCTGGGCATGGGGCTTAGGAGTCTGTACTGTGCCTGGGTGCCCAGATGGCTCTCATGCACAAAATTTAATAACTGTATTATAGAAAAATAAAGCACTACGACATGCTTTGGAAATTGAACACAATTTAGTGCAACTGAATTGTAGGTTATAGATGATGGTGTAATCGGGGAGATGAATCTGGAGCAGAATGTCATGGTCCACTTGTAGGAAGTCTTAAATGACATACTAGGGGCTTGGGCAGTAACATGAAGATTCAATAGGAAACCACTAAAGAATGTTTTTCTGGTTTGGGTTTTTTTTTTTTTTTTAGAATTTTATTTATTTTTTTATATAGCAGGTTCTTATTACTTATCCATTTTATACATATTAGTGCATATATGTCAATCCCAATCTCCCAATTCAACCACTAAAGAGTTTTAAACAGAAGAGTAACTTGATAAGATTTTTTTTTTTTTTTTTAAGAAAGATTACCCTGGCCTTAGTGTGGATGATTGGATATGGAGCGGACATAGGCAGGGAGGAAACTTGGGAGAATGTTTTAATTTTCCTGGAGTAAGATAAGGAGGATTAGAACAGGTTTGAATAGATACACTTGGTGACCAGTTGATACAAGGGAGAAGGGAGAAGAATTAATTGTAGATGATTTTGATTCCCACATTTACTTGCCTCCATCTCTATATTTATAACAGAATATATAGACGACGAATATTTAAAGCTACAACTGTGCACTTTTCTATTCTTTCTTATTTTTATCACAAGACCTATTTCTTTTCTTTTTCTTTTTTTTTTCTTTTTTCTTTTTTCTTTTTTTTTTTAGAAACATGAAGCTTCTAGAGACAAGCTTCTATGACCACTCTTAAAATACAGGGAAGGTCATGCCAAAGGACAGTCCCTTACTGAATAACATCATTAGCTAAATGTCTACAAGACTGTTGGCAGAGATAACATGTACACTTGGAGGTACCATGATCCAGGCAATCTAGAAGGCGCCATTGCAGTTTCTGTGGGTGAACATGTGACAATGTGTGTGCATAAGTGGTAGTCCAGACTAATTTTTTTCAGTAAGAGGCTGTGATATTTGAAAGCTAGCCATTCCTTTTTTGTGTCACAGAATGAGACATTCCTTTTAAACAGCTCTCTGGTGAAATCACAGTAGTGACCTGTCTTCAAGTTGATTGTGGCAAAAAGGAATTTCCCTTCAACTGCAGAATGTCCCATGACAGTTCTATTTATTTCTTCATTAAATTAAAATGGCAGAGGTTTGGGGTATTAGAACAGTTATATCAGAATGTCTACCTCCTACCCTTGCTGAACAGAAAGCTGTAGCTGTAAGCTAAGTCAGGTCTATGATCCCCAAAGGGCTTTGGTCCCAGGGTGGGTTAAAGTCAACAAATAAATCAAGCTTCCCTGTAGTGCTTGGAACCCCCTAACCACCATGCCCAGAGGCTCTGTATCACTCACTCGACAATCCCAGAGCACACACAAGATCCTTCTGCTATAGTCATTCTCAGAAACCACCAAAAACAGTCATAAATACAGGCCTTATTCAACTGAAAACCTTTTAATGACAGGCTTTTTGTTGTTGTTACATCTCATACTCTATAAAAGCACTGTCTCCTCCTCTTTTTCCTCCTTAAAAAATTTTTTTTGGTTTGTTGGAGAAACTAGGATATTTGTTCTGTAGAATGTCCTATATTATGTATTTGGCTGATTGACTTTCCCTGGTTTCTTCCAACTTGCTCCTTTATTCCCCAAGAGTGCCTTACAATCTGGCAATATGATCGACAGTAAGCTCTAGAGACTGGCCTAACTTCAGGTTTAATTTTTTCCCTCTTTCTTTCTGCAAGATTACTTCATCAGAAAGGGTGTACAGTTCTTATTGCATCACATCCAGAAGTGAATAATGTCTGTTGACACACTTAGTAATGTTAAAATTATCCATGGGTTCAGAGACATTAGTCTGATTTCTTCATGATACTGTTCCCCATCAATCTTTCATGCCATGGTTTCAGCATCCACAGATGATCATTACCTAGATGCATACTTCATTAGTGGTATCGTCTAACATTTTATTGCATGTATTAGGTGGGATTCTTCTATGAGTAACTTTCTCTCATACACTATTTAGTTGTTAAGACTAAATAAAAAAGGATAAGTACTTTAGTATTTCTCTAATTCATCTGTTTTCAGAGTAATGAGATAGTGCCCTAGCAACCTCTAAGAGTCACCACAGAGGTGTATGTGTAATTATTAACTCATGTTATATTCATATTTATATACTTACGTATATTGTGGTCATTGTTTGTTTTGATGCTCATATTGCCTCATTTTAGGTCAGTGGAAGTCCCCTAATGTTACTCTTCTGTTTTTGTGACGTGATTCAGTAGTCTTTTTTTTTTTTTAATTCATTAGTCTTTGATAGTTTCCTTGCTTTACAGCACAAGATGGCCCAGGTTCACCTTACACATTTCCTGTCCCAGACCTAGACTCAGCAAGCTCTGGTTTCTTTTAGTGACCATAATCTGGACGGTAGGTGTACTTACTCCTACTGGATTGTCAAAAGACTTTTCAATGAAAGGGTGGGAAATACATTTTTATAGAATATATAATATAGTATTATATGTATGATAGGTTCAAAATAACAATATTACTGATCAGACTAAAAAATGCATTTTTAGATATCTTCAGAATTTGACTCTTAGATTATATCCTCTAAAAAGATACAGAGTCAAAATACTAGTTTTGAAAGTCACTGAAAATAATTATATACCCTTTTTGTAGTTATGCCACTATTTGATATTCATTTAGGTTCAGTTGTTTTGTCTTATTTCCAATTTTAGAAGGAATGCTTTTTATTTTTTGATTTAATTTTGTTTTTTAATTACACAAAATATTTACATGGTCCAAGATCAAAATTACAGTAAGGTACATTCACATAAATTTCACTTCCATACCTGTCCAGTCCTTTTCCCCCACCTCATCTTATAGGTAACCATTTTTAATATCTTTGTATCTTCTGTGATTTGTGTGTGTGTGTGTATTTGTTCATATTGTTCTAGACCCTGTTTTTCTTTAATGTATCCTGAGGATCAGATGATATCCACATATAGATAATTTGCTGATTTTCATCCATAATTTTTTCAACCAACCCCCTATTGATGAGTATCTGGTTTGTTTCCAGTTTTCAGTTATTCCAAATAATATATCAACTACAGCATATAGCATTTGGGGTTTTTTTTTTTTTTGTCACAATACCTTTGGGATAGATTTTTAAAGGAGGGTTTGCTCAAGAAAAGGGCGAATGTACTTATAATTTGGCCATATCAGGGGCATACTTTTAAACATTAATCTTGCCAAGAAAATGTTAGAATTTTAAAAAATCTTGTTACAGAGAAAGAAAAAAACTTTAAAATGGGATGATCATATTTATCAGGAATATTTAATTAGTGGAATTTAAATTATTAAATTTATGCATTGTCTCTGGTATAGTATAAATAAGCACCTTGAATAGTACAAAAATTTTAACAACTTAACGCTGAGTGGGGATGGATGGATAGATGAAGAGAGAGAGAGAGAGACAGAGAATCCCCCCACCCCGACGCGAGGTGAACATTTCTGGTTGTAATTACTTTACTAGCTTTTTAATTCAGTCAAAAAAGTTACTTTATTTTATTATCTTTTAAATGACGCTGTAGAAATAGAAGTAAGTTAGCAGTGTCTACATAATAGCATTTGTAACATTTTTTGAAGTGTTGGTAAGTCTGCAAGTTTGTCTCCTTGGGCCCAAAATATAATCTAACTTTTAAATGCAAAATTAAATATATTTTCTGGTCCTTTTTATAAACCTATGTGTTAAAAGAATATGATTATATTGTCTTATATTTTTCAGTTACTGTCATCTTCTGAAATCAGGGAGAGCAACCCCAAGAACTGGGTGAGACATATTTGCTTTTATATCTTATACACAGCAAGAATTTAACCTCATAAAAAATAGTTGAACATTAAATTTAAAATAATAGATTCACATTTGAATAGCAGCTAGTTATGTATAAAAAATACACAAATTTAAAAATGTAACATATAAGAATTGGTGAATAAATCACTAAGGATTCGCTTACTTGTGTTACCATATTATCCTTCAGATAATAACCATAAAGGCATTCACAAGATGACATATGAAAAAAAAAAAGGGTTAAACTTGCTTCTTCTTAATTTTCAGCCTTCTACTTGCAAAGAGAAGCTTTGGCATCTTCTTGTTCTTTTTCTTTTTCAAGGCTAAAGTCAACAAAATAAAACACCATATTACCCAGTCTGTAGGCTCGCTATAAATCACCACTTCCGACATGCTTACAAACTCACCTCATCTTAATTTTAATGATTATAAAGTCAGTTGTACTCACTATCCACTTAGTCAATAACACTCTACCTAGCCAGTATAAGCATTTTGACAAAACTGACAGGTACTAAAGTGCTATCTATGTAGAAGTAGTCTAGAAATGGCAATATGCTATTAGTAAAATGGATACATCAAAATATAATTTTGCTTATGAGTTATTTATAAAGTCAGTTTAAAAATTGAATAAGAAAAAAAATCCACTACCTTTTACACAAATGCGTTTGCAGTCCTTCACATTAACAAAGTTATTGTGATTCCCTCCGCAGCCGGTATAGGTGAAGGCCTCACAGGCTTTGTGTCTTGGATTAAAATAATAGCGAGTTGCATTAGCAGAGCATAGTCCCTCATCTTTTGGACTATAGCAAAATGATGGACCTTAATGAAAAAGAAAATAAAATTTAAAATGTAATAATACCAGATTTACTAAACTGTGCTGATTACTGAAGTAACTGAAGAAAATCTAATCCCATAGAAGCTTCATTCTGAATCCAAAAATCATACTATGCCATTTAAAAAGTGTGCCTTGAATTTCAAAACAGCTTACATGCCATATTTTTTTAATTCTAAATTTTTATAAAGTGGACAGAATATCAAGCTATATCCTTGTATTGTTTGAATGTGTAAAGAAATTAAACCCAAAAAACAGATATGGCCAGGTAAAAATGGGCTACATTTCATGGGAAAATATGTGACATGCTTTGGTAAACTCTCTTGTGTTGGTAGTTTTATTTTAAATGTTTTTATCAGCTCTCCTTCCATTATTAATCAAGAATACATGTATCTAATTCCCAGGTAGCCACTGGAACACTTACATTTACATAAACAATTTAAAAGAACACCAGCAACAACCATCTCCTCATTAATTCAAGATTTTGCATATTCAACACTGTATAGCTACAGAGCTTTATCAAAGTCTCTGCCAAAGCAAGTTTTCCTTGTTTGTTGAACTTATTTATCTCTGTGTACGTGTCTCTGCTGTGCTTACGGAAAATGCCTGTACAAACATTACATACTACCCAAGTAACCCATGATTTTAGGGATTGCATGGGGGGAATGTAGGTAAGAAATGGGGAAGAGAGGAAAGAGGGATAGAGATCAATTTGTGCTACAATTTGTAACTACTAAAGAACACAGAAATCTAACAAAAAACTTTAGAAATTTTCAGGTTTCACCATGAAGTCTTTCTATAGCACTATCTCATATACAACTGATTTCATACAAACCTGAGGTCATGTCATTCATTAATGAAGATTGTAATGTTTTACGTATAAATTAAGTAGATGAGAAATAGTTCTAAAGAAACAATGCAGAAGAGGAAGCAAAACTTGAATCATAGCTTTGTCACTTTCCAGCCCTGAGAACTTGGCAAGTTGTTAACTTCTAGCTTGCACTCTAATATGTAGAACAGTGGATAATAATACTCCCTCACAGGGCAATAGTGTGAAGATTGATATATTATATGTGAAATCACCAGAACGCAAACCATGTTCATTCCACATCAAATTATTAACATTTTCACCCTAAAGCCTTAATAAAGAAATGAAATAGAAACACTGTAAAAAGAATGTTTACCTTTCTTTGGAGCACAGAAGCCCATACAAGTAGCTTCATCCGGGAACCGATTCTTACTCCTGTGACACCCGCCAGATATGAATTTTTCACATGCCATGGAACTTAGATTGAAGAAATACACTTCTCTGAGCTCGCCACAGTGCCTCTTACTGACTTCTAGCCGGCAAATCTTGGGAACTTCTAGGACAAGGAGAGCATAAAACAATGTTAGTAAAAAATTAACCTTCTTAGTATTACTTTCAAAACTTTACTGTACTTTCAGAAACAACTGGTGGTGGCCAGGGGTGGAGTGTGGGAAGGCATCATATTTAGTGCTGGGCTAGTAAACCCCCAAAAGACTGCCCACTAGTCAGTTACAGGGAGACCTTGTATCCCTGGGTCCAGAATCCACAGATTCAACCAACCCCAGAGAGAAAATATTCAGGAAAAAAAATTCCAGAAAGTTAAAAAAAAAAAAAAAATAAGCGAAACTTAAATTTGTCCCATGGTGGCAACTATATGCCTAGCATTTATGTTGTATTAGGCATTATAAGTAATCTAGAGATGATTTAAAGTATAAGGGAGGATGTGCATAGGTTATATACAAATGCTGTGGATTTTGGTATGGGGGGGGTCCTGGAACCACTCCCCACAGACACTGAGAAGCAACTGTATTCGGCATTTTTTTTTAAACAGTGTCTCCAGATCTGACTCGGCTTTGATAAATTTTTCAACTTCAGTGGAAAGACTGTTCTCTCAAAGTATTCTGATTGTTTCTACATACGAAGTTAATCAAACTTATTCATAGGAATACACATTTTTCCCTGGCTCAATTCCTTGAATAGCAGAGCCCCATGTTCTGTTACAGACCTTAACAGAGATAATAAACATAATTAAAATAAAATTGAAAACAGCATCGTGAATCTCCACTATATCTCTATACTAATCTAAGACCTGATGGGATATCGGGGACAAAAGTAAGGTTATAATTAGCTAAATCACACTTTAATAACAAAATCCACTAAAAGTATTTCAGATTGATAGATAGTGGACACGAGAAAATGCTATTCTCAAGGAGGCATAAAAAACATAGGTTTAGAACTAGGATAAATACAGACAAAACCTTATGTTGCACCTAATACATTATACTCTTGCAGTGTTTCGTCTTACTGGTGAAATCTTTTCCCCGAGTCTGCACACGCAGTGAATTATGATAAATGCCAGTTAGGAGAGAGGAGATGTCTTAGGCATTGTAAACTTTGTGATCACTTGTGGTACACTGAAAAGCATTAAAAGCCTTACTTAATATTTGAGAAAATTCAGGCTAAAACTTACTGTAGAAGATGGAATCTGGAAAATAAGCTAAGTTACTACCAGCCCTTCAGTGCAAGGAGCAGCACAGAGTTCTGAGTGTGCGTGCGAGCACTTACTCTCTATCCTCCAGCAAGCTTCATCGCAGGCCTCCCGGGTTTCGAAATTGTTGGCATTGCCCTCGCAGCCCCCATACATGAACTTGCGGCAGCTCTGCGTATACCTGTCATAGTAGTAACTGGGGATGCGGGCCCGGCAGGGCCCTTCATCCGGGGGCAGGAGGCAGATCTCCGCGTTCTTTCCTACAGGAGGGGCAGAAAGAGAGCCAGAGAGTGAGAGGAGGTCAGCCACATCTCCGCGGAGGGAGAGGCTTCCCGGGGAGCTCTGTCCCGGCAGCCTCCCAGCACAGAAGAAGGGCATCTGCAGAGAAAGAAAGTGCAAACTTGGGTGCAAGTGCCCCGTCGCATGGTGTACGGCAGGCATCGGGGAAAGCGGGGCACAGAGAGCGAGTGTAGGGGTCCGCGGAGCCCTCGCCGCCTGGCCGGGGCGATAAGGGGGGTCCCCTGGGCAGGGAGGTACCTGGCAGCGCTTGAGGAGCATCTCCCAGCGCAGTCCCAACCAGGAGCAGCGGCAGAACCACCAGTCGGAGGGGGCGAACAGAGTACATGGTGTCCGGATTCAAGCTGCCCGGGGGTGAGGCGTCTCCAGAATGTGCCAGCGGGAGGAAGGTGCACAGCGTCCAACCTCGAGGCAGTCTGAGTTCCAGCGTGGTGGGTGCCGCTGCTTTATGTAGGGTGAGCGTCCTTCTGACCCGGGACAGGGCGGAGCGCGCCTTTGCGGAGTCTGGAGGGGAGACTGATTCATGCCCTGAGAGCTGTGACCCTGCCGTCCCCTGGGCGCTGGAAAGTGTGTGCGGGGGGGTGGGGGGGGTGGCGGGGGTGCGGGGGGGTAATTCCCCACCAAGTTGAACCTGCCTCCCAAACTTTAAACAGTGGCCGAGCAGGGATGACCACAGATGGGGCATTGTGTCAGAGATGGGAAATCCACAGGCTAGAGGGAAATGACCTGGGTGTGATTGCACAAGGTTCCAACTTGCAGCATCACGCTGAAGCTTGAATCCACACTTTGAAAGCACAAAGTCCACGTCTTTGAAGGGCAGAAAGTGTGAAATTCACAGGGCCAAGGGGAGCTGGGCTCGTTGCATTAGACCCTTTAATAGAAATTTAAGTATATGTATTTCTTTACATTTATACATAGATATACACACATATTCATATTTCAATCGAGCTCTAATTTACATTTCATAAAAGACTCATAATATTACATACAGTTGGATCAAGTTTGACAACTATATATACCCTTGTAATCACCACTCCAATCAAGAATTAAACATTTCCATCACCCCAGAACATTCTCTCATACCCTTTCCCAGTCAATCCTTCCAACCCCAGGCCAGGGGCAACCATTCTGAGCACCACAGATTGGTTTCACCTGTTGTAAATCTCATGCAAATGGAATCATAAGATATGTACTGTTTTGTACTTCTTTTACGCCACTACTGTTTTTAAGACACACATGCTATTGTAGAGTTCCTTCTAAGTGTTGAACAGTCTTCCAATGTATAAGTATATAACAAAGGTCCTATTATTGGACATTTGTGTTATTTCTAGTTTGGGGCAACTGTGAATAAAGCTGCTTTGTGTGTGCAAACAACTTTTATTACTCTCGAGTAAAATTTTAGAAACTGCCAAACAGTTTTCCAGAATGATTATACCATTTTACACCCCCCATCAGCCATGTGTTAGAGTTTTAACTATGTTTTTGGAGCTGGAACATGAAAGTCCAAAGAGAGGTGGCCTTAGGGGGGATCCTGAAACTTTGGCCAGATCAGCCCCTTCCCATACATTTCTTAGTGTCAGTGCATCTATTATAGTTCATTGTTCGTTTGATATATTAGCCTGAGCCTAACTTTTTATTTATACAAAACAAATTATCTACACTGGGATTTTACATGAAATATCAAGGATATTTTTGGAGATCATTTTAATGGGTTCTCTTGATGAATGTGTCTTCCCTTCCTCCCCCTTTTACTCTTGCTCTATTTAATATTCTTAAGGGAATAATTATCCTTGGCTTCTCCTAAAGATACTGGGGGGAGTTTACAGGAGTTCTCTTTCAAGTTTCTGAGAATCTCTATGCTCACAGCGAGTTAATAGTCTGGGATGTTTTCACACTATAACCCCTTAGGCCAGTTTTCAGTTATCCTGATGCCATGACAGAGAACCATATTCCTAGGAAAACTAACCTGGTCTGGAAATACTGTGTCATTTATGCTGTCAGATTACTAGATATCTATGATTAAGAATGCAGAGATGTAAGGATACATGTTTAACAACAAGCTCACCAGGATGAAATAAAAAGGGTGGGCAGGGGGTGGTTGGTGGTTTGTATATTTTACTGATTTCCATAGAGTAAATGCTCTCACTTTGGCTTGATTTCAAGCTGCCAGAGTTAGAAATAGATGGATACAATCAGTTCACCAGAGCCAGTGTGAGCTGACTCCAGCACGCCAAGCCCTGAGGCAGCCAGCTGGTTTTGGAAAAACACACTCATATGAGAATCAGATTAGACCTTCCCAATACCTCCCAAATATTATTAGGGGAGGAAAATTTTACCAGAGGTTTATACAGGATCGTGTTCAGAAGAAAAGCTAATTCAACGTCAAACTTAACCTATTTCCATTCTTCTGAATATGATTAAATATATCTCCGAAACAGACTAAAACAAATTCAAGGACGGAGACTGAGTCAGACTTACCATTTAGCATTAACTATTGTCGCTTCTGTTCTTTGTTCTCAGCTGCTGGCAGTTTTTAATCATCTTTTGCTTCATGTATAAAGAGGAATCCTTGGAATTAGGGCAAATTATTTTGGGAAATTTCATGGTGCAATGGGAAAGCAGACTTGGGAGTCTGAGGAAACCTGGATTTTATTCCTTGTTCCTTTGGACAAGTTACATAAAATCTCAGAGCCTCAGTTTTCTTATCTGTGAAATGGATATAATCACCGTCCCTTACAAGTGTTCTATAAGGATTAAAGGGAAAGCGCCTAGGAACTCTGAGAGATGTGCTCCTCACATACAGGTACAGAGCCCATCGGAATCATCCCATGTCTCAGTTCCCACTGAAAGCCTTGGCAGAGCATTTTAAGATGGAGCATTAACCACAATCAAGAAACACAGCAGGGCTTCCCTGGTGGCGCAGTGATTGCGGGTCCGCCTGCCGATGCAGGGGACACGGGTTCGTGCCCCGGTCCGGGAAGATCCCACATGCCACGGAGCGGCTGGGCCCGTGAGCCATGGCCGCTGAGCCTGCGCGTCCGGAGCCTGTGCTCCGCAACGGGAGAGACCACAACAGTGAGAGGCCCGCGTACCGCAAAAAAAAAAAAAAAAGGAAAAACAGCAACATGAACTGGCCTTGCAGGACTACAACTTGTGGCTTTGCTCCCATCAGCTCTCCTCTTTGGCTGTGCTCAGAGGTCATCTCTCCACATAGGAAGGAGTCACACTATCAGATACCACTTTGTGATAGTCTCTTCTGGGGAAATGAGCTTCAGGGTTCTCTCAGCCCCAGCAGAATACTCAGTCCACTCAGGCCTGCTGTGTAACAGATGGAGGGGGAGGGGTTCAAAACCCGGCTTTTCACCCCTCTGTGGTATGGAGTCTATAGACACGGGTTGAAATCTGTATTCAGAGATTCTCTAGAAATGTTAGTTTCCTCCCTTGTTCTATGCCAAATAGGGTGCGTCTCTAACTCCTCTGTGACCGCTGAGCAGGGACGGGGAAGGAGAAGTGAACAAGCAGGGGGCGTCAGAAGTTTGAGATTGTAAAGCCAGGTGATCAGGAAGGAAATTACTCCTCAATTGCAAAACACTTCAGTATTCTTATATACGTGAAAAAGATATTTTCCAATATAAGAGGAATCTAAAATTCCTGGGACTACTTTAAATTTCTGGATTTATCCTTAGGACTGTGTGGAAGTAGCCATGTGACCCCACCACGATCAGCCTCCCCATAGGGATGTCATAGTACTTCTATTTCCTTAAACCAGTGTCTAGGCCAAAAGGTTACCACAGCTGAGGAAAAGAATTCCTTAATCCAAAGTCAACAGGAAGTACAAGGCTGGAGGGAACAGGGAAGAACAGTCACCCAGATGGATGTGTCATTGCCAGACCAAGTGACAGCTCTAGTGGCTGCAGCTAAAGACAGAGGCTCAAAATAGTTTAGATCTCTGTAAAATAAGGCATGGAGTTCTTATAATTTGAACGCTGAAGAGAACTATCAATACCATCTGTTCCAGTATTTTACTTTTACGTTTACAAATTGAGACCTAGAAAGATAAAACGGCTGGTCGTGTTTAATTACCTGAGTGTGTTGGCAGAGCTGAGACTAGAACCCACATTCCTGATACTCACTCAGCCTTGTATTCTTTCTGACATACCCAGACCTAGGCTCTTTCTACTGTATCAAGACCTTAGAGCAGAACTCTAAACTCCAGAATTGAAACCCACAAAGGCTCCCGTGAGTTCAGGAGCAGCTTTGAGGTGTCAGATCCTTGCCTCTGTTCTTTTCCACACCCTCCCCCGCGTTGGACCCATAACAAGTGGATGTGAAGTTGACTTGGAACACAGTAGCTCCTAGAACTCCCAAGCCTTGAGCATGCTGTTCTATCCTCCGAGAGCCCCACAGCCTTGAAAGGTGACCGTGAATTTAAAGACAAGATTGAGGTAGATGGTCTTCCTCTCTGTCAGGTACCTTAGGGAGAGGTGGCGTGTCTAACTCATGAGTGAATGAGGAGAATTAATTTAGCCCAGTGATTTGGGGTTGTGTGTAACATAACATAGTCACTTAAGGAGTTACATCAATAACTTCTTATAAACAAAGTTCTTGCTGCCCATTAGTTTAGCCCTGTCAAAATAAACTATGAGATGAGTCCAGCTGGCACTAACAAGGAGTTTGCACATCTGCTAAGAGAGGCAGTTAATCTCTTCTGAGAGATTAGGGGTCATGAGAGTTTTGTTAAAGTTTAGACAGCTCCTTCACCAACTAGACATTTTTCCAGCGGGTTGGGCCTTGTAGGAAACGTTTGCTCTAATGCACCCTCTGTCGGACACAGAGTGCGTTTGTCAGTTTTATAATAAAGTGGAGTCACTTAAAAGATGAGACATTCCCCATGCCTAATTTTATTATTCTCCTTCTCCCTAGGCAGAACAAGATAATGGAGTGTATAATGTGTCTCTTACCATAGTCATTCTTTCATTCGCCTGTTTTAAAGATAAGCAGATTAAACATTTTAAATGTGCCCAACTTTGTGCCTTTGTGCACATTTGGGATACAAAGATGAATAAACACATTAGGGATCTCATGGAAAAATAGGGTGGACAGATGAACACTCTATGACCCAGTCACAATATAGTGTTCTTATTATAATATTAAAAATATGTACCAGGTTCTATGGGACTATGAAGGATTAAATAAATAAAATTTAAGCAAGAGTTCAATTAGAAATAAAAACCAATCCACACAAACATATCTCACATTACATCTTCGGTGCCTGTGGGACACACTTTTCTTCATCAGCTAGTTGCTTTTGTTGGTTCTTTTTAGCAGCTGTGGTTATGGCAAAGCACTGCCTTCTGCAGAAGGGCAGAATCTTAGAAAACCCCCTTTCTCTTCTTCCTAGATGTATGTTCCCTCAAAGGTCGTGCCTACTTAGGATGCGGACCATCTTTTTTCTCACTCAGGTGCTGCACATTTAACTATGTAGGGCACACAGAAGGTTGGAACAGATTTTGGACTATTTTATCCAAGACCTTTCTGGCATAATGCAGTTTCACCACCTACCCAGATTTCTAGCTGGGGTTACCAGTCCACTAGAGAGTGACACATTAAGAATGGGGGAAGAAGGGGAAAATTTCCCCTAACTCTTGTATACCACGTGGAAACCTCAAGAGCAATAACTACAATACAGGATAAGATGTTTATTTTTGAGAGTTTGCATTGTACCTTGCATTCATTAGCTGATTAAACCCCCCACGATAACCACTTGAGACAGGTACTTTATTCTCCCCACTCTGCAAATGAGGAAGCTGAAGCCTTAGATAGATACATGACTTGGTCAAAACTATACAACGAGCAGTCTGAATTCTGGTCCCCAGCTCTCACTGTGCACACATCCTTTTCTTCCACTTTAGTGGGGACCAAAGTCAGGCTCATTATATAGAGCATGTGCTTGTGACCCTCGTTCAGTACCTTGACAGCTCTATCTCAGATTTCCTTTTTCTTCAAACATGAAGTTTATAATTGAGAACTAACAGATAGCTACAATTTAAATACATTGCTCTAACGCTCTAAGAGAAACATCTGCTGAAGTTGGTAATCAGATTAGAGGATTGAGAGAGTTAATCCCTGAAGACCTTATTATCAGGGTTATATTTAGCAGTAAGTAATGGATCTTGACCTTTCAAGTATAAAGATACCCTTTCATGAAAATGCCTTGTAATTTTTATACTCTAACCCAAATCTCATGTTGGTTATACATTACTTACTAAAGTGTCATAAGCCCTCCAAATGTTCCTTTGTTCTAGCTTTATGTAGAAAAGCTTTGTATCTTAAATCATGTCACAGGAGGGACAACCTGCCATTTGGCGGCAGGAGAAAACATTAGTTGTAGTTTGAAATGGGCAGACATCTCCTAGCACTACCACTATTTTTTTCCTCTTATTGACTATCTATTAGCTGAGGGAAAAACTGAGTTGAACTGAAATGTCTGTATTAGAAGAGAATTGAGTACACTCGTCTGGACTAGATATACTGAACCAGCCAGAGAAGGGTCAGTTCTTCCTACTGGTCAACTGAATGTCCTGTCTTCTCTGTCTTGCTTTTTCTTACAGTGGAGGGCATGCCCTGGTCCAGTCAGAGACCAGCCCCTTGGCTACTGCTCTGGGTCCTTTCCTCTCTTGCCTTCTCAAGGACTTCACTCACTCCTCTGCGACATTCAGCACATACACCCAGGTTTCCATTTGGAGTGCTCTATCTCTGATTCTTTTTCATCCCAAACTTAAAATTCTTATTTGATTCTACGTCCCTTTCCCGTTAGGACCCCACTTCACTGCTCCCTTTCCCGGCAAAACTTATCAAAAATGTTATCTTCACTCTCTGCCTCCACTTCCTCATCTCCCTTTTCCCCCACATTCCACTCAGTAAACTTTCATACTGGGAAGAGGAAGAACAGGAAGTGCTCTTGTCAAGAGCAACTCATCATGTTGCCACATCTTACTGGACCTCTCAATACATATGACAAAGCAGCTGGCCCTAAGGTCGCCAAAGACCACATTTCTCCATCTGCATTGTGTCTAACCTCTCAGCAGTATTTAACAATTTCAAATCCTTCGTCATTCTTGAAATGCCATTTTTTTAGTCTTTACCATACCACATTCTTTTGGTTTTTCCCTACTTAGTTGACTGCTTTTCAATCAATGTGTCCTTCTCCTCTGCCTGACAATTAAAGGTTGGGCTGACTCAAGGCTCTAAGTCTACTCTCTCCTTATGTGATTTCAAGTACATATACACATAAACTTTACATACACGTACATATACATATATTTATGGATAGTCTCGATCTCACCGCTGGATTCCAAACACTTTTATCTACTTAACACATCCACTTGGATGTCTAACAGGCATCTCAAACGCTATGTGTCCTAAAGTGGAGTGTTGGTGATAACCCCCAATCTTCCTCATTTCTGTAAATGACACATTTGGATGCTCAAGCTAAAAACTCTGGAATCATTCTTAGCACCTCCCATCCATTCATTGCCCAGTCTATCAAGAGTCCTGTCAATTCTACCTCCAAATCACATTTTAAATTTGCCCATATCTCTTTATATCTACAGTCACCAGTTTAGTTCAAATCTGTCTGTTCTTATGGGACCATTATGTTAGGTTAGTGGAAACTCCCAGTTTCCACTTCTGTTCTCCATTAAACCCCACAGAGCAGAGTATTTTTAATACATTAGACTGTGTCACAACACCTGACTCCTGCAAAATAATAATAAAGCCCCCCATTTAGCTGCTCATTTTATTTCTCACCATGGAAGACACTAACTCTGAGTGACTCTGGGATCTGACCACTGTCTCCCTTTACTGACCTCATCCCACCACTCTTTGTTGATCTTACTAGACTCAGGTTACACTGTGTGTTTTATTAACCTCATACAAGTTCGTTCCCACCTCGGGTCCTTTGCATGAGCTGTTCCCTCTGCTTAGCCCTTATCGCTGCATGAAATGCTCATCTCCTGATCTTTACTTCACTGACTCCTTCTTGGCATTTGGGTGTTGGTCCCACTGGCACTACCTCTAATCAGCCTATATGATGTTGCCCAATATCTCAGTCACTCCTTATGACTTCATGGTATCACAAACTATCCTTATAGCTTTATCATTTGAAATCACTATGTTTATTATTTTAATTTGACTTGTCTAATCCTCTCACTATTGTATAAGTTCTGTGAGAACAGGGAACTTACCTGTCATACTCACCATTGTATCCCGATGCTAAGAACAAGACCTGGAAAGTAGGATCTCATAAATGTCTGTGGAACAAACAAATTACTTATTATTGCCACAATCACACTTCTTTCCAAATGTCTTTAAAACCCATCTGGCTCAGTAGAAACAGAGAAATAGAGTTGCCTTGGGGAAGAAAGCGAGTTGTCATAGAATGAATATATTTGAATGTCTATGAGTCACATGTGCCTTAGGTATAGGCTTATAGGTTGAGAGAGATTGGTATTCATGTAACAAAAATAGCAACATATACAAAAGCAACTGGCTTTTTAAAAAAATCTTTTTATTTTATGTTGGAGTATAGCCAATGAACAATGTTGTGATAGTTTCAGGTGTATAGCAAAGGGACTCAGCCATACATATACATGTATCCATTCTCCCAGCAACTGGCTTTGAAGAACCAAATATGATAAAATGTGTGATCAACTTGATTAGATGGAAGAAAAAACCCAAAATACAAACTACCTTTTATATGATAAGAAAAGAACGCTCAGCTGAAAAGGATGATTTATAAAGTGATGTAGTATAAACACAGTAAGAGATAAGAAAGTTGATTTTGTTTGCTGCTTCAACCCCTAGCAATCAAGAGTGCCTGGTCCCTGGTAGTTACTCAATAAATATTTGCTGAATAAACAAACAGTTGTTAGCTGCTATCATTTTATTGGTCCACGTACAAAGACAGAAGGAAGAAGAGTAGATACGTACAGATATAAAGGGATAGAGGTATTGCATATGTGTGTTCAGCACAGAGTCTGGCACATGGTAAATGCTCAAAAGTTGTTAACTAATCCTCATCACAACAAACTCATTTTCCTTTATTAATTTTGTCTCATCTCCCTCACTTTAGAGGGTTAGTGTTTAATCCTTTGTTCTCTTCTCTTTCCTGTTCATCCTGGGTATTCCCATCCATTCTCATGGCTCTCTCCTAAGCTCTGGCCTTTCCCCTAAACTCCAAACTGCCCATTCAAATGAATGTGTAACAAGCATCTTAAACATGGGATTCCCCTTCTCAAGTCTTCCTCATCTCAGGAAATAGCATTCCTTCTTCATTTGTTCAGACCCAAGTCATTGATGTTATCTTGACTTTTTCTTTCTTTCTTTTTTTCCTACATCTGATCTCTCAGCATATCCTATTATCTCTACTTTCAAAATATATTTAGAATCTCACCACCCGTCCCCATCTCCACTGCTATTACCCTGGTTTTAGCCACCATCATGTCTCACCTCAATTACTGAAATTGTCTCTTTTCTGCTTCTACCCTTGCCCTCTATGGTCTAGCCTCAAAATAGCTGCCAGAATAGTGCTACTAAAATATATGACAGATAGTATCACTCTATTCCTCAAAACCCTCCAGTGTTTCCTAAGTCACTCAGACTGAAGCCAGAGCCTTTACAATGGCCCGGAAGACCCACGTGATCACTGAAACCATAAACTATTCTTCCCCCACATTCACTTGGCTCCTCGCAGTCGTACTAGCTCACTGCTCCCCTTGTGCTCACTGCTCCCTGGAATAATCTTCTCTTATAATCAGTAATAATCAATAATCAGTAATCATTCATGGCTCACTCCTTCAGGTCTTCATTCAAATAGCATTGTCTCAGAGAAGCCTGCCCTGGCCACTCTCTCAATAATTGAAATACTTCTCTTGACACTTCCTATTCCTTCTCTGTTTTATTTTTCTCCTTAGGACTTATCACACTATATTGCCTCATTTAATTTTTTTAACCTTATTCATTGCCTGTCTCCTTCATTAGACTGTAAGTTCCCTGTAGGCAAAGTTTTCTGATTTTCTTTTTCTCTGCTCTACCCTCAAGCGCTTATCTAGAATAATGTCTGGCACATAATAGCACTTGGTAAAGATTTGTTGAATGAATGAATAAAATGTTAGCTGTTATTATTTAATAGTCCCAAGTATAATGTCAGGATGAAAAAGAACAGTATGAGACAAAATTTATACCCATATGATTACAAGCTTATTGTACATAACAGAGTGGATTTGTTTCTGAAAAAAATGTGTCAAACTGAATGTTTATGAATCAACATATTTAAAGTGCTAACAACATTTCTATTTCAAAGAATCTGTAATTGACTCTCTGTATAAAACAAAGGACTTTTAAAAATTAATTTTAATAATTTCCCCTAATATATCCCTTATAAGTTAAATATTTTATTAGTCAAGTTTTCTTTTTAAAAAAATAAATTTATTTATTTATTTATTTTTGGCTGCATTGGGTCTTCGTTGCTGAGCGTGGACTTTCTTTAGTTATGTCGAGCAGGGACTACTCTTCATTGCGGTGCACGGGCTTCTCACTGTGGGGGCTTCGCTTGTTGCGGAGCACGGGCTCTAGGCATGTGGGCTTCAGTAGTTGTGGCACGCACGTTCAGTAGTTATGGCACGTGGGCTCTAGAGCGCAGGCTCAGTAGTTGTGGCACACTGGCTTAGTTGCTCCGCGGCATGTGGGATCTTCCTGGACCCGTGCTCGAACCCGTGTCCCTTGCATTGGCAGGTGAATTCTTAACCACTGCACCACCAGGGAAGCCCTAGTCAAGTTTTCTTACTTCAAAATATGTTAATCTATAATGGGTAAAAGCAAACAGAAAACAAGTAGCCTTTTGACTTTACACTAGGCCGTTTTAGTTCTAAATAAATTATCAAGAAACCTATGGAAACTCTGAAAGACATTAGTGAGACACTAAGCTACTCTACATAGTTCTATCCTCAACATCCCTCACTGGTACCTACAAAACCAGTGAAAACCATAAACAACATGACAGTTTCAAAAGGCCCCCTAGGGGGCACTATTGCTCCCGTTGAGAACCTATGCTCTGTGGATGGGGTACAGCTCTGAGACACTTTCTCCCCCTCCTCGTCTCTTCTTGGCTTTTTTGGGCCTTAGCTCCTCTCATAGTAGTAGTGCAGGATGGAGGAAGAAGTAAAAGGTGACATATATTCTACCTAATGGGAATATGTTTCTCCCCTGAATTAGCTGTAGCTGCCACCTTAGCTTGTTGCTCTATGAGTCTTCAGTCCTCCCCTTATATTCTGGTGAAAGTGGGGATGGGGATACTTGGCAACAGTTCCAGCAATCTGATCTAGCACCTCTTAGGTCTTCCCATGGAGGGTGGCCCAACATGAAAGTTTAGAATATAAGTGGCCTAGTTAGTGGAGGAACTGGGGGGATGGAGGTGGTTAGTGCCCTTGGTTGTCAACTCTGTGCTTTCTTTCTCTATGTAATTCTGGAGTAATGGAGTGTATATATATATATATATATATATATATATATATATATATAAAGCAAACCTACTCCTTTAAACTAGTTTGAAGAGGGTAACTGAGAGAAGTGTGCTAGAGTGGAAAACATCCCAGACCAGAAAATAAACACTTGTGTTATAACCCCAGCTCTGTTGTCACCAACTGTGTGATTTGGGACATTTCAATTCTCTGGATCACCTTTGCCTCATCTGCAAAATGGGATAAAGAGAAATTAAATGATAAAATGGCCAAAAAAGCACAGGAAAAGATGCTCAACATCACTAATTATTAGGGAAATGCAAATCAAAACTACAATGAGGTATCACCTCACACCGGTCAGAATAGCCATCATCAAAAAAATCTGTGAACAATAAGTGCTGGAGAGGGTGTGGAGAAAAAGGAACCCTCCTATACTGATGGTGGGAATGTAAATTGGTACAGCCACTATGCAGAACAGTATGGAGGTTCCTTCAAAAACGAAACATAAAACTACCATATGACCCAGCAATCCCACTCCTGGGCATGGGCATATACCTGGAGAAAACCATAATTTGAAAAGATACATGCACCCCAGTGTTCATTGCAGCACTATTTACAATAGCCAGAACATGGAAGCAACCTAAATGTCCATCAACAGAGGAAAGGATAAGGAAGATGTGGTACATATATACAATGGAATATTACTCAGCCGTTAAAAAATAACAAAATAATGCCATTTGCAGCAACATGGATGGACCTAGAGATTGTTACACTGAGTGAAGTAAGTTAGACACAGAAAGACAAATATCATATGATATTGCTTATTTGTGGAATCTAAAAAATGGGTACAAATTAACTTATTTACAAAACAGAAGTAGAGTCATGGATATAGAAAACAAACACGGTTACCAGGGGATAAGGTGGAGGAGGGATGAGGTTGGGATTGACATACATACACTACAATAAAATAGGTAACTAGTAAGAACCTGCTGTATAGCACAAGGAACTCTACTCAATACTCTGTAATGGCGTATATGGGAAAAGAATCTAAAAAAGAGTGGATATATGTATATGTATAAATGATTCACTTTGCTGTACACCTGAAACTAACATAACATTGTAAATCAACAATACCCTAATAAAAAAATTTTTTTAAAGAGTAATCAAATGATATTATATCTGAATCTTTTATTTTTTAATTTGTAAGTTTATATTTTCACTATTATTAAAATGAATATATGTATATAACTACATATTTAATATAATAAATTTACATATAATTTTTAAAGATTCCACTTTTAAGGTTCTATATTATTATTTTATTTATTTATTTTTTATACATCTTTATTGGAGTATAAATGCTTTAAAATGTTGTGTTATTTTCTGCTGTACAATAGAGTGAAACAGCTATATGCATACATATATCCCCATATCTCCTCCCTCTTGAGCCTCCCTCCCACCCTCTCTATCCCACCCTGCTAGGTCATCACAGAGCATGGAGCTGATCTCCCTGTGCTATGCAGCTGCTTCATACTAGCTATCTATTTTACATCTGGTAGTGTATATATGTCAGTGCTGCTCTTTCACTTCATCCCAGCCTGCCCTTCCCCCTCTGTGTCCTCAAGTCCATTCTCAAAGTTTGCATTTTTATTTCTGCCCTACCACTAGGTTCCTCAGTACCATTTTTCTAGATTCCATATATATGCATTAGCATACGGTATTTGTTTTTCTCTTTCTGACTTTCTTCACTCTGTATGACAGACTCTAGGTCCATCCATCTCACTACAAATAACTCAGTTTCATTTCTTTTTATGGCTGAGTAATATTCCATTGTATATATGTGCCGCATCTTCTTTATCCATTCATCTGTTGATGGACATTTAGGTTGTTCCATGTCCTGGCTATTGTAAATAGTACTGCAATGAACATTGGGGTACATGACTCTTTTTGAATTATGGTTTTCTCAGGGTATATGCCCAGGAGTGAGATTGCTGGGTCATACGGTAGTTCTATTTTTAGTTTTTTAAGGCATCTCCATAGTGTTCTCCTTAGTGGCTGTATCTATTTACATTCCCACCATCAGTGTAGGAGGGTTCCCTTTTCTCCACACCCTCTCCAGAATTTGTTGTTCCTAGGTTTTTTGATGTTGGCCATTCTGACTGGTGTGAGGTGATACCTCATTGTGGTTTTGATTTGCATTTTTCTAATAATTAGTGATGTTGAGCACCTTTTCATGTGCTTGTTGGCCACCTGTATGTTTTCTTTGAATCCTTTTAAATCCTTGAGTTCAGTACAACTCTGAGCATTTGAACTCTCCATGCAGACAATATATGCTGTGCTTCTCTGTGTATCTAGGTGTCCTTGAGGGTGGTGAGAGTTTTGATCCTCACTCTTTGAAATTTTTCATACAAGACCCATGGTATCAAATTTGGCAAGCGTTCTCAAATCTTCTAAGATTCACCTCCACCAAATGAAGTGTGTTTTGCTTAAATTATTATTAAATATGGTGAATCACAGCATTTTAGAGTTAAGAAATCATTTGTTGTTAATATGAAATTATATACTGGAGGGGAGCAGAATATGCCACCCCAGAGTATTCCTCTCTGGCATAAGGAGTATTTTGAGCTAATTATTTTTAAGAAACAGCAGACACAGGAGAAGCCATGAAAACCAAGTAGAAATTATCCTCTTATAAGAGACATTTACATTTATAAGGGAAATCTCCATTTGTAATTGTGTCTCCTTCTCTGTACCAGAAAGAGGAAGATGAATCTAAATCTCTAAAAGCTCTTATCAATGGAGAAGGCAGCAACTCAAATCTCTTAATCCTTGTTTACTGTGCTTTGCCTGCTAACCTCCCATGTCTGACTCCTCCTCCCCCTCCCCAACATCTTCTTTTGTCTTTAGCTGGAAGCAGCATTTAAGGTGGTGGCTTGGGCCATTTGTGGGAGTTACTCAGTTTTCCTGGGTCTCTCCCACGTATACAGGAGGTATATACGTTACTAAACTTTTGTTTGTTTTTCTTCTATTAATCTTTTATTACAGGATGGTCTCAGCCAAGAACCTAGAAGTGTAGAGGGAAAATTATTTTTCCTCCCCTGCAACATCATGCACTTTTCTCTATGTCTAGGTGAATATTTCTGATGTAAGTTGCAAGTGACTTTATCAATACTTCATGATTCTCTTCTGTATACCAAACAATACACAAAACAATACACAGTGATAAGGACATAAGTTATGAAAGATATGGATGCTCTTGTAAAGGTCTTTACAGTCCTTTGTGTCTTAGAGTTCTTAGAAGCAGAGCCTAAGACAGGGACACTTGTCCAAGTGATTTATTGATGGTGAGCTCTCAGGAGAAATCTCTGAAGGAGGGAAGAAAGCAGGATGAAGGAGGAGAAGACAGGCAAAGATGCGGTTTCAGAAGTCTAGCTTCATCCTGAACCCATGGGGTGATCAGGAAGTTTCTCAATTACACCAAGGCTTTTCAGCCCAGAGGCAAGTCATCTGGGCTACTAGAACCCCACTTCAGCCAGCCATTTGCTAGAGGACACCCACAGGGGCCAGTTGTCGTAATCTTCCAGACATCACCAGCTGAAGTGGCTTCCATCAGCTAAGGACAAACGTATGTAAAGGTTTGGTGGTCAACAACCGCAGCTTCTGGAGATATAAATACCCCACCCTGGAAAGGGAAAGGGGAGTCTGGGGAGGGCACCAGCGGCATCTACTACACATGGTATTAAAGGAGCTAAATCATGTCCACATGATATCCTTTAAGAGCATTTATAAAGCCACCTATCAGCAAGTGACATGTAAGACAACACAATCTGAAACTCTAGAGGTACAGAGTAAGTGAGTAACATCAGCTAACATGTACTGAGGGCTTGCTCCATGCTATGCAGTGTTATGCAATCTTTATTCTTCTCAGAAAACATCTACAATGTAGATACTATTGTTGCTCCTATTTCCTAGTAAACTGAGGCACAGAGAGGTTACATAACTTGATCAGGACCACACAACTAGCAAGTGCTAGTGAGTGATCATTTCATTGGCAATATATGGTAAAGCTTCTCTGGAACAGAGAAAATGAAACTCTAACCCCTACCCCAAATCAAAATCTCTTAAATTGGGCCCCTATTTTAACAAATTCCTAAAGTGATTCTTCAAAGTCACTGCCAAGTGGAAAACATTTTCCAAGATGGAGAAAAGTTGTGCAAACGACAATGTCAACAGGTAAAAATGATCAGCAGAAACAGAGGTGCTTGTGAATTTTTGCAGACAGTCTGAAGGGAGTAAGAAGGAAGGTAAGAATAACACTGAGAATGGGCTCTTGAATACCAAGCAGTAATTACACAGGAAGAAATAACTTTTTTGTTGTCATATTGATTCTTAAAATAAGAACAGAATAATATAAAAATTAAAAAGATAGGAAACATTGGCTTTGGGTACCTGTCAGGTGTTCTCTTCCACCTCTGTGCTGGCCTATGTAGGCATTTATCCCTAAAAAATAGGTTAAACTACCTCTTTTCCAGAGAAGAACAGAATATTATAAAACTAAGAAGGAAGCTTCCCTGGTGGCGCATTGGTTGAGAGTCCGCCTGCCGATGCAGGAGAACATGGGTTCGTGCCCCGGTCCGGGAAGATCCCACATGCCGCGGAGCGGCTGGGCCCGTGAGCCATGGCCGCTGGGCCTGTGCGTCCGGGGCCTGTGCGTCCGGAGCCTGTGCTCCGCAGCGGGAGAGACCACAACAGTGAGAGGCCCGCATACCGCAAAAAAAAAAAAAAAAAAACTAAGAAGGAAAATAATATTTCCTCAAATGTTTTGGAAATGAAAATACTATATAAATGCATAGAAGTAAGTTAATTGCTGAAATGTGATTGGCAGCATATTTTTATGTAGATGTATGATGTTGTTTTCTGAAATAACATGTGACCTGAATGTGTCTACTTTAATAAAAATATGTCGTCATAGAAGTTGGACCAGAGAAACAAAAGAGAAGAGAGGACCTAAAGAGGAGATATTATAAAGCATGATGCCACTTGGCTACAATGAAATATTTTCCAGGCAATTTCATACAGGAATCACTAGCTACTGTGCCATCTTTCCCATTGCCCATTGATCTAATTAAGAAGAAGAAGACATTGCTAAAAGGGCAGAAGAGTCTGTTTTTTTATGATGTACATCAGGAGATCAGTCTCATCGCATCCCTTTTAACCTGCTGCATTTGCTCATCATTGCTGTCTAATTCGTTGTGACAATTACATTAAAAAAATTCCAGGAGAAACACATCTAAGTAGTATGCTAGTTTGTTTCTAACTAACAAGGTTATTTGTTTGTTATATTTTCATTCCATTGGTTTATATTTCAATCCATTATTTATAAGGAACTTATAATGACACTTTTTGTATGTTTCTCTGTTAATACCAGATCATATACTCCAGCGATTTAGGGGATTAATGGACAGTCCTCAGAATGACCTCAAATTGACTTAAATGGCATAAATCATATGAGCGAGGGCTTTGGAGTTGGAGATAAGGGTTGGAACCTCAAGTTTCTACACTGTGTCAAATAAACAGGGAAAAGGAGGAGCATTGGATATTTAAGATTATTTATTGACTGAACTGACCTCTCCCCACAAACCTACTAGCAGGTGTTTAGAGTCAAATACTTAGTTTAATCATATTAATGAAGATTACAAGGAAGCTTTAAAATCTCAAGCCTAGTGTGCAGTGCTAGAATTGTTCAGAGAGCATTCCAGAGAAATTGATTATCATAGGAAGTTAAAACAAACAGTTCACTTAGTAAGTTAAGAGCTGAGGGAAGGGTTGGCTACCATTAACTTGACGTGAGTCTAGCAATTCAGGTGTATAAACTTTCTACCTTTTCAGCAGGCAAAAGATGCCAGTGATCAATATTGAGGACCTGACAGAAAAGGACAAATTGAAGATGCAAGTTGACCAGCTCAAGAAAGAAGTGACACTGGAAAGAATGCTGGTAAACTGCTACTCTGTTTTGAATTTTATTTTTAAACTAGAGATAACTGTAGCACTAACAGGTTAAAAACCATTGAAGGGGAGCAGAATTTGCCACCCCAAAATATGCCTTTTTGGCATACGGATTATTTTAGGCTGATTATTTTTGAAAAATAGCAGACACAGGGGAAGCTCCGAAAACCAGCTAGAAGTTACCCTTTCCTAAGAGACAGTTACATTTATAAGGGAAATCTCCATTAGTAAGGGTGTCTCCCTTCTCTGTATCAGGAGGAGAAGCTTGACTCTAAAGCTCTAGAAACTCTTATCATGGAGAACACAAGGACTTTGATCTGCTTAACAGCCTTACCCTTGTTTACTGTTGTTAAAAAACAAAATTCAGCTGAGTAAATTTGAAGATATAATTGGCTTTATTAAATAATTCATGAATTGGGGCAGCATCCCATCTAGCAAGTAGAAAGGCTCACCAAGGAGCTGTAAAAAATGGAAGGTTTTTATAGGCACAAAGGGGTGGGACAAGGAAGTCATAAACAAAAGAAAGAATTATTTCAGGCAGGAGCAACTTCCTTTGGGGGAAGAGCAGGGGTCTATCATGCAGATTACCTCACTAGTGCTGATAAGGAAGTTACAGATTGATAGGTTTAAATTCCACTCCTGGGAAAGGCTGAAACTGCAGTTAAATTAGGTATTAAGTTTTGCTTTGTTGATGTGGGGCCTTGTCCATTTAGGGACTGTTCTTTGTTTTTGTTTTGTTTTTTTAATAATGTGCTTTTCCTTTTTTTTTTTTTTTTCCCCAAATAAAATCGTGTATTTGGGGTGTTAAGAATTACAGTTCAGGAGACAGATTTGGGTAAAACGGAAAGAGTGTTCCAGGGAAGAGAAAGTCAGGGGCTTACAAAGGCAAAGCCAAGAGGTTGTACTCTGACATAAGGGAGGAAATATTTGTCCTTAAGGGATAGGCTGTCGTGAATTATTTTAGGGTAAGGTTCTGGTAATTATCTTAAGCCCATAACTGGCTCCCCACACCCCTGTCATCCACACCTACCATCTTCTTTTGTCTTTCACTGCAGTGGGATTTAAGGTGGTTGCTTGGATTATTTCAGGGAGCTACTCAGCTTTCCTGAGTCTCTCCCTTGTATACAGGAGGTATACATGTTATTAAACTTCTGTTTGTTTTTCTCCTGTTAATCTGCCTTTCTTATTACAGGGTTATCTCAGTCAAGAACCTAGAAGTGTAGAGGGAAAATTATTTTTCCTCTCCCACATCATTCACTAGAGAAACTCAATATAGTTGAAAACAAGTTGTTCAGATAAAATTCATCAGAAATTAAGAAAATTAATCATCATAATTATCTTTTGATTTAGAGTTAAAAATCAACAGTTTGGCAAACTATTTTCCATAAGCCAAATCCAGCACTTAGCCCATTTTTCTATGGCCACTAAACTAAAAATGTTTTAAAATTTTTATAGAGTTGTTTTATTTTTATTTATTTTTAAATTTTTTTAACATCTTTATTGAAGTATAATTGCTTTACAATGTTGTGTTAGTTTCTGCTGTATAACAAAGTGATATACATATAACCCAATATCCCCTCCCTCTTGCATCTCCCACCCCTCCTCCCTATCCCAACCCTCTAGGTAGTCACAGAACCCCAAGCTGATCTCCCTGTGCTATGCGGCTGCTTCCCACTAGCTATCCGTTTTACATTTGGTAGTGTATATATGTCCATACCACGCTCTCACTTCATCCCACCTTAACCTTCCCCCTACCAGTGTCCTCAAGTCTATTCTCTATGTCTGTGTCTTGATTCCTGTCCTGCTCCTAGGTTCTTCAGAAAAAAAAAAAATTTTTTTTTGCATTCCATATATATGTGTTAGCATACGGTATTTGTTTTTCTCTTTCTGATTTACTTCACTCTGTATGACAGACTCTAGGTCCATCCACCTCAATACAAATAACTCAATTTCATTTCCTTTTATGGCTGAGTAATATTCCATTGTATATATGTGCCACATCTTCTTAATCCATTCATCTATTGATGGACACTTAAGTTGCTTCCATGTCCTGGCTATTGTAAATAGTACTGCAGTGAATATTGTGGTACATGACTCTTTCTGAATTATGGTTTTCTCAGGGTATATGCCCAGTGGTGGGATTGTGGGGTCATATGGTAGTTCTATTTGTAGTTTTTTAAGGAATCTCCATACTGTTCTCCATAGTGGCTGTATCAATTTACATTCCTGCCAGCAGTGCAAGAGGGTTCCCTTTTCTCCACACCCTCTCCAGCATTTATTGTTTCTAGAGTTTTTGATGATGGCCATTCTGACTGGTGTGATATGATACCTCATTGTAGTTTTGATTTGCATTTCTCTAATGATTAATGACATTGAGCATTCTTTCATGTGTTTGTTGGCAATCTATATATCTTCTTTGGAGAAATGTCTATTTAGGTCTTCTGCCCATTTTTGGACTGGGTTGGGGTTTTTTTGATATTGAGTGGCATGAGCTGCTTGTATATTTTGGAGATTAATCCTTTGTCCGTTGCTTCATTTGCAAATATTTTCTCCCATTCTGAGGATGTCTTTTCATATTCTTTATGGTTTCCTTTGCTGTGCAAAAGCTTTTAAGTTTCCGTAGGTCCCATTTGTTTGCTTTTGTTTTTATTTCCATTTATCTAGGGGGTGGGTCAAAAAGGATCTTGCTGTGATATATGTCATAGAGTGTTCTGCCTATGTTTTCCTCTAAGAGTTTTATAGTGCCTAGGCTAACATTTAGGTCTTTAATCCATTTTGAGTTTATTTTTGTGTATGGTGTTAGGGAGTGTTCTAATTTCATTCTTTTACAGGTAGTTGTCCAGTTTTCCCAGTACCACTTACTGAAGAGGCTGTCTTTTCTTTACTGTATATTCTTGCCTCCTTTATGAAAAATAAGGTAACCATATGTGTGTGGGTTTATCTCTGGGCTTTCTATCCTGTTCCATTGATCTATATTTCTGTTTTTATGCCAGTACCATACTGTCTTGATTACTGTAGCTTTTGTAGTATAGCCTGAAGTCAGGGAACCTGATTTCTCCAGCTCTGTTTTTCTTTCTCAAGATTGCTTTGGCTATTTGGGGTCTTTTGTGTTTCCATACAAATTGTGAAATTTTTGTTCTAGTTCTGTGAAAAATGCCATTGGTAATTTGATAGGGATTGCATTGAATCTGTAGATTGCTTTGGGTAGTATAGTCATTTTCACACTGTTGATTCTTCCTATCCAAGAACATGGTATATCTCTCCATCTGTTTGTATCATCTTTAATTTCTTTATCAGCGTCTTATAGTTTTCATACAGGCCTTTTGTTTCCTTAGGTAGGTTTATTCCTAGGTATTCTATTCTTTGGGTTGCAGTGGTAAATGGGAGTGTTTCCTCAATTTCGCTTTCAGGTTTTTCATCATTAGTGTATAGGAATGCAAGAGATTTCTGTGCATTAATTTTGTATCCTGCTACTTTACCAAATTCATTGATTAGCTCTAGTAGTTTTCTGGTAGCGTCTTTAGGATTCTCTATGTATAGTATCATGTCATCTGCAAACAGTGACAGCTTTACTTCTTTTCCTATTTGGATTCCTTTTCTTTCTTTTTCCTCTCTGATCGCTGTGGCTAAAACTTCCAAAACTATGTTGAATAATACTGGTGAGAGTGGGCAACCTTGTCTTGCTGTTGATCTTAGTGGAAATGATTTCAGTTTTCACCATTGAGAATGATGTTGGCTGTGGATTTGTCATATATGGCCTTTATTATGTTGAGGTAAGTTCCCTCTATGCCTACTTTTTGGAGGGTTTTTATCATAAATGTGTGTTGAATTTTGTTGAAAGCTTTTTCTGCATCTATTGAGATGATCATATGGTTTTTATCCTTCAATTTGTAAAAATGGTGTATCACATTGATTTGTGTATATTGAAGAATCCTTGCATTCCTAGGATAAACCCCACTTGATCATGGTGTATTATCCTTTTAATATGCTGTTGGATTTTGTTTGCTAGTATTTTATTGAGGATTTTTGCATCTATGTTCACCAGTGATATTGGCCTGTAGTTTTCTTTCTTTGTGACATATTTGTCTGGTTTTGGTATCAGGGTGATGGTGGCCTCATAGAATGAGTTTGGGAGTGTTCCTGCCTCTGCTATGTTTTGGAAGAGTTTGAGAAGGATAGGTGTTAGCTCTTCTCTAAATGTTTGATAGAATTCACCTGTGAAGCCATCTGGTCCTGGGCCTTTGTTTGTTGGAAGATTTTTAGCCACAGTTTCAATTTCAGTGCTTGTGATTGGTCTGGTTATATTTTCTGTTTCTTCCTGGTTCAGTCTTGGAAGGTTGTGCATTTCTAAGAATTTTCCATTTCTTTCAGGTTGTTCATTTTACTGGCATATAGTTGCTTGTAGTAATCTCTCATGATCCTTTGTGTTTCTGCAGTGTCAGTTGTTACTCCTCCCTTTTCATTTCTAATTCTGTTGATTTGAGTCTTCTCCCTTTTTTTCTTGATGAGTCTGGCTAACAGTTTATCAATTTTGTTTATCTTCTCAAAGAACCAGCTTTTAGTTTTATTGATCTTTGCTATTGTTTACTTCATTTCTTTTTCATTTATTTCTGATCTGATCTTTATGATTTCTTTCCTTCTGCTAACTTTTGGGTTTTTGTTCTTCTTTCTCTAATTGCTTTAGGTATAAGGTTAGATTGTTTATTTGAGATGTTTCTTGAGGTAGGATTGTATTGCTATAACTTCCCTCTTAGAACTGCCTTTGCTCTATCCCATAGGTTTTGGGTAATCGTGTTTTCATTGTCATTTGTTTGTATTTTTTGATTTCCTCTTTAATTTCTTCAGTGATCCCTTGGTTATTAAGTAGTGTATTGTTTAGCCTCCATGTGTTTGTATTTTTTTACAGATTTTTTTCCTGTAATTGATATCTAGTCTCATAGCATTGTGGTCAGAAAAGATACTTGATATGATTTCAATTTTTTTTAATTTACCAAGGCTTGATTTGTGACCCAAGACACGATCTATCCTGGAGAATGTTCCATGAGCACTTGAGATGAAAGTGTATTCTGTTGTTTTTGGATGGAATGTCCTATAAATATCAATTAAGTCTATCTTGTTTAATGTATCATTTAAAGCTTGTTTTTCCTTATTTATTTTCATTTTGGATGATCAGTCCATTGGTGAAAGTGGAGTGTTAAAGTCCCCTCCTATGATTATGTTACTGTCGATTTCCCCTTTTATGGCTGTTAGCATCTGCCTTATATATTGAGGTGCTCCTATGTTGTGTGCTTAAATATTTACAATTGTTATATCTTCTTCTTGGATTGATCCCTTGATCATCATGCAATGTTCTTCTTTGTCTCTTGTAATAGTCTTTATTTTAAAGTCTATTTTGTCTGATATGATAATTGCTACTCCAGCTTTCTTTTGATTTACATTTGCATGGAATATCTTTTTCCATCCCCTCACTTTCAGTCTGTATGTGTCCCTAGGTTTGAAGTGGGTCTCTTATAGACAGCATATATACAAGTCATGTTTTTGTATACATTCAGCCAGTCTATGTCTTTTGGTTGGAGCATTTAATCCATTTATATTTAAGGTAATTATTAATATGTATGTTCCTATTACCATTTTCTTAATTTGGGGGGTTTGTTTTTGTAAGTCTTTTCCTTCCTTGTGTTTCCTGCCTAGAGAAGTTCCTTTAGCATTTGTTGTAAAGCTGGTTGGGTGGTGCTGAATTCCTTTAGCTTTTGCTTGTCTGTAGAGGTTTTAATTTCTCTGTTGAATCTGAATGAGATCCTTGCTGGGTAGAATAATCTGGTTTGTAGGTTTTTCCCTTTCATCACTTTAAATATGTCCTGCCACTCCCTTCTGGCTTGCAGAGTTTCTGCTGAAAGATCAGCTGTTAACCTTATGGGGATTCCCTTGTATGTTACTTGTTGCTTTCCCTTGCTGCTTTTAATATTTTTTATTTGTGTTTAATTTTTGATAGTTTGATTAATATGTGTCTTAGATTTTTTTTTCTCCTTGGATTTATCCTGTATGGGACTCTCTGTGCTTCCTGGACTTGATTGACTATATCCTTTCCCATGTTAGGGAAGTTTTCAACTATAATCTCTTCAAATATTTTCTCAGTCCCTTTCTTTTTCTCTTCTTCTTCTGGGACCCCTATTATTCAAATGTTGGTGCATTTAATGTTGTCCCAAAGGTCTCTGAGACTGTCCTCAATTCTTTTCATTCTTTTTTCTTTATTCTGCTCTGCAGTAGTTATTTCCACTATTTTATCTTCCTGGTCACTTATTCATTCTTCTGCTTCAGTTATTCTGCTATTGATTCCTTTTAGGCAATTTTTAATTTCATTTATTGTGTTGTTCATTGTTTGTTTTCTCTTTAGTTCTTCTAGGTCCTTGTTAAATGCTTCTTGTATTTTCTCCATTCTATTTCCAAGATTTTGGATCATCTTTACTATCATTACTCTGAATTCTTTTTCAGGTACACTGCCTATTTCCTCTTCATTTGTTTGGTCTGCTAGGTTTTTACTTTGCTCCTTTATCTGCTGCATATTTCTCTGTCTTCTCATTTTGCCTAACTTACTGTGTTTGGGGTCTCCTTTTCACAGGCTGCAAATTCATAGTTCCCATTGTTTTTGTGTCTGCCCCCAGTGGGTAAGGTTGGTTCAGTGTGTTGTGTAGGCTTCCTGGTGAAAGGGACTGGTGCCAGTGTTCTGGTGGATGAGGCTGGATTTTGTCTTTTTGGTGGGCAGGGCCGTGTCCAGTGCTGAGTTTGGGGGTGTCTGTGAACTTATTATGATTTTAGGCAACCTCTCTGCTAATGGGTGGGGATGTGTTCCTGTCTTGCTAGTTGCTTGTCATGAGGTGTCCAGCAGTGGAGCTTCCTGGTCATTGAGTGGAGCTGAGTCTTATCGTTGAGACAGAGATCTCTGGGAGAGCTCTCACAGTTGATATTACGTGGGGCCAGGAGGTCTCTGGTTTTCCACTGTCCTGAACTCGGCTCTCCCACCTCAAAGCCTCAGGCCTGACACCCTGCTGGAGCACCAAGACCCTGTCAGCCACATGGCTCAGAAGAAAAGGGATAAAAATGAAAGAAAGAAAACAAATAATAAAATAAAATAAAATAATTAAAATTTAAAAATTTACAAATATTATTAAAATAAAAAAGTAATTTAAAAAAAGAAGAGAGCAACCAAACCAATAAACAAATCCACCAATGATAACAAGCACTAAAAACTATACTAAGGTAAACATAAAAATCAGAAACTAGTCAGTCACATACAGCAAACCCCAAGTCTACAGTCGCTCCCAAAGTCCACCTGCTCAATTTGGGATGATTCATTGTCTATTCAGGTATTCCACAGATGTGGTACATCAAGTTGATTGTGGAGATTTAATCTGCTCCTCCTGAGGCTGCTGGGAGAGATTTCCCTTTCTCTTCTTTGTTCACACAGCTCCTTAGGTTCAGCTTTGGATTTGGACCTGCCTCTGCATGTAGGTCGCCTGAGGGCATCTGTTCTTTGCTGAGACAGGGCAGGGTTAAAGGAGCAGCTGATTCGGGGTCTCCGGCTCACTCAGGCCGGGGGGAGGGAGGGGTACAGAATGTGGGGCAACCCTGCAGTGGCAGAGTCCGGCATGATGTTGCAACAGCCTGAAGTGTGCCATGTGTTCTCCCGAGGAAGTTGTCCCTGGGTCATGGGACCCTGGCAGTGACGGGCTGCACAGGCTCGCAGGAGGGGAGGTGTGGATAGTGACCTGTGCTTGCACACAGGCTTCTTGGTGGCAGCAGCAGCAGCCTTAGCATTTCATGCCCGTCTCTGTTGTCCATGCTGATAGCTGTGGCTCGTGCCCATCTCTGGAGCTCATTTAGGTGGTGGTCTGAATCCCCTCTCCTCACGCACCTCAAAACAATGGTCTCTTGCCTCTTAGGCAGCTCCAGACTTTTTCAGGCTGTGTTCATGCAGCCAACCCCAGTCCCCTCCCTGGGATCCGACCTCCGAAGCCCAAGCCTCAGCTCCCAGCCCCCGCCCGTCCCGGCGGGTGAGCAGACAAGCCTCTTGGGCTGGTGAGTGCCTCTCGGCACCCATCCTCTGTGCGGGAATCTCTCCGCTTTGCCCTCCGCACCCCTATTGCTGCGCTCTCCTCTGTGGCTCTGAAGCTTCCCCCTCTGCCCCCCCGCAGTCTCCGCCCGTGAAGTGGCTTCTAGTGTGTGGGAACCTTTCCTCCTTCACGGCTCCCTCCCACTGGTGCAGGTCCCGTCCCTATTGTTTTGTCTCTGTTTATTCTTTTTTCTTTTACCCTACCCAGGTACATGGGGGAGTTTCTTGACTTTGGGGAGGTCTGAGGTCTTCTGCCAGCGTTCAGTAGGTGTTCTGTAGGAGTTGTTCCACATGTAGGTGTATTTCTGATGTGTTTGTGGGGAGGAAGATGATCTCCACGTCTTACTCCTCTGCCATCTTGAAGCATCCCCCTATAGAGTTGTTTTAAAGAAAAAGGAAAGGGCTTCCCTGGTGGCGCAGTTGTTGAGAATCCGCCTGCTGATGCAGGGGATACGGGTTCGTGCCCCGGTCCGGGAAGATCCCACATGCCAAGGAGCGGCTGGGCCCGTGAGCCATGGCCGCTGAGCCTGCGCATCCGGAGCCTGTGCTTCGCAACGGAAGAGGCCACAACAGTAAGAGGCCCGCGTACCATAAAAATAAATAAATAAAAGGGAAAGAAAAATAAAATGAAGAATATGAGACATCATATTTTAGCTAAGCAATGCATATAGGCATTTTGTTTTTACTTTTCTAAATTGATAAGCTTCTCTTTATTTGATATTGTTCAAATACTTTTAGCCAAGACATCCCCTCCAGCACTGTCATGGCCAGTAATGAATGAATACATTCTATTCCTTCTTTGCAAATAAAAATGAGTTCAGGCACAAGAACTCACTGGTTTCTCCTAAAAACATTTGTCAGATCTTAGAAATGGTTATCAAAAGTTCTCTGCCAGTAGAAGGAGGAGAAATGGCAAAGGAATAAAAGTTTCCATGAAACAGTGACTGAAGCTTAGAAAATGCAGATATGTATTTTAGATTTCTTTGTTTTGGGAACATCAGTAGAACAAAAACTCCTCCACAAGTGATAAGAGTATATTTCATATTTCTTAAAAAAAAAAACAAAAAAAACCCCTCATCAGGCCAAAGCGAAAAAAGGGGCTTGTGTTATCTTCATACTTTGCTCAAAACTCTTACTCCCAGTAAAAATTGGAATTTTGGCTTCTTTTATGTTTATAGTTGTCTCAAACTTCCCTGTTGCCCTTTCCATACGGGCAAAACATGTATTGCTATAAAGATAAAATTAAATCTGTAAACAGCACAGAAGCTTGGAACACACACCAAAAAAGTTTAAATCCTTATGTTATAATTGGGGGAAAATAAACTTTTGAGGTAAAGGAGGGTTATGTTTTTCTTCTTTATTTGAAACATCCAAAAGCTGTTTTGTTATTTATATACTCAGGATTGTTTTGTAGGCAGTTTGGTTATCGTCATGTTTACTATTCACTGTGGCAAGTTCACCTGGGAATTTTTGTTTTGGATAAATAGCACATCCATCCCCATTTGTCAGGTTTTGGGGTTCCTTTGCCCTATTACTCAATGTGTCTTTGCTCTTGGAAGTCAATTTAATCTAATATCAGACTGCCAAAACTACACACACATGCACACACGCAGAACTTTCCAGGCCTGAACTCAGAGCTCTGACACAGGATAGCATAGTGTCATCACAGTACAGGTAAGTGGGTATCCTCTGGAACCATATTCCTGGTTCAGATTGTGGCTCTACAACTTACTTCCTGTGTAATACTTACTTAAATAAGCTAACTCATCTGTGCCAGTTTCTTCTTCTATAAAATGGGAATAGTAACCATATGTAATTATTATTACTTTAAAAATTATTATTTCTATCTAAGAACCAGACTGATTCATAATGTGCCTCAACCTACTTTGCTGTTAAGGCAGCATTATTGTCAGAGTAAGACAACTCTTTGCATCCAGTTTCTAAAGCTGAAAGATTTGCGATGACTAAGCAAATATAATAGGCAAAAACTAAAAGCAATCTTTATAGTAATAGCTACCATTTGATTGACTATCTATGTATGCCAGGTACTTAATGCAATCTGTGTTGCTTCTCCTATTTCATAGATGAAGTAACTATACCTTAGATAAACTATTTTAACTAAGGACACACAGCTGGTAAGTGGGCAGAGTCAAAATCACACCTGGGATGGCCTGAATCCAACACCCATGCTCTTTCCACCATGCCATGTAATCCTGTATTAAACTATATATACTTATAATAAGGCTCCGTGGAATAATTCTGAAGCACATCCACTCACATAGAATTTTAGGTAGTGTCTTGCTCCTCAGTATGTTCAGATCCTAGCCAGACACTGTCAAAACTAACCCCTCACTGAGTCCTGTTCCTGACAGCTGGTTGGGGCCCAAAGAGCTGGTGTTTGGAAGAAGGGGGAAAGAGTGAATCTAAATCTCAAGTTTGAATTTTGAGGAGGAAAAAAGTGAATCTAAAGTATTGCATATTTCAAATGTGTGCATAAACTCCAAGTATCATCCTGTGAAGGAGCCACCTGAACAATGCTCTGCCCCCGATTAGAAATGATCTCTTCTAATATGTAGAGAATGAGTTTGCAGAGTTCTAAGTAATCTGAAGTCTTCTGTCTAATGTTGCTTAGAACTTTCATGCAAAAATGGTGTGAAGATTTTATTAAAACAAAACAATAAATTCCTTAGGTAACTTACAGAATGGTCCCTTCATGGACTGCCAAAAATGAAGCAGTTTTGTGTTAATGTCATGAAGGATAAATTAAGTGAAAACAAAACAAGTTGACAGTTAAAAGAAATGAATAATTTGGTCCCATGTGTGTATATGCATATGCATGTGTATACACACACACACATACACATACTCATACTTACACATGTATAGAACTTTGCTTCTCTCTAAACAGTATGTTACATGGTACATTAACAGGCTCTGGCTGAGTCCATTAAAATACTAAAGCCTGATTTTTCACAGGGGCATTACTATAATGGAGCAGATGACTAAGGAGCAAGCTCATAAACAAAACGAATGATTTAGTTTAGCCAATATATATTTACTGAGCACCAACTAAATGCAGGCTGTGTTCTAGATGCCTGGGATACATGTGAACAAATCAGCCAAAGGTCCCTTTGGAGCTCACCTTCAAGTTTGCAATCATGATCAATCATTGTCGACCAGCTTAAAATAAAATCACACGTGTATACTTCTGAGAATTCAGGAGTGGTGATAAGCCTGGAATTTAACAATTATTCATTCCCTTCCACCTTCACAGGTCATATTTTTGGAATGAAGAAAACGATTTAATCAATGCTCACTCTGGTAACGTTCTTGACTTGTGCTGTCAGCTGTGTTCTGATCCCTGGACCCTGTCTCCTTTAAAGAAGCTGGAGGCAGCATGTGCTGAGAGCCCTTAGCTGGAGTATGGCGGCTGGTTAGCCTTTGCCCAGAGATATCCACAAGGGCAGGGCAGGGAGCAGCTATTTCTTCTTCTCTCGTGGAGAGTACAGATGCATTGGCAGAAAGCAAAATCACATTAAAAAGACAGAACACACACACAAATTATTATTATAAATGCATTCTTGGATTCTGCAGTATTCTCTATTAAGCCAAATGAGTCATCTCTTTCTTTTTTTCCTTTAAGGTGTCCAAATGTTGTGAAGAAGTAAGGGATTATGTTGAAGAAAGATCTGGGGAGGATCCATTAGTAAAGGGTATTCCAGAGGACAAAAATCCCTTCAAGGAGCTCAAAGGAGGCTGTGTGATTGCATAAAAAAAATTTTTTTTAATTCCATGGAATACCTTGAGCTTTAATGACATTACCGTTTTGTCATATGTAATAATACTATTAAGCATGTACATGAATTTTAAAATTATAAATATGAGCATTTAATAAAATTTGGACTGTGATTATGCATAAGTCTATGCTTTTCTTAAAGTACTTAGCACAGGGTTTAACACATAATTGACAACAAATATTGATTGACCCATTTCTTTAACAATAATATGTTTTATAAATGAGTCTATATTACTCTGGATGCCAGCATATAGCTAATGTTTTATGCTTCTCCATTACCCTTTCTGCACTCTTAATTTCATGGTTAGACTTGTATTTTCCCCAACCTTTCACTTACTTAGAGAATTAAGAAATCTATTCTTTTGATTCATGGAAAACCTATCTTGGCAGAATGTATGCTGTGAAGAGTTTTGTTGTTGATGTTTTGTTTTGTTTTGTTTTGTTTTGTTTCCATTTCTCAACCCCCAGTCAGCAGCAATGGTTTTAACATAACCTCTTTCTGCATTCTTACCAATTCTACTTGTCACCAGACATGACTTTTTCCCAGAATGCCAGTTAGATTAAGGGTTCAGTCTGTGGTCATGGAGCATGGTGGATTTAAGCAGCACTCAAATAAAGGTTATGAGAAGCCAGAAAAGTCTGGCTCCGGCACTTTACTGCCTGCCTGACTTTGGATAAATTACTTAATCTCAGTTTCTTCTACTGTAGGATAGGGATAATAATGATCCAACCCCCTTTTTCATGGTGGTTAAATATTATACTAGGGTAACTACAGCACTTAGCATATTGTCTGACATGTAGTAAGACCCAATAAGTGTTAACTAGTATTATTACTGGGAACAGAACTAGATAAAATACTTAGACTCCTTTAAGATTCATGCTATTCCATCCCCTTCCCACAAAGACTCATCAGTATAGTCCTTTTTTTCTGCAGCAGTGTAAGGGCAAGATGATAGACTAATAGCCATCACCTGCATCACCTTCCTAATCAGTTTCCTCCAGGCATCTTAACTGAGTTTTCATAAGCCAAGTTTCACTACCTTTGTGCTAATGACTAAGAGAACTTGCCTATGCTTCTGTAACAAATGACAAGTGTAAACTACCCCAACTCAGAAACTATTTTTGTTGTTAGTGTCTCTCTGTTGCTATCCCACATTTACAGTGCTGTTTTTGGATACATTAGTAATCAGAATACTCAGAAATATGAATTGATTGTCATCCTTTTAAAAACAAGATAAGAGTTATCTATGATTGGGCCTGGGAGGGAATCTAAAGGTCGTCTCAGGTTTGGCTCCTAGCATAGTGCCCTCCTACTCTGGCCAGAGTAAATGTTCAGCAAAGATCTATTGACTCTTGTCCAACCCCTTCATCTTGGAGTGGAGAAAATCGAGGATCAGAGAAATGAATTGGCAAATTTCTCAGGGCCAGATTCTGGATCTCTGGATGAATCGCTAGCAACACACTCCAACACATATCAAACTGTTACTGAGTCTAAGCGCATACTGCTTGCTGCACGACAGGCCAATAATCAAGAGATGAGTTCTTCGGGCAACACCTCTATTCAGAAATAACTCTATTCAGAAAGCAATAAAGAACTCTATTCAAAAAGCCAGCAAACTAAAAAAGATGGTGGGCTTGTGTCCCAAAGAACCATCTTGCCTGAGTTAGAATTCAAGCTTCTTTTTTACTAAAAGGGGAGGGAGTCAAAGTCAAACATTTCCTGGTTCCCATCAGCCTCTGGAGGGGATGTATTCATTTCTTCCTCCCTGCCATCGTTCACAAGTGGGCCTGGTCAGGATGTTTCCTGTGAGCTAGACAAAGGTATTTTAGCTAAATGCATATTACCTAGGAGGCAGGGTTCCCAAATATGGGCCATTATGTATAATTTAAGCTTATAGGCAATATCCCTTTAGTGATTAACTGGTAATAGAATACCAAAGATTCTTCCCTATTACAAAACATGCTTTGTGTATTAAGGGATTCCAAGATAAACTACAGGAGTCTCGTCTTTTATCCTCAGGAGAAGCTTTTTTCCCCTGTGTAAAATTACAAAAACCCTCTCCAACCTCACCCCAAGCACTCCCTATCTCCCTTTCCCACTCTAATTTTCCTCCATAGTACCCACCACCTTCTAGCATCCTATATATTTTATCTGTTTGTTTGTTTGTTTAATTGTGGTCTGTCTCTAGAGCTTTTTCCATGTGCCATTTAATGTTTATTAGGTGTTCAATGTATCTTTTTTTTTCTGATGAAAAAAATATGAAGTCTTGGCTTTGGCATTTAGTAACATGTATAGCCCTAACAACATCTCTACCTTTCATCTAACAACTGGAAATAGATTTGGGAGCCAGAAGATGCTACATTAAAACCCTGACTCATCAACTTTATAGCTGAGACCTTCAGATAAGTAATTTCAACACTTGAACTTTGTAAAATGGATTAAGGTGGATCCTTATGTGACTATATAAAATCATTTAGATAGGAGATAAACATATAGAAAAAAAGTAATAAATGTCTTCTATTATTATAAAACCTTTAGACTTCCTGTAGACAACAGACTTAACTATTAAATAATCCCTGACATGCCACCTCATTTTCTCACCTGGATTTAGTCATACTGATCTCTCCACCCGAAATGTCCCTCCACTCCATCTCATTTCAACCTTTTGAAATCCTACCCCTCTTCTGAGGCTCACTAAAAACTATCTCAGTCTCTCATTCCATTCCAAGTTTATATCTTTTAAGTCATTTAACATTACTTTGCTTTCTCTTACTATACTTTATATGGTTGTCTTAGTATCAATGCTACACTGTAAATTTCCCAAGTCAGAAACTCTGTTCATCTTTGAAACTGCCATATCAACTAATAAATTGTCTCTACAATTTAACTTAATAAATGTTCAATTAAAAGCAGGCAAGGGAGGTATTTTTTATATTGGATAACTCAGAATTCTTATTGGCTTAAGTAATGATTAAATCAACCATAAGGTAAAATTCCTGTTGCTTAAAAATACAGATTGTCAGCAGAAATTCGAATAAGATAAAAATGATAGGAAAGATGTATAGAGAAAGATGGTCCAGGAAGAAGGTAATAAAATCATGAATGTCCTTCAGCCCACACAGCTACAACTGGCAGTCAGTGACTCCGGGTTTTTTTCAGAAGTTGGTATTCCAGGGCTGCCATTGTACATATAAGTGAGTTTAAACTTTAGCAAGAAAAAAAAAAAAAAAACCCTCACTGTTATTTTAATTTGGATTGATTTGATTTTAGCCCAATTTCAAAACAAGGCTAATTTCAAACTTCCCAAATTCTTAAAAGAATGTATTGCCACAAGGAAGAGAGTAAACTGAGTAATGAAAAAGACCAATTATATGCAGTAGAAATTAAACTCTTGTATGGACAGAATTGGTAAATCATTTTGATACCATGAATTATAAGTAATTGTTAATGAAAATTGGAACATCAGACCTGGTCATCTTGTGATTTCCTATTATTTTTATCTGGAAAAGGAATCTTATAATAAATTGAACCAATATCAAATGAACCGAGTGCATCAACTGTGGGTTAAATATTTCCCTTAAAGAAACAATCATTTTCATGGCCTAAACAGTCACCATTTACTTTATAAATTTTAGAAGAACAGAATTTGGGAGGTAATATAGTTTTACTTATCCTACAGAACAGAGGCAGAAAGGATCTATGTCTTGAAAAAATCACAAGATAAAATAAAACCAGAACCCTGCTTTTTTTGAGCTCATGTTATATTAAATCAACTCCAATAAAATTAACCTCAACATTTGCTTATAGACTTTTCTTTACGTGGATTTTTAACAGCATACTTAATACATTAGAAAAATAGTCAAAGAGCTTTCCCTTTCTTTACATGCCAAGGTAAATATGTCATAGTCTTTGCTCTTTTTTACTTTAAAAGTGAAAATAACCACATGGTTAAATTTTTATTTTAAATTTAGCAGATTCTTTAAAACATTTGTCAAGAGACAGTGGGCTAATAAAGGTTCATTTCTGATTACATCTGTCATCTTCACTGCAGAATGGTTTCTACACATACTATTTTGTAAAGTAACTTCTATTAGAGATAATATGTACAATATAAGTAAAAAGTTAACACAATTGGATACAACTAATAATGGATTTTAACATTTGTTTATCCAAAATGTTTTGCTGATGAAATATGTCTTCGAGAATACACGAGAAATTGCTTATCATGGTTGCCCTCTGGGAGGTGAAGTCGTGCTTAGGAATAGGGAGCTACATACTCTTGTTTTTTGTGTTTTTGTTTTTTAAAGAAAAAAGTACCCATCATTTTACCATTTAAAACCAAACAACAACAAAACGTTTTTCAGTGCCGTGTGATCATGAGATGTCAGCATTTCCCAACTCAGTTTAATCAGTTTACTTAATATGATATTATTAGCATGTGAATTATTTGATAATAATAAATTTTTAAAATTATACTAATATGTATTTCATTTCTAATTTAAGTCTCATAATACTGTGGAAGAAGTTAAAGAACCGTTTAAAGAACCATTATGGATTTATAAATATCACTGCATGCAACTAGATGATTTCACAGGGAACAAATTTCAAGGCCAAAATAATTCTATTCTTAGGATTTGGAACAGACGAACATTAATTTACTTAACCAACTTATTTAATTTGGGTGCTGAACTTATTTAATTCAGGCCACTTTAACTTACTTTCACTAACTTATTTAAGCTAGTTTTAACCAACCTTTTAAATTTAAGCAATGGGGAAATTTTAAAAAGTCAGTTCTGGAAACAGATGTGAGCTTTTTGTCTTGGCTCACTGCTTGCTAACAGGGAAAACTCCTGCAGCTGATCCAAGTTTTTTGAGCCTGGTAGATCCTGGAATGTGTGGTATTTCAAACACAGAAAATGAAGCTCCTAAATATTTTTTTTGTGAAAGTGACGTGTCAGATGTAGATACATAAATACAATTAGAAATGAAATTCACCTTAGCTAATTCACCCCTCCCCTACCCCATGACATATCTCACAAACTAGAAAACCAAAATCCAGGAAGAAATAAGTGACTTTTCTAGTGATGGCCAGTGGCAGAGCAGGGACTGCAACCCATGAGTACTCGTCAAGGGGCTCGTTGTTCTTTTCATTCTAATATATTCATTGAGGATAAGTGGGTGGAGTCTGGTGAGGAATTATGAACAAACAAAAACCTCTGCTTACAAAACAGGGAATGGCTATGGTGTCTAAGGCCGAGTACCCTGAAATATTCAGTTACTGCCTCTACTCAACTTGAATTTGACTCTAATAGGCAGGAGGTAATCTCTGGGGAGAAAGGAATATGTATCTGACTGCTTGGGATACTTTATTTTTTCTTCCTACATGCTTTATTTTGCTTCTAGTCTTTTGAGCATCATTAACAAGGTTTTAGATAGTCAAAGGGAAACCTTGTATTGCATGCAAACGTTTGTCACGTCAAACATTGTTCCTGGCTTCACAAAGTAGCAGCTAGATGCATGTTGCTTTCCAGAAAGTGGAGTAACCAATACTAAGCGGATCCACTGCAAACATCCAGGAAGATGCTTGAGCCAGGAATTCAAAACCCTCGGTGTGAAGTGTCACCCAAACCTTGACAGATGGGGAATGGAGAAATACTTTCTGGTAAGAACTTCAAGATTTCTGCTTCTGTCTTTTCTAGGATCATCCGCTTATACTTCGAACATTACAAAACATTCCCCTGAAAGAATAAAACTCTGCTGTTGAGGATGACAATTTATTAATGTCAGAAAATGGCCGTGCGAGTTATAAACAATATTCACATCCCGATGCCTTTTTTGTTCCAAAATTTGTTAATCCGCTTCAGGCATTTAACAGACTGGATGTGTATACATCAAGAGATGTGATGGGCGTTTCTGAGATTACAGCTCAGTTTCATTTTCCTCTTGGGCCTTTTCTTAAACGTCCACATTTCCCACAGTAAACACGTATGTAGCTGGAGGAAAGTTACATGCTGTATATTTTTGAAACTCTTGGAGAGGTGAAGGGCCGTTATTTCCTGCCTAGTAGTGTCCTCCTTTTCTTGCTTCACAAACAAAACCCGGATGTGACTTGGGGGGTGGGGGGAAGGAACAAAAAGTAAAACTTTTGTTGTTTCTCCAGGAAAAGTGGGCTCGCTCAACTCCAACCCTTTGGCCCCAGCCCAGGCCGGTCCCCCGCGGGCGTGGCAGGGTCGGGAGCCGGGGCGGGCCCGGCCAGCATCCCCGCGGGAGACCGCGCAGCGCAGCGCGCAGGCTCTCTGCGTCCTTGGGCCCCCTCGCAAACACAACCCTCCCCGGGCTCCGGGGGGCAGACCTCCTGGGGTTGTGGAGACCTGAGAAAAAGAGCAGGGGTTTTAAGATCCTGGGACGCTAGGCAGGGCTGGCGTGAGGGGACGTCGTCGGGGCGCTGGGGGAGGCTGTCACCTCCTGCGCTGGCCGGGTGCGCAGGCAACGTAGTTAGTTCGGGACGCGCCCTGGTTTGCGGAACTTCCAGCGGCTCCACTTCCACAGCTGTCCCTGCGCCCAGTCCGGGGGGGAAAATGCCGGCCCTTCACATCGAAGATTTGCCAGAAAAGGAAAAGCTGAAGATGGAAGTTGAGCAACTTCGCAAAGAAGTCAAGTTGCAGAGACAACAGGTAAGTTGGATGTCCCAGAATATTTCCTTCTCTGAAATGAACCAAAGTCAGCTTTTCCTAGTTTGTTGCAGTAAAACAGTTTTTGGCTCTTGGGGTGGGGGTGGGGGTGGGGGCGGTGTTGGGGTTTTGTTTTGGGTTTTTGTTTTTTCCTTTTTTCTGCAGCTTCTTTTGAAGAAGGGCTTTGGTGGTGCTTGGGAACTGCCAGCTGATGTGGGGAAATCACAGGAGGTAAAGGAGAGAGCAAGGATCTCATGAGTAATTTAAAGGCAAATGTTTGAGAATGAGGGGAACAGACAAGAAATTCTGCCTGCTGTTAGTTGGTTTTAAAAACTACTCAAGCTGTATGGAAAAGGCAGATGGCTACTTAGTTCCTTGATCTTTTTCATAATGGGAAAGAACGGTATTTTAAAGGTTTTTTTAAAAAAATCACAATGTAAGTCTTGAATTACCTAGTTTTGAGTTTCATCAGGGCTCTCTAGGAAGTGTGTGATTAGGAGTCCACTGGGGCTTGGGAGCAAAACATTACAGTATCTATCTTTATTTATTTGTAAATCTCATCCCTTTATAATTTCCACTTTATGTTTTGTAAGTATGTGCAATGAACTAATACCTATACAGTAGTATCTGTATTTATTTATAAACAAATAATTATACTGCGTACAAAAATTTTTTCGTGATCATGATTAGAAATTTTAGAGACCCCCGAAGTGGATTACAAATTCTGTTAGAACATATGTCCCAGTCTCCACTGAAATTTGTTGGAGGCTTTGTAATTTTTACTTTAAGTTTTTAGTGGGAATACAGGCCTTCGTTTCTTCCCTTTTTCCTCAATCAGGCAACCTGTAGTCCAGGAATAGGTTTTTGAATAGATAATTTTTTAAGGGAAAAATAGTCCTTTCTCCCCAGCAAGAAACGTAGTCCCTTCTCCCCAGCAAGAAAAATTTAAACTGATTTTATTTCTCTATGGTCTAATATTAGAAAAAGGTAAGGAAAAAATGGAAAGGAAGTAGGTATGGTTAATATGTTCACTTACCCTCCTGCTCTAGTTATGGTAAATCTGTTCATAAAAAGAGTCTTGTTACTCAGAAGGCACATCTTGAGTGATGTTTGGAAGGTGCAGGCTTTTTTGTATTTTACTCTTTATACATTTCTTTTCTCAAATTTAATCTGTAACTTCCAAATCCCTAGTCTTCCAGGATTTTGAAGTTCAAAGTCCTTTTTGTACATGTTGAAAGTTTCTGTGGCTTTAAAAATACTGCTGTGTTTAAACGAAAAACCAAAGTTACAGGACCCAGTGAATAGGATTGTTTCTTGAAACCTTAAGGGATCCATTTTGTGGATGGCAAAGCCCACAGTTTGGCATCTGTTGATCACTTAGATTTTTTTCACGCTTTGAACCTCAGAGGTTACAAATTAAACAGAGTTGCATATGTTGAAGTAAAGCATTGTCTGTGCCAAGTTGAAATATCTTAATATTCGGTATCACTAGGCAGAACTTACAGGGAAAAAAAGAGACAAGTGTCTTCCAGTTATCAAGCTTCAAATTAGAAATTGGGCAGGGGCCTGGATGCAGCTGACCTGTGGAAGTTAAAGGTATCATTCATTAGCAGTTCCTCCCTCCACGCCTTAGGACACACCCTGCTGGATTGGCTTTCCAGTTCCAGAAACCCCAAGTCTGTGCCAGAGGGAGAGAAAACTTCAGGGATAACCTTAGAGGGTAGAGGGAGAGGCATCTACGTCCTAATAATAAGATTCCAGCATTTTATTATGCACTTTGAATTATAGAGTGTTAGTGCTAGAAAAACATTATGGCTCTTAGAGATCATTCAACCCACTCACTTTTAAGGGTTAAAAAACCTGAATCCCGAGGGGGCTAACCAGCCTTTTATTTAAGACCCCAGAGATAATGATAGAGCAGTTATTAAAACACTAAAACACATGTCTTCTTGATGCCCAGTCCACTATTCTGTCAATAAATTTTTTACTTCTGAGCTGTGTACTCTGCTCAGGCCAAGGATACAAAATTCACAGGCTGAATTCTGGCTCTAGCTAGTTGTTGTTCAAACATATCCTCTTGACCATGGAAGGAAATGCATCAGAGAAGTCATTATTCACTTCTGGAGGTTACACATCTTTTTGGAAACCTAATGAAGAAGCCTCTCTAAGAACAGATACAATTTGGGGAAACATGAGTCTTATCCACAGATTTCTCTGTGGCCACAGAGTCCAGCTTATGGACACTTACATCATCACCTCTGAGAATACACTTCAAATGCCCGTACAATGAATGTCAGAAATGATTGACAGCAAATGTTACCTGAGAGAATGGTACTTATAAAGATTTTATCTTGCCACATGTTAACTGTATCACCTAGGCCTCCACACTGACGTGCCAAGAATCTTTGAGGTGTGGGAGTAAAACACTAAATTTTTGATTTAAACAAAATTTTAATTGTGGTATAATAGACATGAAACATTATGTTAATTTTAGGCATATAACATAGTGATTTGATATGTATATATATTGCAAAATGATATATTTTGGGCTACTTTAGAATCTCATCTTTTAATAATTTCTAGTTTATATTTTATGATTATACATGATGTATTAACACAGTAGTAACTGCACTTAGTTATAAGTAAATAATTATGTACATTTAAGGATATATATGCAAACATTTTTTAGTGATCAACATTAAAACAGTTTGAAGATTACTAATCTGGATTACAAAATCAATGGGAACATTTGCCTAGTTTTAAGAGGACTCCACTGGAATTTTCTGGAACTTCTATAATTTTTACTTCTAATTTCTTACTAGTAATGCCTTCATTAAGACAGTAATCCTTTTTTTCTTTCTTTCTTGTTTATTCCCCTCCTTTTTAAAATTGTGGCCTCTCCCGTTGCGGGGCATAGGTTCCAGACTTGCGGGCCCAGCTGCTCCGTGGCGTGTGGCATGTGGTATGTGGTATGTGGTATCTTCCCAGACCAGGGCACGAACCCGTGTCCCCTGCATCCGGCAGGCGGACTCTCAACCACTGCGCCACCAGGGGAGCCCCCCCTCCCTTTTTAAAAAATCACTCTTATAAGCTGTCTCTTTTGAATGGAGTTTTTGAAGAAACTATTCAATCTTTCCTCCATTCAGAAAAAGTTTAAACTACTTACATAAGCACAAGCCTCAGAGAAGCCTACTAAGCCTCTGAGAAGTCTTTTCTTATGATCAATTCTTAGCAGAATCATGGGGTGGGGATGGGGGTGACTTTTGGACAACATTAGCCTCTCCGGAGTCAGACTTTCTCCAATGCTTCTATCATTTTATGAAATTGCTGAACCTGGCACATACTCAGTAAGTGAGACTTTTTGCAGGACACACCCCAAAACATTTGGGGAGTATCTACTATTGCATCTGTTCATTAGCATGCAAAATTGAAAGTGGAGTATGTTTCAGTTCCTAAAATATGGTGGACACGTCATAATTGTATTTTAGCAGAGGAAGGAAATCATATGAGGCATAGTGGATAGAAAATGCTGGAGGTAATTTTTTTAACATATTTATTGGAGTATAATTGCTTTACAGTGGTGTGTTAGTTTCTGCTGTATAACAAAGTGAATCAGTTATACATATACATATATTCTCATATCTCCTCCCTCTTGCGTCTCCCTCCCACCCTCCCTACCCCACCCCTCTAGGTGGTCACAAAGCACCCAGCTGATCTCCCTGTGTTTTGCAGCTGCTTCCCACTAGCTATCTGTTTTACATTTGGTAGTGTATATATGTCAGTGCCACTCTCTCACTTCATCCCAGCTTACCCTTCCCCCTCCCCATGTCCTCAAGTCCATTTGGAGGTAATTTTTTTAATACAGCAACTTTCAAACTTTTTTGACCCTGACCATAGTAAGAAATATATTTTACATAGACTGTATCATTCATATATATTATATAGGCTCTGTGCTGCACTCTAATATTTTTATTCTAGTCTATTTCATTTAAAAACTTCTGGTTGTACCCAATTATATTAATTTCACTGAAGGGTGGTGACAAAGTTTGAACAATCCTGACCTGATTCATTCTTTCTTTCCTTTCTTTTTCTCCTTAAGGTGTCTAAATGTTCTGAAGAAATAAAGAACTATATTGAAGAACGTTCTGGAGAAGATCCTCTGGTGAAAGGAATTCCAGAAGACAAGAATCCCTTTAAAGAAAAAGGCAGCTGCATTATTTCATAAATAACTCTGAGGAGAAACTTCCTCCTCAGTGGAAGAAGTAGTTTGTTGTAGTTTTCTGAAATAAAACCGACATGCCTTTTAAAGAAGGAACAACAAAATTTAAAGGAGACTTTCTTAAGTGCTCACAGAGATATGGTTTTGTCTGAAAGCTATGTGCTTCTCATCTTGCGCACTACACACCCCTTTTAAGAGGACAGAGAGTATCAAATGTACGATTATGGGAATAAGGACATCACTTGTGCATGACTCACCTCTTTCAGTATATTGCTTGATGCCTCAAATAAAGTTTTATCTCTGGAAAATGAGTATTGGTGATTTAAGAAGGCTGTTGTTTTGGGGGGGGTTGTTTTGTTTTGCATTACCTTTTATACTTCTCCCCATAAACTTTTGGGTGTTTGGGACCTGAATCTAAAGATTAAGTGGTTTGATAAATCAGGTCTCAGATCCAGCTCTCTCTGCTTCAAATCTCAGGAGGTTTACAGCACTGAGTTCTGACTCCTGGAATGTTTTCATCTAACATTAACTATTAGGGAACTGAGTGAGTAGAATTTCTCAAGTTGATGGAGTCAGATTATTTGAGTCAGGAACCAGGCCAAGCCACATCTATACTAGCACTTCCCGGTTTATCATCATACAGATTTTGTTCAGAGTGTTGCTACGATCGTGGCCTGGAGAAAGAGAGTGGGCTGGGGATCAGGAGAAGCCCCTGGGGGCCAGCCCTGGTCTGTCCTCCCGCAGGGAGCTGCACCCCCAACGTGATCGCCAGGTCTTGGTGTGGCGACCCTCCAGTTCCGTGGCGTTGGGCATTGGCACAGATGCTTAGCTTTGCGCCTGTGTCTACCAGCTGGCCTGGGACAGTCCTTTCTTTCTCCAAAGGGACAAATTAACCTTTTGCCACTTTCTAAAATTAGCTTGCTTCCTTGGAATTCTTCATGTATTCTGGCCACTCATCCTTTGCTGGTGATAGGTGTTTTGAATACTTTCTCCCGATTCACAGCTTAACTTTTCACCATGGGATCCTAGCTACAGAAGTTTTAGCCTGAGGATGCAGCACACCAAAGTATATGGCCTGGCCCCAGAGATATCTCAGAAAAGCTGTGGACCAATACTGTAAGGGTTCTGCAGGGTATGCAGGTGTGGAATGTATGGTCAGGCCACTCAAGATGGCTGTTCCCTTGCTTTCTGCTGCTAGACCGGGGCCTGCTTCACCTACACCCTATGCAGGGGACTGACTGACCTTCCTGTCCTTGCCCCAGGCCCCAGCTGGTGATTGTTCTTAGCAAAGGGGTTGTGAGGGGCGTGCCCCTCTACTGGTTTCCCTGGTAACTAATGAGCCGGCCTGACGCCAATTCCCCTATAACTGGTTAACCTCTCCCAACGCACCCTCCACCAGCCTCTCCCCACCTCCCCTTCCTCGGAGCGCCTGCAGTCCGCAGTATACAGTGAGGTGTCACTCCAGGACCTTGCTTCAGACAGGTAAGCTCCCCCATCCTTTAAACCATTGATGTCTCTGTTGCTGGAAAAAAAACAAAAAAACCAACAACAAAGTATATGGCCTGCTCAAGCCTTTCATGAAGGCACCGGCAGCACGACCTCAAAGAAAAGGACCTTTCTTCCTTTCTTTGAGCATATTTCCCCTCTCCCTCTGTCTTTTGGATGCAAATTGCTCCAGGTTAAAGTGAAAAGAAAGACGAGCAAAACCCTGACAGGTTAGCTCCAGCTCAAATGGGTTTAGTTACTAACTTGCCCTGCAATTTTCAGTGTGGCATAGAAGCCCAGGTTTCTCCTCAAGGAGGTCTTTTCTCCTGCTTATATGCATAGGTGTACCTTATTAAACCAGAGAGGTGCCAGTGACCTCGAGTAGCTTCCTAAAGTATATCAGCATCCTCATTCCGAAATTATCTTCCTTCCCCTCTCAGAGAAGGAACAGGATACCCCAGGCCTTTGAAAGAGCAGGTTATAGCAAACCAAGAGCTGGAGCTATTTCCTTCAGTTTCCTGCCTTTTTTCCAAGTGCTGACGTCAATTGGGATTACTGGTAGCCCAGGGATAATTTTATCCCAAAGCATGATCAACTCCACGGTAGAGTTTTAAAAAGTAAAGATACATTTTTTCCAACAACCATAGAACAATTAGTATTTGGGATGTATTGCTACTATTAGTTATTTAACATTTAAGGTGACATGGGATTAGAAACTTGGTGCTTGCAAAGTTTTACTTTAATGAGCTGTTTCATTTCTTTCAAGTCGTAAGGTTTTCTTCCGTTGTATAGGGAAGCAAACATCTATTATGGTTATTGGGAACGTAGATCAAATCATTTGCTTCCTTCAGGGAGGGCCCAGTCAGCACCTGTATCCCCTAACTTCTTGAGAGTTGTGGATTACAAGGATGATCCTGAATTTCTATGAGTCACATTCACCTATTCAGTCATGTATGCCTCCAAGTCCTAGTGTTTGCTTTTCATGTACTTTCAACTGTATGACAAATTAGCCCACTTCAGTTTTTTTCCTTAATAAATATCCAATCTCAGATGTTTCTACTAAATCTAATTATGTTTTTTTCTCACTGTTTCATCATAATAACTCAGCAAACCTGTAGAACTGTAACAAAATCCTCTTGATTTTTAGAGTGTTCAGCTGCTAAAAATGTATTAGCTTACTTTAGGAAGAAAATGAAAAAATATGGTAACTGTGTATTTGGATATATTGTAAAAGTAACCTTCAGTAAGTGGGAATTTGTTAAGTAGAATTTAAATCATGGGTTTAATTTCTTCCCACATATCTAGTTCTGTAATCATTCAGTATCTGATTAAATAGTTACTGTGCTTTGTGCTTTGAGACTTAGAGTCTGTGAACTCATTTTATCAAAATTGGTTTTTCTATTTCTAGGCAGAATTAACAATACAAAGCTTACCCATACTTGGTATTTCAAGACAATTTATTTTGTATATTGGTTGCAAACCGGTATCTCATTATTGTCTAAATTTGCACTTCCTTGATTTCCTGTGACTTTTGCAGTCAGATTTTCATGTACCTGTTGACTATCTTCACCTGTTTCACTCTCTCAACACCCCACCTCTAGCAACCACCAATCAGTTTCCTGTATCAATGAGTTTGCTTTTTTTTCTTTTCCGTTTTTTTTTAAATTCCACATATACGTGAGATCATATGGTATTTATCTTTGTCTGTCTGACTTATATCACTAAACATAATACCCTCAAGGTCCATCCATGTTGTTACATGGTAAGATTTCTTTCCTTTGTTATGGCTGAATAATAATTTCATTGTATATCTATAACACAATTTCTTCATCCATTCATCCATCAATGGACACTTAGATTCTGTCCATATCTTGCCTATTGTAAATAATGATTCAATGAACACAGGAATGCATATATTTTTAGAAGCTTATGTTTTCATTTTCTTTGGATAAATACCCAGAAGTAGAATTACTGGATCATATGGCAATTCTATTTTAAATTTTTGATGAAGCTCTGTACTATTTGCACCAATTTACATTCCCACCAACAGTGCACAAGTGTCCCTTTTTCTCCACATCCTCACCAACACTGTTGTTGCTTGTCTTTTTGATAATAACCATTCTAACAGGTGTGAGGTGATATCAGTGTGGTTTTGGGGATCAGGAGGAGCCCCTGGGGGCCAGCCCTGGTCTGTCTCAGGGCTGCACTCTAATATTTTTATTCATCATTTGCCTGATGATTAGTCATGTTGAGCACATTATATTATACCTATTTGCATCTGCTTTTACTTGTTTAAATAAACTTTGGACGTTTGTACAGGGAACTAATAAAAATTGCTACCTATTAGGGCCAATGTTGGGTATAGTCAGGTGGGAAAGGATGAGATGGAGATTTCTCATTGTATATTTTTGTATAAAGTTTTGATTTAGGGATCTTGCAAATATATTATCTAGTTTGAAAATAAAAGTAATTTAAAAATAGAGCAAAATTCATATTTCTATGTATAGCCTTTTGAAAGTAAGTATATTTGGGTATTAATATCATATGAATCAATAATAAGTTTGTATAGTTTACAGGATATGATTAATAATCATACAGTTTGATCTGTTAAGCTTATCTCACCAAGTAAGACAAATTTATTGAGTCAGTAATAGTTATACTCCACCCTTATCTCTTCTAATTGAGTCTTAGAAGGATGATGGTCAATGAGAAGTAAGCCCCTATTTCTATGAGAACAGTCTAGGAGAGCAGGGACCAGTGAGAAGATATCTATGATTTAATAGAAGGAGTGGGAGGATCACAGAAGGAAAGTGCTGGGGACCCTCTCCTGTTAGGGTGAAACCTCATACCGTACTCTGTGCATTGAGCTGTCCTAACCAGGGAAGACCAGGACATCATCAGCACCTTTTCCAGTCAAGCTACACTCAATCTGAAGGGAGGAATCCACAGACCATTCAAAACCATTCACTGACACTGGGAGAATGTAGAGCCTCACTGATGCCATTGCTTCCTTTTCCTTTTGGCTCACACACACATTAAATGATGACCTCTTTTTCTTTGAACAAAAAAACAAAATCTAATATTAAAGAGTGCATAATTTCATTGAACATGAAAATGGACAGAGAGGGATTAAAATAGGTGGATTATAAATTTCAGAAATTGGCTCCAAAGTTATTGTACAAAAGTTACACTTAAAATGAACGAAATAGATCCTTGTAAAATTCTACAGTCATGAAAAATAATCCATATTAACATATATGTAAATGTATGTATGCATTTACTTCTTCAACAACCAAAATATTTGGAGCTCCCTCGATGTACAGGGCACGGGTTTAGGCCTAAAATATACAGTAGTGAATTAGATAAAACCCTTAAGATCATGGAATTTACAGAAATTATACTTACTCAGATACAGGTGGAAATTACAGAGTATATTATCTATAAGGATAAACAGGAAAGTATGTTTTGTATTTTTCAGTGGTGATGCTGATGATGGCATGATGATGACTATATTTAAATGATTATTAATTAATTTATTTATTTATTTATTTATTTTTGGCTGTGTTCGATCTTCGTTGCTGCATATGGGCTTTCTCTAGTTACGGTGAGCTGGGACTGCTCTTCTTTGCGGTGCACAGGCTTCTCACTACAGTGGCTTCTCTTGTTTCAGGGCACAGGCTCTAGACACGTGGGCTCCAGTAGTTGTGGCATGAGGAGGCTCAGTAGTTGTGGCTTGCGAGTTCTAGAGCGCAGGCCCAGTAGTTGCGGTGCATGGGCTTAGTTGCTCTGCGGCATGTGGGATCTTCCTAGACCAGGGCTCGAGCCTGTGTCCCCTGCATTATGATTATGATGATGGTGATAACTGATGTTGATGCTGCTGATGATAACTTATACATATGAAGTGCTTAATATTTGTCTGACACTGGAGTAAGCTTTTTACATAGATCATGTTTTTTAATTCTCACAAGTACCTTATGTATTGGGTAAATAATTCACTCAAAATCATGTAGCTAGTGTAACTAGCAAAACAGAGACTGTGCCTTAAACATTATGCAGTCATACTCTCTTTTAGAAGCCAAAACATATTCAGAGTGAAAAGAACAATTAGCTCAAGAATTTTCTGAGGTGGCTTTTGGCATATGTGTAGCCAGCTACTATAGCTTCAAATTTTTGCCCTGTGTATGACATAGAGTTTTATAGTCACTTATTTTAATTGTTTTCACTTGTTGGTTGATTGGTTGGTTGGTTGATTTTTTTTGTAATCACAGCCTAGCATAACAATTTTAACTTATCAAATGGGTGAATTTTGCTTTGTTAAAATCACATCACAACTCTGAATTATTATAACAATGATGAATTCTAATTATACAATCAAATAGCTTTGTTCATTTGCTGAATAATGTAATGTCTCAGTTTAGTACCAGAATTTATCTGATAGAAGCTACATGAATTAGGTAGAGGGCCAAGAAGAGATAAATCAGACTCTATGAAGACTTTCTTGCAAATACCAAAATTATTAGTGATACCCCTAGAGAACTGCTTACAGGTACCAAAGAATCTTTTCAAAGAAGTCATCAAATGCAGTCTCTGTAAACTGAGTTTTCTTTAGTAAAGGTAGCCATAGGTTTTAGCTTGTGTCATCTCAACCTTTTCTTACAGCCAGCCTGAGACAGATGAAGTAAATGACCTAATCACAGAGTTGTTTTGGGAATTAATGGGTCTGATTGTCTAGGTTGTGAGTAGAGCTCCTTAAATTCATAAAAAGTCCTCATGTACTGATGATGATCAACAAACACCCTCAAATCCCATTTGGAAATAATTAGATTAAATATAAATATATAAAGAATTATCCATCCTACAGACTTGGCGTAGTTACTCTGACTTTCACAGCTCTGATGGGCACAGTACAGAGAAAGAGGGGAAGGAGTTGGTCTTGACTTACTGGGTTTTTTTGGAATAGTATTAAAGCCTGGATGTGTCTTAATCTAAGGGAGACAAAGAAGAAAGGAGAGAAACGTTTAAACAGATATTAAATATTTTGAAAACATCATCTGGAAACTCTGATAAATATTGATATAGTTCACTGATTACTTAAGAACAGTTCAGAGACCATTGTTGCGAAATGTTTCCTTTTTGTAACTAAAGTCATGTATTAATGAGGGACATACAACAAGGATGCACTTGCTCTTTAATTGCCCATGTCCAGACTTGCCTTTTCTTTTATTGTTTTAAGTAATTGTTCATTCGATTTTCAACTGATTCTTATTTACATATATTATTTTAATATAAAAACAGATATAAGGTAGAATAAATTAATATTTATTAATATTTGGACTTTTCCATTTGGAGCAGGGAGTAATTCAAACATTTAAAAACCATTCATTTTAATTTGATTTGACAAACGGATTAAGGGCCTGTAAACATGATACTCTATGGACAAGTTCTGCCAATATTTTGCCTGCATTCTAGGAATCGGCAGTCGAGACAAATGGTGGTGACAGTTATCAAGTTCACTTAATGAAGCCAATTTTATGTGCAAAGTGTAAGTGGATTAAGTGTCTGAGAAAAGGAGGGGGTAATAAGTGAATGGTGAGGGTAAACCTAGGACGTTTTCTACCTTTTCTTCTGGGAACATTTCATGGAAAGAGACACAGTAGCATAAGTGAAGGAAAGAAATTTGTGGTATTAAACTAAGAGAGAGAAATTCCACTTACTGAGTTCAGATTGGCCGCCTAAGAAGGCATTTATCAAATTTATATCACAAGAACAGAAGGAACTTATAGTTAATTGGGTACACTGTCATTGATAAAGGTTCTTTAAAAATGCTTTTCAGTTATTGTGGGCAACAAACTACCCCAAATCCAGTGACTTAAAACGATGCATTTATTATTGTTCCTGAGTTCACCAGTCAGTCTGTCTGGGCCTGGCTCTGTTCATCTTGGTGGGTGCCACTGATTCATTTGTAGTCCGTTGATGGATCAGCTCCAGGCTGACTAGTCAGTGGGTTTCGGCTAGGGGTTGGCTGTGGCAAAGTTGGTGACTTTCGTCCTTTAATAGACTTGCCTGGGCATGTTGTCTTAGTACAGCAGGGTTCTAAGAGAGTAGAAGCAAAAACAGTGTCTTAAGGCCTAGGGAAAGAACAGGCTCACCATCACTTCCACTGCATTCAGTTGTGCAAAGCAAGACACAAGATAAACTCAGATTCAAAGGAAAGGACAATAGATGCCCCCTCTTGAATGAAGGAGCTTCAAAGTCGCGTGGTAAAGGGCACAGATACAAAGAAGGGTGAAAAGTTGTGGATATTTTACAGTCTACCTGCATCATTGGGTGAGGATCTTGGTCTCAATTTTGGACGGTGGAAGCCAACAGGAACAACCTAGGGATACAGGGGAAAAGCAGCTCCAATAGAATAAACTAGAAGGTTTTGGTGCTAAAAGCAAAACATGGGCATGTTTAGGGCACAGACTCAGGCAGTAATTTAAAAAGGTGGGAAGGGGAAGATTAGAAATCTGTATCAAAATGAATTTGAGAGTTTCAGTAACTAGACAAACCTTCGCAGCTAGTGTGGCAAAGCTGAATTGCACTAAGGAGAAAATAAGCAGCCTCTTGAAAATTAATTTTACTAAATCCGTTTACAGACACACCAATTTCTGGAAAGCGGAAGGTTACGGGTTCCGATTATGTCCTTTTTGCATCTTATGTTAGAGAGTAGAAAGGACCCCTGCAACTTGATCACCTCTTCAAGCAGAGGGGCTCATTTTCAATAGGGTCAAACCCCGTGCAGTCACAAGCTTTTATTTCTGTTCCCAACACCGGTCAGTCAGTCTGGTGAGGTTAAAAGCCAATCCTGCTAATATTTCAGAAACTGATAATATTGTGCCACTCCTAGCTCACCCTCTGGGGAAGCCTGCATTTCTTTCTAGTCTTTTCCTAATACTCAGTCTTAGAGGGCTGAGATGGGAGAGTTGTCCAAAGTGCATTGGGGTTGGCTCTTTAATTTACTCCTCTCCTCCCAGATTTGCTCTTGTTTTAATTCTTCTGAACATTTCGTCTGAATGTGGACTTTAGAGGGACCCCTACTGACGTTTCTTTGGGTGTATGTGTTGGAATTTTTTTTGTTGGTACGTTTCTCTTATGAAGGCTGAACTCCTTCTCCTTAATACTGATCAGTATTTCTCTGGCTTCTGATGTCTTTTACTGTGCCAAATGTTTCTCACATAACTTCTCATATTTTGCTATAGTTAAAAGGGTGCAGGTTATCTAGAAGGGAAGGAGTTTGCAGATGCTTTTTGAATAACGAGTAGCACAATCGCATTTGAGAACACAAAAATCATGAGCTTAAACTCTCCCCTGGAATCTAATATTTGTGTTATTATCATGATTTGTACAAACTAAAAAATGGATACGTTTATGAATTTGTCATATATTGGAACGGATGTAAGGCAATATCATAAATGTATTTTCCTGAGGTCACAAATCATAATACTACATTAGATCAGGGGTCGTCAAACTCTTTCTGTAAAGGGCCAGGTGGTAAATATTTTAGCCTTTGCATGCAGTACTATCTCTGTGGCAACTACTCCAATGTGAAAGCAGCTACAGACAATTCAGAAGTGAACAGGTGTGGCTCTGTTCCAATCAAACCATTTTTATAAAAATAAGCCGCAGGCTGTATTTGGCCCACAGGGTCCTGCTCTGAATCACTGTCTTTCAAACTGCATGTTAAGGCCCATTAGTGGTCAATTTAGTGGAAAGTTACCAATATTGTTAATAAAATAAATTCAAATACACTAGAATATCAGCATACATTCCGTATAGTAAAAGGATATTTGTCTTATGAAACACGTATATGTTGAAATCAACATGTAAAATTCATTTCCTTTGTAGGTTTCAGTCAACAAAAATGTGAAGGTTGCTGGGCTTTTGATAGTATAAAGAATTTAACCTCATCCAAAGAGAGGTCTGGCCTTTCCCTACCTACCTCTGGGGGTGATCTCTAAGCCCTCTGAATGTCCTGCCTGATAAGAGTGTCTGTTTACCTGGGGACTTTGGGCCATGTCAGACAGTCTAACAGTGTGACTTATGGGGAATCTTTGAGTCATGTGGTATCATCTTGATCTCTGGAGAGGCTGGAGACAGGCCAGCCATGGGGGCAGTTGACCATGGAGCCCCAACAAAGATTCTGCATATGAAGGCTTTGGTGAGTTTCCCTGCTTGGCAGTACCCCATGAAGTCACACATTCTGAGAGAGCACTGTTGGCCGTGATTTCACGGGGAGAAGACAATTGGAAATCTGGAACTTTCCTAGACTCTGCCCCATGCATCACTTCCCTTGGCTGATTTTTTTTTTTTTTTTTGTACGCGGGCCTCTCACTGTTTGTGGCCTCTCCCGTTGCGGAGCACAGGCTCCGGACGCGCAGGCTCAGCGGCCATGGCTCACGGGCCCAGCCACTCCGCGGCGTGTGGGATCTTCCCGGACCGGGGCACGAACCCGCGTCCCCTGCATTGGCAGGCGGACCCTCAACCACTGCGCCACCAGGGAAGCCTCCGCTTGGCTGATTTTACTCTGTCTCTTTAGCTGTAATGAACTGTAACTGTGAGTATAACAGCTTTCAGTGAGTTCTGTGAGTTCTTCTAGCAAATTACTGACTCTAAGGGTGGTCTTGGGGACTCCTGAACTTGTAATTAGCATCAGAAGTGGGGGGGGTTTGTGGACTGTGTCTTTCTAATGTCTCAGATGAGGAAACCATGGGCTAATGACATTTATAAAGGCTGTACAGCTAAGTAGTAGCAAGGCCACAGTGAGAGTATCAGCTCTGTAAGTCTCGTTATTCAGAGGCTTCTTCCTATTCCTGTGTCATTCCTGCTAACAAATGCTAACATTTGTTGAGTTTTTCTGACTTTATGCTAAGGGCTTGATACATATTAAGTCATTTTATCCTCACAAGGACCCTATAACATTTGTACTAGGATTAACCCCATTTTACGGTGACAAAACTATGGCTTGGAGAGCTTAGGTACATTTCCTAGGGTCATACAGGTTTTAAATGGTGAAACCAGCACTCAAAGCCAGAGACTCTGATTCCCACCTGAATCTCATTTTCTCATTGCTCAGTATTGTTTTCTTGGATGTCGTACATTCCATTCTCTAGAGATGCTGATTTTATCTCACAAGAAACCACCTAGTTACCTGGTAGATATGTACATAACAAAGAACTGAATCATATACATCTTCAGTATTTAGTGCATGGCACAGTTAACCCTTAATAAACAGAGGTTGATAATGAATCAGGATAAAAGATGTAGGGTCTTGGGTTAGAGTCCCATATATCTTCTGGGTTTCCCACATTGTTGTTGGCATATTGGTTTTCTTCCTCTCCATCTTTTCCTCCTCTTCCTTCTCTTGCCCATCCCCCCCCCCATAACTTGCAATATACATAAGTATGTGCAAAAGAGTTTTAGGAGTTGGTCAACCTTCTAAAATTTAATTTAAAACGCTTTTGTATATGCTTCCCCCACCTCCTCCCCACTTTGGTAAGACAATCTACTATTTTCATCTCAAAAGTGTCAATAAGCCAAAAAATGGTTAGGATTCTTTACCTTGAGAGGGAGGTTGCTTCTATAATCCATATGAAAGGGACTGCCTTCAGTTTCGACCCTGTTACTGTTTCACTGCATTGGAGGCTTGGAGCCGAGTCCTGTGTGCCCTCTGCTGAGCCCTGCCTACCTTCCATTCTGCGGTAATCAAACTGACCCATCTTCTCAATTGTTTCCTTCCCGTGGCTTTCCCTACGATCACAATCAGTCAGAGACTACTCCTCCTTCCACCAATTTTCCTCCATGGGCAGAGGGCTCCCCACTGCCATTTCCTGACCACCACCTGCCTGCCTTCACTCACTCACGTTCGAAGTTCAGGCTGCTCTCTTTTGCCATCCTCTCTCCCTGCATGCAGTCACCCGCTAGCCTTGCTTCTTCCTTGATGACATCAGAGACCTTGCCTCCACCCTTCCCCCTAGTCTCCTGCCAACCTAAGATGATGAGGTGACTTTTGACACTCCCACCTTAGAATTTCTCAATCTCCTTAACCCCAGTGATTGCAATACTAGTTTTGCCCATGATACCCTTCCATTATACTGGCCTACTTTGTGCCGTGCCATTTAAGGTATTAAAATACTAGTATTTTTGTTGGTATGTTACCAGTTTGGGATATTAATAATTTCTCTCTTGAGCTATGCCCAGAAAGTATTTAAAATATGAACAAAATAACACTGTACGTTTTAATGCAAAATCAATCCATGGTGTTAAAAGTCAAGATTGTTGTTGCTGTTAGGGGCACGGCATGGCTGAAAGGGGGGCAGGAAGAAGGCTTCTGGAACGCTGGGTATAGGTTGAGGTCCCTAATTACACAATTGTTTTCACTTTCTGAAAACTTTTTGTGCTGTATACTCTTATGATATGTACTCTTTTTGCCATCACGTAGCAAATATATGATACCTTTTAAGCTATCTAAAAGGTATTGTTTTTGTCTTCATTCTAATTTCTCAGGTTACTAGTGAGTTGAGAATCTGATGTTTTAGTCATTTGTGGTTGCCAAAGACAGTTTGTCCCACGCTTCCTGAGGTCCATGAGAGAATCTTAAAAACATGCGGGGAGAGACGCCAGGAAGGACGAGTGTGGCAGCGGGATTGTAAGAGTTGAAGAGAGAAAATGAAGGGTGGGAGGTCATTACCTTGTCTAACTCCCAGACTGTCTCTCAGGCTGATTACTGAAGCACTTCACTCTCCTCCTCTTCTTATTCTAAGCCCGCTGCATTGTCAGGGGCCTGACCTCTGGTGCTCTTAGATGATTTATTTAAACCAGAACTTTCTTCCTCAATCACATAAGCCACAAGGTCAAAGACACTTCAAGCCTGAACCCTGACCCTCTGTCAGGGGAAGCAGCTCCTGGGGCAGAATATACAATATAATGACAACCACATGCTGCTTTGTGAAAAAAAATTACCAATTTAAATATCAAAATTCCAGTATTGTTCTTTTGCTTCCGTATTGCAGTCACTACTTTGTTTCCTTCCTCTTTCCTTTCACTTTATCTCTGCCAGCACTGGCTTATCTTAAAGTTCTTTCCCCTTCAATCCCAAACTTGTGAATTTTCCAGGCCTTCATCTTCCTCTGTCTCCCTTATAGAAATCCTGCTGTTCACCCACCTTCTCCTTTATAGACCCTCTACTTTTCCCAATTTTTCCCCCCACGTTTTGAGCTTCTTTGCACCTATCCAGCCGGGCCCAGGTAGTCACCCAATGTAAACATCATACTTGTATGACTCTGACATCAGATAATTTCATACTGTCCTTTAAGAGTCTGACAAAAATCCCTCAGGTCTCCTGTTGTAGGCCCCGTGGGAAGTCGATCCCCATGTATGTGAATTCCCGGGGCTTACTCTCTCAAGTTGCCTCTGGTTCTGCGTTCTACCCAGTTATCCCTCCAGCTCCTTCACATTCCACTTCGGGCCAGTATTCTCTTCTCTGAGTCTTTTCTTCATTTCCCCAAAACTGTTCTCCCAGGGCATTTCTGTATGTAGCAAATATTATCCATGACTTGAGTGAAGAGGAGTTTATAAGATAAAAGAAGAAACAATCTCAAGTGAAGTATCGGGTATCTCTGGTACTGTCTTTCCACCGTATTTCTCTCCAAGCCTTGCTATCCAGTTTCCGGGATGACGACGAGGTGTGGAGAAACCCTGACTAATTTTGGCAAAGCCCTTTGCTGCAATGGGGTTCTTTTACTTCTCGCCTGGATTCTCCACTATATCAGTTGCCAACTTTCTGTCTTTTCTTCAAGAGTCCAGCCTTATTTCAACTGGCCATCTTGCTGGCAAATGTCCTACCATTTTATTCAGCAGGAGAGTTTGAGAACAGCAGATGTATACTCCCCTACTTTTTCTTCTTTCTACATGAGAATGGGTCAAATTCATCGTTCTTGATCCCTCTCTTTTCTGATGGAGAAGCAAATGTTTTCCTTGTTTTGCTAAGCCTATCTTCTTGAGCTCTGTTATCCCTGGATGGCTCCTAGGACCTAAGTCTATAAATTATGCCATATCTTAGATTTTTCTTTCTCTCCCCTGCTTGGTTTCTTCTTTTCTGCCTAAAAGTGTGACTTGGATTCTCTACCCAAATTGATAGTAACAACAATCATAATAGTAAAACTTTACTAAAAAGAGAAACTTGCCCTTGTCCCTGCTCCCTGTCAGAGCAATACTCTCCATGCTTTTATTCAATTTCCCACTTTTTAGAGCATTGCCTGTATCATTTGCCTGACTCCATTCCTTACTAATTACTCATTCTTTGAGTAATCTTTGAAATCTTGCCATTTCACTTCCATTCTCACTAACCACTTTCTCCACATGACTTTCTTTTTTTTTGAAATATGTTTCTGTTTTATGAAAATAAGTGCAATTTGTGAAAAGTGAAAGAAACAATACTTTGATAAGCCCAAAGTCTTCTCTTCTGTACACATACCTGTCCTAAAAATTCAAGATGAAACAACTTCCTGCCTTGAATCAAAACCGCCAGGCATTGAACCTCCTCTAGGAACTAGACAAATCTTATGCTTTCTCAATTCAAATCAGAAGAAAGGTATAAACTCAGCTCCTATCCTCCAGGTTCACCTGTGACTTTTACTCTAGGTAGAACATAATGAATCACATGTTTAATTGGATACCTGAAATGTTGCATAGAAGGTCATTCCTATCCAATTCACTTCTTTTTTTAATAGGTACTTGTTGGTTATCTTTTTTTTTTTTTTAAACATCTTTATTGGAGTATAATTGCTTTACAATGGTGTGTTAGTTTCTGCTTTATAACAAAGCATATACATAAACATATACATATATCCCCATATCTCCTCCCTCTTGCATCTCCCTCACACCCTCCCTATCCCACCTCTCTAGGTGGTCACAAAGCACCAAGCTGATCTCCCTGTGCTATGCAGCTGCTTCCCACTAGCTATCCACCCTACCTTTGGTAGTGTTTATATGTCCATGCCACTCTCTCACTTCGTCCCAGCTTACCCTCCCCCTTCCCCGTGTTCTCAAGTCCATTCTCTATGTCTACATCTTTATTCCTGTCCTGCCCCTAGGTTCTTCATAACCATTGTTTCTTTTTTTTTTTTTTAGATTCAATATATATATGTTAGCATACGGTATTTGTTTTTCTCCTTCTGACTTACTTCACTCTGTATGACAGACTCTAGGTCCATCCACCTCACTACAAATAACTCAATTTCATTTCTTTTTATGGCTGAGTATTATTCCATTGTATATATGTGCCACATCTTCTTCATCCATTCATCTGTCAATGGACACTTAGGTTGATTCCATGACCTGGCTATTGTAAACAGTGCTGCAATGAACACTGGGGTGCATGTGTCATTTTGAATTATGGTGTTCTCAGGGTATATGCCCAGTAGTGGGATTGCTGGGTCATATGGTAGTTCTATTTTTAGTTTTTTAAGGAATCTCCATACTGTTCTCCATAGTGGCTGTATCAATTTACATTCCCACCAAAAGTGCAAGAGGATTCCCTTTTCTCTACACCCTCTCCAGCATTTATTGTTTCTAGAGTTTTTGATGATGGCCATTCTGACCGGTATGAGATGATATCTCATTGTAGTTTTGATTTGCATTTCTCTAATGATTAGTGATGTTGAGCATTCTTTCATGTGTGTGTTGGCAATCTATATATCTTCTTTGGAGAAATGTCTATTTAGGTCTTCTGCCCATTTTTGGATTGGGTTGTTTGTTTTTTTGATATTGAGCTGCATGAGCTGCTTGTATCTCTGCATGACTTTCCAACTGCCAAATCCAGGGCATTTAAATTCTCATCCCTTGTGACCTTCTCTATCATTGGAATCTGCTTTACACTCAAAGTCCTTTTCTCCTTTGATCTTGAAATCTTACCCGTCATACTCCTCCAGCTGCCTCTGCCTATTGGAGCTTTTCCATCTTCTTTATTAGCAACTCTTTCCAGGCTCTTATACACCGACATGCCATGACCCCTGCCTTTCACACTTCTCTCTCTATGCCTCTTCATGAAGAATCTCACTAGTGATCCAATAATACATTTCCTTTTTCAAAAACCCTCAATGGCCCTATATTATCTGCTGATAGAAGTAGAAACTACTCAGCTTGGCTTCAAAGTTCCACACCACACATTTTGAATCCACCATGTTATATTTTCCTCCCATTGTTTTTCTGTATATACCTATCCAGGGGACCGCTGGCTGATAGCTAAGTAAGCCTTAAACTTTTCTGTCTCCCAGTCATTACATATTCCATTTACTCTGTCTGAAACCCTGTATTCCCTCCCTATCTCCCCCCTGTCCAGGTAGCCCCAAGGCTAGAATGCAGGCTGAGCAAGGGTTCAGCCTGTGTTATTAAAATAAGAAACTTGCTTAGCAACTAGCCTTTCTTAATATATTATTCTTAAAGAACAAGTTAGCTTTTTCTCTCTCTAATCTCTTAAATAACTCTCTACTTTCAGAGGAGAAAAAATGTAAATTCTCTTCTATTTTTGGAAGATATTAGAAAGCAAGTCTATTCCTTTTATGGATTAAGAATTTGAATAGAAAAAAATAGCATTTTTTAAGTAAGAAAGGTAAAATAACATTAGAATGATGTTCCTCTTGTTTTTGTTTCATTTTGTTTTCTAACTATTTAAATTGCACATTTTGCTGTGTGCCAGAGCATTGAAGTCTGTATTACAGGGGAGGCCGTGAGTGGTATACAGTTCATGACTATGTCAGTGACAGCATGATCATACTGTTGACTGGTTTGGCTTAGACAGTAGGAAACATCTGGTAGTTTCCTGATATTTATCAAGACAGAACTGTGTTTCCTTTAAAAACAGCTTCACATGAACAATGTACTACATAATAGCAGAGGAATTTTATAACACAAGTATAGAAAACAAGAATGCAACTATTAAATATAGAGCTTAGTTTCAACAATGCTAACTAAAAAATTAACTATACTCAAGATATACATCAATGTTTATATTCTTAGTAACATATCTTTACTAAAATGATGGCCCTTCTGATTTTCTTACCTATAGCTAACTTCTACCTCCAGTTAAATTGAGACATTGAAGCAAATGAAGAGGACTGTGCTGTCCCAGCCATACCCTGCCTTCTTCCCAGGGCCGCTGACCAATATTTACATGATAGGGGCTGGCACTATAGAAGGTGTTTTGTCATGGTGATTCCACTAGCGCTTCCTCATCTGCAGAGACCTCTCTATACACAGAGATGCTGCTTCTCTCTTCCCTCTCTGCCATCCTCTCTAGCTTCATCCCACTGAAAAGAGTACCTTTTGAAAGCTTTTTGATCCAGAATAGTATTCTTTCTACTGAAAAGAATATCAGACAACCAATCTTGGATAGTGGTGCAAATTTTAGTTGTATATATATTTTTTAAATGTAAAGTTCAAATGTGTTACAAGCCAATCCCAGATGAATTTGGGAGGAAGAAACAGACTTGAAATCTGAAAGCAGTTTAGAAAAATGAGTGAGGTCTGGTATTTCTGCTTGAATTCTGCAGGTTTCAAAACCTGGGTTCCAAAGTCCAAATCTTTCAGCTAAGGAATCTTAAAGTGGATGACTTTGCCTAACATTTCTACTTTCATATAAACCTGTGATGAATATCTAAATGCTGTCTTGCTTCTGATCTGTACATCAGAAGATTAGACTAAATAACTAATAGTTATGGTTCCAGAGTTAGCAAATCTATCAACCCTCTATGCTTGGCCCAAAGCAGACATTGCTAATCGATCACAGGGCACTCTCCTGCTGAGCTAGAACAGGTTTCATAACCCTTTCCAATAGCATTGCAGGTTTACTAATCAATTGGAATTGACGTGACAGATTAAACCTATTTGCCGTCCCAGGTTCAGACTTTTCTAAACATAACAGATACAACAATTGTTTGGGCAAAACTCATTAATCACTTTTCAAAAGAAATGTTAAAAAACTATCTTGGCAACCCCTCTTTTCTGTTTTGTACGTGGCCATTTTAGGAGATGAATAACTGCAGGTTATCTGATTCCTCCCTTATCTTTCTTTTCCAACAGTGCCCTAAAACTTTATCTCATCCATTTTGAATAGACTCCTGAGTACATCATTCTCAGGTCCTCACAACTGAGCTATTTTTGGCAATGGTTGGAAAGACAAGGCAACCTTTCTTTTTTCTGACCTTATCTTTCCCTCTCCCTTAAATTCCTTTAGTTTCTTCCATCCTCCAAAATATGTATCACTTAATCATTTCTTTACCATATTGCATCTCCTCTCCAATAATTGCCCCTCCACACTGTTTAAATGTGCTGTCAGGTTTTCCTTAGCCTAAAGTAAGCAAGCAAAAACATAAACTTTTCACCAGTTTGACTCTCTCCTTAGACTAGTATCTTGTAACTTTTTTCTTCCTTTAACCACAACATTCTCCAAAGACTGAGCTGCTTTCATCAATCTCTTCCTAATCCCTTGCAAGGGCATTTGTCATGTGCTTTCCTCTCCCTGTGGCTCCTCAGAAGCATTCTTGAGATGCTTCCTTTCCTTGGCTTCTCTGGCCCTGTACAAATTACATTTCACCTTTGCTTGTCTTTTGTTTGTTTCTTTGTTTCCTACCTTAACATTTTATGTACCTCCCAAGATTTTAGCCTTGACATTCTTCTTTTCCATTTCTCTACTTATGCTTCTCTTTGGAAAACTCAGCTTTGGAATTTTCAGCTCCCATCTCTTGGAGTATGACTTTTAAATTAATAAGAACACCCCAGGCCTCTTTCCAAGATGCTAGATCCATGTTTTCAAATCGCCTTCTGAGCATTAAATAGTGACTCCCTTTTTGTGATTACTTTCAACCTTCAAGAGTTTTCAGCTTGAATTTTCATCTGCTACACGTTCCGCATTTTACATTTTGTTGCTGTCTTTCAGGATGTTTTCTGGGCCCATTCTTCCAGTTGTCATTGTCAGCTTTTTTATTTTAATAAATTTATTTATTTATGTATTTATTTACTTATTTATTTTTGGCTGTGTTGGGTCTTTGTTGCTGTGCGCGGGCTTTCTCTAGTTGCGGTGAGCGGGGGCTACTCTTTGTTGCGGTGCACGGGCTTCTCATTGTCGTGGCTTCTCTTGATGCGAGCACAGGCTCTGGGTGCGAGGGCTTCAGTAGTTGTGGCACATGGGCTCAGTAGTTGTGGCTTGCGGGCTCTAGAGTGCAGGCTCAGTAGTTGTGGCGCATGGGCTTAGTTGCTCCATGGCATGTGGGATCTTCCTGGGCCAGAGCTCAAACCCGTGTCCCCTGCATTGACAGGCTGATTCTTAGCCACTGCACCACCAGGGAAGCACTGTCATTGTCATCTTGATTGAGGCCTTTATCACCCCAAAACAGGAAACCTAAAATAGTTATATCCCAATTTCATGTTCCAGCGTCTACAGTCTCTTTCCCTAAAGCCGCCCTGCATAAGGCCCTGAGGTTTGTCACCTTAATCACTGTTTTGATTCCATATGACCCTCACTGAAAACCATCATGGGAATACTCTTATCTTTTGAGTGGGAACTGGGCTCCTTATCTGACAGCCCAGTGCCTCTGTGACCCTATTTTTAAAGCTTGTGCTCATGTCAAGCAGGTTACTTGCCAATTTCAAAATTCATCTTGATCTTTTCTTATGAATTTATGCCTTTGTTTTGCCATTTTCAATATCTGGAATAATTTCCTCTACTTCTATATTCCACCTTGTAAAATTCTTCTCAAGCTTTAACACCCAAATCAAACAACCTCCATATTCACCTTGAAGTAGAGGTGTAGTTGGGTCTAGGTGGGGTGCTGACCAAGAGAAAATAAGGAGGCAGTTGGGAGACATCTTAGGACGTACCTGAGATTTACGTCCAATCTAGACATATGGATGGTAACTAAACCATGGAATTGCTTAGGGGGAAGCATGAAAGCAGAAAAGAGCCTAGGTTTTGTCTGGAGGAAAGCCAAGAATTACTTCCAGGGTAGAAGAGAAAGAGCATGTAAAGGACACCAAGAAGCTATGGTCAAATATAGGGGCAAAGCCAGGAGAATGTGCTATAACACATCAAAAAAAGAAAGTGTCTTAAGAAGGAGATATATTCAACATCGTCAAATGCTACGGAGAAATCAAATGAGATGAAAACCTAAAAAAATAATTCCATTTAGTAACATGGAAGTCACTAGGAACCTTGATGAAAGCTGTTTTGGTGGAAGTGGTGGGCGTTCAAGCCAAATTAGAGTGCTGACTGGTGATGATGAAATGAGAATTGGAAACAGCAAAATATGCACAATGTTGTTGACAAGTCTGTTGTAGCTGAAGGGGAACGAGGGATCAGGTAAGAGTTTTAGTTTTTTTCTCTGGGAGAGGCTTGAGAGAGCCTAAAAGCAATTGAAAATATTCAGGCTTAAGGGAAAATTAGAAACTATTGCAGAGAAAAAAATTTTTGATTGTGTAAAGTTACTGGGAAGGTGGGAGAGGGTAGCCTCTCAATCACAGCTGGAAGATTTTGACTTTTACAGGGAGGAGGACCATCTCCTCTCTTGCCAAAAGAGAGGGTGGAGATGAGTGAAGAGAGAAGGGATGTTTGGTGATTTAGAGATGGAGGAAATGTTACCTGATGGCACCTACTTTCCCTCTGAGAGACTAGGTAATAGGAACTACTGACACCAAGGACAATGTGGAAAGTAGCAGGGATGGAAGTTCCAGGAAAATGGAAAAGGTTTAAAATAGTCACTGCTGAGTAATATGACTGCAGAATTATGTGGGGGGGAAAAAAAGTTATTGGAATGCCAACAATGAATATAAGCAAATAGAGAATCAATAAGTGGGTTTATCCAAGACTGGTATTTTGCAAGACGGATGAGATCAAAACATAAGGACATAAATATATTATTGAAATGTTGGATAATGGAATATCTCCATTCTAGTTAAGAGGAAAACAAAGAGAAGCAGAAAGCTAGTATATTTTTAAAAAATAAATGGATTGGTGGTCCTGAGGAGAGGCAAGAAGGGTCTCAGGTGCCTTATCTGATTACCCAGCTAGAAGCTCTCTTCAGGCAGCCCCACTTATCACAGTTGTTGATAGGCTAAACATAAGTGGAAAGAATAATGTCATCCACCATGTACCGCCGTATTTCAGTATGGTGTCCTAGCTTCCTGATGTGTGCTGAGAGCACAGTAGACATAGCCACACACTTGACCTTGCTCATGATAGGCACTCAATAAATATTTGTTGAATGAGTGAATAAAGGAAGCAAGGGAGGAAAGAAGGGAAAGTAAGGACAATATACTTGAGTTTGGCCTTGAGTCACAGGTTGTTTTGTCAGCACGTATCTTACTGATGCCACTTCCTTTTCTTGCTACTTTAAGAGTTAGTGGAAGGTATTTTAGTCTTTTACTGATCAGAAGATTGAAGCATTAGATTGAGTCACTCAGACTAGCAAAGCAAATGTTTTATTTGTTCATTAAACATACAAGTGTGCTTTCTTAGTCTTCACAACATGAGGCAGAAAGTTGTGAAATTTTCCGGTAATTATGGTTATTCTATCTAGAGGGCAAGTCTGGGAATGAGTTACCAGCCTGTCTGGACAGCATCAGACCATTATTTACGTGCATAGACCCTGTGGCTATGCCTGCAGCTGACTCTGAATGGTAACTGCTTTTCCAATTCTTTTTAGTTTCCTTCTTTAAGAAGAAAACAATTGGATGTAACAGGAAAGAACTACATTGAACATCACCGTTAAGAGAATGCCTTTTTGACTTGTTGCCTTGTTTTGACTTGCCTTTTTGACATGTCACATGCCGGTGACATGAATGCTCTTCTTATTAGACTAATAATTAGCTATCTGCTAAAATACGAATTTTCATTTTTACCTCTGAATCCATAAAGAATAAAAGTAAATCTGATTTACGTCCTTTATATATTTTATTATGATTGTACTGATACCTTTCAGTCCAGCCTATCTTAAATTTATTTTACCCTTTTTCGTATTAAGGATATTTCATGGAGTGTCAAAGTAGTGAAAAGTTTAAAAAAAGTAAACAAGTGTAAACTAGATTGTGAATGCTATTCCTTTCTTTTAAAAAATATTTATTTATTTATTTTTGGCTGCATTGGGTCTTCGTTGCTGTTCACGGGCTTTCTCTAGTTGCGGTGAGAGGGGCTATTCTGAGTTGCGGTGCGTGGGCTTCTCATTGTGGTAGCTTCTCTTGTTGAGGAGCACGGGCTCTCGGCGTGCAGTCTTCAGCAGTTGTGGCACAAGGGCTCAGTAGTTGTGGTGCACGGGCTTAGTTGCTCCTCGACATGTGGTATCTTCCCGGACCAGGGCTCAAACCCATGTCCCCTGCATCGACAGGTGGAGTTTTTTTGTTTTTGTTTTTGTTTTGTGGTACGCGGGACTTTCACTGCTGTGGCCTCTGCCGTTGCGGAGCACAGGCTCCGGACGCGCAGGCTCAGCCGCCATGGCTCACGGGCCCAGCTGCTCCGCGGCATGTGGGATCTTCCCGGACCAGGGCACGAACCCGTGTCCCCTGCATCGGCAGGCGGACTCTCAACCACTGCGCCACCAGGGAAGTCCTGTAGTGCTATGTCAATGACAGTTCAGAGTCAATATCTGATGTTTTATTACTGAATTAAATGAATTTATCACTTACCCAGATAATGTCTGACCATTAAAGTAGCAGATCTATTTTATGGAACATATCAAAGTTTGTGTACATAATGCCTAATGGACTAATTGAGGTTAAAAATATTATGTCCTAGGGGTAGAACTTTGCTCTCTTCCCCCATCCCATACTAATTCTTCATCATAGGAATCATCATCATTAGGCACCTCAAGGCTACTGCCATCACCAGCAGGTGATGTTGATTGCCTTCTTTTATAAAGGCCTCATGACAAAAATGATGTAATATACAACCCCTCAAAAGGACAAATTCTCCCCAGTGCTTTTTTGCTGTCAACTAATTATCTGGAGGTTTCCAGAGTTCTAAAGAAGAGTTAGTGTGGTGTGCTATAAAGGGAATGAGGAAAAGATTTGGAGTCAGAGTGGTTTAGATTCACATCCTGGATGTACTGTGTATTTGCTTGATTTTGAGAAGATTATTTTGGCTTCTTTAATCATTTGTAAATCAGGGATAAGAATAGCTACATGATATGGTTCATTCATTCATCTATTTCTTAGATATCTATTCTGTGCCCTGGGAGCCAGGTAAATAGTTGGTGGCTTTGTGAAACCTATGATTTAACAAAGACTTTAAGCAACTGATTTCAATTTGAGTGGCAGTACACGAGTTGTTGAAGAGCTAGAAGTCTGGAGTCAGTCTACCTGGGTTCAAAACTTTGCCACTTACTAGCTACGGCACTTTAAATTGCCTAATCTCACGTTGACTCAGTCTGCTTATCTATAAAATGGGGGTAATAGTAGTATCATATCACAGGGCTGTAGTGAGGATATAAATTATTATGGATAAAGGTGGGTTTCTTTTTCCTTCTGATGAGAGAACTGAAGTTCAGTGAGTGTGAAATAAGGAGTTAGGAGTAATTCATAACTCTTAAGATAACTTTTTAAGAAAGAAAACCTCTTACCCTTCCAATACCTAAAGAGAAGCAGCGAGATATTGCACTTCTTTAAATTGGTTTTTGATTTTTAATGTCTGTATTGGGAAACATTACTGGGACACTAAGGTCCAGTTGGAACTACTGTGCCACCACTAAATGCATGTGCTTTAGTGATATCTGATGCTGCAGATAAAGTCCCAGCTGCATTCAGGTAGACACATAAACTAGGAAAAGATGAAAGGGACCCTGACGTGCAGAAAACATAAAATACATACAGGCTCACTCTCTCTCAGAAACACACATAGTCACACCATCAGAAACTTGTATTTTTGCTGTAAAGCTTTTCAGTCAGTGAAAACAGGAAGGCATTATCCATTCTTCAGAAAGGAAGAAAAGAGTAAAAATGTTTAAAAATAATTTTATGACAAAAAAATCTTTTTCCTGTACTAAAGTGTTTAGAACATGATTAAATTTCAAAACCAAATATAATGAGAATTTTAAAAAAATGTAGGGATCCAAGAACAACAAAAAAAAGAACATCTATTGAACATCTAATTTTTTCCAGGATAAAAGTTAATATTATATCATAAATTTTCACAACATGTAGTTACTTGTAGCATTTCTGGCAAGGCAAAATAAAGACCTGTGTAATTATTTATTTTTGTAAACTCTTTTGTAGTGCTTGCTTTGTACCAAGCACTGTTCCAGAAGCTTTATGACTAATGTTCCACAATTGAGTAGGAAGTTAGCATTGGTTTTTTGTAGACTCCTTTGATTAAATTTATGATTTCCCTTCTACTCCTACTTTGATGGGAAATCCTTAACATTAATGGGTATAAATTTTTGTCAAATGCTTTGTCTGCATCTATTAAATGGATCATATAACATTTCTCTTTCATTTTGTTAATATGCATGGTTGATTTTCTATTGTCAATCCAACTTAGCATTCCTGGGATAAATCTCATTGGTCATGATGTATTATCTTTTTTATACATTGTTAAATTAAATGATCTAATACTTTGCTAACGTTTTGAATATATGAGTTCATGAGATATATTGGTCTATAGTTTTCGTCTCCTATAATGTCTCTCTCAGGTTGGTATCAGGCTTAGGCTGGTCTCCTGAAATGACTTCAAAACTGTTCCACTTTCCTTTGTTTTCTGAAAATGTCCATGTTGCATTGCTATTATTTCATTCTAAATATTTAATGGAATTAACGAGTGGAGATAGCTGAACCTTGTTATCTTTATTTATGGTAGTGAATTCAATTTTTTTGGTATAGTGGTTCTTAAGTTTTAGCATGTACCACAATCACCTGGCAGGCTTGTTAAACCCCAAATTGCTGAGCCCCCTTCCAAGATTCTGTGGGTATAGCGTGAGGCCCAAAATTTGCATTTCCCATAAGTTCCCTGGAGCTACTGCTGCTGCTAATCTTCCAAGCACACTTTGAGAACCACTGCTTGAATAATGAGAAGGCTATTGATCCTATTTTGCTGCTGCTGGCCGATAGGAATGGTTACTTTAAAGTCCCAGTCTGATCATTTTACATCTGTTCCATGCCTGGGTTTTCATCTATTGACTGTTGATTCTTGACAATGTGTTTTCTTGCATTTTCATGCATAGTGTAATATTTTTTTAATTGAATGCTGGTCATTGTGCGTAAAAGACGTAGTATGGGGTATGGAGTGTTGGAGAATTTTGGTCAGTTCTCCTCACCCTCAGACACAAAAGGTCTTAAGTTTCCTGCATCTCGTTGTGAGTCCCTCTCAGATCTCCTGCCCCTCCCTCTGGGGTAGACCATCACTGCCTCAGATTTGGTGCAAGGCCCAGACTGCAGGAGGCTTTTTCCTGGTTCTCCTGTTCCACCCTCTGACTTAACCCTGCTTCCCAGTGGAGAGGGTGAGGGTTGTCTCTCTCTCAGTCCTTCTTTACGCCCTTAATGAGGCTTTGCATTGGCTGCGGTGGTGACTTGTGGGACCTAACATGCCTGGCTGTGTTCACAGGATGGATCTCAGGCAATACGATGGCGTGAATTTTTGTGTATAATATACGCATAGATAGGATTATTTTTAAATGCTTGAGATATTGGGAAACTATACTCATTTGACAAGAATACCCCCCTTATGGGAAGAATAGGAAAGGGGAAAGGAGTTGTGTCTAGAATTGAGACACTTAAACCAGGGAGGGACTGGCTGGCTTCAGTGGGTTATAGGAGCCTGACATCAGTGCTATCCAAATGAAGCAAACGCTAAAATCTCACTTAAGAGAGAAATAGAAAATTGGATAGAGATGGGAGGGGCAAGATCTTGGGGGAGACTGTGCCTTTAAAAGGCATAGGGCTGTTGGACCAAGTAAAACTTTTTGTTTTTTAAAATTTATTACGTGTGAGTCATGGCCAGATTCTGGACACAAAGCAGGACTCACTGGAGATGTCACAGGTAGTATTCTGATTGAATCAATTCAGGAGCTTTGAACTAACAATAGGGGCATTCCACATCCCTGCAAGGCAGTGTGAACTGTAACAGTGTATAACATGGTGTTCTTGATCAAAACTGCTTCAATAGGTTAAAAAATGCCTCACATTTGCTCACAAATTATAATTCTTATAACAGCCCTATAAAATAGAAGTTACTAATCACATTTTACACATGAAAACAAACACATTACCAGCAAAGGAAACTATAAATAAAACAAAAAGACAACACTCAGAATAGGAGAAAATATTTGCAAATGAATCAACAGACAAAGGCTTAATCTTCAAAATATATAAACAGCTCGTGCAGCTCAATATTAAAAAAAAAAACAACCCAATCAAAAAATGGGCAGGGGCTTTCCTGGTGGCTCAGTGGTTAGGAATCTGCCTGCCAATGCAGGGGACACGGGTTCGTGTCCTGGTCTGGGAAGATCGATCCCACATGCCGTGGAGCAGCTGGGCTAGTGAGCCACAACTACTGAACCTGTGCATCTGGAGCCTGTGCTCCACAACAAGAGAGGCCGTGACAGTGAGAAGCCCGTGCACTGTGATGAAGAGTGGCCCCCGCTTGCCGCAACTAGAGAAAGCCCTCGCACAGAAACGAAGAACCAACACAGCCAAAAATAAATAAATAAATTCAAAAAAAATGGGCAGAAGACCCAAATAGACATCTCTCCAAAGAAGATATACAGATGGACAAGAGGCACATGAAAAGCTGCTCAACATTGCTAATTATTAGAGAAGTGCAAATCAAAACTACAATGAGGTGTGACTTCACACTGGTTAGATTGGGCATCATCAGAAGATCTACAAACAATAAATGCTGGAGAGGGTGTGGGGAAAAGGGAACCTTCTTGCACTGTTGATGGGAATGTAAATTGATACAGCCACTATGGAGAACAGTATGGACATTCCTTAAAAAACTAAAAATAGAACTACCATGCGACCCAGCAATCCCACTACTGGGCATATACCCTGAGAAAACCATAATTCAAAAAGACACATGCACCCCAGTGTTCATTGCAGCACTGTTTACAATAGCCAGATCATGGAAGCAACCTAAATGCCCATTGACAGACGAATGGATAAAGAAGATGTGGCACATATATACAATGGAATATTACTCAGCCATAAAAAGGAACAAAACTGGGTCATTTGTAGAGATGTGGATGGACCTAGAGACTGTCATACAGAGTGAACTAAGTCAGAAGAGAAAAACAAATATTGTATATTAACACATATATGTGAAATCTAGAAAAATGGTACAGATGAACCAGTTTGCAAGGCAGAAATAAAGACACAGATGTAGAGAACAAATGTGTGGACACCAAGAGGGGAAAGTGGGGAGGGGAGGTGGTGGGATGCATTGAGGACTGGGATTGACATATATGCACTAATATGTATAAAACAGATAACTAATAAGAACCTGATGTATAAAAAATAAGTAAATAAAATAAAATTCAAAAAAACAAAACAAAATAAAAACACATTACAACAAAAATGGAGGGTCTTCAGTATACATACCATATCCAAGCACAAAGATCTAGCCTAAGACAAAAAAAAACCTTTATAGCAGAAGACTTTATAGCAAGATGAGTTAGCTTAACCCTTATGTTTTTTCTCCTTTGCCACCACTGTTTCTTTGCAGGCTTCAGATGTCCTAGATTGGACGCTTCCACTTTATACTAATATCATTTATCTTTATGGTTTTGCATTTCCTTTGCTTATTTTTGTTGTTTTGTAGAATGGTTCATTTTGGAAATTACATCCTGGCTTGTCTGCACTGAGGAGAGAAAGGAGAGGGAGCTGGTTTGTCCACGCTGTGCCCGCGGGTGCTCACCTAGTGCTAGGCTGGACCATTGAGAGATGCTGCAAGCCCTGTGGGGCGAGGCATTTATTAAGAAATTCTTCTTGGAGAATGCATGGGACAAAAAAGACTGCTCTTTCTTCCCCTACCCAGGGCTAGTCTCTTGCAAAAGCACATGTGAAAATGGTTGAAAAGGATCCAGTGCTATTAAAGTGTGCCAGATATTACATTTTTAGTGTAGCTCTCAGTTCAGTCTAAAAAAGAGCATAGTGTGGTTTATACATAACACAGAGTCGCTTAAAAACAGAAGAAAATTTGACTATAGCAGAGAAAACCTAAACGCTGTGCACTGAATGAAGTTTAGACCCTGGGTGAGATACTTTTAGGTTCTCAGCAAATGGCAATAATTTGATTTTTATAGTGGTGTTATGAAAATACATAGTTCTCTGAAAGAAAACAAAGTAGAAAATTTTATTCTCTTTCAAGTATGTATACATCCCTAACAAGCCATTCTTACTCCTAAAGTTGTGGTACATTTTTAACCCTTTGATAGTTACAGACTTGAATCCCCCCCCCAAATTAACTTTACCTCTTTTTTATTTTTTTATTTTTTTTAACATCTTTATTTGAGTATAACTGTTTTACAATAGTGTGTTAGTTTCTCCTTTACAACAAAGTGAATCAGTTATACATATACATATGTTCCCATAACTCTTCCCTCTTGTGTCACCCTCCCTCCCATCCTCCCTATCCCACTCCTCTAGGTGGTCACAAAGCACAGAGGTGAACTCCCTGTGCTATGCTGCAGCTTCCCACTAGCTATCTAATTTACATTTGGTAGTGTGTATATGTCCCTGCCACTCTCTCACATTGTCACAGCTTACCCTTCCCCCTCCCCATATCCTCAAGTCCATGCTCTAGTAGGTCTGTGTTTTATTCCCATCCTACCACTAATCTCTTCATGACATTTTTTTTTTTTTTTAGATTCCATATATATGTGTTAGCATATGGTATTTGTTTTTATCCTTCTGACTTACTTCACTCTGTATGACAGATTCCAGGTCTATCCACCTCATTACAAGTAACTCAGTTTCAATTCTTTTTATGGCTGAGTAATATTCCATTGTATATATGTGCCACATCTTCCTTATCCATTCATCTGTTAATGGACACTTAGGTTGCTTCCATGTCCTGGCTATCGTAAATAGAGCTGCAGTACCAAAATGTTTATTGCAGCTCTATTTACGATAACATTACCTCTTGAAAGGCTGTTAGCATTTATCTCAGTTTTACTGATTGTTTGACACCTTATAATTTCCTTGAGATTAACATTTTTTGGTTCTTAATTCAAATGAGTTTTGCCACTGTTCTCAGCTTACTGATAAGATGATTATGTATTCTTCATCTTAGTGTGCTTTCTGGTGATAAATTATATTATAATTGTCCCTGCCAGAGTTGCTGGAGTTAAGTGCCTGGTGGCATTTTCATTATCCAAGTCACTTTCCTCCCCAAGGGTTGGTAACTTTACCCTTCTAAAATATGTTTTTGGGGACTTCCCTGGTGGCACAGTAGTTAAGAATCCGCTTGCCAATGCAGGGGACACGGGTTCGAGCCCTGGTTGGGGAAGATCCCACATGCCATGGAGCAACTAAGCCCATGCACCAAAACTACTGAGCCTGAGCTCTAGAGCCCACAAGCCACAACTATTGAGCCCACGTGCCACAACTGCTGAAGACTGCATACCTAGAGCCCGTGTTCCACAACAAGAGAAGCCACCACAATGAGAAGCCCACATGCAACAATGAAGACCCAATGCAGCCAAAAATAAATAAATAAATTTTTAAAATATATAAAAGTTACCATTAAAAAAATTATAAACTTTAAAAAAAATAAAAAATAAAATATGTTTTTGTTATTCATTTACTAATAGAATATGCATATTGTTTACTAATAGAATATGCATATTGGTGCAGGGCAAAAACAGATATCCCTAATATTTATATTTAGGCCTACTCTCAGTAGAGTACTTCTTTGATGAGAACTTTTATCATGGAAAGGAAGAACTTCTCCCCACTCATTGTTTGAGAAACAACAGTGGGAGTTAAGTGGGCCACCCTTGTTGTTGGTCTGAAAAACATGGAGGAGAGCTGAATTTATTCTATGCCTGAATCTTCTTTCTCTCCTACACACATACAAAAAATGTGTCACCAGGAACCTGCTACTGGCTGTGTTCACAGAGGTTCAACAGCATTCCATAAAGGCTCAAGAGGACTGATGAGATGTGAAAGATGGGCTGCTCATCAAAACAAGTTATTTTCTGGACTGTCAACCTTGCATGATGAGTCCATGACACAACTTTTGCTGGAAACAAAATTGAGTGCACCCAGTGGAACGCAGAGGGGTAGATGGAGTTCCTGGCATGATGTAATAGTGTGAAATCACAGATAGATGCTCACAGGAATTTCTATGAATTTTATGTAGCACATTGTAGCAAATTCTTAGAAAGAGTTGCAGGTAGAGAATTTATAGAGGCACACATGTGCTAATATATGAATATAATATAAAACCATCTGGCCTAAAAAAGTGGCAACGTAAGTTGAAATGTACATATTTAGGTATGAATGTGTATATGTACATATGTTTGTATATAGATTATATATCCAATACAAATGGCCTGCAAATTATTTTTTCTTTTCTTTTTCTTTCTTTCTCTTTCTCTCCCTTTCTTTCTTCTTTCTTTCTTTTCCCTTCTTTCTTTCTTTTCTTTCTCTGTTTCTCTTTCTTTTTCTCTCTTTCTTTCTCTTCCTTCCTTCCTCCCTCCCTTTTTTCTTTCTTCCTTTTTCTTTCTCTTCCTTCCTTCCTTCCTTCCTTCCTTCCTTCCTTTCTTTCTTCCTTTCTTCCTTTCTTCCTTTCTTCCTTTCTTTCTTTTCCCTCCCTTCCTTCCTTCCTTCTCACCCTCTCCCTGTCTGTCTCCATCTATCTATCTATTTATCTATCTATCTATCTCTTTTTTTAGACAAGGATTACACAATCATAACGGATTAAGATACTCCTATTGTCAGGATAGGCAAATCATTTCTCTTTAAAGCTTTAGCCTTTAAAGGCCTATTTAAAAAACAGCATGAGATCCTTTAAATGACCCTTTAAAACCATATAATAAATCAAATAAATAAATACAAGCAGGTTGTGCAAAAATAGATTCCCTTCAAATTCTTACGGTTATTTACCCTTGTTATGTAATTATTCTTTGGTGACATAAGTACCACAGTGCATCAGAATGATTGTAGAATCTGGAATTAGACAAAGTTGTGTTTGAATCCCTATTTTATATGTAACGCTGAGTGATTACTTCTCTCCTTGGCATTTTAGTTTTCTCATCTGTAAAATGAGTGTTATAATATCTACCATGCAGTGTTGCTATAACAATGAAATGTCATGTAAAGTACCTAACCCGTTTCTACCATGTAGTAGGTATATAATAAATAACTGGATTCCTTCCCTATATCACCTGAGAAGAATTTTAAATGGGGGGCAAAGGGCATGTTTCAGATTAAACCAATTATTTACTGTTTCAAGATATACAGAAATACTATTCAGAAAAGAGAAAGGCAGCTGTGTATTAGGTAGAGAATGTGGGCATTGAGTGCCTAAGCTTCCCTGGGATCAATATTGCAAAACGCTTGATTTTATCTTGAGGACATTGCAAGTTGTCAGATTATCAGACTTATTTTTTATTAAAAGATTAAATACTAAGATATATTTCAAAGTCATATATAATAATTGGGAGATCACTGATGCTGTAATCAAGGAGTTCACAAGCTAGTTAGAAGACAGATGTGATAACAAGTGATCCGCTGTGAACACTGCAGCGTGATGTGTTTGAGAAGCCTTGCCATGGGACCAGTAGTTGGACACATCATCAAAAAAGTTGATTAAAGCTGTGAGTCATAAAAAGTGATACATGTATACTGTAAATATTTTGTTTAAATTTAAAACTTACAAAGGCAGGTTCATTTGATGTAGTGCCAATGCATTTCCTTTGAGTGTTTATCTGCTGATTGCAGTGCCTACTTTTTTTTTTTCTCATAAACCACAATCATAATGTAATATCTAGTGCCCAATTCTAGCTGTTAAAAAAGTAAAATAAGTCATGAGGATGTAATGTACAGCGTGGTGATTATAGTTAATACTACTGTATCGCTTATTTGAAAGTTGCTAAGAGAATAGATCTCAGAAGTCCCTATCACAAGAAAAAAAAATTGTAACTATTTATGGGGATGGATGTTAACTAGACTTATTATGGTGATCATTTCACAATACATACAAATACCAAATC